>NW_017728950.1:56261462-56301614 GCF_001723895.1 Crocodylus porosus | reverse complement strand
CCAGTATTCTTTCCTGCCATGGCAGGGGGTCGGACTAGATGATCTGCTCAGGTCCCTTCCGACCCTAGAAACTATGAAACTATAGTGATAGCAGATAAGAATAATGCAGGTCAAGCAAACAAAGTAACTGCTCTGATTTTAAAGCTACCAGTTCTAAGGCTGTCACAGAAGGAAGGTATATCTTTTTTGAATGTCAGAAGTCAGCAGCCTGGAGGTAGAAGGCCAAGGAGCCATCCCCCACAGCCGGGTGGGTGACATGGGCTGGTGGTGTGCCCTTCATCCATGGTGACCTCAGGACTGTGTATCAATACAATTTGCTTATTATGAACCAGAAAAGTTGTGGTTGGTCTAAAGGTTGTGCTTGTCCAAAACAAGGTGTCAGGATTGGGTTGTAAATCCAGTGCCAACACTAAGTGCAATTCTACTCTGTCCTGTTCAAGTTCCTGAAAAGCAATATTGCATTGACTTTTGTAACACCCTCATCCTTAAGAATGAAACCCATAACTGTACCAAGGAGGACGAGAACCTACCTTCTTATTAACAGTTTTTCATGAACTTGCATCAGATGGCAAACAATTGCACTTGTGTACTTAAATCCAGGTCTAAGTACATATCAATTATGTGGAATAGAATACCTTAGGTCTGTTTTCTTTCTACTTTATCTGTATGCCACATTTCACAATAACACATCATCTAGACTGTGTTGCTGGGTGATTATTACACTTATTCAGTTGGGTTGGCCTTCTTATTTGGACTCTTGACTTGTATGTCACAATAATAATAATGTGCTAAAATTGCCCCAAAATACACTGCCTGTTATATGAGTTAGCTTTATTTCGATGCCTTTGAAATCACGTTGATTTTATTTGGTCTCCTATAAATGTCTCTTTTTTATTTAGTGACTAACAGTGTGGTACGTGTGACCGATACTTATATCCAAGGAAGGACAGAGCCACTGGTGATGCAATGATTTTTCTGGTGCTGTCTGCTCTGATAATGTTAGAGTTATTCTTGTGCACTCTCATATCTTCCTTATGGACTTCTGGGTAACCAGTTCTGCATGAATGAAATAGCACATGCATAGGAGAGAGGGAAGCCCCATATTAGTGCTTCAAGAATCTGGAGTGACCCTCCACATTATGGTTAAAGGGTGAGGAGCTCAACAACTTAGACTGCTTGCTTGGCCTTTATGCTGCCCTAAATTTTTTTATGGTGGCACAAAGGTCAAGCAACATATGCTAAGGCCCTTCGTTGAGTCACAAATGCCCAACGTTTGTGGCATGAAGCTGTACTGCTATTTTGCAATGGATGTCTGTTTGCTTTAAGGTGCTCATCAGCTGCTGTGGGAAGTTGCTGTTGGGGCTTCAAGGGTCTGATCCCCTCTTCCCCTGGGAATTTTTATTCTTAGGGGTGTGCAGGATCAGATTTTGAAAGCCCCAGGATCTATTGCCTGGCCAGATTTCCCCATTTGTAGAAATGTGCCTTGAGTCAGATTCCTTGGGCTCCCCAGTTAACAGAAACATGTACACAGGGAATCTGACTTGGGACACTCCTCTGCTAGTGGGAAAACCCACAATTTCTTCCATTTGCAGGGGTGCACCCCAAGTATTTTCCCACAAGATCAGACCCTGCCCACCCCCAGGAGCTGCAGGGGCCTGACCCTGTGGGACAATGGGCGATATTGGCTTTACCCTATGAAGCAGATCAGCTGCGCTGGGAAACATCCTTGGACAGCTGATCCACTTCATCTGGTGATGCCTGTTTATATCCTGAGAAGTAAAGAGATTTAATGATGGAGTGGGGTAAACAGAAATGGGGTGTTGAGGAAAGAGCAAGAAAAGAAAGGAAACTAAAGAAAAAGGGTTATAGGATGCAGACTGTGAAGAGTGAAAAAAAAAGAGGAAAGGACATGTAGTCTTCTCCTTGACTTCAACCATTTTCTTGCAGCATAGCAACTCATTTTTACTAATGGTATAAACAAGCCCCACTCCAGTGATAACTAATTCTTTCAGATGACAAAGCTAACAAACACAGCAAAAGCAGTGAATATAATGAGTCAAAAAAGCACTTCATTTCCTAAGGGTAGTCTTGGTTATTTGTGGTAATATTTCATAGTACACTAGTGACTGTTCTAAATGATGTTTGATATGGTGAATGAACCTTAGTAATACAAGACCTTATAGAGTATTCTGCTGTTACCTTTTTGCAGAGGAGTGAAGAAAAACTGGCAACTTTTACATGCAAATTGAGGTGTGCACTTAGCAAGATGTGGGTTAACGAAGTTCTGGCTATATTTCACTGTTACAATTGATGCACAAGGGTACAAACAAGTGTAACGAATACTTTTTATGGCTTTACCAGGCACCTATAGAGCTGATGATACTTTTCTGGATACTGGAAAAAAAATAAATTGTAAGGAAATATTTGAGTATGTTGACTGGTAAGTGTAGAGAAACTTCTTTTTATAAAGACTATGTAGAAAATTGATTACTAAAACTAAAAGCTAATATGAAAAGGAAATAGACTTTGATTTGAAAGTACCTCCTGGAATGGAAACCTTAATCAAATGCCACTACTACACTAACAACTAAGATTACTATAGGCTCTCGCTTGTGAGATAAATTTGGCTGGTATTGCTTGTATAATAATAGAAATTAGCCCTTTGTATCAGTAACTAGGTACAATAAAACAAGAAATTGTCATCAACCGGTTCCTGCCTGCTTTAAAGTGATTATTCACACACAGGAAATTTTTACTAGGTATTTTTTTAATTCATTCTCCATTTGCATATGCTACTTTAAATTCATATAACAAAATAGATCTTAATGAAGTTACCCCTGACTTACTCAGTATAAATAAGAACAACAAACCAGGCTCTGGATATGTTCTACTGCATTGTTAAAATAATTCCTTTGTAGAAGCCTTCTAATTAAATGAAGGATATCAGAGTCTGGCAGGCCTTAAATTAGAACAAACACTTTTGATTTAGCATACAATTTTGGAAAAGTATGAGTGCATCATCCCTCCATATGTCTGGTCTATTCTTGTGAAAAGGCAGGGAGCTGAAAGCTGTCTAGGCATTCTGGACTGTGTTCATCGTTCCCTTTTCCGAGTGCCTATCCAAGAATCCTTGCTTAGAGATGAGCAACCATGCCAAGCTCTACCATAGTAGCTGAATAGGTACAGCACAGAGGGAAAACCGTATGGGGCAGAAAAATGTTAAGGAGCTATAACAGAGGACTGTGGCCATGTAATCAATCAGGTTAGAGTGAAAGTTCAACTTGTACTTTTTTTTTTTAAAGCATGCTAATGATGTCAAACAAATACAGGGTCCTTTCTCTTTTTTGTTTTGTTTTTTCCCTTAGAGTAATTCTTTACAGCCTTTGCTCTGGAAAGCACATCAATTTTTCTCAGTCTTAGGAGATCTTTTTAAAGGGATGGGAATTTTGGAAGAAGCCTTAATAGTGACTTGTTATGGTCAATGAAGGCATGATCAATTGAAGCTGGTAGATTTTGCTGTTTCATTGTATATTCTATAATTATGGTTAACCACTGCAAATAATTTCACAAATTAAATTATCTTGCAGTTCTTACTGTGTTCTCACAGACGATAGAGGGTGGATTTCAAAATAAACTTCACAAGAGTCAAAGGTTGTTAAGCTATGGGTTACCTTTTGTCTGAACCACCAGAGTCCAAAACACAAGGAGAAGGTGAATAGAATGTTTTAACCTGTCATGAATAATGATGGTCCCTGGTCTGGGAAGCTGGTGGGAGGGTGGGGGTGCTTTCCCCTGCTACTCCAGTCCTGGGATACCATGTAGAAATGTAGCAGCTGGTGCTCCCACACTGTCCCCAGACTGATCCCTCCAATTAGGGAAGGGGAAGAGAGCAGGAGAGAGGAGGCAACTGCAGGCTGAGCGCCTGTACTTCTTCCTCCTCTGGAATGACATCTAGAGGTGGAAATTTCTAAAAAATTTCAGCCTCTAGAAATAAAACACCAGTTTGAGGTTTTAGAGGAGACTGTTGGTAGTTTGAAGGCATCTTTTCAGGTTCTGCTTCCAGAAGGCCACTGTACTTTTTTAGCAGTGTCCAGGCCATCAATATTCCTTCCTCAGTTGCTGAAGTCATGTTATATAGTATAAGGAGAAGACAGGGATGAACTAGTAGGAAACATGCAGTTAAAAAAAAAAAATGTTGCTGTTCTTTCTTGTACTCAGAAAGGGACAAGGAGCAGGACACGTTGCATTTCTGGTTGATCAAAAGCCTAAATAAAAAAATCAAGATCTCCCTGAGTCCTGCAAAAGCCTTCATTTGCATTAAAGAAGGTTCCTGGACAGAGAGCCCAGAAAGCTAGCACAGCTGTTTGAGAGACAATCAATTAAAAATGGATGGTAATGTAAGTATTACCTGCCCCAGTAGTAGACACCAGTTTAGGCTTGCTGCGTGCTCCATCTCCTTTTGTTGTGTAGGCTGTCACAGTAAGGGAGTATGTTGTTTCAGGCTGAAGTCCAGAAATGAACATTTCCTAAGATGAAATAAAACAACAGCACAGATTCAAAATTAATTCATTCCAGGAATGGTCAAAATGTTCTGGTCAATCACTATGTACTGCATACAGTGCATATGCTTTTGTGCTACCTACAGTGATGGCAAGTATTTGAGAGTATCAGACTGCTTTGTGGAAGATGCTTTATAATACATTTTGTTCCACTTATTTACGCAATAAAAAATAGGGTGTTTCTCAGTAGCACATCTCAGGTGGTTTTATAGGGCATAAGGCCAAAGGCTGAAAGATGTAAACAATGCCATAATCAGCCTGAAACACATTGGCTAGAATGTTATTGTTTCTATGAAATGCAAGTATATGTAAAGAAAACAGTTTGACCTCATCTGGAGATAACTGACATACATAATAAATCAGAGACCTCCACTCCTAAAATTGTTTCAAAATACACTAATGACTATCCAGCTAAACACAAAGCACTATTTACTTTCATAATAGCTTCATTACAACCTGTACTTCTGATAGCACTGTTCATCTGGGGATTAACACACCTGAAAAATTATTAATTATTTAAAAACTAATGAACCACCCCAAACAGCATTAAAGATCTGGTTACAGAATAACCCCTGGAGCTCTCAAGCCAGCCGTACTATTAGCCACTAGAGGGATCATTTATTAGCTAGTCCACAGACCAGGAGCTGGGGCAGGGCAGAACACGCAAAGAAAAAAGAGACCTTTTGTCTCTCTCTCTCTCTCACACACACACACGCACAAAATGGTAAAAAAAAAGGCCTTCTAAAATAACTGCGATTTAAAGCCAGCCAGAGAGAATTAATTACTGATAAACCAAATCAAGCATATAGGCTGCTTACAGACTTAACCCCCCCCCCAACAACTCCACCCCACTGGAAAACAGTGCTTTACTTTAAACTTGGCATGACCCTGCGCCGAGCCCAGATTATGCCCAGAAGAGGCCACGGTGGCTGCTTGCTAGCAGCAACTCTGGGGCCCGCTCTGCATTGGTGGCAGTGCCAGGTGGGGAGGGGGGTTTCAACCGGCCCAGGGACCATGAGTTTGTTTGTCTAGGGTCCACTGAAGGGTTAATCTGGCCCTGAACTTCAGCAGGGCATTTTTTTTGCACTTTTACCTAACAGCTGACTGAAACAGCTTTAGATAGCAGAGCTTTTTTGGTGCTTTTGAAGAGCCCGACCTATACAAATGTTGCGGAGCTGGGTCAAACTAATATGCTGTCTCTTCCAGTGAAGGGCAGTTTGTTTATTTTTTTCACATATGTCAGTAGCCATAAACGTCATTATTTTATTTCTGTTTCACAGATGGAAAGAACAGAGGTAAACTGACTGGTCTAATGTTGCATATTTTCCAGGCTATGGCTATAACCATTGGACTGCATTTCTTTTCATTTCTGTCTAACTGAATACATTTACACTAATTTTGATGCTACCAGAGGAATGATACATTTAGGTGTCAAGAATAAATAGCAAATGTGGAACCACGTAGTCTTCAAATGCAATGCCCATAAAAGTATGGTCCAGCATATCTGCTGCAAACAGATTATTCAAGCTACATCCGTATGAGCACTGTTTATCTGAGATGAGAATCTGGTTTTGTATTTTCAGTCACTTAAGAGCAGGACAGAAATTACGAGGAAATAATCAGACAGGGTGGGCAAAATGCTGCCAATAAAAAACAAGGAAAAAAGAAAATATGTGAAGAAACTGAATCAAAACCAAAGGACAAAGTGGTTGGATAGATTTTTCACTTTCAGTCTTTGAGAAGGAAATAAATAATGGCAAGAACATAAAGCTATAAAAAGAAAACAGGCAACATTTTTTTTTAAAAATAAAACACACAAATGCCTCATTTGAAATAAGTTGCATTTTCCTGTATGGAAAAACAAGAAAATGCATTCAAGATTGCCTTTTTAAAAGACAATTTGGATGTCATTAATTAAAATTACTTATGCCATAAATGTTGTAGGATATTTGGTTTCCATAATTGGTAAATGCATAAAAAACTGATTCATTGTCTTAACTCTCCCTCCTCCCTGCCCCCACAAAAACACACACATTCACACAAAAAGCAAGTGCCTCTACTACACAAAAAATGGTTTGTCACACAACAAATACAGTAATCCCTGAACAGTGACTAATTATTAGGCACATCCCAAATATTTTTGTCTTTCAGTAACGTCTTTTAAAGCGCAGCTTCTTTGGTTGCATTGCAAAGCAAAGTTAGTTACAGCCACTAAAATACAAATGTAAAACAGTTCTGTACATTTCAGCACCATGCCAAACCCACAAAACAAAACAAAGCCAAAAAAGTGCCATATGTAAGTAAAACTTCAATAATGTGTTAGTACATGCATCTGTGCAAATGACAAAAAACATTTACAATAATAGAAAAGATGTTAAAATAAAAAAAGAAAAGAACCAACACACATTTTTTGTCTGGCTAATCAACAATTACTCACATGTTCAGTAGTATCATCATATTCCCACTGATTGAGAGTAAAGAATGTTGGAAAGAAAAACAAAAGAAATAAGGAAAGATTTATAGCCTAGTTGAGGCAATTTCATTCTTCTTAGTGAAAATAAATTTAAAAAATGGGTGGCAAAAGCAGATTGAACGTGGAAATTGGTTAATGAAATCAAGCTGGGCATTTTCAATTCCATGTTCTTTCCCAGGATATGACAACAAAAAAATGTAACTTGCCTTTCACTGAAGGGTGAAATAAGTACATATTTTCAAGTACTGAATGTTACCTGAAAGGCTACATTATTTAATCATATGCTACTAGGCTACATTCATTTTATTTCAATCTTAGCTTGTCCAAATTAATTCAGTGCACCAATTTAGCTAAATATCAGCAATGTGTACATAAACTTGAAACATCACAAAAATAATGAAAAACAGTTACCGTCATATATAATCCAGAATATATAACATTTTATCCTGGAAAGCAAATATGAGGGGATTAAAAGGTTTTGGAAGGAGGACCTGGCAAGTAAGAGCTAAACTTAGAAAGATACCCACAAATGAGCAGGGTTGATTTTCATGCTTAAGGCATTTGAGTGCTAGCATTGTATATTTATTCTTTCTTCCCATTTTTTTCAATTTAAAATGGAGTCTCAGTTATAGCCCCACAGAGTTTGAATGTAAAAAACTGAGCAAGAGAAAGGAGAACTAAAGCATGACTGTACATTGTTTTCTTTCTTATATCCACAAATTTACAATAAACCACAACAAATAATAGTTCATTCTGGTTATACTGTGAGACTATAATATTTTGCAAGAAAAAAAAAAAGTAAATAAATAAGTATGTAAAACAATACAAAGGACCTCTGGGGAGCTGGAACAATACTCTGTAAATAGACTTGTCAGCAAGATTGAGAGTACCTGAGATTTGTACCCAAAATTGTGTATAGAGTTGTAAGTTATCTGCTAGGTCTAAGATGGCTGCAATCATTTACTCACATAAAAGAAAGAATTGATAACAGTTTTACTATTGACTTTCATCAGAGGTGATTATATCTGATGAATTCTCATAATTCATATTCAAAGTGAAGATTGGCTGTGAGAGGTATGCAAATAATAATAGCTTCCGTTTAGGTTAACTACATCAACATCACAAACTCATGTAATCTGCAACTTCACAAAGCCCAGTTATAACCCTGTTACTAAAAGCCTACTTTTATAGAAGCTCTTTAACTCTTGATATGATCAGGATCATATCATGGAACAGAGATTTCTCAGTCATAAATCATAATTTGCAAAAACAGATTGAATCAGTTTAACTTATTTAAACTAGATTTCTCACATTGCTGGATACCTATCGATTCAAATAAAGTACAGATGAACTTAAGTATGTCAATTTCCTATTACGTTGAAATTCACGTCTTGTGTGTGTGTGTGTGTGTGTGTGTGTGTGTGGGGAGATATATGCAAACTAATGATACGCAAGTAGTGTTGAATGGGCCACACCAGGCCTCTAATTTGGACTGCCCCAAGACATATACGGTTCCTTCCCTTAGATGGTGTACAAGTTGCTCATATTTCTGTCAGTAAAAATTCTTGTGCAATATCAGAAGGCTGGATGAGGCAGTATACATCCTGTAATGTGGTGGCTGGGACCTGCTTGGGGTGCTTTATACCCTTTCAGAGCCGTGCAGAACATGCACAGTATGTAGTCTGTGGGTAAAAATCAGGGTGGATAAAAACTGATTAAAAATAAAATAAACTGATTTTTTAAATTTAAATCAGAATTTTTAATTTTTTTTAATTATAAATTAGGTTTCCTTTATAAAAATAAAGGCTCTTAAATTGAAATTTGAATTTACTACAGGATAGGATACAGTATACATTTGACATAATCGATTAACTTTAAATAAAATAATGTATTGAGCTAATGAGCCTCTGCTAAACACTCTGTAGTTAACTCCTTTATATAGGAGTGGGGGGAGGAAGGAGGGAGGAGCATCTAACTTTTGAGGTCAAGCTTTAAAAAATATGACACAGTATTTTCATTTCAGGCTTGACCCTGCAAGGGATGCATGGTCTATACTACTGGATGCAAAGGATCAAGAAATTTACAGATTTTAGAACCTGGCCTCTAACTCCAGCCAATACTAGCATGTATACTCCTTGATCAGGATTATCCACAGAGCCCATCTGGATGGTATCAAACTCCTGTTTTATTTTCTATATCTGAGCTCTGATTTGCTCCACTATCCAATTATAAATATTTATGCTTCTCCACCCAGAATAGAGGCTTATTCCCCAGCGTATGGAAAATAACAATGTGCCCAGTAACTGCTGACCCCCCACTTCTGAATGATTCTGGCTACCTTGGCTAAATGGCCTTTCTTGGTCCCTTTACATATGTACAGAGATGTAAATATCCCTTTTAACTTATCAGCTATTCAAGCTAAGCTAAAATGCGGTAGTGCACAAGGCCAAAGGGTTACAGTACCAGAAACCATGGTTTATTAAGGGGAGGAGGGCTTCCCGTAAGTGTTCTAAAACTTGAAAAAAAAGGGGAATAATTTTTTTCAAAACAGTCTAGGTTAAAACCATATCTCATATTAAAGAAAATTCGGCAAGTAGGAATTTGTGTTGAAATGGCAAAAAAATTCCCCAGGGTGAACTGAAATAATTGTTTTAATTCACCAATCACAGTTCACATTTCTAATACTATAAACATTAAAACTATTGTTTAATAAATTAGTTGTAAATGTGCACCATGTTTTGATTTAAAAAAAGATTTTGTATCCAAAACATTCAAGTTTTGATTAATAAATTTGAAATGCTGATTTTGGGCGTTTAATTAAATTCAAGTTCCATCTTAATAAACCTTGTACACCTAGGAAATATATAAACAAAATCTACTGTAAAAACTGTATTAAGTTATAATTCAATGCGTTTTAATTGTTATACCAACCAATGAAAAGACACCTTTCTTTAAAAAACAAAAAAGTATATACAATAGCAAAGTTGAAAAAATCAATGATTTAAACTGAGCTTTTGGCTTGCTGATTTAAATGAGACTGCAGAACAGCAGTAGGATAATATGGAGTGGGCAAGAGGGTCATGTGTCCCTGCACTGTCTAAGGGGAGGGGTGCCAGAAGGGCACGGGGAAGAGCACCTCACCCTGGGCTATGGTTTGCCTAGCTGTGCCTCTATGACACACATTGCCAGTGTAGGCAAGGCTCTAGGAAGACATTCTAGGAATCATAGTTTTGTAGAGCAGCAGTTGAGTTCACTGCTGGTAATGGGGAGAATGCTGATTTCAGCATTTTTTCTTCCCTATGGATAGAAGCTACAGTAGCAAAAATATGGGGTGAAAGTTTGCCCTCTTGGCAGCAGTAAACAGTTGAGAAAGTAGGAGAAAATGGGGGTGAGAATGGTGAAAGGTGGCTGCCCTGGGCATATTTTTTTCATACTAGGGCTCTGCAGAAGTTTACAACCATTTGCACTAAGATTTACTGCTGCTTTTCTCATTTACAGATGCATGTAAGGCTGCTTGAATTAGGCCCAAGACCTGTAAAAAGACCCTATTACAACAGAAACAAAGCATTTCAGTGTCTGAACCAAAATAGGAGAAAAGAGAGACTGAATTATGGCTATGTTACAAACATGTATGTCATTGTGGTCTGTAAACAAAATAGAAAGCAATTTAGTTACCTGTGCATCAGCCAGCATGACATCCTTCAGCATGGGTTGGCCCTTAGGCTCTCCATTTTCCATCCTCACAAAATGCACCTGGTATCCTCGGATCTGACCATGCTGCTTATTGGGTACAGGTGAGCGCCAAGACACTTTAACAGCTGTAGAGTTGACAGCCTCTACCTCGACTTTGCGAGGAGGACCACTAGGAACTGGAACAATATCATTGGATAAAACAGAATTACAGGCACGTGTCCCACCCAGTTAGAGTCTTTTCTTTCACGCTTTGTTTTTTTAAGGGCAGACTCACTAAGTTTTCTTTGAAGAATACAAATTGTTCAACAAATGAAAATGCTCAACCAATCTGCTCTACCTTTCAGTGAAAAGATCAAAAAACATGACTGATGCAAAAAATGGAAGAAAAAAGAGTATTAGAGAAATAGAAAAACATGTAAAAATGTACAAAAGCCAAGGAAGATGCTTTGAGATTCAAAGCATTAAAGTACAAAGAGATATCTTTATAATTGAAATAATAATAAAAACCAAAAGATTTTTAAAAAAAAAGTTCCCTCTTTGTCTTTTTTTTTTCCCAGTGAAACAAAAAGATGGTTGATAATCAGGCCGTCTTCTGTTATGGTCGAATATGGAAGACATTCAACAATGTAGATGCTTAAAAAGAAAATCTGTGGAGCATCAGTTTTCCAAGATAAAAAAAGATATCAAAAACCAAGAAAGCAGTTTAAAAAAAATCAAAGATAAAAGTTCATAGATGGAAGAGTTAAAGAAAACATTTAAATCAAGAAAAATGCAAAGATCTCCCCCCTACCCAACAAAGTTGTGATTACTTTTATGAAAAGGAGGTGGAGAAAGAGGAACCTTGGGTGAGTTCAAAGGGGCAGCCATTTCAGTTCATTCAAAAAAGGTACTTTGTGTTTAAAAAAATTACAAATCTGATGCAGCAAGGATAGGCCTTTCATTAAAAGAGCAACTGTGATTTTTTTGGGGGGGAAAAAAAAAAGAGGAGCAGTAAAAATAGTATATTAGCCTATACAAAGACAGCAGATCGAAAGAGAGTCAGAGAGGTGCAAACTGATGTAGTGGAGGCAACATACCATCTTCATCTGTCCGAATCAATACTGCTAGGCTGTCTGGGCCAGGTCCGACATCAGTGTAGGCAGTCACAGAGATCCGATATTCAGTCCATTTTTCCAACTGTTCCAAAAGGTAGTGGGTAGTGTCCGAAGAAATTCCCAAAATTTCATGAGGTTTGTCATCTTCCCCATCAATCCCAATGTACTTGATGGAGTATTCCGTGATAATGCCGTTCTGCTTTTCGACTGGTGGAGGTTTCCAACTTACCAAAATGCTAGTGGAGCTGGGGCTCATGCAACTAATGTCTTGAGGAGGAGCTGATGGCTCTAATTTCAGTAGTGGGTTAAAGGAGGATTTGAGTGAAAGGATAGGCGCGATTGGAAAAAAAATGAACAAAAGAAAAATAAAATAAATAAAAGGGGCAACTTAATTAAAAAAACATAGAAACTTAAAAAGTAAAATGCCACATAAACATATGAACCTTGGCTTATTAAAGTGAAGAACTGAAAATGAATAAACTAATTCAGTGGTGAAAAAGGATGTGGGGGAAATACATGAAAATGAAGCCTCAAAATAATATTACCTACCTGTGATTAAAATTCTTCTTGAAATAAAAACAAAACGTGATACTTCTAAATGTCTATTCACCTATACTTGCAATCTGCAATTAATGCAAGTTAGACACTTCAAAATTAGATATTTTATGTATTCACTGAAATTTTTTTCCATGGATTGTACATTTAGTCTTACTGAGTAGTTTTCTTCCTTTTAGTGAATGCCATAAAACTTGCAATAACTGCTAGAAATCATTCTAAAAATCTCCATCCTTTTCGAAACCTCCCCACTCCCAGAAACAAGACAATTTTTACAACTGAGTCTGCCTGGATCAAGTAAACTACAAATAGTGTTTAAATGGAAAGCACATATTCAAACATTTATTGTAGCCAACATACATTAAGCATGCAGAGTCAAAAGATGATGAAAATCTTAGTCAAAGATTTACCTACCAGGAAAAAGTGAAGGCTTGTTGATTCTGACTGTAACTTGTACTTACCCTATATCAGCAGTCAGTTTTATTTTTTAAACTCCTCTTGGAGACACCTTTGCTAGCAAAGAATTAAATCCTACCAGCAATTTTTGATAATTTCTATAAACAACTACCTCTAAGCATTGTGTCAACAAAACAGTGTCTAAATCTTACTGAAAGAATTCACTAGCAAACCAGACCAGAAAGCTACAGCATTTTGGGCTTATATTATCTCTCACTTCAGCTCCCTTCTTTGACATCAAATATTGGTTTTATTAGGAAGCTGGTTAAAGGAATGATTTGAAACCAAATGAGGATATTAGTACATTTACCTCTTTGGAGCTCTGACCTAGCACAGAACATAACCATATTTAAGTAGTTCCTTAGGCAGGACTACTCACAAGCTTAAAATTTAGGCATGTGCTTAACTATTTTGTTTGATTTGGCCTTTGGGACTTGTATGTTTTAAAATGTGGTTTGTTTTATAAAGAGTACATAATAATGTAGTCTGGAAGAGTGGAAAATGTAATCCTAGTGGAACTTCACTGCAGAAAGTGCTGGATATCCCCCAAATCTTCTCTTTATTTCCATTCTTTTATTTTTGGATTTATTTGAGGTGCATCAAAGAAAACTGAAGCTACTGAAAGTTCCTAAGGCCCCTGTATAATCTATTGCATTTATCCACATATCTTTTGGTTCCCCAGAGACCTTCTGTGTGAATCAATAGAACTTTATATGTGTGGCATTCTCCCCTTCCAGTGGGAAAATGCATTGGAAAGTACTAGCAAGTTCAGGAGGTGTTACTGTAGTTTTTTTATTTTTAAGCCAACTCAATTAGCAAGAACAGACCCAAGTATGCAGTGCATGCTGATCCCCACTCTACATCCCATGAATTTGTCCAAGTGTTAAAAAAGGAAGTGGAAATATTACTTCAGGATCTCATACTGAAATAAATCCCTGAAGGATCACACGTTTTGAAACTAAATTTGAAGGTTAAAATATTCCTTTGAATATTTGTATTACATATATATGAGTTATTTGTTTCAAATCATATTACAATTACAATAAGTGCAAAATAAAGCATTTGCATGTAGTGCTATATAAAAATATATTCTAACGTTAGTAAATTATCTTTTAAATAAATGCATTTCCCCCTATATGAACTAAAATCTTAAAGCAAATACGTAAGGTATGATTATATTTTCCATTTAAATCAATTGGACGTTTGTTATGATTTCAATGGGAACCAACTGGGTCCATATCATGCAGAATTGGACGTGTTTATTTTAATATGCACATTTTTCACCTTTTTCCTCATTGTCTGAGTATGCAAAATATTAGGATATCTGCAATAATGTTATCATGTTGGGTGCATCCCATTTATTTCATTCTTACATGGCTAGAGAACAGTCAATGGCAATTTTGACTCTAATTCTATAACCTCAGATTTCTAAGAACCTTAATCATTAATATAATGTCAAAAAAACACTAGAGAAGCAACATCGTATGAACATAACAGCCAGAGTTGCTTCATCAAAATAAAAATTTCTGAGGAGAATTTGCATTATGTTTTAATGCACTTTTCTGAAAGTAAGCAACCAAACAACCTATACAACCTGTGCTGTGTAATGCAAGGATTTAAGAAAAGTGCAATTTTATGTGAAAATAGCAACTCTTTAAGATGCAATTATTCAATATCCAAAGTGGACTCTTTTAGTTAGCATTTAAATAAAATATTTTTAAATTGCTATATGAATCCCTGCCAGATTGTGTCAGGTAAATGTTACAAGCTTATATTATTTATGTGAGCAGCCAAAATGTAGTATTCTCATGCATATCAAAATAACTTACAATGTGGCAATGCTCACCATACAAAGACTGGTTAAAAATATGAACTCATACTTAGAAAGGATCATTAGTATGCCTGTTGATGACACACTGTGCTGAAATTTTCAATGGACCTGTTCTGTAAAAGTATCTAGATAAGAAGAATATAAAGTTACAGAATTTATCCTACGGACCAGGAAATCCCCAGATTGGACAAATAGAATTTTATGGATCCAGGGCCATAGGTATGCTGTACATGAAGCATTATTTATATGCCTGTTGTGAATAAAGGGGATCTATTAATATCATCATAGTGCTATCTCTTCAGATATTCTGAGCCTTCCCTGCTCATTGCATGGAAATACAAGAGCCCATCTTCTAAGAAGAACAATTCTCCTCAGTGTACCTAGAAAAAATATGTACAAGAAACATTCTCCTTGTTTTTGAGACTTCTTCTCTTTATTGTCATCTGGGTTATCTGGCTGTCTGTTCACTGAATACAAGGAGTAGAATAAAGTAATCAAGGAGAGACACCTACTTGACTGCATGGTTCTGGCTGAGATTTCTGCAGTCGAAGCACCCAAGCCTTGTGGAGAGCGGGCAGCCAGACGGAAGTAATACAAGCTGTTTGGCCTCAGGCTTTGCAGGCGATAAGATGTAGTTGGCTCAATAGAAACACGTTCCTAAGGTAAGTAATAAAAGAACTGTCTGTCTCAATTAACTTTGGAAGACCTTGGATTCAAAATGCTGTCGGAGAAGACCCCCTAATGGGCTGATGAGAAACTCATCAGTGGAACGGTTGCATTGAAAACTTCCCTTAAAAATTGTGCAAGTACAATATAGTTTTAAGCAAAGCAACAATAAAAGGAAAGTGGATACATTACCTGTGATAAATAAGTAACGAAGAATGAATTTTTAAAATAAGAAGTTCAATGTATCAAGCTGCTAGGCAGAAATATTGGTTGACAGTTTACAAGGGGTAAAGAGCTGTGTTCAAAATTTGAAAGAATAATCGGATGTTGACATATGAATCAAGACTTATCTATCTATATTTACTTCTTATTCTAGTGAAATACACGCATACACACACGCACATATATAAAGTGTGGTGATACTGAATTCAATGTAAGCCTATATATACATGAATTCAAAATCTTAAGAGGCAAATACTTCAACAGGAATAAATATTATCAAGGGTCTGTGCATAGGACATATTGTAAATTTAGATAGGGGTGTATTTCCCAGACAGAATTCAAAACCAGATCTGGGACCCTGCCTCTTAGGATTCTTTTTTAACTTCTGAGAAAGCATTTACATATCTACAGTACATCTGAAGAATTTCTGTACGTCTAAACTCAGTGAAGTAGCAGTAATCAGCTTTTGCTGTATTCCCAGAACAGTAACAAGCTGGTGACGCAGAAGAGCACTGACATATCTGACACTCTTCTGCTGCCTCCTGAGACCCCCTCACTCTTTTCCTTTCCCAAGGAAAGCTGGCAGCATTGTACGCATTTAACATAAAAATAGGAAGTCATCTTGTTTTAGAAAGGTTGATTTAGTGCAGCCAGCGAAACATTTAAAAGGCAATTATTTACAAAGAGAAAAATAACAACACCTATTTTTTAATATAAAGTATCTTAAAATTTGAAAAAATAAGAATCTTCCTAAGCTTCCTGAAGGAATTAGTGACCAAGTTTAGCAAAAGCCTTATTTGTTGATTAACAGAAACAACTATTTACTTTGCGTGAAATCTTGTGCTCAAAGTCAATAGAAAAATCCCATTGACTTCAGTGAAGCCAGGATTTCAGTCTAAATCTCTCCCCAAAGCAAGGCAGAATCTGTTACTCCATGTCCTGGAAGAAGAGAAGGCTTGGACAGCCTCAACTAAGCATTGCCCATTTGGAACAGGATGCAATCTCTATGTCTGACTCTCCATGAAGGCTTTCCTTGGCCAGTAGCCACAGAGGATGTTTTCTGCTGGCTACAACACTCAAAGTCTGCCAGCAAGCTGGTTGCTCTATTTAACAAACCATTTAATAGGAGTTTCACATACTAGAAAAACAGTTAAGCTTTTAATTCTCAATCGCTGCAGCATTTCATGTCCTACTTGATTAAAAGAATACAAATGAAAAATAATATTCTCATTTACCTCTTCTGCATGCTCCCCATCTTTGTAAACCAGTTCATAGTTGGCAATTGTGTCAGAGCGTGGAGGGGTCCAGGACAGTAATATGCTTGTTTCAGATTCAGGTTCCGCTTTGAAGTTCAATGGCTGGCCTGGTACTAAAGGGGAAGAAGTACAGTGTTTCTTTCTATGGTTCAATACATAGTATTCAAACCTTTTCAAACCGTACCCCTCTTTCAATTTTAGAACTTAAACAGTGAGTTGAGGTAGGTGTACTAAGAAACAAGTAGAGCTGAAAAAAAAAGAGGTAAATTATAGTGTAATGATATTATCAACTAACAATTTATACAGACCCTGTTCTAACACATTATTTTAAGGCTCTTCAGAAATGTCTGAAATGTAACCATCCTATGGTGGATAACTGACACCTGTTTAACAGCATTCAGCAATACCATTCAGAAAAAAGCAGGATGAGAATTGAAAACTATTACAGACAGCTGCTTGCAGGAAATGTGGAAAAAGCAGGTATGGAATAAAGTAAGGTGGGAAGGAATCTCCCTCCCAACACAAAAAGAGTGTTTGAACAACTGCAGATGGTTTTGCAAAGCAGTATTTCAAGCCATTAAAATACTAACCACCACCTTGCCTTTGAGAAATCACTTCAATTCTTAAAAGTCAAGACTCTGCAAAAAATATGACTATAGTCTGGACAAGTCACTTTTTTAGAAAGTACTTTGTTTCTTGATTTTAGCTAACATCATCAGTTTATCTCAATTTTCTTGCAACAAGATCATTTTTCTATATGCTAGCGTTAGAAATGCAACTTTGTATCTGATAGTTAAGGAGGTCATTTTATGACTCATGTCATCACATTAGCCTCAGACTTTATCCAGGCCAAATTTTATCTTCAGCTAACCCTGTGGAATGCCACTGAAGACAACAGGATTACATAGCAGAAATGAAGGAAGAATTTGGTCTTTAATAGAATTTAGATGCAATTTTGTCACCTGAGCTTGAAAACATTTGTTTTAGCTATTAACTATGTTCACAGTACAAGAATCATAATAGAGCCCTAGTCATTCTTTTGCAGTTGTTCTGGCTTTTCTGGAAGGAGTGGTACACACCTCTTTATGACAGAAAAATAAATATATATGCTTCTCAATATACACAGTGAGTACGTTTGATAAGTAGTATATAATGATGATAATTTTTGCACAGTTACTTATTAGGATAAAGCTTCCTTGCAAATCAAAGAACTTTTCTTTTGTGGAGCAACTGGCAAGGAAGGGAATAAAGATAAACTTGACTTGTTTATAATCCCTATTCTTTGCTGATAAGTAGGTGTCACAAATTATCACTCTGTCCATTTCACAGGCTTTGTGCATGACACGAAGGTTTTGATTTCCAACTTTTAAATTATTAGATCACCGAGCAGAGGGTGTGAAAATCAGCAGAGACTTGTACAGTTTACACCATTTCCTTTGATAGAAAATAATGCATGAGGGTGAAAAGCAGTCCAATGGGTCTTTATCTTCACCAAAAGAAAATTAAAGGAAAACTATCTTTTCTTTTTCTTGTGTAACAAATACCCACTTCATGGCTAGGAAGAAGTTCTTTGGGAAAGTATTGAAATAAACAGAAAAGAGAAATTACTGCAAACAGTAAAAAAATGCTTCAAATATATAACGAGAGAAAAGTTTTTGCTGAGAAATAAGAACTAAAAGGAAAAGAACGGGAAAATTGTCTAATTCCTAACTTTGAAACAGGCTGCACAATACCACTAGATCAAACTTGAACTCTAATGAGTTCTAGTCATAATAAAATACAAAGGAATGCAATGGACTCTACGTGGATATCTTACAACTCTTCTGGATAGGAACCAAATAGACATTTGTAACAGTTGCAAATTTGCTTCCACCTGCATATGGATAAAAATAATTCTGGAGTTGAAATGGAGGCCTGCCAAAGTAGAACAATGAAATATGAAAAGGGGGAAAAAATCATTCATGGATGTTTCTCTTTGACATGGATAGGCCCAAATGTATTGTCAACCCAACAAAACGATGGGTTGACACTCATAGGGATTTTGATTGCTTGAGAGAATAGAAGTATACAATACATCATTGTAAGAATTGTGCAAAGGTACTTTTTATTAGATAGGCATGAAGGAGTGAGAAGAATATTGGCAATACAGCTAAACAAGTATGAGTCAATTCCAAAACTACGTTTCACTGGAATTTATGAAGTGCTTGTGACATCACCTGATTCTTTAGTGCTTTGTCTAAAATAGATTAGAGTCACTGAAGCATGAGAATGAGCTGTAGTTGCTGCAACAAAAAAATAAAACATCTCACGTTATAAATTCCAATTTGGAGTTCTGATGTGGTTCGAAAGGTTTCATCAATTTTGTAAGATCAACACAGCTATCTTAGGAGATTAGTGTTGGTTTCAGGAAGATTTTATAAGTAATAAGCCCCTCATAAATCTGTACCACAAGGGAAGGATGCAGACTAACTATCCTGAAGTTCATGAAAGGCCAAACAGTTGCTTATAATAGAGATTGAAACAATTACATAAGGTAATTAAAGTTTATTTCCTTTTCCTTTCTTTCTTTATTTTTTTGCATCTGAAGGGAAATGAATTACTTTGGCCAAGTACAGACAGTCAAAAAGCCTAAGGCTAAATATATTCAGTCTTCACAGGATAGTTTAACCTGTGTAGATTAAACCTTGATGCTGGAAATGCAGACATATGCCTGCAGTGGCCCACTCCAGAAACTGGAGGGACTAGAGCATGCCTCTCTGCTCCACTGGAGCAGACAACTTGGGCCAAAGCTAGCTTGCCTACTCTGTGAGGAGGGGTTTGCGGGGAAAGGTGAAAAGCATCCTGGGATGCTGGGGGATTGTGAGTTAACTTGAATCTGGAGGGGATCTGGGACAAAAGTTCAATAAACTGATTTAACCTAAATCAGCTATGTCTGATACTGCATCCATCCAGGTTTATCTTAAACCAGTCTCAGTCATTTTGAAAGCAGTTTATGTGCACTGAACTTCTGGTTTTTGTTTTTTTTTTTTACAGATTTGAACCAGTTTCTGATCACTTATACTGGTTTATGTAACTTCTGTCCCTAGCCTTTTGGTCTTGAGGTTGATATTGTAGTATTGCGGTGACTATAATTGCTTTGATTGCATATATTGTAATTTTTCTTTTTATATAATGAAATATTTAACCGTTAAGATTAAATTAATCTTGTTATGATTTACTTTTTATAATAATTTGATCAGTCATTATTAGTGTTCTGGAATTAACTATCTATTTTAAATTTCCTATTGCTTAGCATAAAAGTATTGGACATATCGGTCTCATGATTTTAGATATATTTGGCCTATTGGTCTCATGATTTTAGAACTTAAATTTAGTATAAGGAAAATGCTTATGCAAGGTTTGTGGCATGTTTGGCATATGTAGAGAGAAGTGACAAAAGAGTGAATGATGTATGTATGTGACAACATGAAGGAAGACAATCCTCTTGCAGCAGGTGAAAAGAGCCTTCTGTAGTTTAACAGTTAAAGGCTGCAGCGATGTCAAGTCAGCACTTAAGGATTACTAAATACTGGATCATGCTTCATTCTGATGGATGAAGACTGTAAGCAATGCCCCCCCCCCCGCCCCGAAAACTGCAGATCACAAATCCAGAAGATCATGTCCTACCAATCCCAGCCTGCCAACAGGACAAGTGGAATCCATAGCCTTGTATGGACAGATATCACTATAAAGAATGAACACAAAGACAAAGCTTTCGGTCTTTTTCCACCTGCAAGAAGGAATTTTGGGCGGGTCCAACAAGACCTGACTCCATCACTCTGGTCAGCCTGACCAGCCACCAGACTCACCTGAGCAACTGTAAAACTTGGTAACACCTTTACCTTTGCAAGAAGGTCTAACTTTTGTGTGTGTGTTTATCTCTTTTGAATGAATGGATGAATGAATGAAGCAGATAACCTTACTGTTCTTTATTCTTTTCATGTTGCATGTTTTATGTTCCAATAAATGTGGCATTGTGCCTTATCCCCTGATAAGATCCTGGCTTGTTTTAAACACTGTATGCCCTGTGGACACAACAATATACTTCCCAGAATACCAAAAAATCCATGTCAAAGGATAGAGGGCACCAAAGGTGGTGATTATAAATTAGATTATAGGTAAGAAGCCCATCTCCAAGAATTTCACATTCAAGATCTTTTGCACTGATTCAGGGCTGATTTATTAAATATTTAGCAGGATTCATAGATTTGTTGAAATCTGACATGGCTGTGCTGTGAATGTTTTTGCTATGGCCTCAAACTTGTGACCTCTGGCCTGTCAACTGTATGCTTTAGCACCCTAGCCATTTGAAATCTGGTGGCTTGAGGTGATACCTTAATGAGAATATTGCACTGATGGCAAAACAAGTCACCACTTTAACTAGTCTGTGCTATGTAGCTATTTCCCATTTCCACTGGGCAATGATTGAAGCTCTGGGACTGGAGGGGAACTTTTAGAAAATTCCAAACAAACTAGGAAATGGAGAGTCAAAAATACTAGTAAACTACATACATGCTGGTACAGTTTGTTAATAACACCTGTAGGAGAGAGAGAAAGCCTCAAGATGTTGGATAAGCAAATAAAAGAAAAACTATAATTTTTGCACATATTTTAGAAATGTCACGGAAACATATACACAGCACTCTGTTAATCTAGAAAAAGTGTTCCTGAGCAGTAGATAGATGAACAGGAACCATGCCAAGCTGCATGGTTTTCTAGTTCTTATCTCCTTCCCTGATAAAATACAACTCAGGAAAGGAAATATGCAAAATCTGTGCAGGCTGCCTTGCTTCCATTTCTTAAATGTGGCTAACAAGAAAACAACAAGATTTCAAAGTGCCTAAGCAATAGCATAACAAAGAGTGGTTGGGGGGCACCAGGGCAAGATTCCAACCCTAATTGGGGTGAAGAAACAGAAGTGACTACACTGCCAAACTGCCTGCTAATATGCTGCTGACAGCACGACCAGTGACACTGCTCCACCCAGGCATCACTGCTGCCCAAGGTGCTCAGACATCATGTTATGCCTCTGGACACAAAAAAACAACAACAAAAACACCAATTAAGGCTCTTAACTGAGAACATAAGCAACTAGTGCAAGGCCACTTTGGCTAGAAACAGACATTACACATAAACCGGTTTAAGTGATCAGAAACAGGTTTAAACCTGCGACAGAACAGCTGTTCAGTGCACATAAACCAGTTTGAAAATGGCTGAAACCAGTTTGAGATAAACCTGGTTGAATGTAGTATCAGATTTAACTGATTTGGGTCAAACCGGTTTATGCAACAGATTTGGGTCAAACTGGTCCCAGACCCCTTCCCTGTTTAAGTTAAACTAGATTCCCCCAGCATCTCAGAATGCTCTCTGCTACACAGCAGAGCTGGACCCTCCCCTCTGCTCCCTGACTGGAGTTCTGGCAGACACTGCAGGCTGCATGTGCCAGCAATTTTTCAGTCCAGAGGGGATCTTTGTATGGTTATAAACAGATTTAGCTTAGCCAGGTTAGACTAACCTGCAAAGATTCAATCAATTTAGGATCAGGCTTTTTGAATGTCTGTCCCTAGCCTAAGTGTGGAACCAAACCCCAAATGTGCTTTATAGCAGGGGTGTCAAAGATATTGCTCCCAGACATGTCATCTAACTGCCAGGAATTTCAGGGTGGAACTGACTGCTTAATTCCAGGGTACAGAACTTCACTGGGGTACATTTATACACCTGCTGCTATGCTGCTGCCTGGCTTGCCCCTGCTCTCCCTCCATCCCTTCACCACTCCCTGCTAAGTAGGGATTTCTCCCTCCCCTCTGCCTTACACAGATACCTCTCAGCATTAGCTAGCACACCACATGCTGGCTATGGTCTGTGATGTGGCAGACAGGACTGTGTCCTTTTTGGAGCTAATCAACAGGTAGCTGGTTATGTCCCTGCATTCCTTCCTTGGAAAAAGTTGTTTTAAAAGAGCTTAAACTAATGAGAGGGGGCTTTGTTTTCTGATGGGGTGGTAAATGCATCAGCATTTGGTTTACCAAATTAACCAAAGCTGATAAATGCTCTGTTATCTAGTGGGGGTGGGCTGCTGAATCAGAGTGTCCTGCAGGGGCCTGGCCACACACCCCTCATCTCAGCACTTTGGAAGGGAAGGGAGGACAGCTTTAGCATTCCCCGGCTTCTAGCCTGAGCTACTGTAGGCATGTGCCTGCATTTCTGGGATGTCTGTGCAATTACAAACTGGTTTAGCTTGGCCAGGTTAGACTAACCTGCAAAGATGAAATAAATTCAGGCTCAGGCTTTTTGAATGTCTGTTCCTAGCCACAGTGATAATGTAGGGTTATAGTACTAAATTATTAATTTCTACACCCTTCTGTTCCACTACCCTGGACCTTCATATAAATAGCTGCAAGGACAGAAACAAAGCAAGCCACAGATTTACTGGAGATATACAGGAGTTACAAGAAAGGCAAGATTCTGAGACTCTTTTTGCCAAAAAATTCAAAATATTCCTGAGAAGCCATTACAGTTTACGTGTATATGAATACATGCATTTTTTCTGAACATCATTTATGTTAAAATACTATATTTGGACATAAGGCAATTAAAAATAACCTGTGATAGTTGATTAGTTCTCTACTGTTGTCTAATTCTTTCTCTTCTGAGAGAAAAATAACCTAATAACCTGAATTTGGCTCCTTACTGGTTAGAAGTCGACAGTCTGAAATTCAGAGAGACAATGCTTAAGCAGAATAAATTGTTCTATTTAAAACATAAAATAGTGTGCCACATTTTGTCAAAAAATCTAAAGCTTGCCAGTCATGTGTAAATCATTTGCCAAAGAAGTTAATGAGCAAGAAACAGTGCTAGATCCCATAAGTTCATTAAAATGGTTATTTAAACTCAAAAATAAAATTCTATTGTCATACATATGGTCTGAAAACAGTTTGAATGTAAAAAAAAAGAAACTTGAAGAACTATGCCTGAGAATGCTTATGCTATATGATTAATTTTATTTCTATAGATACAGTGAAGTTATCATAAAGATATATTAAGCTGCCTTCTCTCATATTTCAGTTAAAGGTCAGCAGTAATCTATGCTGCACATTTCCTGCATTCTTCAACACATTTTGTAGTATAAGGCTCAAAATACTTTTTAATTCAATGCCTTAGGGCAGGAATATTTTAAACAGGTCACCTATTTTTTTAAGTTACTGCCCAATGGGTCATTTAACTCAGTTATTCAAGCAGGGAGCAGGGGAGTAAAGAAGAACACCAGGAGAGGAAGCTGGAAGGGAGAATGCAAATAATAAACTAAGCATGTAAAGAATGAACTGAGATGGGGACAAGGGGGTGAGAAAGTAACATTAAAGGAATGAGAAAAGCAGAGATAACAAGGACAGAGGAAAGAAAACACAGACCAAGAGGAGAATGTTGCCAGTGCCTATAAAATTGTTAACCTTTTAGTTTAAAGTTAAAAAAAGAATATTTGTAAAAAAAAAAAAAAAAAAAAGAAAAGGAACGGAAAAAAAAACAAAAAGAAAATGGAACAGAAGATGAACAAAAACCAGAGTGATTTAAGAGGAGGAGACGGAAATGGGACAAATGAAAGCTGAGAAAAAGACCTGGAGGATGTGAAGAAATGGAGTAAAAAAAAAAAAAACCCAACAAAAAACACAACCTAACATGTCCTACTGGAGGAATGTATAAAGACTGAGAAATTTCTCAGTTTTAATTCATGGTGCATTTACCACTACTGTCACTATTGTGTCTGATCAGAGTAGGCACTAAGGAAGGGAGGCACTGAGGTCATGTGGGGAAGATCTCTGCAAATGTTGTTATATGCAACAAACAAACAAAACAGGTACCTGACTGGAGGTCTACTTTCCCATTTGGCAGCACAGCTCCTGTATCTACATTGTATTATTCAGCAATTACTTTTCCCATTTTACAGGAGAAAGACATTTCCTATGGAATTATTCCCCACACTGTTAAACTAACCTCCACTGCATCTTTTTTGTGGCCAGTTGTATCTCTTGCCATACACCCTCATCCACTGCCATGTCCTAAGCTTTGTGTTGACCTAACAGCAACAACGCACAAAGGCTTCCCTACCTGCTGGAGTAGGATATTACAAAAATGTTGCCTTTACTTCTCTAGAGTTTCAGAGATGGTAGGCATCCCTGTCTCTTTCCTCTGTGTTTGGCAGTACAGACATACACAAAATGCTAATTGAGGGAAAATTGAGGGAAGTTTTTTAACCTTTTCCTTTTTGTTTAAAACCTCTGCTCAACCTAGTGGCTGATGAGACTAGATTAAAAGTATTGATGGCAGGGTGAGTAACTGGTTTTAGCAAGACAAGGGTGTTATTGTTGGTACATGTCTGTATGTGTGTCTATGAATATTGAATACTCATGAAAGACAACAAATTGTCTGCCTAGGTACAATGGCAGGCCCCTTTTCTCAGAAGTGTCAAGTATTATTAGTAGAACCAAACAGTCCAACCTGTTAACTTTCAGTTAAGATTTTGTTGAATGAGAATGTAACATCTTTTTTCTCTTGCATTTATTTACACGTATAGGTAAAAGCACAATGGGATCTAATGCACGAGCCATGCAGTCATGCCTCTTGCCATCCTACAGGTGCAGAGCAAGAGACACAATTGTGGGATCATGCATTATATCCCATTATACCTTATTGCTGGTGCAGGAGGAGCCCAATACCAAGCTCCCCCTGCACCAGCAAGAAGCAAGCTCCTGCAGCTGTGAGTGCCCTCAGTTGACGGTCTACCATCTGCAGGGGAACCCCATGCACACCCGGGGCTAGGGGATCACAGTTACCATGATCCCCTGACCTTGAGAATATGTGAACCCCCTGGGCCTGGGAAACTGTGGCAGCCACAATTCCCCATCCCCCTGGGGAACATGCTGGGTCCCAGCATGCTTCATGCTTGTGGCTGGCAGCCCTGTCAGCTGGTGGGGCTCCCAGCCACAGAGGAGGCATGGTACACATGCAAATTAAAGCTTGATAAAAAACAGCTATAAAGTTAGTACACATTCTCAAGGTTTTAACTTTATAGCTGCTTGGAGCTTTTAATGGCATCATAGCTAATTTGCATGCGTAGCTGGTCTTAAAGTAACTGAGCAAATAACTAGTTAATTGCATGATACCTGTAATGTGGGGGAGAGGGGGGGAAGGGGAGGGGGAAGCTAAGAGACAGTCAGGTAGTCAAACTTCTCTGCAAAAGTCTAGTGTTTGCAGCAGACAATTCATATAGAGCAGGGGTGTGAAACTCATTTGGCCCCCTGGACTGGATCTGGACCCACGTGGACCCTTTTGCTCAGGAAGCCACAGGTATTAATGCAGCTGTCATTCATACCACTGGTGCCTAAATGTACCCCAACAAAGTTCTGTACCCTGGAATTAAGCAGTCAGTTCCACCCTGAAATTCCTGGCAGTTAGATGACATGTCTGGGAGCAATATCTTTGACACCCCTGCTATAAAGGATATTTGGGGTTTGGTTCCACACTTAGGCTAGGAACAGACATGCAAGAAGCCTTAGCCTGAATTGATTCAATCTTTGCAGGTTAGTCTAAACTAGCTAGGCTAAATGTGTTTGTAACCATACACACTTCGCCTTTTAGGCTGAAAAAAATGCTGGCACATGCTTGCAGTGGCTCAGGCTAGAAGCCGAGGGCACCACAGCAGCCCTCCCTTCCCTTCCACAGGGCTGACTTGAGGGGGGTGTGCCCAGGTCCCAGAAGGTCACTCTTGATAATGGAACATTTATCAGCTCTGTTATCAGCATTTAGCACCCCATCAGAAAACAAAGCCTCGCTCAATAATTCAAGCTCTTCTTAAACAGCTTTTCCCAAAGGAAGCAATGCAGGGAGATTACCAGCTGACCTGCTGAATAGCTCCAAAAAATCCTAAATGGACACTGTTCTATCTGCCTTACACAGACATGACTCAGCTAGCATACCACATAGTGGCATACCACATGCTGGCTACAGTCCATACTGTGGGAGAGAGGAAGAAGGGATCCCTGCTTAAGCAGTGTGTGGTGAGGGGTGAGGCATGGAGAAGCCAGCAGACCCTGCTGTGCCTACAAGTCTCTGCCGGAGCTGCAGCCAGGGAGCAGAGGGGAGGGGTCAGCTCTGCTGTGGAGCAGAGAGCTCCACCCAGCCCAGAGAAGGGATGCTGGAGGGGTCTGATTTAACTTAAAGCAGCAAGGGGTCTGGGACAGACACAGCATAAACCGGCGCCCCATATCCGTTACGTCTGATACTACATTCAGTCAGGTTTATCTCAAACTGGTTTCAGACATTTCCGAATTGGTTTATGTGCACTGAATGTCTGTTTTATTACATGCAGGTTTAAACCAGTTTTTGGTCACTTAAACTGGTTTATGTGTAATGTCTATCCCTCGCCTTATTTGAAAATCACTGATAACTTGACTTTTCCTGGTGAAAATTTGTACCCATGTTTGGCTAAAGGGTAAAATAAGGATGAATTGTTTTGTATCTATAGTTTAATATGGTAAATATATGGACAGGTTCAAGTGCAGAAAATAAGGCATATTTAAGTTACAGATCCATAAAATTTTAGATATCAATTTCAATCTTTAAATGGGAGAAACATTTTAAAACTTTCAAAATGTTATGCTGGTCTAATTGTTTACTTGCAACTTTCCACAAATTTCCATTTGCTCCCTGAAGTATATTATTTTTGATTATGAAAAACATTTGCTTGCATCAGTGACAAAAAACAGTAAAACCTGACTTTAAAAGCTAAACACAACTTGAAGCACAGTTGCTTCAGACAGATCTCTAACACAAGAACAAGAGGTCCAAGATTTATGTGAAAGTACAGAACAGTCATAAACAATATGAAATCTGATATAAATTGCTGGCATTTACTGTATTAAAACATTAAATGCAAGAGGGTGCAGAATTAAAACTTCACTTAAGTAGTCACTGCCTATTATACAGCAAGGCAACACTTTCAACTACTCACAGCTCCAAAATAATCTTCAGATAAAGTGCATTAAAATCTAGAATGTCTATCCACTGTGGCATTCAAAATCCTCTTTTTCTAGCTAGTTCATCATACCTTTTAATTTATCTTTTGAGACATTACCTCAAAAACCTGTTAGACTTCTAAGACACATATTTATGGTGTTACATTCAGCTGCATTTCTCTTTTGAAGTGAACCACATCAGCAATGAAATAATCCGGGACAGTCTTCTACAGGGTTGGGGAGGAGGTGGGAAATGAAAACTAAAAGTCTACAACCAAATTATGAACTGGAATATTTTGTTTTTGGCCATATCAATATTTAAACCAGGCCTGCCAGAGCTCCTGTGGTGCTTCATGGGGACTGTAACTTGCAGGTGCAAATTCTCCACTATGGCCTGAGATCTCTTGTTGAACTACTTCTTCTGTGTTGTCTATGGCCTTCCCCGCTGATGAACCACTAGGATGTCTCCCATGTATCCCATAGCAAAAAACTACTTCATGGGAGATATAGCTTGGCTGAAGAGCCTAGACCACAGAGGAGAATGGGACATAAACCATCAGTCCTGCAACTCCTGTGATGCTCTGTGACAGTTGAGAAGGACACAGTTTAACATCAAATTTCAATCAAACAAACAAATGTAGTTTATAGTTATCAAACTATAAATTTTCATATAGTTCTCAAAACTTTCCTCCAGTGATCTGCACCCATAGCAGGAAGACCAAAGGAAGGCAAACTGTCAAAAGTTTTGAAGTCATAGTTATCAAACAGCCTTTATGATCCAAATGCTGGTGCCAATGAAGTAAATATGAGTTGCCACTTTTGATGGAATCAAAATATAGCCTCTCAAGTGATAAGTTACACTAATGGCATTTATTTTCAAGTTAAAATTTTTTTTAAAAAACCCACAAAAAAACCAATAAACCCTTCCAAAACCAACCCCCAAAACCTGCAGACAGGGCCAACCCTCTGGAGGGGGGGCAAATTGGGGCAACCGCCCCAGGCCCCATGGAGCTGGGTTGAGTGACCATGATGACTTTGTGCTGCCACAGCTGGCTTTACGTCCAGCTGCTTGTTACCCCACCTCCCACCAAAGCCACTGCTGCCGATGGCAGTGGCAGCTTCTTCAGGCCTGGGGCGCATGGGACTGGAGCAGGGTGGGGCCCTGCATGGGCTGATTTGCCCCAGGTCCCACACCCTCTTTAGGTCGGGTCTGCCTACAAACCATTTTAAATCTAACGTTAGGGTCATTTGGATCTCTCTCTCCTCTACTTTTCACTTAATGGAATGCAAAACATATAAACAGTTGAACTTTTAAAGTTTTTCCCCATTTTGCTGGTCCTTAGGCCCCAAACCCAAAGGTTTGTAATACTCTAGATTTTGAGAGGGAGGATATGCACTTGCATTTTTAATGCAGCCTGTTATAAAGGTGAGGCTGTTGCTCATTTTGGATCAACATTTAAATATGTTCAAAATTTGGAGGGACCCTGAATGCTACATAAAGTTTTTGCTTCCATTCATCTCTTGATTTATACGCTTTCATGCATTTTTTGTCAGATTGGTACTTTAAAACTCCTCTGCTCTTTAATAACGGTTGTTTTACTGAGACAGCATGAAAATAAAAATGTGAGGTCAAGTCACTTAAAAGAAAGTGAACACACTTGCATTAAAAATTTCTCCAATAGCATCATCATTACCATGATTTCTTCAAAGTATAGCAGCAAGAAAAAACAGGAAGGCATGTAAAGTGATGCACATGCTAGAAATGCTTAAATAAATGAGTATTCCTAAAATGACTATGTTTTATGATAGAATGCGGACCACTTTAACTGGGCTCAGCAATAGATAATGTAGGGTCTGATTTTTTAGGCTATGACAAGGCCCTTAAAACAGGGGGATCTGGCTGGCCTTCAATTGCCCATGTGGTTATTATGACCCATAGCATCAAGAGGTCAAAAAGGGAAAATAAGTGGTAACAGAAAAAAAACTGTTGGCGTTTTTACATGTGCTTCAGGAGTGGGGGCAGTGGGTACTTTAATTAGAGCAGCTCTGAAAGCTGCTCTAATTAAAGTCCCCAGAGCTTCTCATGTACCAGTATCCCTGCGCTTCAAAATGGTACCAGGGTGTTTTAACTAAAGCTCATATAAGGAACTCTGGTTAACGTGCCCGTGCTGCCATTTTGAAGTGCAGGAACCCTGATACACAACATGTGGACACTGGCTGGAGCACAGAAATTACCATGCTCCAGAAGATTCAATTAATTAAGTTTGCGCCGATGCTGTACTTATAGAACATCACAGCAGTATCCTGGTTCATGTATAGGTGCCCTATCTGCTTAAAATCAAAATGAATATAAGCTATATTAATGTGCATAAAAGCATCACTTTTCTACTAGGTGCATTAGAAATGTATGAATAAACTCCTCTCTCTCTTTCCTTAAAGAAAAGAGAACTGAAACTGTTAAACTACAGATAAGATACATTTTCCTCACTGTTGCTCCAAACATGCAGAAATCCCATGATTATGGGTTAAATTCACCTCTCTATCACACATATTCAGCTTCACTGAAGTCAACAGATTTGCATGCAAATGACAGCAGAATTTGATGCAATGCCTTGTGATACTTTTTGGAGTTGCTTTTCAAAAGTGGAAGAACTCTTGCAATAGAGGAGATTGTTAATGTTAAAAAATTCAAGGAGCATTAGATACTATATTTATCCAAATCCAGGAAGACTTTGAATTTTATATGACCCCACTCTAATAATTAGGTTCTACGCATGAAGAATTACAACATTTATAATTTGCTATGTATGGAATCTGGTGAGAAGAAGGTCAGTTTAAAATCATACCCCACTAAATGCTGCAGTGGGAAAAAAGAGTGGTGGGAGGAGCCTGGGCTCCCTTGTCCCTTGTATCAGCTCCCCCTCCTGCCTGTCATATGGCCCCTCCTATGTGCCCTCCCACTACCTTCCCCCACATGCCTGTTTCCTTCCCCATCCCCTGCTCCCTAATGCAGCTTGCCCCCTGTCCCTTGCTCTTCTGCCCTGTGCCTTTGTCCCCCCACCCACCACTCATCTCCCATGATCCTATTTACCTTCTTTTGAAGCTCTGCTCCTCTGAGGAAGTCAGCAGCAAATGTGGTCCTGGCCCAGCCACAGCCCAGCCAGGAAGAAGCAGTGGCAGCTCCCAACTGGGCTGAGCTGGGACTGGAGGAATTGGAGTCAGAGCAGAAGGCAAGTGGGAGAGTGGGCTGCTAAGCAGAGGAGAGCAGAGAATGAGAGAAGAAGGGGGTGGGAGTGCAAGCACTGGTATGGGGGCAAGGGATGGAGGAGCAGGTGGCAAGTTCTTCCTTACCTACATTCTTCCCCCATGCTCCCCCCAGCTGCAAGCCCCCTCCCCAACCAAAGGAGCAAATCCAGCCCACGCAGGTGACAGCTCAGCTCTGATTTCAGCCCAGAGCTGAGCCACTGCCTGCCCCAGATCAGTACTCAAATCCAAGACGAGGCCTTTTTTCTCCTATAACCTGGTCCTGGATTCAAGTAAATCTGCTAATATTTCCAGGAAGTCACCAATCTGTGGTAATGCTTGACACAGTTTTTTCTAGACCACTAAACACCAGGGAGTTTTTATTCAATTCTCCTCTAATAAAATACTCTCTACAGTTTAACATCACCAGAATTTTTTACTTTTAGCTTGGTAAAAAATGCTTTGCAATATGTTTCATTGTGCTTGATTTTGTCTTACTAACAAAATTAATTCATAAGCCTAAAATTCCTATACACAAATAAAACAAACTACCTGCAAACATCAAACAGAGAAAGAGCGACTTTGTTTTATACCTAAAAGCTCTTGTGTTTTCTATGCTGGTGCGATGTGTGTATATACTGATTTACAAAACAAAGGAACATACAGTATTTTGCATTACTTTAGATATTTTCAACAACCCTCACGTTGCTGAATGCCACATTTTACATTTCCAAATCAATGTTGATTAAAATCTGTTGATAAGACAACATAAAGAAATAAAAAACCTACAGAAAACATAGAACACACTAAGGCAAATCCAATAAAACCTCTAAGAAAAGACAAAATAGTATGTTGGCTATTTCTCAAAAGGATTTATTTTCCAACACCTGTTAACTCATATGATCTTTGCCTATTTTCTACATGTCACAGTTGTTCCACAGTTTCATATATTGCAGTCTTACCTCCAGTTTGAGTAATGACTTGAATTTCACTAGAGAGTGGTCCATCCCCAACAGAGGTAAAAGCAAGAACCTTCACAGAATATGTCTTCTGTGGTACTAAGTTTCCAATAGTGGTAATATGGCTGTCAGCCATATTGTGTTTCATCCAACTGTTAACATGCTGAGTGGGGTCCATGGTGTAATACACTCTGTAACCTTGTATTTGACCATTGGGTTCCTCAGGTTCTTCCCACTGTACCAAAATTGTGGTTGAGCTCAACATACGAGCCTGTACATTGCGAGGTGCACTAGATGGTGCTTGTTCTGAGGTCCTTGTTGACACTGGCTCACTGGGTGGGCCCCGTCCAATATTATTTACAGCAACTACCCGGAATTCATACTCTGAATATGGGCTTAGGCCTGCAATACTGTAGCGTGTTGTAGCCACCCCATCAATTTCTTTATACAGCTCCTCAGAGTTTTTAGGTTTATGTTGGATTATATAGTAAGAAACTGGCTCAGGGTTTCCAGAATCCCAAGTCAATGTTATGCTTGTTGCTGTGCTTTCTGTCACCACAGGGGTTCCTGGAGGTTTGGGTAAGGCTGGAAACAAATACCATGAAACACAATTAATAGAAAGCATATCTCAATAATTCTTTGCTCAAAAGAAAGGTACAACACAAAAGGTGTTGGAGCTTAGTTGATTTACATATACTATTTAGAGTTTATCTCTTTTGGAAGAAAGTCTTAGACTCTTGTTAAGCTTTCCAGGAATGTAGGGGGTTTGTTGCGCATTACACTCTGAGCTTCTCAAATGTTGATCTGAGTTAGTGTTAGCTTGAGTTTGGAGCAGTTACATGTTCAGGCATGCAGGGGCACTGCGGATTAAAAGACCAGGGAGGAAGTGCAGAGGGGATGTAATGTAACATACATGTTACATTAACATGTAGCCTAGAGTGGCCACACATTAGTGTAACACTAATTGGGTAACAAAGATAACAGATAAACCTATCCTGGAGAGGCATAACTTTAGGCCACCTAAGGGATACTTAGAACTAGTTTCATGTGTTCATGTTCAGACAATCCAGGAATTAAAATTTTCAGGAGCTGCCTAAAACTAACATGTAAAGAAGCCATAAGAAATATACAAAGGCTTTACTACCTCGTTCTAGATTTTCTAAGCCAGGGGTTGTCAGCCAGGGGTATATGTACCCCCAGGGGTACTTGAAAAGGGGCTAGGGAGTAAGCGCAGGTGGGGATAGATTGCCACCACCTACCACCCTGCGCTGCTGCCTTCCAGGAGTAGGGCTGGGGGCAGAGAGGTGAGGGCAGCAGCTCCCCTCTGCAAACTCCACAAGTGCTGCCCAGCCAGAGGTGGGGAGTAGGGAGGGAGGAGCTCGTACGCAGTGGCCACTGCCACCATCCACCACACCGTGTCGCCTCATGCAAGTTGCTCCCCCCCACTCCACGGCTGGCTGCCACTGCCCCCCTTCCCCGCTCCACCAGAAGTGTACCCCAGAAGGGGTACACCCCTTAAAAAAGGTTGAAACCGCCTGCTCTAAGTATCTGCAAAAGAACAGCCCTACAGAGAAGGACAGGTTTGATTTTGAAACCTGGGCACCTGCAGCCTGCAATGACCAGCAGTAACTAACCAAAAATTGCAGGCATCAGACTTCTGAAAATCAGCCATCATCTCTTAACTACTGAGCTAGGAATGAGCTGTGAGGTAGACTTGCAAGTAGCCCTTACCTCTTGTGACCTGGCAGTAACCAGGATAGAGTTGCTGCAGCATGACCTGCTTGAGTATGGGAACTGGTACTGCCTGCGCATGGGTACGCTAAGAGCTGAAAACTTTAAAAAGGCTCCTGGACTGCACACACACCCTTTAGAGGTCTAGGCACAATGGCAGCCTTGGACCTGGGAATGCTGCTGGCAGATGTGCCCAGGTCCCAAGCTACCTACATATCTTTTAAACTTCCCAGTGCTGAAGCAGGCCTTTTTGGAGTTTGGTGCAAGAATGCAGTTCACTGTGGGCTAGCGGGGTCTAATATCTAGGTAGGTATTAGCTTTGTTCTGGCATAGCAAAGACGTTATTTGAAACAGCAACTTTTTTGTCATGGATCCACTGTTTCTGTGGTGGGTTGGCTATTTTTACCTCAAGAAAAACTTGCCTTTAGTTCCTTTCTTAATCATTATACTCTGTGAATGACTCAAAAAATAATTTAGACTGAAGCTACACATTACACTTAGGCCATATGAAGGGTATTTAAAACAGAGGTATTTGCAAGTTAAAGCTTGTTAACTCATGCTAAGTGCCCCTTGAGACTAGGTACAGACATTCAAAAAGCCCAAGGTGGAATCAATTTGAGTTACACAGTTTTCTGTAAGTGGCATAGTTTAGAATAGTAGTAAACAGAACATACATTCACCCTTTGTGGGTGGGAGAGAGAAGCAAATCTTGGACCAGATTTTGCCATTTTAAACCAGTCTATGTGAGCCAAACTTGTGTTCTGTTATGGGTATAGATTTGTTTTGTGTGCTGAACTTCTGTTCTATTACAGGTATAGAGTGGTTTCCAATCACTTATGTTGGTAAAAGTGTAATGCCTGTACCTGGCCTGAGGGTCTCAAAGTTATGCCAGTTCAAACAAAGGTTATGCTTGTGTTAGGGTAACTTCAGTTTTCTCCACAGTGGTAAAACAAGCAATTTTCAGTCCTTTAGCATCCCATGATACACTGCTCCCAGCCCCTACCCACTCCTCATCCAGAACAGGGATACAACCCAGGTGTTTTGGCTCCTAGTCATTCTGCTGCCTATCATCACTATAGTGGCTTCAGAGCAGTGCAGGCAAGAAACGGCATTAACCTTTTACATGAACCCTCAATAGCCATAAGCCATATTTGGCTCCAGCTCCGGCGAGAGACACACAGGTGAAAATCCGCCACACGCCCATGAACCCAAGACCCCAGAAGACCCTTTGGAGGACCCCAACCCGTTCCCCCAGTGCAGAGCTAGGAGGTAGGTGGGGCCTGCAGTGGGTGGGCATTAAGTGATGGGGGCAGCTAAGTGGAACTGAGGAGGGTCAGCCTCCCTCTTTGGCTCTGGCTTAGCCCAGCCCCCTAGGGAGCAACATGAGAGTTAGGGGAAGGGTGGGAGGGCACTTACCTGACCCCTTCTCTTTCTTCAGTGAGGGACACCAGTCCCAGTAATTGGCATGGTGCAGCACCAGCAGTGGACTGCACATGAGCCAGCCCATGTGACAGAAGAGTCTTCAGGATTTTAAAAAGGGATCTCAATGGCCAAAAACCTAAGTTGCCCCCTGGCTTCCCCACACTTGGTACAGCACACCCCAGGCAAGCAAAGCCCACCCCCCCCATCACTAGGAAAGTCCTCCAGCACTCCTGTGCTGGACAGCAACTGGCAGTGGGTAGAAACTGGTCACATCAGGACTGAAGCCACAACGTGCATCAGTTGTCCCACCAATAACATTGTACAACAGTTACAAAGTCCTCACATCATCAACGGACAATGCACCCATGTGGCATCAACCAACCCGAGAAAGGAAACAACATTGAGTAATAGTCATGGGAGATTCTCTGCTGTGGAGCACAGGCCATCTGTCAGGCCTACCCCTTTGCTCAAGGGGTCTGCTGTCTTTCAAGAGCCAAGAATCATGATGTAATAGCAAGTATCCCTAAACTGGTCTGCCCTACTGATCACTATCCCATGCTCCTTGTCCATGTGGGCACCAATGACACAGCAAGAAGTAGCCCTGGGAGGATCATGAGAGACTACAGGACCATGGGGGCAAAGCTCAAGGACCTAGGACCACAAGCTTCCTTCTCTTCTCTGCAAGCCTCTTAGTCAGGAGGAAGCAGTATATCGAGAGGTCAACAAAAGGCTTAGAAGATGGTGTCACCGTGTGGGCTTTGGATACCTTGACCTTGGTACACACTTTAACTACAGAGGCCTCCACACGACGGTATTCATCTCATGAGCAGAGGGAAGAAGCTCTTCACCACAAAAGTCACCAACTTGCTGAGGCGGGCTTTAAACTAGGCACATCCAGCAGCTGGGGAGAAGGTTCCGCTGCTGAAGGATAATCTGTTAGCCACAATGACACATGGGAGGGCATTAAAACAATGGATGTCCAGATGGGTACTGACATCCTGAGACACAGACAACATGACAGATAACTGTAGGTGGCTAGGGGAGAGCTCAGATGCCTTTATGGGAATGCCAGAAGCATTGGAAATAAACAGGAGGAACTAGCACTCCTTCTGGCTGATGACGAATTAGATTTGATTGGTTGATGGAGGCTTGCTGGGATCATACGCATGAGAGGGCAATGAATACTGAGGGTTACAGGCTTTATAGGAAGGATTGGATTGGGAAGAAGGGAGGAGGTGTGGCCCTCTACATGAAAGAGTGGCACCCCTCCTTGCAGATCACATTTGACAGCAGGGAAATGTCCCTTGAGGCCCTCTGTGTCAGGCTACAAGGGGGACCTGAAGAGGGAGACTTGATGGTGGGGATCTACTACAGGCCTCCCTTCGAAGAGGGGGACAGTGATTGAGCATTCTCAAGAGAACTGACAGAGGCAGCTAGCACTAGGGACATGATTGTCATGGGTGGCTTTAACTACTCAGACATCTGTTGGGAAGACCATTCGGCAGTCTGCAACAGGTCAGCCAATTTCCTGGCAACAGCAGACTATTTGTTTCTGACACGGCTTGTGGAAGGGCCTACTAGGGGAAAGGCCACTCTGAATTTAGTACTAACCAAAGGGGAGGACTTCATAGGTAACCTGAGGATTGGTGGTACTCTGGGTGACAGTGACCACAACCCGATAAGGTTCACCATCCACCATAAGACTGGGAAGTTAGTCACCAGAACAAAAGTCCTAAATATCAAAAAGGCAGATTTTGGCAAACTCCAGAGGCTTGTTGGAGAGGCCCGCTGCAATCAGCAATGGGACAATTTGCGAGTGCAAGAACAATGGTGCTTCTTTAAGGAGGCAATTTTTACGGCAAAAAAACAGCCCATCCCCATGTGGGCAAAAAGTGGGAAAGGAGACAGCAGACCTGCTTGGCTCACCAGGGATATTAGGGAGCTATTGAAAAAGAAAAAAGTATATATACAATGGAAGAACGGCTCAGCAACCAAGGAGAAATATACCTGTATTGCCAGGGCCTGCAGATACAAGCCACAGAAAAGCTCAGGAAGTCATGGAGATCAAACTGGCAACTGGTATAAAAGACAACAAAAAGTCCTTCTACAGATATATAGGGAGCAAGAAAAAAATTGGAATCCACTGTGGGACCCCTATACCCAGGGGCAGCCCACAGTGGATGCTCATGAAAAGGCAGAACTCCTAAATACATACTTTGCGCTGGTATTCCTGAAATCCAGTGGGGGCTGCTCACCTGACCAGAGACTCAGGAAACAGGGGGAAGGCATGAAATCAGCCCAAAACAGGTGAGGGATCTTCTACAATGCTTGGACATTTTCAAGACTGCTGTACTAGACAACCTGCACCCGGAAGTCCTGAAAGAACTGGCCAAACTTATAGCATCCCTACTGAGCACGCTGTTTGAAGAGCTGTGGAACTCAGGAGCAGTCACAGACAACTCGAAAAGGGCCAATGTAGTGCCCATCTTTAAGAAAGGGAAGAGGGATGACCCTGCAAACTACAGATCGAGTCTGATCTCAGTCCTGGGTAAAATCTTTGAAAAGGAGTCCATTACAAGCTGGTAATGGATGGGGTGCTAAAAAGCAACCAGCTTGGCTTTGTTGAGGGTAGGTCATGCCTGATGAACCTTGACATAACTAATCACCTGGATGAGGGACACAAGGTTGAAGTCATCTACAGTAAAGCCTTTGGTTCTGTCTTCCATGGGATTCTCTCTAACAAACTGAAGAGTACTGGGCTGGATCAGTCTACAGTGAGGTGGTTGGACAACTGGCTTAGAGGCCACTCCCAGAGTGGTGGTTGATGGGATCACTTCATTCTGGAGGGCTGTCTCCAGTAGTGTCTCCCAGGGTTCGGTGCTTGGACCTGTGCTATTCAATATATTTGTTAACAACTTGGATGCAGGGGTGGAAAGCTCAATTATTAAGTCTGCAGATAATACCAAGCTGTAGGGGGAAATGTAGGCACACCAGAGGACAGGGCAAAGATCCAGGACAACCTTGACAGACTGGATTTATGGAACAAAATCATATGAGGTTTAACAGGGAGAAGTGCAAGGTCCTTCACGTGGGTAGGAAGAACCCTCACCACAACTATACAATGAGTGGTGGTCCACACGCTGGAACAGCATCTGAGCAATACCTGAGGATCAAGATCAACTGGAAGATGAATATGACACAACAGGGTGAAGAGGCTGCCAGAAGGGCAAATAAAACTCTGGCGTGCATCAGCCAACGTGTGGCCAATAAATCCAAGGAGGTACACCCTCCTCTCTATTCAGCATGGGTGAGACCTCAGCTGGAGTATTGTGCTCATGTCTGGGCACCGCACTTCAAGGATGCAGGCAAGCTTGAGAGAGTATAAAGAAGGGCCACCCGTATGGTTAAGGGCATGGAGGGTAGGCCCTATGAGGACAGACTCTGGGAACTGGGCTTGTTCAATCTGAGTAAGAGAAGGCTAAGATGTGACTTGACAGCTGTCTACAAGTACCTCAAGGGGGAGCATCAAGAACTAAGACAGTAACTATCCAGGAGGAGACCTCAAGGGATAACAAGGACCAATGGGCATAAACTAACAGATGGTAAATTCAGGTTGGACATAAGGAAAAGCTTCTTCTCTGTAAGGGTCACTAGAATCTGGAACACACTCCCGGCAGAGGTGATGCAGTCACCCTCCTTGGAGGTGTTCAAGATGAGGTTGGACAAGCACCCTGTCAAGACCATCTGAGCCCAAAAACTTCCTGCCCATGGCAGGGGACTGGACTCGATGATCTTACAGGTCCCTCCCACTTCTATGTTTCTATGATTCTATGCAACTGCTCACAGCATGTTCTAACTTTAACACAGCTTTACATTCCACAGATTTAGTATGGTCTAAGTATAATGTGTAGTGTCATCCTTAGGCTTCTAAGCTCTTCTCCGCCTGCCTGTTTCTGCCAGTAGGGGTCAGAATATGGCCTAAAGTTAGAGCTAACCTTTAGTGATCAGTATTTAACAACTAACAGAAAAAATATCCATGTAGATTGTATTTATGACATACCTTTAACAGTTATCTGTGCTATTGCTTCTATAACGCCAAGGGTGGACATAGCAACACAAGTGTAATTTGCAGATTGCCTGACATCATTAAGTTCAAGGACATTTCTTCCAATTGGCATATCATCTTCAGGGGTCAGATCTTCAGCCCCCAACATCCATTTCACATATGGCATTGGTGACCCCACAGCAACACAAGTGATGTTAACACTCCCTCCTGGCATGATTTCATGATTGGTAGGTGGGATAGAGAACCTTGGTGGGACCCGCCGAACTGGAACAAAACACAAAAAAAGGTAATAACATATACAAAAAGGGAAACTGTGTCTTGCATACAGACTACACGCACTGTACAGACACAATTTAACATTTTAACCATGTTATTCTGATTTCCAAAAATAAAAAAAAATATACAAGACTTCACAAGAATATTGTCTGTACACAAAGTAAATTACTCTATATTTACTTGATGATATTATTAGACACATTCATACAAAAGTTGATTCAGATCTACTTGGGCCCCACAATTAACTAACTACATACTAACAATACACAAACATCATGCAAAAGATACACATACACATATATATATGCATGTATTCTTATGCATATGCATATATATATGCACAGAAGAAAACTGGAGGGTCAACAGCATGCTTGAGTTGAGTACCAAAACCAACTTCAATGCTGCGTACTTCCAGCTGATGTGAATAAATGTGCTGGATCACATTGTCACATCACAGCCCTGGAACACATCACCTACAGTACACTGAAAGTGCAATTTGATTTGCTTTCAGACTCAAAGTGGATGCAGCCTCAAGACCTCACACTAACACTGAAACAAACATAGAAATATATCTTTTTATATATATATATATATATATGTAT
>NW_017728950.1:56227972-56261356 GCF_001723895.1 Crocodylus porosus | reverse complement strand
ATATATATATATATATATATAGTCACAGGAAAAGAAACAAGGCAAAGCCAGTATGAGTACTGGATTTGGTCATGCAGGCAAGCAAAAATAGAATCCAGAGAAAATCATGCTCAGGAAGATGTTGGAGAGTCAAAATATTACAGAAATAAACAAAATCACTAAAGTTGAAAAAAGAAAACAGATTGGGCGAGAGAAGAAAACATAAAAAAAATGGGGGCAGGGGAGGCTGACAAAAATAGGGATTTAAAGGAAGATAGAGTTAGAGGGAGGACGAGATTAAACTCAGATTGTTATAAGCAACTTGTTATAGGGAGGGCCACTGGGGAAACAGCAGAACATTTAACATTCAGGGTTTCACTACATTCACAATTAAGGGAAAGCAAAATAAGCTAAGAGGATTAATTATATTAGAGATTTTCTATATTCAATATGAGGGGCAGCGGATCTAAAACACATAGCAGGACATCGCATTAATATTTAAGCAAACACAACACCGAGAAAATTACCAGGCAATAATAGATCAGTGTTCCTGCTTCAAATATTCTCAGTGTGTGTACGCGTATGTGTGGGAGGTAGCAAAAGGAAAGGTGACTGAGAGAGGTAGGTTTGTATTTAGGCCTTTCATTGGACAAAGTACTCTGCACTGTATTTATTTAGGTTGATGGATCAGAAGCTAATCATTAAGACATTAGTTTTAATTCAGCAAAAACAAAAAAAGACTATGAGTGAGTAACAAAATAAACAGTGTATTAGTTTGGAACCTTTCTTCAGGATTTAGTTATATTTTAGTGATCTCCTATTGATTCAAAAAGAACCGACTGTGATGGCCTCGTGAGTGAATGACAGGCATAGAGGGAACAAGCAAAGAGCAAAACATGCCTTCAGCAGCCAAGTCAGAGAGGCCACATAAAGCAAGCGGCAGACAATGAGGAATTTGTAGTATCAAACAGAATCCTTGTAAACAAAGGAGAGTTTAGTCTTCATGCTTGGACTGCTTAGAGAAGCAATTGCAGGAAATCATTCCTTGAACAGCAGGCATCAATAGAAATAAGAAATTAAAGGGGAAGAAAAAAGCAGGAACACTGACCAAGTTTACCAGACCTTAGTGTTAAAAGTTACAGGTTGCCATGCATCCAGGTTCATTCTCTATCATCATGCACAATAGTTAGATATACCAGCACACATCAAAAGCCATGACCAGGGCAATTCTCTGCTTAAACATAACATTAACTTAAAAAAAAAAGGCCACAATGCAGCTACATTCATTTCATTTGTATTCTTTGTTATTGGTTTAATTAATAGATTTGTAAGGTGGGTAAAAAGTAAAAAACACACCAACCTTCTCGCAGCTCTGAGGGATGTAGGGGGTTTGATGCAGAACACAATGAAATGAGGAAAGGAGAAAAACAAGGGAAACACAGAGAGAGTAAAAAGGCCATATCAAGGCTTTCAACTGCTACTTGAACATCTTTACTTGATCTAATTAAACCTTCCTACCTCAGCTTGAAAAGTTAGCAATTTCTTGCAGCTATAACGGTATTAGAAACAATAGCTAGCATCATTTTGAAATTTTCCTTTGGATAAAAAAGGTACACATGCCTCATGCAGTACAGAAAAGTCAGTATTTTGGAAAAAGAAAAGGTTCAAATCTCTCTCTAAGGATGTCATAACCATGAACCCTTTTTTTCAGACAAATAACTAAATCAAAACAAAACATAAAAGGCTGATTGAAAAATTTACTTCTACCAAAAATTTCAAAATCAAGCTAGATATTTTTTGGTAGGATCACCCACGCTATCGTAAGAAGCATAAAGCTGTTTGAGCTTTCATATCTATTTCCCCCTCCCCTCCAATTAGTTTGTAGGCATACACACACACGTGTATATATATATATGTATATAGATAATGATTTATATAGCTTTTATATTGTAACACAAAGCTACATGAAACAGCTGTTGGAAATATTGCCAAAAGGAGAAAACACTTTACTGAAATAAAAACACACTTTCATATATTAAAAATATCATTTATATTACTTTACATGCAACTGAAAATATATCTGCATAATTTAAAGCTGTCATATAGACAGTAATTTCTTTTTAAAGTACAGCCAGTTCATTATAGCAATGGCAGGAATTACACTTCTCCAATAAGGCTTTCATTAATATATATATACATATATATAAAGAAGAAATAGAAAAAATACAATTTGTGCTTTGCATATATTATTTTAAAGTTAGAAGTTTTCCCTTTGTAATTCAGCAGTAGAGGTCATTTAGACATACACCTTAGTACCTCGGAGTTACACTCAGAGCTGATTAGTAGCACACCAAGCAATCATCTCAGGAGTTTTACAAGAAAACAGAAGAGATACAAAAAGAAAATGAAAGAGAAAATGCAAAGCACAGATCTAAATCAATGCAGGAAAATAGAAGTTAATATGTAAAATGTAAATATACTTACAAACCTTAACTCAGGATAGGCTTGGATTCAAGAGTGCTTCTAAAATCCCTTTCCTCTAAGCTTTCAAAACATTTTTTCATTACTGTTACTTTTACCATGACATTTTGTTTATTAATGTGGTAACTACATAGATCCTGAGAATATGTTAACACCCCCTGAGCCTGAATGAAGACTGGATGCCAGGGTTATGTCGTTCCTACCTCTGACATATAGATTGGCAGGGGCAGAATAGCGTGTACCCGCACTGTTGGTTGCAACACACTCATATTTGCCTTGGTCAGACTCTTCACTCAATTCGATTTGTAGGGCACCTGTATGAATATAAAATACATTGCCAAAGAAACGGTCAGAGAAGGTTTTTTTTAAAAAAAATGTGTAATAATATACCGCTTAACAATATGAAAAGCCTGTATGCGAAGGTCCACTCAACGTCGGTTCATTTTCTTGCTAAGGTGCACAGACAGAAATGATGCGATGAAAAAAACAGAGATTATTTTTTTCACATCATCAGTGCTAGCAGAGGAAAACAATATGCATTTGGCAACAAAAATCCTGTCTAAACAATACTTTTTTTTCCTAGACCATTAAAATGAAGATGGGTGAGACTGCTTCAAGGAAGTATGGCTTTTAAATAAAACAAAAGAGATTAAGTTGTTGGGTCACTGTATTTTTGTTGTTTTTTTTAAATTTTTTTTGTTTGGTTTTTGTAACAAAAGTAGCACAAAAGGTGGTTCTCTTAAAAAAGCAGGACAGGTTTCAAGAAAGTCTTCTGCTGAAGAAAGCCAAAAATGTGCAGCAAGAACAAAAAGGCTGCTTGGAGTGAAAAAAAAGAAACTGCATTAGTAATTTATAATCATCAAAATATTCTCTTAAAGAAACAAAACTCCCTTTAAGACATGCAGATTGGTAAGAAAACAAAGACAGTTTGCCACAACTTACAATCTTTTAGTACGTTTGCTGAAAAACAAAGAGCAGTTGAATTAGAAGACAAAAAATTCAAAAGCATGGTCTATGCCAACAAGGAAGAACCAACCAACCACTGCTGAGGACCACTGGAGGGCCCCCCCCTAAGACACCCATCAAAATCCACAAGTGGGATTAGCAGTGTGGTGTCACAAAACCCAAGAAAAATACAAAACAAGAATTATAAAAGCAGCGAACATTTCTGTCAAAGTATCAAAAACGAGCAATACCACATACCACCAAGAATAATGAGTCATCAACCTTTCATTTCCAAAGCCTGAAGATTAGAAGATCCAAAAATCCAGAGAGGAGGTAAATCCAAGAAAAAAAAATAAAACAAAAACCAATAAGGGAAAAAAAGCACTGCTGTAATTTTGCGGGGGGGGGGGGGGAATAATTTTCAATTTTATGAAGTTAAAAGAAAAAAGAATTGAAGAACAACAAAACCCCTTTGTGAAAGAAAGACAAAAAGAAGATATTCCATGTTGTCTTCTGCATGTCTGCAACTGTTCTCCAGACCATCTTGGCTTTGGTCCAGGACAAGAACAGCTAAGGAAGAAAAAAATGATCTTTTTTTTTTGCTCCAGTTGGACAAAAAAAAGGAAAAAAAAAAGAAGTAGAAGAAGAAGAAGAAGAAGAAGTAGAAGAAGAAGAAAAAAACCAAAAAAGAAAAAAAGTAGAAGAAAAAAAAGAGGGACAAATGGTACGCTGTGACTGGGCTATGGCCAAAAGACCTGGATATGCTTTCTTTGAAGCATATCACAAATTATCTTTTTTTTAAAATGAACAAACAAAAAAGGGAAGGAGAAGGTGGGTAAAGGGTGGAAAGAAAGGCCACAACATGAGAATCACTGATCATAACCAAACAGGACAAAGGAAAAAAAAAAGGTGATGGACATTTCTGTGTGTGTGTTTTTTTTTTTTAAAAAAAAAAAAAAACAGGACAAAGATGAGAGGGATGAAAGGACAGAAAGAATGAGTAAGATCATTCTGTGAACGTTAGTTCAGCACTCTTACCTCTTATTGGTGTACCACCTGGGTGGATAATATGAATGCAAATAAGATTAGAAAGAAGAAGCATTAGTACGAGAAGAAGGAGGCTAGGGCTTTGGAAGAAGAATCAAATTAGATTTACAGAATTAAATAAGGTCTTAAAAGAAACTTGAATTACTATACTGTTAAAACAGGAATATATTAGATAGTATTATTAGGTTATAAAAGCAAGTTGCACTGTACCACAAAGGGCAAAGCCACAAATGGCAGCACTGCCGTTCTCAGAATAGCATCTGAGTTCTTAGGTGCTTGATTATAGGGTTAGATATATATCCCATATGCCTCAAATTCTTAATGAAAAACTTCACAAGAATGTATTTATTACATAGTTTAGGAAAATATTGGATATTTTATTTAAGTGTTTATATATAATTTTTCTATATATATATATGTGTGTGTGTGTGTGTATATATATATATATATATATATATATAAAAAGAGAGAGAGGATACACTGAAGGCTATCTGGAAACAAATACAGTAGTTTAGGTTGGATTATGGCATTACTGCACTACATCTATGTGATACTTGTGTATTATTTCTTCTAGATAAGTGTTGCTATGATTGCTACAATAACGTTTCCGTGGAAGTGTGTGTATGTGCGCCACTACAGAGTTCTGGTGACTACACTGACGGTAAAATGCATGCCATGCATTTTAATAATAATAATATAATAATAATAATATTCTGATATGGAAATTAGTGGGGGTGAAGTGCGCTTCAGAACTAAGCACTTACCAATAGATTCTGGAGATTTAAATACGGAGAGAAGAAAGACAGCATAAAAATATTATTATATTCCTTATAATTTGGCACAGTTTTCAGTTAAAGCTTTATATACTAAATAATCTACGGCACATGTGAAAAATTAATTAATTTACATTAACAGAAGGTTAATTTACACAGTTCTGCTGACAACAAGCAAAGAGTCAGTTAACAAGACGATTTAACATCACAGGACAGGTCAAAAGCTGAGAACTCGGGGAAGACAGGTGATTAAACAACTTAGATTCTACAGTAATATAACTACAATTGCCAAGGCAAAAGCCTTATTATATCCCCTTTATGTTATTCAGGGATAAGCTTTAGAACTTAATGAATTTAGAGTTACCTTTTTAAACTTTTTTAAAATCTAAAGAGAACAAAAGAATAAACTGGGAGAGGGAGAGAAGGGTGAAAGGACTATTAGGAAAGTGCAACGGGCAAAGAGAGAGAGCAGCGAAAGCTGGAGTCTACACCAAATGCAGGCTTCTGTAGATCCAGACAATGTAGGATTCAGAAAGCTTTAGCGTTGGCGCACACTACTGTGGCTAAATGTGTTGGAAAAATACTCAACCAGAAAAAAGCCCTCCTTGCATAGGCTACCCAAGGACTTTTTTCCTCCCACTTCCTTTAAAGGAACATTTACACCTGGAAAAAGTACTGTGTTTTATGTATTAGTGAGCAGAAAGAAGATGTGTCCAAACTGGCTAATCTTTGGTGGGTTCAAATGTGGAAAAGACAACACAAAACACATTTTTATTGAATATTTTTAGTGTCTAATATGAAAGATTTGATTTTGATGAATATAACCATTGGCACTCCTTGCAAGTTCTGAATGAAGTCCAATGTTGAAATAAATTTGTTAAAAAAAATTAAAATGAAAAAAGAAAGAAAGAGGAGAAAATGGATCCATCAAATACTGCTGAAAAGCAGTAAAGAAAAAATTATAAAAAATACAGTCACAGCAGTGAGCAATGCGGAGTAAACAGAAGCTGCAAAACACAGAGAGACAGACTCTGGAGAAGGTTATGACAACATTACAGACATGGATAACACACTCAGTAACACAGAAAAGATAAGAGGAAGAGAAATTATTACCTATAAATTAAAAAAAATAAAATAAAAGGTGAGAGAGAACAACTCCAGGCGTTAGTGGAAACAGTAACAAGACCCTACCTGATCGTAACTGTTTGATGCGTCCATTGTTATTGCTTGTGTCCACAGGTAAGAAATCTTTGAACCAAGTTATTTCAGGATCAGGATTGCCGCTGGCTGCACATAACATTGTGGCTGTACGGGTACGTTCGACCACCTTCAATTGTGGACCCATGTCAATGGTAGGAAAACCTCGAGGAATTTGATCCTCTGAAAAGGAAACACATTGTCTTATTTTATAAAATGATTTCCATTATTTATATAAAAAAATCTCATAGATAGAACTGACAGAGTCAAATCCACAGCATGAACTGCTTTGCACAGATGTGTCAGTTGAGGTAAGCAAAGGTATGAATGGTTGGAGAACCAATGATACAGTGGCTCCATGGGACCACTGAAGCCAGCACAGTCCACAGGAACTCCCAATGTACTATGCCAGTGGCTGTCAGTGTAAAAATGAGGGACTATAAAAGGCAGTTTATAAACCACTTTACTTCAATTACATGACACATTAATTAGGCATAGCTGAGAATCTGGCCATTATATACTGGGTATGCTTTTTAAACATTAATGGCAGTACATGATCATACTGATGGCTCTTCTTGCAGGTCTTTGTTTTATAATGTTGAAATAAAAGTGAAAAAAATGCTTTCTCATGTAACAAATGTAGTATGAGCACCTAAAAGAAGGATGATCTACTAATTTAAGCATTATCCTGGGATAGGAGACAACCAGGTTAAACTACCTGTTCCATCATAGACATTCTGAGCATGTCCACACATGTGCTGGGCTGCACAGTTGTTACTTGCTTAAGCAAGTACTAAATGACTTGTGCGGTAACTGCACAGTCCCGGCGCCGCATGGGTTGTTTCCAACGCTGCTGGGCACTAGCATCAGTGTCATGGTTTCTGCTCACTGACACTACATTGCCGTAGAAATGAGCTACAGCAATGTAGCTCATCGCTTTAGCTACATAGAATCTCATGTAGACACACTCCTGTGTCTGACCTTGAGCAAATAACTCAGTATATTTCCTTTCTGTGCCTCAATGGCATGTACACATTAACTACTAGGAGAATAGAGTAGACAGTGGAGCATACACGTGTCTAATCTGAGGATGACACCAGGGTGGAGAAAGTAGCTGGCACTTTTGAGAAGAGAATTATGGTTCAAAATGACCTTGATAACTGCAACAAGTAGAAAAAAATTGGATGATGTTCCAAGTGGTAGCCTGCTCCTGTGCCTGTCTGACCACGCTTAGAGTCAGAAAGTTCCTCTTAATTTCCAAATTAAATTTCCACTGATGAAGCTTCTGTGGATCCAGGGAAGAAGTGGAAGTAATATTTCTTGACTTTAGCAAGGCTTTTGACATGGTCTCTCATGACCTTTTCAATAACAAGCTAAGGAAATAGACACTAGATGAAAGTACTGTAAGACGGAAAATGCCTTGTTAGATCATTGTACTCAATAAGTAGTCATCAATGGTTTAATGTCTAGCTGGGAAGAAATATGAAGGGTTTATTGCTATGGAGTTTATTGCTCCCAGGCATGCAGTTTGAATGGGCGCCAGAACGCAAAACATTAGGCCAAGGTGGAGGAACCTTGACTGGCAGGGGAAACAGCCCTCAGGGCATCAACCTGCCAGCTAGGGGCTCCTACCCCTGAGCTCAACATGTTGTGGAGAGGCTGACCGGGACATGAGGGTGCTGCAGTGTGGAGCTAGGCAGCAGGCAGCCCCCGAACTGAAACACCCTTGTGCTCCAGCCAGCTCCTCCAGCATCTACACGTGTACTGCTGGAGAGTAAAAAAAACCCTTAGCAGGACAGTACTTGTATTTACAAGACAGGTGATTAAACATCTTATAATCTGCATTTACAAGTACTCTCCTGATGTGGAGTTTATTAGTTTACTCCAGCCTAATTGCCCTGTATATGTAAATGCCAAAACATTTAATGCGTCAACAATACATTAAATGTCTCATGTAGATGTGCCCAGTCTTGCCTTCTTCAGACTAAAAAAACACTGACTTGTGCAGCCTTTTCTCATAAGTCTTGCCTCCCAAACCTCTGATCATTTCTGTTGCTCTGTGCTAGACTCCTTCCAAACAGTTCACGTCTTTTTTGAAGTGTTGGGCCCAAAGTTGGACACAGTACTCCATGTGAGGTCTCACAGCTGATGATTAGACTGGAAGAATCATATCATTTTCCTTGATTTTCAAGTGGCACTACTATTAATATAATCCAGAACATTGTTGGCTTTTTTTTTTGCAACAACAACAAACCCCTAACCCATAATTCGCTGACACCACTATAATCCTTAGTCCCTTCTCTGCACTACCACACCATACCCAACCATTCAGCAGTCCATATTTATGCATACAATTATACCATCTCAATTGCAGGACTTCTCACATGTCCTTTTTTAATCAACTAGTTGATTGCAGACCATTTCTCCAGTCTAGTTAGATCATTCTGAATCCTAGCTCTACCTATCAGAGTTTCTGCCACTCCACCCAGTTTGGTGTCATCCAGAAATTTGCTAAAAATGCACTTAAACCCATCATCCAAATGACATTAAATAATACTAGGACAGACCCCTATGCAACCCTTCATATTTCTTCCCAGCTAGACATTAAACCATTGATGACTACTTGTTGAGTACAATGATCTAACAAGGCATTTTCCATCTTACAGTACTTTCATCTAGTGTCTATTTCCTTAGTTTGTTATTGAAAAGGTCATGAGAGACCACGTCAAAAGCCTTGCTAAAGTCAAGAAATATTACTTCCACTTCTTCCCCGCAACCACGGAACCTGTGCACCTTATCATAGAAGAAAATAAGGTTGATCAGGCATGCCTTGTTCTTGGTGAATCCATGTTGGCTATTCCTGAGCACTTTGTTCTCTCAGTGTGGAGCTGCCTTGTCAGTTTCAGTGAGACCAGAAAGCCTGGAGAAGTCTGATTCTTTAAAATGTGTGGCGGGTACTTATGATGGGTTAATACCCTTTAATGGGTGATTTTTAAGTACCTTTATGATGGTTTAAAGGTAACCTGTAGAATGGCCCTGCTTTAGGACTTAAGAGGAACTTCAGTGACCATGTTGGCCTTAGCCCTCTGTATGGAGATGAATTTCAATGAGGAAAATACCTTCAACTGAGAAGATCACAGTATGCAGGAATTAATTTTTTTAAACAAGGATTTTTGAAGGTAGTTAGAAGAGGAAATGTGTAACTTCCCTGAGTTCTTTTGTAAATAATCCTCAACTGGAAACTGCAGACAAACACAGGTTAGTAAATGCCTGATGGCCTAGGAAGAAACACTGGAAGGGGCAGGCAGTATTTGACAAATCGAGCAGTCCTAGAAATAATTACCTATTTGAATTAAACTAAGTTGTTCTTTACTGCCATAAAGACTCCATAGATGTTTTTACAGCTAGATAGCTGTTCTTACTTTGCCTCAAAAAGAACAGTAAAACAAAGGGGGAATCAATAGATACTGTGTAATGCAGGCTTTATTACTAAATGTCTTGCTTGGCAGCTATCGACATGTAATTCTTTAAAGGATAAAAATAATTTACTAGGAATTATCCAATGTCAACTACATTACTTTCTTTGCACAGAAATGGTGTGATCTTTTCAAGTTCTTTCAATATAGCTTTCAGACCCTTTCGAAAAAATTTCATCAGGCTATTCTTGAAAGCCTAACAAATCTTTGCATTCCCTAGTGACTTCTGTCTCCCTAGGGTGACTTAATCACTTGCAACGTGAACGCATATAAATACTGCTTTGGTACAGTAGTCACAATTCTGTGGCAAGTTTGCATCTTTCTTTAGAGCAAACATCTCCACCAATCAGCAGCAAGTGTCAAAGGCTTGTAGTAGTGGGCCACTCACCATAGGCTTTTACCAAAGAAATCTAAATGTAATAACCATTTATAAGACGTGAATCCTTTACCTTGGGAATAACTGACAAGGTTTGACTTGTGCCATGCAGAAAGCACTCTAATGCATTTGTATGACCTTTCTTTCTTTCTTGGCTCATAAAGAACACTCCAGAGTCCCTTATTCAGATACACAAGTGCACAACAAAGATAATCTATCTTGCATGCTAATAGGATGGAGTATGTAAAGAGCTTTCCTTTCTTATTTTTAATAAGGGTAATTAAATTCCATTCGTCCCCCTTATGCACAGAACCTTTTTGAATACACTCTCTTCATTAAATTTTCATGAGAAACATCACAATGTAACAGATTCAAATAGCCAGAGCTGTTATACTTTGACAGTTGTGGCTTGTTTCCAATCTGGCTGTCAGGTATTTGGCAATAAAACCCAATATTGAACATAAAATGGACTGGGGAAATGATGAAATTTCTAATTGGAATGCTTATCTCAGTGGGTGTCATTTATAAGTTGTTAATTGCTTTTTCCCCTCTAAATTTATTAGTTATTTGTATAAAACTGTCTTTGCAATTTGATGACAACAAGTTTGACAGATCATCAAACATGCTGTGCTATAGGCCTGAGAAACAAATCAATGAACAACTCTCTTAGCTGCACAAACTTTTCAGGGGAAAAAAAGAAAAGAAAAATGCCATTACAAATTATCAATAGAGTAATAGTTTAAAAATCTACATGAGGTAAAAAGAAAAACATTTCAGGCTGTTCATTAATGTGCTCATTAAGCTTTAAACTGCAGTACGTACCACTGTTTCATATTAATATTCAATCATACTGAATTAGCTCCTAATTCATCAACAATTTAAATCAGACTTGACCTTCACAAAGCCATTTGGCACTGTCATTTTGAGGGGCCATTAAAGGGCAGATTATTATGTCCTTGTGCTCAATGAGTCACTTAAGTAATATATATTTTGTTTGGGATGGCAGATAAAACAGATCTAGATAAAGCACATTCTTTGAATCTTTTAACTGTCTTAATAATATAAGCTGGTCTTTGACCCTATATTCCATAACAGGAGTTAACAAAATGTGCTAGTGTTGTGCTAGTATATTGTGCCAGCATTGTGCTAGTATAATTTCCAGCTGCTGACAGAGTTCTACAAATGATTTTTTAGTTGAATGTAGGAACTAAACAAAGCAACTTCAAAGAATGTTTCCTGTGATGTGAACTCTTATGGGAGAATGATGCGGAACGGTCTTGCATTGTTTCATATTACATATTCTCTTTACCAGCAAAGGATCAAGTTATTTTGAAGGTTCATTCCTCATATGTGCAATTGGTCTGGTTGATGTTAATCTCTAAACAAGCTTACTAGGATTTCTACATCTGCTGCTACTTGTGTTGTGAGATGTCAGGGTCTCAGATGCTTCTTGGAAAACCATGTGGCCTACACATTCACATGTCAGAAGCACTGCATTCAGTATCGCAGTACAAATGGCAGCCTCAGTTTTGGAGGCTGCAGGCATACAAGGAATTGACATGACTTCCATGAAATTACATTGGTAGAAAACTAGTATAAGAGAGTGGAGATTCAGGCTCTAAAGGTTTACTTAAGCCTTATACAGCATAATTCTTTTTTTCACTGTACCTTAAAGAAAAAGTGATAGTATTTTTTCATCCCATTCAGTGGGATAATCATATTTTACAAAGTCTGGAAGTTGTTGTACAAAGCTATGGAGCTAGAAGACGCAGCATGAAACCCACATATCGAGAAATAAGCTTTAGTGGAAGCAGAGAAGAGTGAGGAGACCCAAATAAGCATGTATATTTAAAAAAAAATAAAAAATACATGAAGAAGCGGTAGGTACAAATCCAGATGATATTAATCTGCTCAACCAACATTTACTCTTGAGATAAAATTTTCATTGACACTGTAGCAACATGAAAGGTCACATTTTTTCTTAGAGATGAAAATCTGATCTCCTCCTCCTCTCAACTTCCTTAAGTTTTTAATGAATCCTCTTCCCACCTGTTTTCCCTACAATGCAAGGATAGTTATATTCCTAATGTTTGAACTCTGTTGTACCTTCTACATCTACATCATGATAAAGGTATAGGTTATTTACTAAAGTATCCTGTATCCCTTTTCACTAGGATTCCCTATCGAAATTCTGGTATTTCAATGCAACAGGAAAATTTGTTAGTCTTTCCAGCAGCAGCTACATCTTGCAGAAGGGTGGAAAATTATTACAATCTTGGCATGCAAGGATCCAACCTATGCCATTACCTCATCTTCTCAGAAGCATCAGATGCTTTCTAGAAAAGAGCAGTGGTATGATCACAAGTACCAGCATAAATTATGTAAGGACCACTGGGGGGATCCTAGGAGTCATACCCCACTCCTGTCAAAAGAAACAAGTCTCTTGATTGTAAAATTCTCCACACATTGTGTGGAAAGACTACAGCTACATACAGGGAACTCTGCTCTCCCAGCATAAATCATATGCACAGAAGCATTCATTCCATTGCTACCAGGGCAAATATGTACCTTCCAGGAGAAACAACTTCCAGGTGTCAGATCTCCCTTGTGAGAGAAACTCTCTTGAAAGAGGAAATGGTTATGTTCTCCCTTCCTGGTCTGGCCTGGAAGGGAAGTGAAGAAGCAGAGCAATGCTCCTGGTCTGGGGAATGGGTAGGGGACACTCCAGTTTACTGGGACACCAAACTGGAGTAGTGAGGCCAAGCCCCTCTACCTGTTACTTCAACCAGGGTACCCAATCTGAGGAGTGGGCAGTAGGGTTGCTCTGCTGCTCCCTCCACACTTGGCTACCAGGAGCCAGGTGTAGGAGCAGCTGTTCCTTGCTCCACATACATTCTTCAGATCAGGAGGCCTTGAACTAAGGAGTGCGTAGAGACTTTATTATGCTGCTCCAGTCCTCTCCCAGACCATTTTATGAGGGGCTGTTCCTCTGAGCTGGGTGTGCCCGTTACGGAAAACTATGGGGAGTCTCATCCTGCTGCTCTACTCCCCAAGAATGGGAAAATGGGAGGAGCTGCTGGTCCAAATGCCTTCCCCATATCAGAACTGCCCAGTCTGGGGAAGGCATGATGTGCAGGACAGACGGGGCAGTTGCAGGCTGTCCTGCAAATATTTCTAGCAGTGGAAATTTCCACTGCTAAAAATGAATGTCTGTTCACAGCCATAGCCAAAAGCAAAGATGCTCATAAACTCACATTCAAGGATAATAGATCATCTGCCATTTACCATCCAAAGTCAAGCGCATGTTCTTTGGGGTTAATAGCTGTACAGTGTAATAGAGAACTCAACTGATGAATGGTGTAGAAGTTCCATAAAAGGAAAAAGATTGTCCACATTCTGCAAATCAGGAAAGATGAATTCAACTTGCTGAACACTGGTCTTTACTGTATGGAAACTACTCCTGCTTAAAACTCTTACAAGCATCTTTGGGCGCATCTATATATCACGCTACAGCGACCTTGTTACAGGTTCGTTTTAGCTGCTATTTCACCATAGCGGTGCACTAAAAAGGGGGACTGTTCCACTATGGCAAAGTAGCTCCCAGTAATGTGATTCATGTGATTGCCACATTGCTGTAGTGTGTTGTATGGTGATGTACTACATTGCTTCAGCAACATAGGGTGATGTGTAGACATGCTCATTCTTCCCTACTTTTAAATCACTTGCAAACTTTTCCTTCAAAGTCTTTCTTTTATTTACACCCTAAGCCCATACTTATAATTTCTTACTCACTGATCTTTTCTGTATCAGACCTTTTCTATTTCTGATTATCTGAAGCTTTTATGAGGAGTTTTATTACAGAATGCACACTGTTTTTATTGTATTTAATACTATAAGGTTTGGGAAGTACTATGTCAATACAGTTGTATTTATTAGAACAATTTCATTTGAATATTAATAAATACACATATTATGTGGATTACTTTGAGACAGAAAATATACCAACAAGAAAAAGTGCTTCTTCAAGCCTAATCAAAATTAATTACTGGATGCAGTATGCTTACAAACCCTCTCTCTGAAAAGGGGCATACACGTATGTGTGTGTATGCAGGAAACAGGGTAAGACTTTTTATTTAGGCACCTGAAGGTCCAAAAGACACTGACTGGATTTTTCAAAAGGGCCGAAGCTCCTTTCACCTACAGTACAGTTTGTGTCTAGGTTCTTTCAAAAACTCTACCAGGTAGCCACCTATACCTTAAGTACCTTGAAACCTGGCTCCAGATTAAGTTTTCTGCATCACTGATTTGTTTTCTGTGGCCTCATAGAAACAGTACTGGAAAGCATTTTGGTTAGAAACACTGAAACATACTTGTGGTAGAGAGGATGGGATAAATAAAGTTATGGAAGTTTTTGTTTAGTGAATTCTACCAGCATCTGAATTATGAGTGCAAAGTCACTTTTGAATCGCTAGCTGACTCACATATAAGATGGCTGTTTTTAAAAAGTAGTAAGTGTTGGAAATCTTTGGGCTAAATTCTCTTCTTATTGCACTGAAGGATGCCATTTGTCTCACAGATATAACCAAGAAGTGAGAATGCAGTTGAATGTTTCCACAACCATATCAACATGCTAGAGATATAAAATAAAACTGAAAATATCCAAAACAAGTTGCAGTGTCCTTATTTATCCCCAATCTAAGTCTATGTAACCTGATATCAGATAAAAAAAAGATTCAGATTGGAGAAAATTACTGTTTTTGAAAGAACTTCCTGGTATCTCTTTGTGGAAAGGGAAGGTGATTTTCCATTCTATTCAGTAAAAAGAATCTATTTCAAGATTCTCTCATAGCTTTGCCACTGGCAATTTTTAAAATCATTCTCTAGCTCCTGGAATAAAAAAGGCACATTCACGACCCACACATGGAGTATTCCCCTTATACACTGCAGATATTGCAGATAAACTGCTGCAATAAAGTTTATTATTTCAAAGAACAGTGTAAATAAAGCTTTTATTTTCACTATTCCAGATGGCAGCAGCATATAATTTGCACTGTTTTGACATCATGACCGTATTATTCAAAATCATTCTCCCCACAACTGAACTGAATGCAGGATTGAAAACTCTAAAATAAAAGAGAAAAAAATAAAAGCCAATTCAACATTTTTCAGCAAACTTAGTATTCTAGATACTTATTGAAGAACTATGCATATGAATGAACTTTCAAAAATACAAACAAAGCAATTTCTAATTATATATAAAAGACTACCCTAAGTTGGACTGAAATCATATACAGCATCAGAAAACTGCCAGTTAATAAATATTCCTATTGAAATATTGTACAAAGTAGCATTTTGCCAAAAAAGTAATTATAAACACACAATTAATTCTTATCCCAGGGTCCTCTGTTCAAAGCTATTATCTGCAGATGGATATGCTTATGTTGGCTAGGTACAGACATTAAAAAGCCTGAGGCAGAATAGACTTAGGTTATGCAACAGTGAACAGAATGTATTCACTCTTTGGTGGTGGAAGCAGGGGCCAAATCTTAGACTGGGTTCCGCCATTTTTAAACCAGTCTACATGTACCAAACTTCTGTTATGGGTATAGACTAGTTTTGAGTACCAAACTTTTGTTGTTACAGGTATAGACCAGTTTCCAATCATTAATACTGGTAGAAGTGTAATGTTTGTACCTGGCCTTAGTGATGGTGTAACTTAGCAAAAGTAAAAGCTTTTTTGCAAAATAGATGTAGATATATATTGTAAACAGTTACAAGGAACACATGTCTCTAAAGATTTCTCTTCTGTTTCAGTTAATTATGCTATGCGAGAATAGAAAATTGGATACTGATACGAAACTCATTGAAGATTATTCAGCATATCAAAAGCTGCCCATAGAGTGTACCAATATGAAACATACATTTAAAAAATATTCTTAGCACACTGAGCAGGTGAGTAAAGCACATTCAGTGAAAAATAAAACAAAGCTGTTTAGTAGCACTGTATGCAATTCCCCCGCAAATTGCAAAGTAATGTCTATATAACAGAACATAGAACCACTCAGACCAAATTATCATTTGTATGAATGTGGAAGCTGCAATTTCATATTGCATTTAGTACTCATTGTTATGATTATTTAGTAGGACTGTGTGAAGCTTCAGTCGCTGAGTCGATTTGGTGAAGATTCAGCCTGATTCGGCAGCTGAATTTCCCAATCCAAATCAAATCAGGAGACCCTTTAATCTCTCCGAATTAAATCTGAACCCTCCAAATCATTTCAGAGAGATTCGACGATTTGGCCATAGACACAGCGTTAAATGGTTTGTCTACATACCTCAAGGTACCAGGCAGTTCATGAATGTTGAGATGGCGGAGCAGACAGAGAGTCCCACAGGATTGTGGGGGGGTTCCCAGCACGCTCAGCAGCAAACCCGAAAGCGAACCTGAAGCACTTCCAGTCTACTTCCCGGTTCTCTGCTGAGCACGTGGGGGGTCCCCCCTACACTCCTGTGGGACGCTCTATCCACCCCACCATTGCAGCATTCACAAGTACCTGGTACCTTGAGGTATATATAAAAATCATTTAAAGCTATGTCTATGGCCAAATCACTGATTCTCCTAATCAGCATCAAAACTTCAGATTTGGATTTGGCCGAATTGAATTGGGACAGTGATCCAAATCAACTGTTCCTGATTCAAGTCAAATCTGAATCGAAAACGGCCCATTTCACGCACCCATAATATTTAGCATTAAATAAGACCTCTGGTTTAACACATACATTTATTTAGTATAGTTCTGGATTCAGTAATTTTAGTAAAGAAGAACATACATGAAAGGAAACTTGGACTCTACCTTTCACATTCTCACTGTTTGCAAAATAGGTCTAAAACTATGCCCCACTTTGCAAGCCCTTCTCCGTGTGACTTGGTTGACCAAAGCTAACAGGTCTCTTTTCACAAGTGAGAACTAAACTACAAGATTAGGAATTGGAGGAACTGATTCAGTTTAAAGTCTGCTTTTTTTTTTCATAATAAGAGCTTGACATTACATTTGCACCCAAGCCACAGACAAGCTTTGTAACAGTAGTACATGGTAGTGTAGTGCAGCATATGCCTATCATGTATGTTTTTCTATGAAGGCCTGAAAATCCAGTGATTTATTTTGCTCACTAGTTAGAAGAAAGATAACTGTGTTTATTTGCCCAGAGGAGAAAATATGCAAATGAAGTGGCTGCATGTAGAGTTTATTCCAGTTTCCAAAGGATTGCATCAGGTATTTGCTTGTATTTAATTTGGAGAATCAGATTCAGCCAATATTATATGTACCTATATAAACAAGCAGCTAGTTGATTTGAAACCTAAACTATGTCACATGAGCTACTCAGCAAACAAAGTCTTGGTCAAATACTTGAAAATACCCTCTTCTCTCATAAATATACCAGCCCTTTCCAAATGGATACCTTTTGGGAGTTCATCAAATTTGGACTGTTTCAGACAAATGTGTTTCAGAGTCACTGGGCTGTTGTAGAAAACAGCCTGTCAACTCCCCCCATCTCTTGTGGGATCTAGCTTGAGCACCTCAGTTGACTAGGGAGCTGATATTATCTCACTAAGAGAAGTAATGGTTCCGACAATGAAAAAACCCTTTTTAAATGCACAGTAGCATGTGTTTACATACATAAACATCACACGTGTCAAAAGATACAGGACAATGAATGCTTTACATGTCTATAAGTTCCATGAAAATACAAATATACGAGTATCTTTTGGCTCAAATGTATTTTGCCTGATAGAATAATGGGAAACAGTAGGGCAAAGGAGGAGAAGGATTTGAATTTCCCTGTTTACCACTTCCAATTTGAGGTCTGGATTCCAGACAGTGTTAGGATTAGGATTATATTAAATCAGGGTTAAAATGGGACTTGCCAAGAATGAGGATTAAGAAACACATGTTTGCTCTAACCTATATTTTTAGCATACTGGTACCTGCATTTCTACAATTCTCATATAATAGTAGTGGTAGTAGCAGAGCAATAAGCAGAGTCTTAATTGCAAATGTTGATTTTCACACTACATACACTGTTATGGTGCCGTATAAGGAGCACAGCCATCAAATTTTCTACCATTTAGTATACCAAATACTTTTCATTATAGTTTAAGATAAGGTCATATAAAAAGAGCTCTTGTAATAACCACCATGATCAGAATGGAGGCCAGTTGTTTTCCCCTGTATTTTACCCATTATTAAGATTCACATTTTTACATATAAGGTAGACACTTAAAAAAAATTCTCATGATAACTAAACCATATTCATACTTAGGCAAATCAAATAAACACCTAGGCTTGGCAGGATCCGATTTTCATCAATAGACTCCAATAAACATCTATCTAATGTGACACTCACAGACTAATGGAAAAATATTTCTGCTGGTAAACGCATAAATTTACGTCAAGGAGAATGAAAATGCACACGCACACACACACAACCAGTCGCTGCAGAAACTAGGGGCCATGCTGGTAAGGTTGTGCTGGGAGGAGGGGCTGGAGAGTCAGGGCTGGTAGAAGTGGGGAGCCTGGGAGCCCGGTTTAAGATGTTGGCGGAGCAAGGGGTCAGCAGCACCAAGTTTCTGACTGCTACCAGCCCTGCCTTTCCAACCCCCTCTCCCAGCAGAGCCTAGCTCCTGCTGTGGCCAGTGTGTGTGTGTGCACGTGCATGCATGCACATAAAGGTATGCTTTATTGAATTATGGAAATTTAATTTCTATATTTCTAAATTATCTGCCCCCACATCCTTAATTTCACATAATCCCTAAAATTTATATCGACAACAATCAAAACATACCCCTAATTTCACACAATCCTGAAAATTTCAATAGATAAAAATTGAAATAAATGCTTAAAAATAAACACCTATTTTAGCTGTCAAAATAAAAAAAAAATTGAACTCTTCCAAGCCTATAAGTAATATATTGAGAATTAATAATATGGTCTGAAATATAGATGCTTCCTAATTAGTTTGCAATTAGTCAATAGAGCAAGATATTAACCTAACATTTCACTAGGCACTAGACTGTAAACTCAAGCTAATAAAAATAAGAACACCACAAATCCTGTGGGTACTCTTATGCCTCAAGAACTTGACTGGAGAATTTTTGTCTTGGAAGAATTTGTAGGGTACACCAAAGACCCATGTTGAAGGAAAAAAGTGCAATGAGCACTTCCTGCGCCTAGGTAGATAAGGGTACCTTTTAAGAACGAGTTTGGGGGAAAAATACATTAATATCTAACATACACACTAAAAGTATTTTCTGATGATAACGGGACCATTTTGTTAGGTGAATCAAATAATATATGAAGAACATAATATATCAGAGACACCTTCCTGATGTCTCAGATGGCTAATGGCTCCAGTGGGGGCTTAGAACCCCCCAGACTGAACTCCTTTCACTCCCTTTTCCCCCTCCCATTCTGAAAACATTTTGTGGCTGGGAGGCAGTGCAGACAGATGTTACAGAAGACACACAGTTTTGAAACATCTCCACCTGACCCTTCATGTGATGAGGGGTCAGATTTTCACCCAATCTGCCATTTTAAAGCAGTCTGCAGCCATATACTTGTGTTTGGTCACATATATATATTGCTTTCTGTGGCCATATGGGGCAAAGCTAAGACCCTAGGACTCTTCCTCTTTTGTGGCTATAGGAATATTTACTGCATTTTCATTAGCAGCAACAACCACCGAGAAAGAAGGCATGAAGATGGCATAGGACAGGAGTCTGGCCAGCAATAGGTATTTTCAAATGAGGAGATACTCAACCCTTGTCCCCACTGCTCAACTGAACTAGAGTAGAATTTAATACAACCTAAAGCTTAGATGGTGAAGATTTCCTGAAAAGGAGACTTCCCAGGATAATAGTTGGTAGGCCTTGACTGTCACTGATAGCACACTGGTGTCAGATTGTGGTGTTTCCCAAGTACCCATGTTTTAGCAAATAATTTTTTTAATGCAGTCTAAACTGGTGGCAGATTGCATAGGATCTATTAGCATCTCCCTAAATCCAACATACCTTAATAATTTCACAGTAAGCTCTGCTGCGAAATTGAAGACACCGATATTGGAGAAACTGGGAAAGAAGTGAATCCCACTTCAGTCTCCTTTTTACTTTTGGGAAAAGTATTTTGGATTTCTAGGCCAGTACCAAATCTGATATATATATTTCTCAGGTCTTAACCATTGATGACATGCTATTTGAAACTAAAAGGCTTAGATTAGATTGTAAAATATTCAAGGCAGAGATCATATACTCCTGTATGCCTTTAATGCAGCACAACTGGCAAACCAATCAGGATTGTGGCAAATAGATGCTAGTGTAAAGTAAATAAACAAATAATCTGATAAATAACTACACATAATTATAAATAAGCATTATCATAATAGTTACATTCTAAATATAGTGCGCATTAATAATAATGAGTAGAAAGGAAACATGTAGAGATTATGTACAAGAATGACCTTAATCATTACAGCAGATACTGCATAGTAAAGCAAAACTGTGAATTGAATAAAATGTCTATAGATCTATATTAATATCCAAAATTACATTTGAGATGATGGAACAAAATAGGAATTTTAAAATAAGGTTTCACTAAAGGTAATAGAAAGTTCATTTTCAATAGCTCCGAAAGGTGCATAAAACATCCATAACACTTACCTGGTTACAAAGTGATAATCAATAGATACAGTATCACCATTCTTTTTTCCTTTTTTATTCTCTCATTGATGTGAGTGTGTTCATCAATTAGGAGAACACTAGATGTAACGTGACAAATGTAAGGCTGCAGAACACCGTGCATGGTATTGCCCAGTAACTGCTGCAATAAGGTATCAGCTAAAATACTGTAAGGTGGTAAAAAACACAGAATACACAGTTCTGAATCTTTCATGGAGATGACAGAAGCTTGACAAAATTACAAGCTTTTCAATAGGAAAAAGGAAAGTCATCATGTAGTGGTCTGCAGAAAGGGGATGAGGAAAGCTGGAAAGGGGGATGGATGGGCTTGCTGCAAGGCCATTTTACTGCTGAATATGAGACAAAGGTCAGCAACATCTGTGGAATCAGCCTGCTGCTACCACTGGTCCTATATTAAAACTTACAAGTTGAGGACAGGCCTTGGAGAATCAGACATTTTTTCTCCAACAATTTAGGAAAGGGCTCAGAATCAGCTGGAAATTGGATCTAGTTCTATGGTTGTGGTTAACATAAAGCCACAATGCCTTTATTTAGGAAGCTTTAGGGCGAGTGGAATAAGAAAATCAGTGAAAAAGTAGGCACAACACCTCCATAGAGATGATCAGTGATCAGTGATCTCCATAGAGATGATCAGTGCGTAGGTCAGGGTAAGCAAAATACGGCCTGCCAATTGATCCTGTGCGGCCCGCCAGCTGCCACCATAAGGTTGAGAAGGGAGGGCTGCTCCCTGTGCCACTCTGTTCAGCTGCAGCTGGGACAGGCAGCACAGAGACTCCTCTGCATCCTTCCCCCCCTGCCTGGCTTCCTGTTGGTCCTGTTGCTATGCAGTCCTGACACCACAGCTGCCGGCAGCTGGGCTCCCACAGGACGGGGCATAATTCAGCACAGAGTCGCTGTTCAGCCCACCCCCTGTGATGGACCACTGCTGCCATGGTCCCACTACATGGGTCCATGCCAACTGTGTGTGGGGGAGGGAGCGGCGGGGAGGCTCAGCCTGGGGCAGCCACCCCTGACTTTCCCAGTGTCACGCAGTGACAATTGCTCATAGCAGCGGTGGGGTGGCTACTCGGTGCACTGCATTGTGCTCTGCCTCAGGTGGACCTGGCTGCTGGGGGCTGCAGCACAGGGCCTGTGCGGTGCCAACAGGAAGCTGGGAGGGGAGAATGGGTGTGGTGGGGGGTGAAGCAGTCTGCATGCTGTGCGTCTCAGACTGGCCTGGCTGCAGCAGAGCAGAGCGGTGTGGGACACTGCCCTTCCTCCTCAGGCTCCTGGTGCTGGTTGGCAGATTGCACAGGATCTGTTAGCATCTCCCTGCCCACCTCCCTGCCCCCTGGTCCTCAACAGCTCACTAAAACTTGTTAAATGGCTCTCCAGCCCAAACTGGTGTAGGTCCTGTAAAATATGCAAGGATAGGCTTGGAGGGCCTGAGTCTCTTCCATGAAGCAGCAATCTCAGTTTCTTCCCCATAGATATTTACAAAATCTTCTCAGGGGCACAGCAGAGCAGAGCAGCTTCTTTACAGCTTGTGGGTTTTTTGTATGTTAAGACAAATAGCCATTAAAAACTGAAATGTGACTCCTGGAGCTCACATTGCATTACAACATACCCCATCTCCCACTATCCTATGTCCATGTTTGATGATGATTGTTGCCTAATAAATAACTTTTCATGAGTATGCAGCAATATGGCTTCCTAGTAGACAGTTTAAATATATTCAAGGAAAAGATTTCTGTGGGTGATACCTTTTAATAGACCAACTGCATAGTTGGAATAGATTTAGACAAGCTTTTGAATTGTGTGCCTTCTTCTTCAGGTCTGAGGAACAGCTAAAGCTAAAAACAGTCTGTAGGGATGTGAAATTGCAGACATTGCTAGGAGCTGCTAACAGATAAAAACATTGAAGAAAAAGGATAGCTTGATTAGACAAAGATTGAGACCATTAAAAAGAGAAGAGGATCATTAACACCTGTAGAGTGATGAGATATTAGCAGGAATCAGGTAGATTGGAATGAGCCATGAAATCAATGTGCAGTTCTTGATTTTTAGTGTTCTGCCAGCTTATGAATTTTTGTTCCCTTTGCTGTGTTTTACAAATTTCCTGTGAGCAAGGAAAAGTGAAGTCAGAGTTGCTCTTCAAAAAGTGTTCTCCTATGACATTAAACATACTTTTTCTCTATGTTTGCAGATAACTAAGAGCATATAATCTATCTTGGAATCATAAACAAACCAATATTTGAAATTCTTTAGTATAACAAAGAATCACTGCTGTCAGATATATGGCTTCACATAAAGGATGACAACTTTCATTGGCATATTTTAATCAAATTGGAAAATGTCACAGCTTGTCATGGATTAATGCACTCACAAGTTTATAAAGACTACAAACATTGTCTCTCTTGCACGTTTAGAAAGATGCATCATTGATGTTTCTTTCTAGCAAATAGTGTAGCGATGCTGTAACCCGTATATGGCTTGAAATTTCTACCCAGTGTAACAGCTTCTTTAGCACTGATGCTGACAGAGCCCCAAATAATTGTGGTGAGATTGGGATTTAATATATTTGACATTTTAAAAAAATGTATCACTCTGGTCAGGGATGATAATGGTTGTATTCTATACCGCTATGTGGAAGGACACAATCTCAATTTCTGGTCATGCTTTCTAGTGACAGGGACTAGGAGTGATAGAGGTAGGGTGCTTAGCTTCTGAAACAAAAAAAGAAGGCCTTGCATTTCACAGGAATGCTCTCGCTGGCCCATTAAGGAATGGTAGTAGCACTCTCCTTAGAGAGTCTTCTCAAGGAGTCCCTTGGGGGAAGACTGAAGATTGTGTGGCCTTTATGCCATTTACGTGAACTATCCAATATCCAAAATGGCAGACTACAGTTACAATGCATAAGGGAGTGAAGGGGGGATGGTGTTGTTCAAACACCACACCTGCATAATAATCTGGCAATCATGCAACTAAGAAAAATACATTATGATGTGTTGACTAAATCACACAAAGTTGTGCACATACCAACACTAAGGATTTTTCTCACCTTTTCTTTCACTTTTGCCCCCATTCATTTCTTCCCCAGCCAACAATTTGTTGTGTACCTATTGTATAGTATCCAACAGTAAATGGTAAACCCTTCAGAGCAGAGCCTGTGGCTTTGTAATGCTTTTAAATCACAGAGCATGCATTTGGGGACATTAATCCCCTGGAGTTACGTATCTTAGAAGACAGACAAATATCTGATATTTGCAATTATGTAGAGGAACCCAAATTTATCACATACAGTACAGTAAACTGCATGATTGGACCTGTCTAAAAATGTAGCTTTTCTTTAAACTTAAAACTTTATTTGCATATTATTATTTTACAAGAGGCACTCAGCTACAATATGAAAAATGGATTTTTTGTTACTGTTTTATAGTTTGAGCTCAAGGATGACATCTACAAGGCTATCATAATTACTTTAAATTATCATGAAATTCAATGGTACCTCTCCAAAAATGTAATGAGGTCAAAATCAATGATGGGTGGCATAAAATGAAATGTATTAAAGTCTACGATCACACTGAATATCTAGTGGTATATAAAAAAATCCTTCACTGTATCTGTGAACACTTGTTCATTGCATACTAATTCAGTTTTCTGTAGAATATGTATAACCTTTTAACTATTTCTACAATTTATCAAACTTTTCTTACAAATAGAAATATTTATGAGTGTATGGGCACTAGCATGGTAATATTACCTAGATTGGGGTTAGCAACCTATGACCCATAGGTCGAACCTAGCCTGCAGAACGCTTGTATCAAGCCTGTGGATGTACAAGTTTTGGCAGCATTCGATGGCAGAAGGAACTATCTGCAGGTGCCCTTTCAATATGGCTGGGAAGAGGCAGCAGCACCCAGTTGCCTGCCTCTGATTCCGGGTTGGTCATTCAGGCTCACAGCCAGAAAAGGTTGCTTACTCCTGACCTAGATTACAAATACTTGTTAACTATGGAAAATCATTAGGGACAGAAAAGACATATTACAATAAGTCATTGAGTTGATCCCTCTGACTAATACAGGAAAGCTTCTTAAGGACATATTTGCCAGTTCTTTATCTAGTCAGATTCTAAATGTCTTGAATAATGAAGCATCTACCACTACTTCCTTTTGGAAACTATTCCACAATTTTACTGAAGTTAATTTTTCCCTTATAATAACCTATTCAGAAAGTCATCCCATTCAAGACAGTGATTCCTCTTTGTGCTACCCAAAATAATTCGTCTCCTTTTTGGAGTATGTCACTTCCTAACAGCATGGTATACATGTTGAATATATATTTAGTTAATAAAGCCAAATTGTAAATAATTTCTGTCATTGTCTTAGAAATTCCAGAATTTCTTTATGCTTACCTGGTGCCCACAACTGAATAAAGTATCTTAAGTTAAGTCTCACTATAGGTGAAATTGGAATAATAAAACATTTGACAATAATGCCATATTCATGGGTGCAGGAGAAGGACCTCATGGAACTCCACACCAACTGATGGCAGTAGGGACCACAATCCACATGCATTTCAGAACTATATGCAGAACTCATTTCTGGAAACTAGGCTTCTCTCCTTAACTTCTTCACAAAATCTATAGATACTTCAAGCTATAAATCCTATAGACTAGGAAAGAAGGAAAGCAGCCAAGCAGATTTTTATTTCTATTTATTCTTTAAACACTTGACAGGAACTCAAATATTGTGGTGATAGGGAAAGTATGTGTAGAGTTAGATGGATAGATATAGACGGACCTTGCAAGCCTGTCAGTCAAGTCATTCCATAGTTGCAGAAAGACTTAAAAAATCCAACTTAAAATAAACCAGCAAGCATCTCAATAATCGATATATATGTGCACATGTGTGTACACACATACACACTGAAAATGAAGGATTGCTATAAACTAAACTGTTGAATTTTTAAGAAAAGATAAATGGGGGGGATTTGTTTTGTTTTTATTTTTGGCTTTTTAGTAATTTATAGTTGCTTGTAGTACAACAGCTATTCTCTTTCCCTTTTATAGCTATACTTTCTATTCTAGCTGTATGTACTGTGCTTGGAAATAGTTTGTCTAGACTGTTTACTCTGATGAATTAACACCTTCTCAAGAAAATGTTTCAAACCTTTTAACTTCACACATCAAACCCTGTTATTACCTCAAGACCCACCACAGGTACATGACAGAGTTGTGTGTGGTGCCGTGTCCTAGCATTTGATTTGAATCCTGCAACTTGATCCCTTGAGAAATTCAGCAGCAATTTAACGTGAAACAACACCAGTAGGATTACTGTGTTTCAATTTTTGTTTTGAAAAATAAAAGCTCCTGGTTTTTGTCCTTGAAAATCTCCATGTTTCTACGAAACAGAAGGAAATCTCTCTAGATCTCTACCAGAATTCTAGAACTGTTAAGGACAATAACTTTGATAACTGAAGCATAAAGTTATGCTACCAAGTCACTATGTATGTACCTAACTGATTCATCTAAATTTCAAAAATGCAACAACCTACTAAAGTTACTGTTGCATAACTCCAGCTTCTTGCTGCTTAGAAAATGCTTAAAAGCTTTCATAACACTTTTAAAGTGGTGAACTTCATTAAGAGTTATCCAACATTTTCTTGATTTTTTGCATTGCTCTGTAAAAACTCAGATTCTCTTTACCAACCCATTGTAAACTGAAGGAAATTTCACAAGATACAATGTTAACTTGACTCTTCAGACCAAGAGAAAATTAAGTAAAGTGACAGTTATCTTGAACAATTCTCAGTTTCTTATTGTTGATGCCCCGAATAATTACAGTGGTCACAACTGAGATTGTTCTAGAAGTTGAAAAATGTTTACGTTAGAAATATCTTCCCTACTAGTAAGACCGCTCAAATCACTGGAAACTTTCAGAAGCTTTCAAAAACTTGTCTTGCTTGCATCTAAACAAACAGAATTGTTTTGTCAATGAGCTGCATATGATTGTTCTGTCCATGCACAACAGGGCAGACACATTCATTAGACTGTTCAAACACCAGCCTTCCTAACCCTGAAAAGCAAACTTGTAGCCAATCCTCAGCTGCTATTGGTATAACATTTTAACAGACCTATGACAATTTACATCATTTGAGGGTCTGTTCTTTGGAGTGGTGACTTCTTATTTCAAACTTCACTGAGGAATCAGCTAGGAAACAATGAGGGCTTATAAGGTAGCACCTGAGGGAACTACAGTTCTGGACTATTTTTATGTCTATTACCAGAAAAGGAAGTGAATCACCAGCCCAAGATGCTGGTTCCATAGCAAAGAATGGTTTATTGCCATACAAACCGATAGACCTCATCCATAACAAACCATGGAAATTCGTCTGTCTTACTGGGAGTAAGGACTCTGGACTTAAGAAAAGCAGACTGACTTTGTAGCCAGAGTCTTTAGGCCTCAGCTTGTAAATAGTTAAAAGAAGATGCAATTGTTGCATGTTACAAACCATGCACAGAAGATATAACTCAGAGAAGACTCTGGAAGGAACTGACCTTTTAAACTGCTACCCTAATTAGGGCCATCGGGCTGGGCTGGTTCTGTTCATGTGACAGTCCCCACAAGTGGTGCAGGGACCCAGATGTCAGCCCAAGCAGCCCAAAGGCACATGGTACTGCGCCAGGTCAGGCCAGGCTTGTGATGTAGCACAGCCAACACTGGGTACCAGGTGGCCAGGGCTGAGCCATGCTGCCCACACCATGCAGGGGGGCTGTGGGCCTTACAGGGGACACATGAGGGCCCTGCAGGGGGAGCTGTGGCCATGCAGGGGGGCAGTCCATGTGCTGTGTGGGGGGCTGTGTCCTGTGGAGGGGCAAAGGACCCACCCCTCCTGAGACACCCCTCCCACACAGTCCCCCCGCAACCCCCACCTACCCAGACACCCCACACCATGCCCCCCACACACCCACTCACATCCCCCCGACACCGCTTCCCACCCCACTGCTGCAAACCCCACATCCTCCCATATACCAATTGTGCCCGGCTGCTAGACACTGAGATCTGTTGGCAGGAGCTGTGGTTGTAAGAGCAGCTGTCCCCACATCCTAGCTAGTGAAGGGGTCCAGGGGGAGCTCTAAATGTTCTATGATTAGAAACCCCAAAACAAACATCAAAATATACAGATATTTAGAATTTATTTTATTATAATGATAGAGACACCTGTAGGCTCCAAACTGCTATAAAACTGTAAATATATCAATAAAACATTGCCCAACTGATCTCTCTCTATATATATCTACTATATATACTATATATAGTGATGTTTTGTTTTAATTGTGGAAGAACATGGATTTTGAGGTATTTTGAAGAACTAATTTGGAATTTTTTTATCAGAGATTTTGAAGTTTTTAAATATGGAACACCAGAATTTCTTCTAGTGAGGCAAGTGGCAGGACCCAGGCAGAGGAGCCTGGTCAGGGCTGGCACCTGGGACACAGCTGGAGGTGGCTGACCTCCTGGCCACTTGGGGCCAGAAGAACATGCTTTGACAGTTCAAAGCAGGCCACCACATTGAGAACAACTTCTAGGTGATGGCTGCCCAGATGGCAGGGTGGCGGCACACATGGCAGTAGGGCCATATAAGGGCCAACTGTGCAGCCACATACTGCTGGCAGCTGACCCAGTGTTGCAGATGCTTCTGCTGTGGCTGTGCAGTCCCCATCCAAATCTGGCAGAGATGTAGCCTTGGGACCACATGCTGTTGTAGGTAGCAGCAGGTTATAGCCAGGCAGCAGTTCCCACTGCCAGACTGCTGCAGTGGGTACAGGGTACAATTAGGGCTGCTTCAGCAGTCCAGCTGGCACATGGGGTAGTGTCCCCAGATACCAATTGGCCAGGCCCCAGAAGCTCCTGCCTTTTTGTAACACTCATATCATAGGACCTAAGGCCCACCTGTCTAACTAGTAACCCCATGTGGGGCTAATGAGTGAGTGATACAACTAAATTCTTGGAAAAACTAATAAAAAAAACCAGGATAGGAGTGTTGTGTGGGTCAAAGGGTCAAAATGTGAAAATAAACACGCCTGAGGGGGACACTGAGAAGAGTTCCCCCTGGGCTGCACCCACAAGTCCTCAAAGGCATCCAAGGAGCTGGTGGATGCTGCCCATTGGTGCTCTGCCCAGAAATGTGCACAGACAAGTGAGAGGAAAGCAGCCCTACAGCCTCCAGGCACCTTCCCAGCCAGAACCTCCTTCCTGGTCAAGTACAGGGCCCTCTTGGCCACGGCCAGGAGGAGGTTGACCAGGAGGTCCTGGGACTCATTGGGGCTGTGGATGGGGTGACCAAAAACAAGATGGGGGCTAAAATGCAACCAGAATCTCAGGTCTCCCTCTGCCTGCAGAAGGGGCAAGAGGCTGGGGTGTCAGTAAAGCTCACCACATACACGTCCATGGTGATGGTTCCATGAAAGAGGTCACCAGTGGCCTGTGGGATGAGGGGGGAGTACATACTTAGCCACTGGGATACGTCAGCCATGCCCTCAACAAGCAGGTCCTGCCACTTGGTGTCTGGGTGGGATGTAAGAGTGGCATGATGGACTGTGCAGCACAAGAGCATGGAGAGGTGGTGGTGATGGGTGGTGGAAAAGCGGACCGGTCTGGTGTCCTCCAGCCAGCTTAGGTGATGGGGTGGGGAGTGCCATGAGGCAGGGCAAGGCGCTGGCCCCACAACAAACTCTGGTAGACTAGAGGACATGCTGAGGGGGAGGGGACTGCCACCACACAGGACCTGCTCAACAAGGGCCAGGGAATCAGGAGATTAGGGTAGGTTTCACCTACTGAACCAGAAAGCAGGTCACACATGTTGTGGGTAGACCTATGCACCGGGCCAGTGCAGTGGGGTCCACCCACTCCTGCCAATTATAATTCAAGAGATCTCTAATATGGATGACACCAGCCTGGATCAACCTCTGTCACAACCAGGGTGCCTCTGCTGTTAGCGCCTCCAGTGGGAGTTCCAGAAGAGGGGCTCGATGAGCAGGTTGGCACCCTAGGCAAGTGTTGCAAAGGACCTGGAGGCAGATATCAGCCTCCAGGCCCAGAGGAGGTCCTGACAGAACTCTGGGAACTCTTGCAGGTCCTGCAGGGAGAAGCCCTGCAGGCTGAGGAGCTGCTAGTCATATTGGAGCCCCTGGAAGTGGCAGAGGAAGGCACGCTCCAGGTGGCCCTATCCCACGTGACTACGAACACCATATAGCACTCACTGCAGGGCCTGAAGACACAATGTCAGGACCTGGCTGTAGAGGCAAACCTTACCTCCAGCTTGTGCCAGTTCTCTGGTGGGGAGAGTCTATGGAGGCCAGGTAGACCCCCAAGTAGAGCAGAAAGCCCACACTCCAATGGATTCTATGCATCATGGGTCACAGTGAGCCCACCTGCCACTCATCACCCACTGTCAAGCCAAAGCCCTTGACCCAGCTGACTTGGGCAGAGAAGGCTGCCGAGTAAAGTGCCTGGCAGGCCGCTACCTGTGCCAGGTTGCCTGAGTCCTAGACCATGAGGACTACATCAGCAGCATATGCTGACAGCACCAGCTGCACTGTGATCCACTCTGTCAAATGCATTCTCCTTGTTCAGGGACAGAAGGGCAAAAGACAGGTCCTCCCAATGTGCTAGCTCCAAGTCCTGAACCAAGTACAGGTTGTCGAAGATGGCATGTCCGGACACTGTGTACATCTGGTAGGGATGGATCATATCTATCAGCATGAACTGCAAGTGCAGCAAGATGGCCTTTGCCAGAGAAGAGACATAGGGCGCCCATGTTGCACAGGTCGCGAGGATCCCCCTTCCTTGGCAGGAGGGTCAGCACAGCCCTCCAGCATGACAGGGGGAGCTCCCCAGTTCCCTCAGATTTGGCCCAGATGACAGCAACTTCTGAGTCAAGAATGTCCGAGAAAGCTTGGTAGAACTCTGCGGTCAGCTTGTCGATGCCTGGCACCCATCGATGCCCAGTCCCGGTTGCCTGAGCTGACTTGCAGGAGTCCCTCCCAAAGGGTCTGACAGACTTTGGTGTCAGTCAGATCCAGGGAGAAGAGCTCTTCATATAAGGCCCCTGAACACCAATGCATCTCACCTGGATCTGTGAAGAGGGTGCTGTCACCCACCAGAAGGCAGCTGATGTACTTCTTGGCCCCCCTGCCTCCTCTGCAGGGCACAGAAGTGGGAGCCACGGTCTATCTACTGAAGGATCTAGATGCACGAGCAGACAAATTCACTGTGGGCACGGTGGTCGTCAAGAGCATGAAGCTCTTCCTGCCTCTCCCAACACTCTCTGCAGAGGGATGGGTTGGTTGAGTCAGTGGCCAGGCACCTCTTCAGCTCTAGCACTTCCCACTCGAGGTTCTCTGGGACTGCATCCCTCTGTCGGGTGTGCCCCTGAATGTAGCTGAGGCAAAAAAGCCAGATGCACACCTTCCCTATATCCCACCAACTCTAAGCCAAGGGGAAAATTGCCTGTTGCTCCCTTCAGGCTAGCCAAAACTCCCAGAAGGCCTCCCTCAAACCCACATCCTCCAACAGACTAACAGTAAAATGCAAGTAAGCCGACCCTGGACACCCAGGCCCTATCGTGGCCTGAGCCCAGACAAGATTGTGATCACTGAAAAGGGTAGGCCGGATGCCAGAGTAGGCCTGGGGGAATTGTGGCAAAGAGATATAAATCTAATGTAATTGGGAGTGGCATGTCTGCTCCCCTCCAACTTTCACATAGGTGAAGACAGGGTGGGCGGTACAGTGACAAGCATGCCAGACATCAGAATCTCCCTGAGAATGCCCATGGCAGCCTGGTTCCAGTCCCTGCCTGACTGATCTCACACTTCTAGGGAGACATTAAAGTCCCCACCAAGGACCAGGCACTCCCAACAGTTGAGGGTGCCAATGTAAGCAGTTGCCTGGTGGAAATAATTCACCAACTCCAGCTCCTTTGCAGAGGTGTACGCATTCAGAAGGTTCAGGAGCAGCTCCTGCACTTGGACCCAGAGGTGCAGCAGGTGGCCTGGCACCACCTCAATGTCCTGGAGAACCTCTGACTGCAGGCCTGGGGAGAACAGGGTGGCCACCCAGCAAGAAGTGACAGAAAGGTGACTAAAAAAGGCCCTACCTTTCCACTCCAGCTGCCAATTAGGCTCATCGGCTGGAGTTGTCAGGGTCTCCTGCAAGAATACCATGGGGTACCCCCCCTTCTGAAGGAAGGAGAGCACCTGGCATCTCCAGAGACCCTTCCGGCAGCCATGGACATTGAGGGTCATGTTCTGAAATGACCTCATGGCTGGGGGGATGGAGTGGATGGTTCAGCGGAGGTCTTCCACATCTCAACATCCAGTGTGGGGCCCACTATAAGTATAGAGTGTCTATGAAACTGCGGGCCCACCTCTAGATCCGGGTATTGAAGCTTTTGGGCCCCTTGCCTTCCCCCACCAGTCAAAATATCCCCAGCAGTCCAAGGTGAGCTGTACCTTACTGGCAGACCGGTAGGTGTAGCTGCGGTCAAGAAATGCAGGTAATTCATCTCTGGTGACCATCGGGACCAAGAAGTCCACAGGTTCCATGGAACCTACCAGTTCTTGGGCATCCTCCTCCTGGCCCTGGGGCTTCTTAGGCACTGTCTGAACTCCCTGGTCTGCTAAGACTCCAGACTCTAGTTGGGATTGGGAAAGCTCTGCAGGGTGGAAGTAAGGGTGGGGGTGGGGCTCCTTTACAAGTTGAGAGCTGGAGCCCTGGAGGGTCTGCGCAGGGTCCCCAACAAGATTGGCCTGTTGATTAGGGGACTCCATCCCATCCCCCTCTAGTGTGAGACTATGGGGCAGGCTGGAAGTGAGGTTTTTCAGGGAGGGGGAGGGAAAAGACCCATCAGTTACTGGGGTGGCTTCAGTGTCTGCCTTGGGGTCCTGGGAACCTCCATCCTCAGGAGTCACCAGGGTAAGCCCCAGGTCCCTGCCTCCCCCAGATCATTGTGGGGGGGGGGAGGCTCCACTGCCAGACCTTCCTTTGGGTCGGTCAAGGCCTCAGCCACAGTGCCCGTGGTCTCAGGGGGTAGGCCCTCACCAGTGGAGGGGCTTCCTCCATGGGCTCCTGTTCAGGACTGTCCAGCAGCCCTCAAACTTCCTTCATGGAGATCATCCTTTTGATTTTTCCCAGGGGTGGGGCAGCAGGTGCAAGCAGGGAGGCCCCCAGAAGCTGCACTGCTCCTTCCCCTTTGTGGTGGTCTTGGAAGGGGGACAGGAGTACTCCATGTCATAGATTCATAGATGCTAGGGTCGGAAGGGACCTCAATAGATCATCGAGTCCGACCCCCTGCATAAGCAGGAAAGAGTGCTGG
>NW_017728950.1:56172924-56225732 GCF_001723895.1 Crocodylus porosus | reverse complement strand
TGCCAGCGGAGGTGGTTCAAGTGCCTACATTGAACACCTTCAAGAGTAAATTGGATGCTTATCTTGCTGGGATCCTATAACCCCAGCTGACTTCCTACCCTTTGGGCAGGGGGCTGGACTCGATGATCTCCCGAGGTCCCTTCCAGCCCTCATGTCTATGAATCTATGCTCCTGTGGGAGGCTCCATCTGCCCCACCATTGTAGAGTTTCTGAGCTGCACCTGGTACCTCAAGGTATGTAGAAAAAAACATCTAAGGCTGTGTTTATGGCATAATCACTGATTTTCTGAATCAGCATCGAAACTTCAGATTTGGATTTGGCCAAATCGAACTGGGACAGTGATCCAAATCAACTAATCAAGTCACTGTCCCCAATTTGGGCCGAATTGAATACAACCCATTTTGCATGCCCGTAGTAACAGGTGCATTTCTTTTGGCTGGCAATCTGGCTACTCTGCAGGATAGCCTAATGGACAGTGCACAGGACTGGAATGGGACTGAGAAGCAAGGATGCCACTGGCCCATAAATGACCAAAGATGAGGTAATTCTCTACCCCAGTTTCCTTATATTGTGAAATGGGGATGATGATACTGCCATGTTTTTTTAAGTGATTTGAGATCCATGAGTGAAAGGTGCTATATTAGGTTTGAGAATGATTATTATTATGACATCATCTGAGTTCTGAAAAGTCTTCCTTCATATCTTTCCATAAATTGACCAGTGTGCCCGGAAGGACAGACAAGTTCTCATTTCATTAACACAGAGCTTCTCAACTTACTATAGCACAAAGAACCAAAGAATTTGCCCCCCTAAATCCTAGCGACAGGTATACATGAGTCAATTATTATCTAGCCCAGTGCAAATGAGGACAGTAGCTCTGTAGACAGTTGCATCAAAAAAGGCTAATTCCCCAGTTTAACTCTGCAGTGAAGACATGTACAACATTTAAACTGCAGTTTTGTTTTGCAAAATGACTAAGAATAGTATAATCTTGACTCCACAGAGTCATTACCCATTAGTATGTTTACATCCCTCATTCCATACCAGCTTTCTGAATTTAATGACTATAAATTTTACTAGGGCTAAGAGGAAGATGTGGATTCTATTACTTCTTGTGTATCCATACTACTGTTTATCAGGCTACAGTCAGTTACACTCTGGCTCATTTTGCCAAATAGCTCTTAAATACAACATTGTAAATGATGTTCACATTTAATCTCAAACAGTAAAATCTGCTTGAAACCTATTCTATCAGTTTTAAAACCTGTTACTATCAAACCAGTTGCTCCATATTTATTGAGTTAATAAGACACCTGTTAATTTTTGTGGGAACAACAGAATATAATACAAAAGAATGCATTTGTGTGCATTTAGTCATATAGTATTGTTAAGGAATTTTTAATTTGGAAAACAGAATATGAACAAATAGAAATATAACACATCTTTACAAAGGACTAGACTTCAAAAACCATCTGTGATCAAAATCTCAGCCATTACTGATCTACTTTACCGTTTTCAATCACTCCAGAGAAAAGGAAAATCCTTCTAAAAACCGAGTCACATATTTTTCTCAAAATTAGACAAAACAACTTGACCTAGAAACTCCAAATAAGATTTCACCCAAAATTTATAAAGTCAGTAACTCAGTTCTTTATTATAACAAGGGAAATCCTGAAAGAGAGATGATTGGGTATGGTCTCTGCAGAATGGTAATAGATTTGAACAAACAGTTGCAAGCTCCTTTTCCAGACATATGCTCACAGCACAGTCTAGTTAAAAAGTAAGAGTATGCAATAGTGGTGGTCTTGGGGACAAAAACCAAATTAAAAGAAACAAATGATTCTTTGGTTCTGAGTAGATGTCCAGAAGATTTGGACTTCGAATGCCTATTTCTATAACCTGTACTCATTTTAAACCCTGTGTACATATAAAAGCAGTAGACTTCAATGGGACTTTACAAGTAAAAACTATAATATACAAGCTGTATTTGATGCATCAGGCCCTAAGGGTTAAAATCATACAGTAGGTACTATCTTAAACAATGGTGTTCAAATTCAAACAAAACAAGGTTTCTATATTATAGATATAAAACAACATTTTCAAATTGAATGGCTCTGTGCTCAAGTTCCATCCTAACTGTCTCTATCACAATAACTGCTTTATCTCCTCTCTGTAGTTATTCCTTGTACACACTAAACACATTTGTTCTGGCCATGTGACCAAGGTTTTCAACCAAATCATCACTCATAGCCCTCAACATTCAAAATGTTCACAAAGTGAGGCTGAAGCATCTGGATTTGTCCTGGGGTTAAGAAATGATGCCTACAGCTGTTTTGCAATAAAAGTACTTGAACTTAATGATCCTCTGTTTTAAACATAAAAGCTGCAATATCGGCTGCTAATGGTCTATCAGTTTAAAGGCATCTACTACCCTAACCAGTTAACACAATTTAACACCATACTGGTGTTGTCCACCTCCACCCCTCCCCCCATAATCCCTGTATTCTCCCGGCTCCCTCCCTAAAAAACACACCTATAAACTTTTTCAACAGCTTCTATTCTCAGGTGTTTCCATAAGCGTATTTCAGTAATACAACTCATTAACACTTTTGATATATATTTTAAGCTGAGAGTGAAAACTTCATTGACATATTTTAACTTCCAGCTGAACACAAGCCATTACTTTCACCTGGTGATTTCTGAATTCAGGCTAATATTTGGTGGGTGAATTAGGGCATATATATCCTATGCTGTTGTTTACCTTGAGTTAACTAAAACGATATATTTGTATCCAGAATGCTCCATGCTAGCCCTTATAAATTCATTGAGTATCTCAAAGTAAAAAAAATGGTAAGTGCAAAGCTTCGGTTGTTGATTCAATTTGGCGGAGATTTGACCTGATTTGGTGGCCAAATCTCTGAATCAAATCAGAACACCCTTTAATCGCTCTGAATTGAATCAGAACCCTCTGAATTGATTTGGAGAGATTCGATGATTCAGACATAGACACAGCTTTAAATGTTTTTTCTACATACCTCAAGGTACCAGGTGGCTCATGAACTCTGAGACGCTGGGGCAGACGGAGCATCCCATGGCAGTGCAGGGGGTGGGGTGGTTCCCAGCTCATTTGGCAGTGGACCTGGAAGTGGACTAGAAGTACTTCTGGTTCAATTCCAGGTCTGCTGAGGACTGTGTAGGGGACCCCCACCCTCCAGCTCAGCGACTGGTGCCTCCTGAGTCTGGGGGGTCACCTGGAGTCCCCTCATAGCCTATCGCAGAGCCAGGGAGGGTGTGGGAAATGGTGTCCCCCATGCGCTTGGCAGCAGACCCAGATGTGACCCAGAAGTACTTCCAGTCCACTTCTGGGTTCACTGCTGAGCATGCAGGGTCCTCCCCATGCTCCTGTGGGATGCTCCATCTGCCCCACCATCACAGTGTTCATGAGTTGCACCTGGTACCTCGAGGTATGGACGAAAAACATTCAAAGCTGTGCCTATGGCCGAATCACTGATTGTCCAAATCAGAACCGAATCTTCAGATTCATATTCAACTGAGTAAAATCGGGACAGTGATCCGAATCAACCATCCCTGATTTGGTCTGAAGCCGAATCCAAATCGAATACTGCCCCTTTTGGACACCCCTACTAGATATTGAAAAAAATCATCTCTATCCAGCAAAGCTTTCCAAAATAAAATAATTGAGATATATTTTTCCCATTAAAAAAAAAAACAAACTTTAAAAAATAAACATAGATACAATTAATTTAAAAATACTTTAAGTGGAGAAGGAAAAGGGATGTAAAGAAGTCTAGTGAAAGGAAAAAAGAATGTGCTAGTTTGTATACTGAACAGCATGCTTTAGTTGATCGGAAAAAAAATTCAAATAAATGGGGATTACAAAAGTGCCTGTTAAATTAGTAAACTCCGCTTTAGACTTTAATTTTTACATGTATGGTATAAAATCATCCATCTTAACGTTTTTAAATAGGCCGCAAATGAGGAATTAGAAAATTGGAATACTGAAAACAGCAAAACCAGACAGAATTATAGTTAAACACTTTTTCTCTACACGTAGTATAACCCACATAATAAAAGTGAATGGGAAACATGCTGTCGAGCATTATGGTATCATTGCAGCATTTCAAGGCCATGGAGGTTTTTCACAACTTCTATAAAGTATAACAATCAGTCCATTTAACCCCTCTGAGCACTTCTTCAATCTCACACTTCTTTTTGTCTCTGATTATTGACACTGTTCTTTCTCTGAAGATTCTTCTGTAGGCTTTGTGAATTTAATCACAACCTCCTAGACTTAGACACAGCCTGAGTAACCCTCTGATTTCATTCTTACTAAGACTCAAGCTGTTATCTTTGCTTGCAAAGTGATTCAATACCTGGTTCTAGAGCCATCTTGCAGCATAAAAATGCTATGGGGTGTAATCGCACATCTTGTTTCACAATCATCCCTTTCAAGAGAGCACAAGCCAATGCAGAATAACACTCTCATTTTCACTGACTGCACTGGGAGGTGTAAAACAGAGGTTTAAATGACAGACTCCTGTGAAGTTAATGGTATTTCCTATTTCACAACCCGAATTTACAGGGAACTGACACCTTTCCACCACTCGACCATAATTAAACATTGAGTAAATTCTCAAATTGAATAAGACGTTTTCATACACTGATTTTCAGATCTGAAGCCCTCCCTCTGTACTCTCTCCCTCTTTTTTGAATCAGGGAAGGGAGCTTTCTCTCTGTAATTTCTGTGAGGGACTGTAAAATGGCAGCTGTTCTCCACATGCACAGAGGGAATGCAACGAGGTTCCTCCATAGCCAAGGGAAACCATAAGAAAACTGTCAAAGATGCTTTGCAGTTTTCCTATGAGGAGGTATGTAACAAAACAAAACAATCAAATCCCTGTAAGGATTTTAATCTTTAAATATACTCAATAGCAATAACGATGAACAAATTAGATGAACTTGCAATAAGACTTCTAAATAAAAGGAAAAGCTGTTGTGATTTTGAAATTCAAACACAAATGCAACCAAGTTGCAAAGGATGAGATAATTTTTTGCATAGGGCTTCAGAGATGCAATATTCAAAATATCATATTCAGTTGAGATCATATGGTTATTGAATTATACTGATAGAATAAAGCAAATTTGGACAAGAGCAATTAAAATTATCAGACATATGAATGAAATGACTTAAAAAGTAAGATTATTAGAGATAAACATTAGAGCTGAATGACGGTTTTCAACCACCAGTCAGTTTCACCACGACTTAAATTTTGGGGGGAAAGAAATCCATTCGGAAATGTGTGTTGAATTTGGTAAATAGTTGTATCCCAAAATATGGAAAAATATTTTGGAATATTATAGAAATATTATTAATGTGGCTCTACTAAATATACAGAAGCTTAGATGAGTTGATACCCAAAAGCATATTATTTAATGGGAATTAGGAACTTACTGTGTAAAATTCTACAGCTGTCTATGGCTTGACCTTGACACTGTTGAGGTGGATAGCTCTATGCAGGAGTTTGTCAGGACTGATCACTTCCATTTGATTAGTTAAAAAAATATATAGTTGAATTTTTCAACAGAATGGGAATTCCAAAAAAATTACTTTGAAAAACTATTGTTTATAATATTATAAGTTAAAGTTTTCTATATTTCCATTATTTTCATATTATTTCAGTAGTTCTGGTGCATATCATGATATAAAATATGTTGTTTCAATTAGTGCTAAGTAGTAGCTACCCTTGCTGATTAAAACCAATTAAATGAAATTTCAACAATTATGTCACATTATGCTTTGTGTATTCTCAATAACAATACAACAACCTATCTTCAGTGAATAATTTTATATTACTAGGATAGAAAATATTTTTCTGGCACCTTTTATCTATATATTTTTTGTTGCAAGGACAGAATCATTTGATGCGTTTGTACAGTGCCTAGCACAATGGAGCTTCAACCTTGTTCAGGAGCCTGCAATGGCGTTCTAATACAAATAATAAAAGATAATAATATCTGTTGATGGAAATGTTAGACAAATATACAGCACCTGATGGGACTATATTATTTTCTAAAAGGATCTTGAAATCACTGTTCTTTTATTTTTATAAAATCTGAGTGCTGTTTGTGATAATGGAACATTTTCATTCAATCCACACAGGAGCAAATGCAAAATAATGACTTAATATATGATAAAAAAGTATGGCTAGTGAGTAGAGTTCCATTTTGGTAAGTAAATTACTTTGAGCTATCACATGCCCTAAAGTAAATGGATAGCTGCAACAGTTTTCAGTAAGCTAATAGTGTGCAAAGATAAAATGATATACTTTTTGTATAGACAAAAGGTTGGTATAATAGCCCAAACAGCTGATTTGCAAGATTCAAGACTCCATCCAGACTGCCATGAAAACTGTTTAGCTGTACCTTTCAAACAGAAAGATGAAAATCTGACACAATTTAAAAGGCTATTTCTGCACTGTCAATCACAGCAGACCAGGAGATGAACAGTGTATTTACAAGTTATCTGGGACATGCCAAAACGTAGACGCAGAAATTAGATTGTTATGTTGCTCTATGAAACTTGGGACTACAGAGATATAACAAAAAGTAAGAAAAACGATGAGAAAGATGAGCAGACAAACAGTCTGTTATTTGACTCGCATTTGTTTTCAGTTAGTAGTGATGAATGTTTAAACAACGAAACGAGTAACAAAACAAAATGCAAAAAGATTTTTAAAAAATCTTCATTAAGAATTACCACCATTTATCTAAAAGGTACCTTCTGACTTGTCTTAAGAAATTTATTGTAATTTATTTCAGCATTGTTGTCGAGTTAGGCACAGATAATTTTGTGTACACAAGAATGCATTTCTTACAGAAATTTCTTTAGCGAACAGCCTACCTACTTGTATGGGACAATTTTCTTAGACCAGAAAATAAATATCTCATTACACTGCCATTTTCATAATGCTGCATAACTAGAAGTATTTGTAAACAAAATGTCTTTAGTAGTGGGGTAAAAAAGTATGTTTTATCATTCATTACAAATGAAAAATTAAAAGTGTTCGTAACGTGTCAAACCAAAGACACTAGAAACTGAAAATACTAATTAGGACAAACAAGTATTATTTCCTCTTCCATTTTTCAATATGTTTTCTAGCCTAGTTATAAATGTTCCTTGCAGGGAGTCTTGGGAAACTTTTGTATAGCCTGGCACAACATCTCATCAGGAGGTTTCCCCTGACAAATATCTACAGATCTCCTTTTATGTCAAAGGAAGGAACATACGAGTACATATCTGCTACAGTTCAGTTATCTGACTAACAGTTCTACTTAGATTTATACTGCTTCTTCCCTACTGTTTTTTTTCCTATTGTGTTTTAGGTTATTACTATAATGTGGCCTGGAAATGCAGAAATAAGGAAGCCCACTTAGCTAAGGACTAATGATAATAGAAAAATGGAGGGAAGCACAAAATGGACTACACCCACCCTGTCATTGGTGCAGCCTGTAGGAAATAAAGCTACCCAGAAAAATCTAAAACCTAACCAATAACACATTTGGACAATTTAACCATTGGATCATGTCTTCTGCTATGACAGGAACATATCTGACTCTGGTCTCAAGAAGCATAAGACGTCATAAATGAAAAGGAGAAGTTGTTCATCCAAAATCACAGACCTCCAGTTTCCAAGCCCAAGATTTGTGATCACCACCGAACATTTAGTTAGAAACTATTTTAGATAATCTGGCAGCTGCCCTGGTAAAGGTCTTAACCTATTTAAAGAACTCATTCACAGAGAGTAAAATTAAGCAGCATTAGAGCTGTCTGAAATGTTTTTTCAAAATGATTTTTTTCAATGAAAAACTTGCTTTGCACTTTTTAAAATGTTTCATTTTCAATTAACTTTTTGACAAAAACTTCTAAAGAAAAAAGTGTAGAAAATACATTTTAAAACTTGGTGGCTTCATTTTGAACTATATTTGATGTTATTGTTTCTATATTTTATTTTATTTTTACTTTTTTCTTTATATCCAGTAGCAACCGAGTCTAGAAACAAAGTAAATTAACCCACACCAAAGTCTGTGGTGCAGTGGGTAGACTGCTATTGACACCTACGGTAGCTGTTAAGCTCTACAATACACTGCAATCTGCAGTGTCAACATGTATTCACCCAGCAGCAAACACAGGGTGCTATTACAGATTACCTTTAAACCATTCATAATCTGTGGAATTTGATGCTGTTGTAAAGTTAGAACAGTTTCACGGCGGCAACAGGTTAAGGCTTAATGCCGTCTCAGACCTGCACAACGGTGATACTCCACTAGAAGGCCTACAGAGCAGGGGTGTGGACAACAGCCAGGACCTCCCCCGGATGAGGGCAGAAGTAAAGGGCTCATGCCGGTTGGGAGCGGGGCTACAGAGGTGCAGGGGAGAGCACATTTTCTGCTCCTGGCTGAGGGCATCGGGGGAGGATTTGGCAATCACTAGCTACCTGCAATAAGCTCTCCTGAACCCTTGTGGTTTTGTGCCAGGTATTGAGAGGGTTTAGGGACTCCTGCCCCATGTCCTCCACAGTCCCGTCCCAGCCCAGCCCAGAAGGGATGGGGCTGGTGAGTGCCCAGCTGACTAGCTTCATGACAGCTGCTTATAAAAAGAGCCCTGCCAAATTGGGTATCAGGGCCCTCGCCCCATCCCAGCCACACCAAGCCTTGCTCAGGCCTGCTGGTACCTTTAAGCCAGGATCAAAGTTTGGGGAAATTTCACTTTAGCTCTGTTTACTTGAGGTTAACGAAATTTTTTCCACACCCACCTGACCTCTTTCCTCTGTTCTCCTCTCACCAGGTGGGTGGGAAGGGGTGCTTTTCCTTTGAACTTCCTCCAAGCCCAGTCCTGGGTGATGGGTGCTATGGGAAGCATGCTTCTCCATCGTCACAGATAACTCCTGGTGGTGGGGAGTGGAGCCACCACGCGGCATGAACATGGAGTCCCCAGGCTGTAGTTGACCCAGGTGGTAAGACCGGTAGAGGTTTGCAGGGTGGAAAGGACCAGAGAAACTTGGAATTGTGCATCCTAGGATGCTGGAAGATTGAAAATGCATCACTTTATCTCTGGGGAGCAGATTAACAATACCTTATGTCAACCTGGGTAGAACCGCTCAAAGATAACCCTGGCTCCAAGTGGCTTAACTTAAAAACTATTAGAGGGCACTGAGAATACTCCCATTTTAAATGCCTTTAGAATAGTTTAAAGGTAACCTGTAGCACCCAGGGAAATGACCACAGCCCTGTCAGGCACTGGAGATGTTGTTATCAGACTTTTGAGTTTTTATTGTGCCTCTTTTCTCCTTTCTGGTGATTGGTTATTTGCTCAATACATTCTCACTCTTGATCTGTCAGTCATTTCACCTCATGTTCCTATCAATATTGCATTAAAAACAAACAAACAAACAAACCCCCAAAAACTCCTTTTTCTTTCTCCAGAGGAAATGTAACGTGACATCTGCAAGCCAGCACATTATTCACACTGAGTGTATGTTATATCTCTCTCCCTTACTCCTTATCTGTCATGTCTATTTAGATCAAGCGCTCTTTGGAGCCCTCATTTTATGGTATGTTTGTGGAGCAGCACTTGCACGCATTCTGAAAATCATGAGTCAGGCTCCCGACAATCTTCTAACTTCAAAATCGTGTCTTTTTTTTTTTTGAATAATGCATTTGGGATTCCTTTCATTTGCTGCTTTAGTTTCCAAGCCCTTTGCTTACACTGGTGTCATATTTATAACTTTTCTTCAGCAGCTAAGAGGGTTAGAAGCTTAGTTTAAAATAACAAAGACAACAATAAATAACAACGATAGCTAACATTTTCTTGTAACTGCAAAACAGTAACATGAATACCCATGATAAAATCATAAGAGCTGGCAATACTGCATGGTACTAGCACAATGAGGCTCTGGTCTTGGTTGGTCTTTACGCACTATTGCAACATAGATTATTAATTAAGCCTTTGTCAACATATTACTATTATTAACAAAACTAACAACAACATTAGTTCCCATTTTATTCAGTGATAGAATGTTTGTCTTATCTTCTCCATATTTAGAAAACCGTAACAGAATATGTCTCTCCAAAAGCCATGGGCAGAAAGGATCCTACTCATATGGCTTATCTTCAAGACATCACTTACACCACTGCTTTCTTTCCTTTACATGCACTGTAATATTCTCGTTGACTATAAGTCAAAATCCTGTAGCAGAACTTAAACTTATGGTCCAAACAGAAGCATATTACCAGATGAACCATATTAAGAACTAGCAGGGATAACCCTGGAGGAATCTTGAAAATTCTTACTACTTTATTTTAAAAACACACCTTTTATTGATTCTAAAACACAACACATTTTAACACTCAAAACTTTAATTTACAAGACCTCTGACAAGACTGTTCAGTTTTGACTCTAATCATATATTCCAAGTGTAAATCTATAGCTACACAAAGAACTTCTGTCTACAAAGAGCGATTAACTTTAATTTGGAGAATGGTCTCTATTGACAACCTTTTGTATCTTCCACAAAGTAATAGTGTATTGATTTCTTTTTTGCTATCCTCATATCAATATCAACAGAACCTTGTGGAAAGCAGATGAAGAGATAGGATGATACTCTTGAGCTCCTAGGTATTTTAATTTACCAGTAAGTGGCACTATTTTTCTGTGCAAGAGAATAAAGTTTTATATTTTAAAAATGACAAAAAAAGGTCTGGCAACAAACTGCATTCACTGTGTTGTTATTTAATTATATTTGATACATGCATGCTATTTTATGCCTTTCTTAGACAAGGAATTAATAAGTCTTACAATTTTATCTCTATTTTACAGACAGGTAAACTGACGCCCATGGTCACATTTTCGGTCAATTATAAGAGTGAGAATAGAAATCTGAAGCCTTGAGTCAACAACCTTTCTGTTCCAATCACTGGATGCAAACTCTCTATAAAAGAGACCACATATCTATCCTCCTGCTCATGGATGAAAAATAAATATCATTTTCATTATTCTAGAATATAGCATTCCAGACCGCATCTTTCTTTCCTTGCCAGTAATACCCCTCCACATATTCCAGGTTTAAAGGTATCTGTAGTAAAATATAATGTAGGCAAGCCTGGAGAGAATTTGCATCAACATTTTCAGTTGCAAAAAAGTGTGTTTTTTTTTTCCTTCTCATTTTCATCATTATGGAAGTATTAAAAATGAAGGGGCACATCTGTTTCGAAGAAATCATACACTCTTCAGCATCAGCTGTGATGTTTATGGAAATCTTCAGTCCTTCAGCATATCTAAAATATCACATTTATCTTCTCTGGGTGGGATTTCCTTCTCTCAGAATGATATTAAAAGCTTAGCGTGATAAAACAGCAACTCTATGAAGTGTAGCTGCTGAAGAGAATTGCAATGTGGACGGTGCCAGTCAGCTGACACCAACTGCTCTCTGGTATGGCCCCAGGTTTAGGATCAACTCAGTGGGAACCCAACCAACACCCCTTCTAAATGTCTTTAGTTGCACACAAACAAATACAATTGCATTAAGTTTTGTGAAAGACCTGGGGCTTTAGAAAGTTTTACAAAATGAATTATGAAATAATTCACCTGTTTTTATGTACAGCATGGACTGACTTTACCTAAAGAGAATTCATTCTTTCGAAAACAAGCCTTTAAGGCTCTGAGAATCCAAAGCTGTGGTTGTTTCCTTCACTGTTGTTGCCTGAAGAGCAGTAAAGTTTCTGGTGATTAATCCAGATTTTTCTCTGATAAAGAATTATTGACTACCATGGACTAAATTCCCTAGAGGTTAATTGACCTGTCTTGATAGTTCCCTGTACTCAGGACTTTGGATATGTATTTACTAACTCCAGAAAAACTGTAATTGTACCTGCCTGTAATTGTAAATAAGCTTCTTTCTATATTAGAAATTCATTTTCCATTTAGGATCCAGGCTGTCACATTTCTATGGCACACAGAACTAGATTTAGTTGAGGTTTTTTTTTTTAAGTCAGCTCTCTGTATACGTTAAAGCGAGAAAAATCTGTAAGTAACATGGAATGAACGTTTACCTAACATACAGGTTAATAGATGCAAACTATTTTTTATTTTTTTTTAAAAACAAACAAACTACCACATATGAATGGTACCAGACTGGTCATCCTGGAAACTTAACAGTTAACATGCTCTGGTGGTAACAGAGAACTAGCAGTTAGTATTTCTTGCTTCTGTTCCCAGCTCTGCCATTAACTTGTTTTGCAAACTTTGGCAAATTGCTTTAACTCTCTCTGCTTAGTTTCTCAATGTGCAAAACAGAGATAATGCTATTTACCTACCGCAAAAGGGGTATTGTAAGGCTTCATTCATTAATTATTGTAAAGCCCTTTGAGGTCATTCAATAAAGGTCCAACACAAGTGCAAAGTATTAATGCTAATAACATTTCCAGTTATCCAGAGCACAGGTAAAGCACAGACAGCTTCATTATGTGATTCTGCCAATGTGCCTCCTACATGACCCTGGAGGGACCACTTCAAAGGAAGGAAGGGTAGTTCAGATTCCATCAGTATTTAATTATTAGGCTCTTCATAAAAATAGCCAATAAAGACCATAACTAGTACAAATTGTGATGGCAGCTTTTGTGGTGTGGATACTTGCCCACTGAGGTCCTCATACTCATTACCCACAAGCCACTGACCAGTCATTCAATGATAATAGCATTCAGTGGACCCAGGACTAATTAGAAACAGTAATCTCACAATGAAAGGCTTACATATTCACTGAGCTTTCCCCTAATGCTATTTCTGACCTATTTGTATGAATCAGAAAATCCTGATCTGATAAAGCACAATTACTATTAAAACATTATTAAAATATTTTGGCACATCTTTTGAGGACCTACTCCAGTCTGAAATGTAAAGAACATTAAAGTCCTATGCGCCAATAGAATTTTGGGACATTAATCCACTACTTAAGTCTATTGTTTTGTATTAAAAACACCTGGTACCTGAAATGCTAAAAAATATAAATCAGCAAATAGTCAATGCTGAGAATGAGTAAAAGAATTAGTACAATTGAGAGCTTTTTTGCATGGATGCTGAATTTTTTTAAGGGCACTCAGCATACACTGACTGGCAAGGTAGCAACAGACATGCCGCAATGAGAGAGAAAAGGATTTACATAGGCTTTTTATTCTTGGGGGTTTTTTTGTCTCCCAAGATGCATTTAAAACTTGAAGTTTGCATGCAATGTGAAAAATAATCTCAATTTCTGAGCTTTGGATAGGGAAGCAAGTCAGATTCAGTATCCATCCAGTTCTAATGCAATTGTTAAAGATGAAAATCTTGATTTATGTAATAGCTCAGATTTGATCATTTAGGGTGCAGACAGAAATACAGCTCCCCACTGTAACTGAGAATGCTTTGCAGGAAGAACTGCAAGTTACACCAATCCCTCGGACCAAACAGAAGCGTGCTGTTGGTGTCAGAGGGGAGGAGAATCTAGCTGCTGGCTGGGAGCCTGGAGCCAGTTTCCCGCAACGGCCTCTTCTCCCTAGGAGTTTGCATTGTTTTCAGGGGGAAGGGAGCAGAGGAAGCTCATTCTGGGGGTTCACCACCTATGCTGGAGGGTGAGATGGTGAATTGGTGCCACCCCCCCACCTCAGGGGGATCCAATACACCCACCCCACCCTCTAGCAGGGGCTGAAAGAACCCCAGTCCAAATTGCCTCCACTCCCTTTCCCCACTCCTGTTCCAAAAACAGCTCGAGGCTGGGAGGTAGTGTAGGCAGATGCTACAGAAGACACTCTGTTTTGAAACATCTTCATCTGACTCCTCATGAAATGTGGATTTAGATTTTCACCTGATTGGCCATTTTCAAAGGAGTCTGCAGTTTGATGGCAGCTATAAACTGTTTTCTGTGGCCAGATCAGGTGAAAATTGTCACTTCTGTCTGCACCCCTAATTAACAACCATTTTCCACAAAAAAACCCAAACAAACAGAAAAAAGGGAGAGTTTTTGTGTTATCATCAAAAACTAAATACAATCTACTAGAAGAAATTTTATTCTTTACCTGAGTGCTGCTTCTTTATTCTTGCTTTGGACAATACTTCCTATTTTAAGTGGAGCTTTCTAATGATCTATGGGCAACAAAATGGAGTAGGCCATTGAGCAAAGGAACTGTATGAGTTTTCTTAGCCACTGTATGCAAAAGAAGGGGAGACTGTATTTGTGTGTATAATTCTGTATGAAGCCATACTGTTCCTGCACAACTACTGCCAAAATGTAGAAGCATGAGAGTTGTTTCCTGGCTGGCTGATAATAAAACATAGAGACTCTACAATTAACAGCACACTGAAATGTTCAATGCTTAAGGCCAGGCAGGTAGGAAAACTATGGGACAAAGCCAGCTGCTCCAGTTTGAGCACTGTTTCATTAATTAAAGATGACAGGCTGAGTTCATTCAACTAGTTGATCAGTTTTGCCTTATTTTAGTACATGGATTTGTAAGTACATCTAGTCAAAGTAAGAGGCAGTTACTCCCCACAGGTAGTACTATAAGTAAAAACAAGAACACTACTGTAATAAATAGGGATTGAAAACGAAAAGCATTTACTCTTTTGGAGGATTTTGGACTTGCAATAACATGGAAATCTGAAAAAATATCAGCAACATTAAGTTCTAGAAATGGGCAAGGTAAACTACTACTAAGTAAAGCATAGTTTGCTTGCTAGCTCGTGTACATGTGGTTTTTTGGTTTGTTTGTTTTTAAAATAAAAGCAGAAATCCTCATGTAATCTCTTGATTTCACCTGTTGGGGCTTTAAGAAAAATAGATAATATTGTAAAATTCAAAATAAAATTACAAGAGCTGGCTGTGCTGGATCAATTCACCATAGGATACATACAAATGTTTGCGACACCAAGTCTACATTTAGGCGGCTTCCTTTAAATCACCAAAATATGATCCAGGAGCAGCACCTCCAGCTGTTTGCTGCTGCTGGGAGCTGCACAGACAGCCTGATGTAAGGAACTCAGGGTGGGGGAAGGAACTGGTGACACTGGGGGAGGCTGGCAGGTCCACGTGGGGGATGCCTGATTGGGGGAGTTGGGGAGAAGGCCCACAGCCCCCAGCTCAGGGCAACTGGCTGGCCTTTCCCAGCCCTGTATCTATGCTGGAAATGTGTGCAGGAGTTCAGGAGATGGGGTTAACCCATATCTGGATCCAGTTAACCATTTCTCAATCAAAAGTATACTAATTTAGATCAGCAGCTCCATTTTTTGACTAAATTAATCCCTCTGAATGTCTACAACACTGGGCACTTATATCACCCTAACCCTGGTTAAATCAATCTAGGTCTAATGACTGTATGTACCCATAAAAATTAATTTACTCATTCACTGCCTTGTTGTTACTGCAAGCCTAAGAGGGCCATGACCCTGAACATGAGCAGTCTACCAAGGAGAGATAACAGTGGTTGCAACTGAGTACAGACTTCTCTCCCAGAGGCTTGTTCCTTCAAAGTGGTTCTGCTATGTGTGTATAGACAGGTGGGTGGTGTGATTTTAATTCAGTGGGACCTTCTTCCAGTCAGTTCCTCTGACAGAGCTCTGATGCCAGCTAAAACAGCTAAGACAGAGTTGGCATCCCACCATGATAAACTGTCGCAGAGTATAACAGATGGCCATAGTGTTGCAAATCATATATCTTCTCTTGTGGGGTTAATCAAGGTCATATTTTCTTTGCTTTCTGCTACTCTAAGAAATACGTTGAGCAGGACAAGGAGGATGCATACATGGATCCTGGTCTCATTCGAACCATGTACAGGGATGGTTCTTTCTGAGCTCCTTTGTTAGTGTTGCTGCTTTTGGTGCTTCGCACAGAGGGATTTGGAACAGTTTTGGCTAAAATCCATTTGGGGATCATAGGGTCTGTTCATCAGTAGCCACCTTATGCTTAATTTTGCTTGTCTTATTTAAATGAACAAAGGAAGGAGGATTTAGGGAATTATCTCTAGTATTAGTCTCAACAGATACTCGCACATAAATGAATGCAAAAGGTTCAAATGTTCTGAAAACACCACAACCCAAAAGACATTAGTCTTGCCAAATCAGGACCAAATACTATTTGAAGGAATGCAGTCTCATGTACTTTCTATAGCAATAATGGTACAAGGATATATGCAACCCTTCATCAACATTTTCTTTATTCTTCTCTTCCATAATGTAGGACATGCATCTTTACTGACTTAAAAAAAAAATCTGTGCCTATGTAAATGTTAGCTCAGACCCCTACTTAGTTACGTTTTAACCCTCAAGCTGTTGTTTGTGTATGTGTCCTGAAAAATGACAGTCTTTTCTCTCATCGGGAAAAGTAAAAGAAAATGAAGGCATCACCAGGTGTGTTTGTTTTTTTTCTTCTTCTCCTTTTACTTAAAGCTTGATGAAGACTTAAAATATTGTATTTCAGAAGTAGACCAAAACACAACTGTCAAATGTGTAGTTAATGAAATTTATGTTTTAACAGTATTCTTCTACAACCACACTGCATGCATAAACAGGCTGTCATTTAGTTTTCCTAGGAAGAGATTAGGAAGAAAATATCCTGAACTTTAAGAGTTTAAACAAATTAAAGTTACCTACAAACAGAAGACTGAATGCCCACATAGTTTTTGTATATGTGTGGTTGTGTGTGTGTGTTTGTATTAGATGGAAATATCACAATAAAAATAATAATACAATAACCTTTCTGTGTTTTTAATTAAACCATTTATTTAACTAATCTATTTTGGGACAAACAGTCTTCCAATCATCACCCAATTTAAGCAAAAATGTTCAATTAAATGTGTCATTCTTTTTAAAAAATTGTTATTATGACTACAATCATAAAATGCGACTGGCAGGATTCCAGATGCTTTATTGTAGATGTCCAAATGGAATCTGTTTGTGATTAGAATGTTCTGTACAATACAAATCCTTTCAGTGTCCAGATGCCAGAAAACGATTTAAGGATATTTTTCTTATCTCTGTTACGGAAAGGGGAGGAGGGAGAGGAGTAGTGGACATAGCCATTGACTGAAAGGTAGCAGCTTAAACACAATATTTAAATCCTACATTACATAACTAAGAGATGCTTTCGGCATTGTAAAATATCTTGGTAGGTATATTTCTCCCAAAATTATAGCAGTGCAACTGTGCCCTGTGGTCAGTTATAAACTGGAGGTCTACGACCATAGTGGAATGACATCAGTTCTACTGAGTGATTTTATTTGGCGTGTGTGAATGACACTAGAAACCTGTAGAGCAGCGGTCCCCAAACTCTGACAGATTGCACACCACCAGTTTGAAATGATACAACCTGAAGTACCACCAGCATATTTTTGTCATATAAAGTAATTATAATAAACCTGTTAAAACATACTACTGACAGGTTGTCTGCATACCTCTGGCAGTACCCGTATCACAGACTGGAAACCGTTGCTATAGAAAGTACCCACAGTATGTTGCAGAGCTGTGCTTCATACTGGCTCCCTGCACTCCAAGAGCAAAAGAAGGTTTGGGTAGGAAGAGACTAACTGACCAACAGTTGTGGCTAGCAGGTTTACAAGAAAACAGATATGTCATTTCTTTTCCCTACAAGAGAAAGCTACTACAGCCATAATACAGATACTCTAGATGTTGAGCCAACCCATGACTGCTTCATGGCCTAAAGAATAGGACCCCTTTTCCCACATCACATTCAGACAGCTTGAAGCATGTAAACGTTTTCTTGAAAAGGAATGCATACACCAGTCATATTTCAGAAGGGCTCAGGGTCTGATAGAATAAGCACAAGGCACGTAGTCAAAATCATAGAATCAAAGGACTGGAAGGGAACTGTAAGATCATCAAGTCTGGTCCCCTGTCATGGACAGGAGATTATTGGGCTCAGATGATCTCAACTAGGTGCTTGTCCAGCTTCCTCTTGAACACCTCCAAGGATAGTGACTGCACCACCTCTGCTGGGAGCACATTCCAGATTCCAGATAACCTTACAGAAAAGATTTTCCTAATGTTCAATCTAAAATTTTCCTCAATTGGCTTTGTCCTGGGGGTGCCTTTCTAAAGAGTTGCTCCCCTAGATCTTGACGTTCACCCTTGACATACATGTAGGTGGCTATCAAATCGGAGCTTCTCTTGCTCAGACTGAACAAACACACTTCCTGGAATCTTTCCTCATAGGGTCTGTCTTCCAGGCCCCTGATCATATAGGTGGCCTTTCTCTGTACCCTTTTGAGCTTATTCACATCCTTCCTGAAGTGCGGTACCCAGAACTAGACTGTATTCCAGCTGTGGCCTTACCAATGCCAAATAGAGGGGGAGGAACACCTCTCTTGATCTGTTTGCAACACATCAACTGATACACGCCAGAGTTCTATTTGCCCTGCTGGCAACTTCATCACATTGTTGCCTCATATTCATCTTCTGGTCTACTGTCATCCTCAGGTCCCTTTCAGATGCAGTGCCAAGCAACAGACCATCATCATATATTTGTGACGAAGGTTCATTCTACCCAGATGAAGGACCTGTCACTTGTCCCTATTGAACCTCATCTGATTGCATTCAGCCCATAGGCCGAGTCTGTCAAGGTCATCCTGGATCCTTACCCTATCCTCAGATGTGCCCACATTTCCCCACAGCTTGGTGTCATCTGCAAACTTAATCATTGTGCTTTCCATCCCCTCATCTAAGTCACTGATAAAGATGTTAAAGAGCACAGGCCCAAGTGCTGGTCCCTGGGGGACACCACTGGATATAGCCCTCCATGATGAGGCCATCCCACTAATTACAAGTGTCTGGGATTAGCCCCTGAGCCAATTGCAAACCCACCTCATTGTAGACTGGTCTAAGCCAGTACCCTTCAGCTTAACTGAAAGGATTTCATGGGAAACAGTATCAAAGGCCTTGCTGAAGTCTAGGTAAATGATGTCAATCTCATGTCCTTTGTCTAGCTGGTTGGTTACCTACCTATGGTGTCATAAAAGGACACCGGTTTTGTTAAGCATGATGTATCCTCAACAAAGCCATGCTGGTTGCTTTGTAATACCCCACCAGTTACAAGCTTGTGGCTGATGGCCTCCTTGACAATTTCTTCAAAGATTTTTCCTAGGACCGAGGTTAGACTGAACCGTCTATAGCTTGCAGGGTCATCCCTCTTCCTTTTCCTAAAAATGGGTACCAAGTGAGTCCTAGTCCAGTCATTTGGGACCACTCTCAAATTCCACGACCCTTTGAAAAGGTTTGCCAGAGGCTCTATGAGCTCAGCCAGTTCTTAAAGGACTCTCAGATGCAAGCCATCTGGCCCAGCAGACTTGAACACGTTCAGATGATCTAAAGAGTAGTTTTACCTGTTCAGGACTGATTTTATGTGGGCTGTTGTCTTCCCCATAATCCCTGAGCCTCTGGACAGGTGAACAGTTCCTGTCTGATTTCAGGAACACCGATATGAAGTAAGTATTTAGGAGCTCTGCCTTTTTGCAGGGATCAACTCCAGGATGCCCCCGCAAATTCAGTAGGGGTCCCATAAAGGAGCTTTTTTTCTTGCTCTCTCTGTACCTATAGAAGGACTTTTTCTTGTCCTTTATTTTGGTTGCCAGCCTGATCTCCACACCTTCCTTAGCTTTCTGCATCTCATACCGGCAGACCCTGGCCATATGATTGTACTCCTCTTTGGATGCTGAACCATTTTTCCATGTCTTATATGCTTCTTTTTCCTTTTTCAAAAGTTCCCTGATATCCCTGTGGATCCAACCAACACCAAGTGGATCTCTTGGCCCCTTTCCTTCTTTTTGACTGCATGGGGATGGCTGTTTTTTAAGCAGTGAGAATTGCCCCCTTAAGGAAGCTCCACCAATCCTGAACTCCCAAATTGTTCACTTGCTGGTCACAGAGGGCCTTTGTATCCAGACTCCTGAGTTTACCAAAGTCTGCTCTTCTGAAGTCTAGGACTTCTGTTCTACTAGCTGAATTCTCAGCCTTTTGGTGGATGATGAACCTTAAGAGGTTGTGGTCACTGTCGCCCAGAGTACCTCCAATCTTCGAGTCACCTACCATGTCTGCACTAGTCCAGAGTGGCTTTACCCCCTTCCATAGCCTGTGTCAAGAACAGGTCATCAACACCTGCCAGGAAGTTGGTGGACCTGCTGAAGCTGGTTGAATCATCTTCCCTACAGATGACAGGGTAGCTGAAGTTACCTATGACAACCAGGTCTTTAATACTGGCTGCCTCAGTCAGTTCTCTGGAGAATGCCGATTGCTCTCCTCTTCTTGATAGTAGTATACTACTACCATCAGGTCCCCCTCTCCTAAGCCCCCTTGTATCCTGACCCAGAGGTCTCAAGGGGCCTCTCCTTGCAGTCAAACTGGACCTGCAGGGAGGGGTACCACTCTTTCACATAGAGGGCCACACCTTCTCCCTTCTTCCCAACCTAATCCTTCCTATAGAGCCTATAGCTCTCAATGTCCACTACCTAGTCATATGCATCATCCCATCAGGTCTCCATCAGCCCAATGAGGTCAAATTTCTCATCTGCTAGGAGGAGTGCCAGTTTGTCTTGTTTGTTGCCCGTGCTTCTGGCATTCCCATAAAGACATCTTAGTAACCCTAGTTACCTCAGGTTTTCTGTCCCACTAAGTGCCTCAGGGCATTGGCACTCATCGACATGTCCCCTATTTGAAAGTCCTCCCATGTGTCATCTTTACCAAAGAATGTGTGTACAGAGTTGGAATCTATCCTCTCCCCCAGACATGCCTAGTTTACAGCCCTCCTCAGCAAGTCAGTGATTCTCAGAGAGAAGAGCGTCTTTCCTCTGCCCATGAGGTGAATACTGTCTCTAGCATGTAGACCAGTACCATTGAACTGCGTGCCAAAGTCAAGGAATCAAAAACCAACACAGCAACACCATCTCTGAAGTTTTCGGTTGACATTGATGCACCTCTCCCTCCAACTATCATGACTTCTAACTGGGAGGATTGAGGAGCAGACCACTTGTGCTCCTAGTTCCTTGAGCTTTACTCCTATAGACTTGTAGTCACTCATGATTCTCCCAGGGTTGTTTCTCACCATGTAGTTGGTGCTCATGTGGACAAGGAGCATGGGATAGTGGTCCATAGGATGGACCAGCTTTGGGATCCTTGCTGTTACATCTGGGATCCTGGGAGGCAGCAGACCTCTCAAGTGGAAGGATCTGGATAACAAAGTGTACCTTCTGTCCCCCACAGCAAGATGTCTCCCACAAAAAATCACTCTTTGTTGCTTCCTTGGTGGGGGTGGCAGTTCCTGTCCTGACTTCAGTGTGGAGAATGAGATGCCTTATCCGTCGATGGTGCAAGGGCTGTGTAGTTTTTGTGCAGGACTATTGATGGAGAAACTGATGTATGTTGTGGCTTTGGGTCTGATGTGACCAATTTCCATAAGCTTTCGGTTGGGGCATCCTGCTAAAGCTCACTCGTCTGCCTGGTCTCCATGGCATTCTTCTCCAGGTGTAGGGCCTGGCAGTGAGGATCAAAATGCTGGAAGGAAATCTTTAAAGGAAGATATGCTTTTTTTCCTCTACAACATAGTTCCATAACTAGGAACAGATTTTGGAACATTAATTAATTTGGGAACATTTGATACCTGGGGTCATATGCAGGAGGTCCAAGAAGATGATCACAATGATCCCTTCTAGTCCTAAGATCTTTAAATTTTGGAGGTTTTATATTCTTCTCTTTCTATCACTGACTCACTGTACAGGTTTAGGCAAAACTATTCATTTTCTCTCTCCATTTTCCCCCTTCTGTAGAATGTGGCTTGTCATGTTTTCCCTTTATTTCATCAGGGTATTACAAAGCATGACTAAATCCACAGATTTCTTTAAACATATAAAATACTAAATAAATGTTAAGTAACAATAGCATCATGAAGATGACCCCAAAATCAATATTACCTTAAAAAACACTCTGAATTTTCATTCACAGCTGCTTAACCATAATAACTACATAGAGTGAGGTGGTTTGACTTAAAGGTCTAACAACATTAAATTAAGAATGACTGTCCAATTTTATCTTTGGATTTCAAGGGGATTTTACAATGTACATCATAACCATAAGGTTTATTTAAATGTGCTTTTTAATAATATAAATTCCTTGTTATTAAAAATAAAATCTCTGCTATAAACAAAATTCATAAGTAGACTGTTCCTTTCAGAGCTGTTCCTGTATCTCTTGTGTACTCATATTCAAGCAGCCTAGAACACTGTTCTGTATATGATAAATAAATCTTGGAAAAATTATGTCTCAAGAAAAAATAGGAAGAACATACATAGTATTTTCCTGATATTGTTCCTTTATGTTCATTACATACCGAATTGTATTTTTAAATATAAATCATTTAACTGAATGAAGCAATTACTCTACAATCTAACTTGCGCATTCAAGCTCAATTCAAATTTGAATCCATACTATGGACTGCCATGACTATAGGGCTACACATGCAGTGAAAAATAGTAAGGAACACATTGATAGTTATACACAAGTTTCTAAGCAATAAGCTCTTGGCCCTAAACCTGTATGACACTTGGCTGGGATGGGTTTTAGTCAGGAATAATCCATATGAGGTCCCTTCCAGCCTTACTTTCCTATGATCCTATAAAGTTGAGCAACGGACAACATTTATAACCGTGTATGGCTGAGGTGCATCTCTTCTGTCCAACAGAATATATACAGAAGATGAAGAAAAAAATGGAACAGGCCCCTCAGCTAGTGTAAATTGGCATTACTTTGTGAAAAATCGGTAGAGTGATGCTGATCTGCACCAGCTGCAGGATCAAATAGCTTTAAACAGTGAGTTCCTATAAAACTATTAGTTCTCCATCCTGAAGAGTAGGCAAGGAATGCAGTCTTTTAATCATGGAAAATTTTAAGAGCCTATATGAACAGTCATTTAAAGAGACAGAACCTCCACATTACTCTTACATCCTCCTAAGTGCTTTGGTTCTCTGGGTGCATCCACAGGAGCACGCACATGTGTCTTGCAGCGTCTCAAAGCCCTTTGAGATGCTGCAAGAGGCACGTGTGGGAATGAGAAAATGGCGGGGGGGAATTACTGTGGTGGAAAAAAGGGGGGGAGGCACAGTTCTGGACCATGCCCTGAGGCAAACAGAGGCTCAGTCCTTCACAAAGAAACTCTGGTAGCCTGCCAGTGCATCTCTGTGGTTGGCCCTTTCCCGGGTGCTGAAGCACGCTGTCTGCAGCAACTGGGATCTAGGCTCTATGCCAGGTAAGTAGTGGGTGGGAGGAACTAGAGGAGCCGGGGGTAACTATTAAGTGTGTGGGGCACCATGGGAAGCAGCTTGGGAGGGGTGGGTCTGCTGGTCACCCCCCACATGGTTCCAGCCCCTCTCCCACCGCTCAGCCCGCGGCCGGGTGCAGCACCCCATTTGCCTCTCTGCTTGGCTATAGCCTCCCACTCGGCCTATGCCCAGCTTCAGCCCCCTGCTTGCCTCCAGACTCCACGCTCAGCTGCAGCCCCCCTGCTTGGCCTGTGGCCAGCTGTGGCCTGCTCTCTTGCCCCCCACCCACTTGTGACACCCTGCCCACCTGAGGCCCCCTCACCCCCTGCATGATGCCCACCCAACTGCAACCCCCTTGCACACCTCCTCCACCAGGCTCCAACTCCCTGCATGCCCCCTGTTCAGCTCCAGCTCTCCCACAGCTTACCAGCTCTAGGCCTTGTGGCACCACCCCTGTGTACAGTGGGGGGAAATGTGGCTTGGCCCCCAGCTGCTAGATATCCACACGGCCTCTGCCACAGCATGCTGCTCTGGCCTGGCTCACTGTGGCATGGCATGAGACTGTGTGCTTTTGGGCAGCTCCAGGCTGTCACAGGGCCTGTGCGTCACTTGTGGGGACCGCCAGCCACACCAGCCTGGGTCCTGCATGCACGAGCCCTGCACTGTCTAGCTGGGCCACTTCTGTGCACAAAGGACCCAAGCTGGTGGGGCCGGCAATCCCCGCAAGTAGTGTGCAGCTCCAGGTGACAGCCTGGAGCTGCCTGAAAGCACAGGGCCCTGCCACCGCACCACGCTGAGCCAGGCCACAGCAGTATGCTGTGGTAGAGGCCATGTGGATACCTTGCAGCTAGAGCTGAGCCACGCTGCACCCCACCATGCTGGGGGGCTGTGCCACAAGGCCAAGAGTGCGGCTCGCTGGTAAGCTGCAGGGGGTGGGTTGGAGCTGGGTGGGGGGCAAATGAGGAGGCTGCAGATGGGTGGAGAGTGCACAGGGGGCTGCAGCCAGGCAGGGGAGTGCATGGGGGGGGCAGCAGGCAGGAAGGGGGCATGTGGACGGACTGCAGCTGGGTGGAGCTGCAGCCAGGCGGGGAGCACGCAGGTGGGCTGCAGCCAGGTGGGGGAGAGTACGGGGGGCTGTAGGCAGGCTGTGGGCACATGGAGGAGGTGCAGTCATGTGGGGGGAGTGCAGGGGGGGCTGTAGCCAGGTAAGGGGGTGCACAGGGGGCTGTAGTTGGGCAGGGGGCAAGAAAAGAGGCCACAACTGGCCATGGGCCAAGTGGGGGGGCTGGAGCCAAGTGAGGAGGCTGTAGCTGAGCAGGGAGACAAGCAGGGGGCTGCACTCAGATGTGGGCTGAGCAGGCTGCCTCCCATGGTCCCCCACACCCTCAGTAGTCCCCTCCGCTCCTCCCACCCCCTACTTATCTGGCATGGAGCCTAGGTTCCAGTCCCTGTGACCCCTGTGGACATTAGTGATGCATACGGGATGCACATGTGTGCACATGCACCCCCCGAGCATGGTGGTGCACCCCCTGCAAAAAGGTGCCACTGACACTGCCAGCAGCACCTGCAGGTGGTCAACTGCTGGTCCCCCACCCACACTGCCAGTGGTGTTTGTGGGTGGTCTGTGATCGCCACTAGCTGGCGCCAATGCTGCTGGCACTTGCTATCCCCCCCTCCCCTACCACTGACAGCTCTCTCTCTCTATATCTATATGTATATATATAGCGGTCCTTTGTTTTAATTGTGGAGGAACATGGATTTTGGGTATTTTAAAGAGTGAATTTGGGATTTTTTCCAGAGATTTTGCAGGTTTTAAATAGGGAACACCAAAATTCCTGTTAGGGAGGCAAGTGGCAGGACCCAAGCATAAGACCCTGCTCAAGGCTGGCACCTGGGACCCAGCTGGAGGTGGCTGACCTCCTGGCCAATTAGGGCCAGGAGACCACACTTTGACAGTTCAAAGCAGGCCACTACATGGGAACATCTTCCAGGTGATAGTTGTCCAGATGGCCAGGCAGGGGCACATATGGCAGTAGTGCTGCAAAAAAGGCCTACTGTGCTGCCACAGTCCACTAGCAGCTGACTTAGAAGGGCAGGTGCCTCTATCAGCTATGCAGTTTCCATCTGGGTCTGGAAGGTGTGCAGCCTTGGGGCCACACGCTGTTGCAGGTGGCAGCATGTCACAGCCAGGCAGCAGCCCCTACTGCCAGACTGCTGTAGTGGGTAGAGGGTGCAGGGAGCTCTCAGGGCTGCTTCAGCAGTCCAGCTGGCACAAGGGCTAGTGAACCCAGATAACAATTGGCCGGACCCCAGAAACTCCTAAGAGCAAGTAGCCCTGAACTACTTGCCAGGGTAGCTTTTTATACTGCAGGGGTCAGCACAGGTGCTAGCCCAAGACTCTAGCTCCCCCTGGCTGCAGATCCAGGAGGAGGCAGGCAGGGTTATTTTGCCCCAAGTAGCACAACTGCCCTACACCAAAGTGCAGGTCTGGGCGCACATGCTGAGGCAAAAAGCCTCGGCTCAAACTTGTACCACTTCTTTTTGGGCTGCTGCAAGCACACATGCTTGCATGTGTGGTTGCGCCATCTATAGCTTTCCCTGCGTAAACAGAGTAGCAAAGTTTAATAGCAAAATCTTTTACTGGATCAAGTACATCATTGGGAGAGATGTAATATAAGGTCTGGGGTGCTAGAAATACCTCAATATTCCTTTCTTACACCATGTTCACTGGCACACCTCTACCTTTTGGACCAAAAATGAAATTAAGACATTAAATAATATATTAATGAAAATATTAAATAAAATAGGTACCAAGTCTGATCTTTGTTCAACTTGGCTATCCTTCCCCTGTGAAAACTAGTAGGGGGCCACAAAATGCTTAAGATAATAAAATTCACTTTTTTTACACCCACAATTCAGAAATACCAAACAAAACTTCTTTTTTTTCTTTGAATAGACCATTTTGTGATTATGAACACATATATTTTGTATCTGTTCTGGAATCCCCTAAAAGTTTAGGCTTAAAATGGAACTGCTCATATGACTTCAAATGAAGCAGAAGGAGCATGACACTACATTGAAATTTATTAATACCTTGGTATGTACACATTGTCATTCCAGAATTCTTTCTATATAGACAGTATCATTCTACAGCAAGATATATCCTGCTCAGTTCATTCAATTCCCAGCCACTAGTGGAAAGTTAAGTCCATGTAACCTGACAAAACATATCACTTTATTACACTGTAAGGCAGCTTTATGCAAGTAGCTTGAAAATACAAAACAAATAAAAAGTCCCAACAGTTTAAAGTGTGGTTTAAATATTTCAGCATTGAAGCTAAATCAAGATTAAGCACTCTAATCAGAGTATGATTCTTTTAACAAAAAAGCTTTCAACAGGAGAGGATGTTGCTATAAAACATATAGACTGTACAGCTACAGAGTGCTAGAGAATCTAAGGTATGGTAATAAATATATTTTGGGACAGGAGATTTTATTAATAACAACAAATTTTGTTTTCTTACCTAATAACCCCCAAGCAAAACTCTTAAGTTTAGTTCATAGTTATAGTTATCTGTCAAATATCTCTTCATCATTTATACCCTGAATTTTTTCCTTTTAGCTCAGTGTTGTGATGGAATCAATACAAATCCACTCTTAAAATATCTGTCTCTGACCTGTGTTTGTTTTAAGCTGTATCATTCATAATGGTGATGGATGGGTAATGCTATTCCTCTTTGTCCACACAAAGCGCACAGCATAAAAAGTGCATATATTTTATGCCCAAGGTCAGGAGAAAATTAATGGATAAGAGCTAGATAAAATGGAGTTCAAGCTGAATGGGCTGAGTGCTCTCTACAGGGTACAGCCAAGGCAGGCAGTACAAAGCCCATTATACTCAAATGCTCTTGAAGCATTTCAGAAGTGAAATTGTTTCCACGGGCTAACGCATAAAAGTACCAAGCTTTAACTTTTCTGTTTTAAAGATTGCCTACAGGTACTGTGAAAGTGTTCCTATTCAGGATTTTATTTAGCATATTCCATTTATCAATTTTTACCTTAAGCCATAAACCCATTTGGTGTTTATGACTAAAGTTGTACAAGTTATGTTTATTTGTCATTAAGAAACTTCACTTCACAGACTTCCCTGCTTACTCTTCTCTCTTGCTGTCAGAGAACCTGGTGAACAATAAAGTGTTCCTGAAGACATCATGCAAACAATTTATGGTTAAAGACTAAAAAGACAATAAAGAAAGTACAATGTACATACCTGTTACAACAGTGTAATAGAAAAATGACTAAAAGCACAAAACTAAGAGATTTTCCAAAACTACATGCTAAAAAGTTTGCTTTTTCAAGTGGAAGAATTGAGGAATGGTGAAGGGAAATGTATAGTAAGAATGAGGTACAGAAGTAAAATTGTACCTTTGGATGAATCACCTAGCTCTCCAGCGAAAGCTTTACTGTGTGAAATTCTTCTAGTCTCAAAGCGGGGAATAAAAAGCAGAGTTGACCCCCTGGGCAAATCTGCAGAAGAGTGGCAGTTGGGGAGGGCATATGGGTCCCAGGAGTGGAGGCAGGGCATGTGGCGTGGTGCATGTTCAGGGAGCAGCAGCAGTTTTACCCATGCCAGGAACTTCATCTCCACCTGACCCACTGTTGCTGCTGCTGCACACGCAACCCACTCTGGCTGCTGTTTTTATAGTGGCAGCAGCACTATCCAGGGATTATTTTGGAGTCCTGGAATGGGTATGCTGCCCAAGCACAGATGGTGCAGGAGTGGGAGAGGAGGTGGGGGTGGGCAGTTCTGGCACCCCTTCTAACTTGGGACCCAGAGCAGGTATTCCTCTCTCCAAATCCCAGTTATGCTAGGGTCTCTCAAGTCAAGAAAACTCACTATGCATGTTATAAGTTTGAGCAGGAGTGGGCAATTCTTTCATCTGATGGGCCACTGAACAACTTTTGGTGAGCTGCGGAGGGCCATACATATACAATCTTTCAGAAGGTATCATTTTAACAGATTCTAGATAAAACACAAATCATATACTAAAAATAAAACTTCTACTGTAACATATTTTAATTTTATTTCAAAAAATATTTTGTCCTGATTTGTTTGTGTAAGTAGTGTATATAGAGGCAATTACATAATTGCTCAAAATAAAGTCTTGCTCTTGTATATTGTGTGTGGGGAGCGGTGCAGGGAGGAATGTAGTAGGGCTGTTCATGTGTGTCATGGGGGCTGCCTACATGCTAGGTCCCAGGAGTCGGCCGGTGTGTGGGCAGGGAGGGATGCGAGGGCGCTCATGCAGCAGAGTGCGCCTGGGCATTGCAGTGCAGATGTAGTCTAGCCCTTTCCAGCTAACAACTGCTCCCACTGTGCTCTGCAAGGGGCTGAGCTCCATGCACTCCTGCACACCTGGGGCAGCCCGCACTGCACTCCTGCATGCACCTGTCTCACATTGGCCAACAGCACTGCTCTATCCCTGGCCCCAGCCAGCATGCACAGTTTCCAGGCCGGACAGTTTTCTACCCACTTGGCTACCCACAGGTGCCTGCTCATCACGTTGGGCAGGAAGAGTGGGTAGAAGGCAGCCAGGAGCTGGAGCCCCATGGGCTTGGGTAGGAGCCACCCAGCCGCAGCTCCCTCCACCTGCCACCACTTCCCCATTCTACCTGCTGCCCAGATGGGCACTGCAGGGTCAGGAGAAGGAGCTGCTGTCGTGGGGAGCTGAACAGTACCCAAGTGGCTGCAGCAGCAGCAGGAGCACCCTACCAGGAAGCTGTGTGCAGTGGCTGGGGCTGGGGCTGGGGTTGGGACTCGGGCTGTCAGTGAGCATGGGGCACATGAAGGCTGGAGTGCAGCAGGAGCTGCGTCAGGAAGGGCTCTGCCCCACGTGGAATGCTGCAGGGGCAGTTGCAGGCCAAATACAATCAACTGGCAGGCCAGCTCCAGCCCATAGGTTGTATTTTGACCACCCCTGAGTTAAAGCATTTCATCAAACTGGAAACAAAGACAAAAAACAACAGGCTTTTCATGGAGCTAGTAGAGCAGGGATGGACAAAGTTTGGTTCTCAGGCTGGACTCAGTCGGCAGTAGACTTCATTTCCCAGCTGCCCCTGGGCGTGGCTGGGGCCATTCTCCATGAAGACCCCAGCTGCACCTGTGCTGTGAAAGCTCAAGGCTGGGGTTGGCATGGAGACCAGCTTCAGCCATGCTAGCAGAGCGCATGGCAGAGCAGAGGAAAGGGCTGCTCTGGAGTCTCTGGGATCTTGTGATGGGGCAGCTTGCTTTGGAGCCAAGGCAGAGCCACAATCTGTAGCCTGCATGCTCTGGGCAGGGGTGTGCAGTTGGGGGATTGCAGCTCTGCCCCAGCTCCTTGCAGTGGTGACAGCCTGGTCTGGAGCAGGGGCAGAGTTGCAATCCTCTGCCTGCGTGCCCCTGCCTGCATGCAGGCTGCGGATCATGGCTCTGCTCCCATCGCAAGATCCCAACAGCTCTGGAGCAGCCCTTTACTCTGCTCTGCCATGTGCTGTGCCAGTGTGGCTGAGGCTGGTCTCCATGGCAATTCCAGCCTTGAGCTTTCACAGCACAGGTGTGGCTGGGCTCGCCATGGAGACTGGCCCCCAACCATGCCAGCAAGCAATGCGGGATAATGGGAGTCCGGCTGGCAGCTGGATAGGTCATTTTCCCACCCCTGTTGTATAGTGTGCTTCCACTACTGATATCTTTCAGCAGTGCGGTAATGTCATTGGATGTGCTGAAAATATTTTTTTTTGTTGAAGAATCAAAAGAAATCAAGATGTGAAAGTATATTGCATATAGCATGGTGACTGGATTTGGACAGCTATAGTCAGCTTAAAAATAACAATATCAATACTCAATATTACAAGTAGCTCAGTTTAAAAAAAGGTGGGGATTGTTAACTTCTGGTCAGCCTTGTGTAAAAAGACCTCCAATTTAGCACAGTACCACAATCCTTTTTATGCTCTATATCCACAGAAACTGCCTCTTGTTCTTTCCTTCACCAGTGAACCTCAAACAGAAGAGAGATGCTATAGAGGCTAATACACATCCCCTTTACTGGCTGTCAGAATCATGAGTAAGGATAAATTGGGTGAGGGCTAGAGGACAGAGCTGACAGAAAATGGATTCAAAGCAATGATACTGTTTTGTCTCTGCATCAAGAACTCCTGCTACTGATATTCTGTTACAGCGTGACAACTTTTGGTGCAAAATATAGAGCTACAGGATGCTGTTAAGATAATTACTATAACTTCTGTGACTGATATTTATTCATGTACAAATCACTGTGCCTATGTTGAAACTCCAAATTTTTGAACTGGTTGACAACAAAAATGACAAACTACATGCAACTGGAATTCTGCTTGCAATTTTGAGTTTTGTATTTGTAAAATACACTAGAGTTTGGAGAAAGATCAAGAAAGGACTATGACAATAATAAAAGAATAAAGGATATCGTCTATGAAAAGGAAATGTACTTGGAATTCATTGGAACATGGTTGATTAAGTCAGGACAGAATAATACTATGCAAACATCTGAGAAGTGTTAATAAGAGAGACGACTGAGAAGAAAGTAATGGGCTAAAACTAAAAATGAAAAAAAGAAAAAATCAGGTCAGCCATAAAAAATTATTGCCTAGTGGGGTAGTTAAGTCATCATCATTAGAGAAATAAAGAAATATAGATTAAATATGATCCTTGGGGGATTAGTGTAAAGCAAGACCTGGCTCAATGCAGAGAATACAAAAGGGGAACCTCAAAGGCCTTTACCAAACTTATCATCCATGATTTTTATATAAATAAAATTTACTAGCTGCCACAAACCTTGACATGCCATCCGAGCGTTTTCTCCAGCAAGCATGATCACAATTTAGCTGATTTCATTTTTTTAAAGAAGATAACGTTCAGCTTCTTAAATTTCAACTTTATCAAACTAGAATTGGCCTTTATTAAATAGAAAAAAAAAAATTTCATGAAATCCAGTGTATATGTTTAAGGATAAGCCTGAACAAAAGCCCTAAATCCAAACACTCCAAACACGGAAGATGCCTTATTTTTTCATAGTGGGTTCTTTTCTATTTCATGGTGTAAATAAATACAATTGCAAGCATAATTAGGATACAGGTTCAAACATATTTATAATATATGCATGGCTAAAGATGAAAAACTACCACAATATACTTTATAAATGGAAATCATCACTATCCAAGAAATGCAGCATGAAATAGATGACAAGAATGACAAATTTCAGCATAAATCATCAAAATTATCATATTTATAAAGCAATGGAAAATGGGAGATAATAAGGACTTCTTACTGTATTGTTCCACCTATGTGATATCCATCTAGAGATTTTCATTATTGTGGCACCTTATTCAAAAATTTTCCATAAGAAATGAGTATATGTACCATATGTATAGGACTTCAGTTCCATGTAGTGTTTTTAGTACCTTGACTCTATATCTGTACCTTAATATCATGACTCTTGTATCTGATTCTCTTCCCGTAGTATATTATGAAAAAATTCTAATATCTTTTGTGTTCAAATTCATGCTTAGTCTACTAGGCAGTCAATTGACCTTGGCATATATCTAGTCAAGCATTCACTTGATAACTCCAGTGGCAAGCATAGCTTTAACAAATTTAGTCATGTCCATATCTACTTTTGAAATATTTTTTGTCTGCATATTATGGGTTCACATGTTTACATCCTCCTTTGTAGACTGCTTCAAAGCCCAGAGCTGTCAATGAGAGTTTTTACAATATCTTTGGTTTACTTTGGATCAGTTCTTCAGCCATTTGCTAAGGCAAAACTGTACAACAGAAGAAAAAATATTGGTTCTGACATCCAAAATCTACAAAAGGACCTACTCTTAAATGTTGGTACCTTGCAGCATTCCTTAAATATCAATCTCGGGGTCGAAAACAGAAGGACACCCTCAAAATGTCTCTCTCTTATGTAAAAGGTCTCACAGGGCACATTTACACAAAATGTTTACTGCAGAGCCAAGTTTCAATGACCTTAAGATAAAGTGCCCCCTCGCACCATTTTGAAGCATGGTGATGCTGATACACAAGACTCTCTAGGTACTTTAATTAGAGCGCCTCTCAGAGCTGCTCTAAATAAAGCACCACAGTCCTGTCCTGTCCCACCTTGCCAACTCCTGGAGCACCTAGATAAATACCCTTTGGGTATAATCCAAACTCCTCCTGATCCTTACTTCATACCTGCCTCTGCTCCCATTGCACATGACCCAATGGAACTTTATCCATGAACTTCACTGGCCTTTGGATTATTCTTTCTGCGATCAATAATAGACATCTGTTGACTTTAACCCTAGATAATCAAGCCCTCTGTGTTTTATTTATTGATCCCATCAAGCTCTCATTTACTTCCTTGTCCTAATTACAATTAATATCTGAGTGCCAATTTGCAATCTATCCCACAGCAAGGGGCAGTGGGATTTTGGACTCACCCACATCAAGTTTCCTTAATGAGGAGAGAAGCAGCTGTGAAAAGAGTGCAGGACAGGAAACAATCTGGCCCTCTGACTTCAGACTACAGTATTTACTACTGTTCTTGCTGCCAACAACCACTCAAAATACTTTCTGAAAATGGTAATTTAGGAAGACAGAGTTTATATGCACACAAAGCTAGTCAATATATCTTAATTTAATGAGAAAATTTGTCATTAGTAAGAATTTTACCATTCTTGCAGGTAAAAATGTATTAATAAACATATTCTTTGAAATCCTCTTTTCCACAAGAAACAGCAGTGCCTGAAGTTTAGGGGACAGTTAGAGTTTCCCAGATTTTTTCAGAAATTACATGATTACTATGAAGACTAAGGCTAAGGTTTTCATAGGTCTTCTCCCTCTCTTTTTACCTGTCAGGCCACACTTTAATCCCTCCCCAAAACGTATTAAAACTAATTAATTTCCTGGAATTTCTATTACCAACTTCACCTGAACTAAATGTAAATAAATAATGCAATTTCTAAAAGAAGGTAACATGTTTAGAATTTTCCAGATGCAAAGAAGTAAAGCATCTCATTCTCATAACCTTGGAGGTATAGCACTAAATAAATGCACACACATTACAGCGAAACCACCCAACCCTGACTGTTACGTCCCTTGTCTGAACTGACCAACCATGATCAAAGCAATACTAAGAGGTCAACTGAGATCACAGATTTTCTAAGCACTTGTATATTATTCATGAGCCATTTTAACTACCTTGTGCTTCAGGTTGCAAACAACAGAGGATCTCGACCTTGACTCAAACGAGATGCCATTTCAACAGCGTGTTTAAATTAGACCCTTGTCACATGTGCTGTAGATAAGAAGTGTTTTGCCTTGAGCTACAATGCACTGCTGACCTATGGCTCACTTGTCAAAAGGCTATTGTAATTGACTCTTAATACATCAAACAGTTTCTTGCAGGCAGGTCCACTTATAGATTGATTGATTTCTACTTTCAAAACCAGCATACAGTAATTTTTAAGTACCTATGATTATCTTTTTTTCCTCTATAGACAAGACAGTGGTAGAAAAATAACAGTATGAAGCTAAACCAAGCTGAGAACAGTGTCAATTTGATGAAATTTCTTCCAGAAAAGATGCTACAGAAAATGCCTGTAGTGGGTGTGCAACAAATTGAAGCAAATAACTATGTGTTGGTATGCCAAACAGAACAAGTGCGCAGTTATTGAGGAGTTTCCTGTGTCAGCCACCCCATCAGAGGTCAATTCCTCATAATAAACAACAGAGATAATAAACATTATCAGCCTACTGTGCCATAACAACCATCTTCCGTGTTTGCGCTACAGTGTCAGACTGTGAAAATGCTCCTGACAACTGTTTTCTTCTTATTCCTTCCTTATTGGTTTTATTTCTATGAGTTTGTTCATATTATTACACAGTATCAGCTGAGCTGTTAGAAATCCATGATTTGATGTTTAGAACGCAACTGTGATGCTTGTTATTTCCTCAGACCAGTTACATCAACATGAAAAAGAAAGCTCACTCAAAGCAAACAAGAAAATTGATTTGTGCTGTTTAAAAAGACTGAAGTAACTCAACTTGGTCCATCCAAACATGTCATTAGTATGTAGCAATAAATTCTGGCACAGTTTGCACCAGAGTTTATTCTACTGGGCACAGCATTTACACACACATCTGGGACTGCAGCATGTTGAGCTGAGGCAACCTATAAGTACATAAAGGGTGTGCATCAGGATCTGGGAGACTGCCTGTTCACCAGAGCAGCCCAAAGGATGACAAGGTCCAACAAACTCCTGCAAGTCCGTTTTAGGCCCTACATAAGGAAAAACTTTACTGTCTGAGCCCCCAAGACCTGGAACAGACTCCCTGCAGAGGTGGTGTAAGCACCTACTCTGGACTCTTTTAAGAAACATTTGGATGCTTATCTTGCTGGGGTTCTTTGACCCTAGCTGACTTCTTGCCCCTTGAGCAGGGGGCTGGACTCATTGATCTTACAAGGTCCCTTCCAGTTCTAATGCCTATGAGCCCTGGGCTGGCAGGAGGTCCAAGGGTCAGTCTGCAGGCATGGGACTGCTCCATCCTGGCTCAACTTGCTGTGGAGGGGCTGGCTGGGGCACGAGGGTGCTCCAGTGCAGGGCTAGCCAGCACCCAGTGTAGCACCCTCATGACCTAGTCCACCCTGGTCAGCATCTACATGTGCATTTCAGTGCATGTAACTACTCCACTGTAGGACAGTATTTGTCCCAGACAGTACTATCCTACAGCATAGTTAATTAATGTATTGTGCCCTAATAGGGGTGCATGTGTAGACAGCTTTCCTGTGGAGTTAATTGGTCAGCTCTGCAATAAAGTGCATGTGTAGATGCATCAACTGATCTGTATGCACTGTAAGATCAGAGACTTGCACTGTACGATCAGAGACTTCCATGACAAGCCATACGAGGAAAGGCTGAGGGATCTGGGACTCTTCAGCCTGAAAAAAAGAAGGCTGAGAGGGGACTTGGTAGCAGCTTCCAGCTACATCAGAGGCATACACCAAAGGCTTGGTTCACCAAGACACCCTTGGGCAAAACTAGGAGAAATGGTCACAAACTCCTGGAAGACTACTTTAGGTGCAACATTAGGAAAAACTACTTCACAACTAGCGTGTCCAGACTGTGGAATAAGCTTCCTTCAGAGGTGATACAATTGCCTACCCTGGAAATCTTCAAGAGGAGACTGGACAGTCATCTTGCTGGGGTCACCTGACCCCAGTTGTTTTTCCTGCTTGGTGCAGGGGTCTGGACCCAATGATCTTCCAAGGTCCCTTCCAGCCTTAAAATCTATGAATTTATGAAACTGATATATGACCTCCTCCTTTTCCTAACAGAACAACAGAAATAAAAACAGCTGAAATGAGCATAATACATTTGTCACTTAGACCACTGTGCCTCAAAAGCAAGTTCATTAAAGTGAATGATGTAATACTCATCAAAGACAGAGGAAAATCAGACATAACACAGTTGTATATAATCTGCAAAATTATGAATATCCACATTAAGGCCTACTGTGAGAATAGCCAGAAACCACAAAAGTCCAAACTCTTGGAATTCTCTTGGAATTACATTACAAAATCAGTTTCCAATTAAAGAAAATGTTGTCAAGATTACAAAGAAAAAACCTTTAAATGTGGTCTAAGAAGCCCCAGAGAATCAGAAGCCAAAATGAAACTAAGAATTGTTCCAATGCTTAACCACCCTTATCGTCAGAAAATTCCTCCTAATCACCAAACTCATTTTCCCCTGCTGCAGCTTGAGGCCATGGCTCCTAATATTGTCCCCTATGGCCATCTTCATCCTCTCTATAACCATCCTTCAAGTATTTGAAGACTTTTAAAATCCCACTTCAGACTAAATAACCCTCTTTCACCCTTTCCTCATAAGGCCCCTAATCATTATTTCTGAACTCTGCTAGACTCTTGCCAAGACATCCATATCTTTCTTGAAGTGTGGAGACCAAAACTGCAGACAATTGTCCAAGTGAGGGCTCACCAGTGCTGTACAAAGTAGAAAAATTACTTTCCTTGATTTTCAAAGTGTCACTTTCAGTGTGTTGTTGTTGTTGTTGGGTTTTGTTTGTTTGGCGGGGGGAAGCCCTGATTTAAGTGGAGAATTCTTTGCAATAAATAGAATTGGCAAGAAAGGTTTATTACAATTTTAAAATAGGTGGCTTAGTATATTAACATTTTTAGTCTGTTACAGGTAGTCTAGTAAAAATTTCTTAGCCTGGATCATATTTCAAGTAATGTACATTTAGAAGCACATTCTGACCAACTGTTACATCCAGATACCACAGATCTTCAGGTAGTTTAAACAAGAGCTATATTTTACAGCTTTGTCATTTGAGTTATGTGAAATCAGTATTCTGATATCTACAAGACTTTCTGTATTACAATCATTTCTGAAATTTGGCCGTTCAAAAAATCTGAAGTCCATACATGCTAGTTGAATATTGGCTTGTCACATAAATAAATACTGTCAATTTGTCACATAAATAAATATCTTTTAGTTTTGTAACAACACTGTAACAATACAACATTTGATAATTATGATAACATTACAAATGTTTGCAGGTGAAGATGCTCATGTGCTTATCAGCATAAAAAACAGCTTATAGGAATTCACAAATGTGAGAACCAGTTCTTCATCTTGACTAAAATTATTACAAAAGAATTGGAAAAAAGCCAAGATCTCAAAGCCAAGACAAAAGATTGATCCCCCTGGAATTCTTCTGACAATATATTATTTAAAATGTATGATTATAGGCATATAATAGGGATAAGCCTTGTGCGATTTAAAGATCTGGGCTCTAATTCTGCAAAATAGTTAAAGACTTTCTTCACTTTAAACACTGAGGATGCCTCTACACGTGCAACAAGACTGCTCCAATGAATCACAGCATGCCAGGGGAAACTAGACTGAATCTGCTGGAGTGTGGTAATGACTTAGATTCGGCAACCTCCCGAATCTTGTGCATCAGCAACCCCATACTTGAAAATGGTGGTAAGCTTTAGTTGCAGCACCCCCACCACCATTTTTCAGTGCAGGGAAACTGATACACGTGACACTCTGGGCACTTTAATTAGAGCAGCTCTCAGAGATGCTCTAATTAAAGCGCCCACCTACATACACACTCCCAGAGCACGTGTGTAAATGCCCTGAGTATCCCATTCCTGCCTAGCAAAGCACATATACAAGTGCATATGCACACTTGTGCCTTTCTCCTTTTTTGCCTCTATCAAGGTATATCAAGGGATAAGCCTTGTGTATCATCTCTTTCACTTTCAACAATTGTGGGCAATATACTACAACAAATGGGGACTACTCAAGACTGTCCAATACATTGGCATTCTTCACTTAACTTTTCCAAGGGTAAGGTCCTTCTTGAAACTTGGGCTAGAGATAGAAATTACACATAAATTGGTATAAGTGATTGGAAACCAGTTCAAATCTGTAACACAACACAAGTTCAATGTACATGAATAGCTTTCAAAATGGCCGGAACCAGTTTAAGATAAACCTGGATGGATGTAGTATCAGGCTTAACTAATTTAGGTTATATCTGTTGATTGAACTTCTGTCCCAGATCCCCTTAAAATTCAAGTTAACTCAGTCCTGAGCATCCCAGGATGCTTTGCACCTTCCCCACAATTCCCCCTCACAGGGTGGGCAGGCTAGCTTTGGCTTAAGCTGTCTGCTCCAGCCAAGCCTGGGCCACTGCAGACATTTGGGTACATTTCTGAATTCAAAATTGAATGTCCACTTGCTTATTCGTTCAATCTATGCAGCTTAGACAAACCTGAGACAATTGAATTGATTCTGACTCAGGTTTTTTGATTGTCTGTAGTTAGCCTTGGTTACTGAACAGGAGTGATGTCACAGACACCAAAGCACTTAATTTTCTGTCAAGAGCAGTGATTCTCAACCAGGGTGTTGGGGAACCGAGAAATGCTACAAAATTTTTTGAGGGATGTCACAAGGTGCGAGGAGATAAGTGCAGACTCAGATCTGTCTCTGGTTACTGTGCCGCTCTCACTGTCCAGGCCCTCTGCAGGGATATACATATTGTACTAAATAAATTAGTTTTAGAAATGGGGTGCTGCTCAATTTACAGACATTATGGAGGCGTGCCTTAAGTGAAATGAAGGGTGCCTTTAGTCTAAAAAGATTAAGAACTACTCGTCAGGGTGCCAGTGCCTTACCTGCCTAGTGAATGAGGAATAAGAACATCCATATTTTATTCCCTGCATATTTATTTTTGTTTCTGAAATTATATTTTTTAAATTTTTACAATAATATGTCCATAATGAATTATTATTGAATCATCTCTGTACAGGTTGTAAGACTCTTCATCTCTTTGAAGATGATTTTGTCTTCATGCCTGTTTTTTTTCCAAGTACCTGGCATGCTGTTTTCACAGTGCAACTAGTAAAAGGTTATTAGCAAGCCCTGAGTAATTTTGTGACAGCAGATTTTTACACTAAATACTTAATCCAAGTGACACCTACAGTGAAGAAACCATTGCTAGTAATGTTGATGAGGAACCACGATTAGAAAAAGAAAAGAAAAAGATGAAGCTAGGGTAGGTTAGTTGGAGGGGGACAATGAGGCTGCAGAGCAGGAAGGGGAAGGACAAACCAGGATAATGGACAAAATTCAGTTGTGTATAAAATGTTAAAGGACAAAAATTGTTACAAGCCACAATGGGGAAAGGAACAGTGAACAGGAAGCATTGAACACCCTTAATGAGAAAATGTTACCCAGAGCTGCAATTAGACAAAGGTCTAGCATCAGCCTTTGGATACCCAGGCCTCCAGCTAGGTATTCCTGGCTGAAATGATAAGAAGGCAGATCCTTAACATGTGTAAATTGTCACATGGAAGGGGCTGGATTAGTGTGGACACTAAGATGGACAACTGACAGCCCAGAAGTCACAAGTTCGTGGCCATAGTAGAAGCGCTTACAATACAGCGCTGTCAGATTCCAATAAATCTGCAAATACTGCTAAATACCTTGTCACAAGGACATGAAAAAGGATGAGTTAGATGGGGACAAAACACTTTACAGAGGTTGAGAAACTGCATGGGGGTTTTAAATCGTCTTATCAAAATGATAGAGTCAATCTTTATCTCAGACCTCCAGGAAGTAAAGCAAGAACAAAAATGGAAAAAACCTGAGAATACAAATGGGTTAAAATAGTCCATGTTAAAAAAAAAATGAAATGGATATAAAATTAATATTTCAAGAATTAAGGAAACGTCTAACTGGTAGGGATTAAAAGGAGAATTTTTAGAGAAGGCAAGTTACTCAACAACAGTATAGTGAGGGTGCTTGCACCATCCACAAAACTTTCTAGTATTGGCCATTGTCAGAGAGAGAATACTAAACTAGGTGGACCCTGAGTTTTATCCAGTTGGACAATGAGTATGGTATACTCCTACTTGATATTCCATTTCTTCCATTTTTTCTAAACTATGATAAGTTTCAGTCCGAGAGTAAGCACAAGCTAATTCACTAAAATCAGTGCTGGAGAAGCCTGAATTTGGCTCTAGATGAGTAGCCCACAGCTCCTGGAAGCCAAAAGTCAGGCTAGGACTTACAGGAGCAAGTGTTTGTACTTTTTATTAAATTTAGTATATTTTCCTCTATAACAAAGCTTTCTAATAATATGGATGGCATATTATCAGATAGCTTCAATTACGCTTTTTTGTATGTTCTATTCTTATTTCCATCTGTTACATATGTTTTTATTAAGTTGAAAATCTCAATAAATATAATACTTTTTGAGTGCAATATATTTAAGAGTGTGTCTAAATGCAACTGCTTGAAGCATACTACTCAGACAGAACGCATTCATTACCAGACTGAACCATTGTGGGCCCTTTAGATGTGCACAAAGGAGGAGCTTTTGACAGAGTTCCACTGCTATTTCAGTTTAGAAAACACTCTCTAGTCCATACTGTCTAGACCCATTTAAGGATGCACCTGAGCCCAGAGATAACTTGACACTTGTTACATGATTCATACATAGAATGATATCCAGAATCTACATATCAGTATATATTATCTTGATCTCACAGCACATTTTTCCTAAGTTTTCAGACTTGTTTGTAAACTGATAAGTTTTAATACAGTAAAAAGGGGTATAATAAACCCTAGGGTGTTGGGAGGCTCACTGCTACCTCCCAACACCTGTCCTGAGCTCCTCTGCCTCCAACCTCCCTGTTTCTTTGCCACTGTCTTATCCCCTCTGCTTTCCCCATAAATCATGGGGAAAGTGGGACAGTACAGAAAGGCAAGTGAGAGCAGCAGGCTATGGTTTCTCTATGCTTTTAAATGTCTTTTATCAGTAGTTTGTTTTATTAGTTGTAGGATGTCTATAGGAAGAGAAAGAAATGAGCATACAGCTATACAGGAGACTCAAGCAAGAGCAAAGAGCATATTGGCTTAAGCAACAGTTCTATACTGATGTAGCAAAACCCCAGTTTTTCTTTTTTAATACATACACATATATATCATAGATATGCATTCCCTTCCCTGCCCCAATTATTTCTGGCTTTTCTTTCTCTCCCTCTCTATTTCCTAGATAAGTATAAGTAAGCTAAGATGTAGGATAAGGTTTAAACATTTTTATTTTGTTAGCAAGTTTTTTGGTTTTGGATATCCACTGTTTATGTTTTATTATTATTAGGTTTGTAATGAGTCTTACTGTTGTATATTGTATTATTATCATTTTTTTATTGATTTTTATTTTTCCATATAGATATTGTATGGTTTAGGTCTGTGTTTGTATGTGAACCAAAGTAACGTCAAGTTTCCATTTTGTATGTCAGTCTTGTGTCCTCTGCCTGGGCATCCCCTGTGTTGCAACTGTATGAGTCACATACCCCACCCATGTAAATTGGTTCCTGGACAAATGAGAGTGACTGGGAATGATTGAAATACAATGGTACCAGGCCTCTACTGAATGGCCTGTAATGACTGGGTCATCACCTCACATTGATTTATCCAGGAACCACGGGACCTCACCCACAAACAGAGACAAGAACCCAGCATTTGAAAGTCAAAAGATGCTGCAGAACCAGCAACTCTACCATTATACCCCACCACTACAGACACCTGAAACTGCACATCCCTGCATGGAGCACACATGCTCAGTACACCAGGGGCTGACCCTTGCCTGGGCATGCCTCCTGTCCCTAGGGTCACACAAGGTCTGCCCCTATAAAAGGGGCAGTGAAGACAGACCCAGTGGGACACCCTCTCCATCTGGACCAGCACCATGCCACACTACCTATCCACCCAGAGGCCCTACCGGCGACCCCACTTCAGATAACACCTACTGGACAAGGACCCATTTCCAGCCTGGATAGTTAGCTGTCACCTCCCCATCCCCTCTTCAACCAAGGACTTGGAATCTGCTTCTCTTCACTACCTGGGCCCTTTCACTGAGTCTCTTTCTTCTGCTACCATTGTGAGCATGTGTGCATGTATGTGTGTGTGAACCAATAATTTCACGGGGCTGTGTAGTGTGTTGTCTGTGTAATAAAACTGCTATTTGGATCCCTATATGTTGGGTTTTGCTTTACTATGATTTGGCCCTGCTCCAATCTCTGCTTCTTGCCCCTCTAACTTCTGTCTCGTTTCTCCCTCTCCTGCTTCTGGCTCACTACCACCTCCCAACACCTGTCCTGAGCTCCTCTGCGTCCAACCTCCCTGCTTCTTTGCCACTATCTTATCCCCTCTGCCTTTTCCTTTTTCCCTGAACAACCAGATTTCTGCCCCAGTTTCTTTCCTGGCTGTCTCCTCCTTGCTATCACTTATCTGCCCGCCCTCACCCCAGTATCTCAGCTGCCTGCCTCAGTTTCCAGCCCCAGTCTACCTTAAGTAAACCCAAGCCTCAGTTTCTCAGCCAGCTTCTCTGTAGTCTAATGGTTCTAATCCCATTTCTGGAAACTTTCACTCCCTACACTTTAACTCTCTCTCTGTCACCTGAACCTTCCCCCAAGTATCCCAGATACTTCAAGCACACACATATACACTGTACCATCCAAGTTAGGAACTTACCTGTGTGTATGTGTAGGTAGATTGCATGTGTGTGTGCGTGTGTATATGGCACTGTGTGCATGATATATGAATTAGTGATCTGTGTCTAACTTTTGGGGTGTATAGTGTATGTGCTTGAATTGGTGATAGATGTGTATGTGCCAGAGCTGGTAGTGTGTGTGTATGCAGCTACCGTATTTTTCGGACCATAAGACGCACTTTTTTCCCCCCAAAAGTGGGGGGGAAACGAGGGTGCGTCTTATGGTCCGAAGGTGTGTGTCCCGGGGAGACGGGGCGGAGCTTGCCCGCGGAGGCGGCGGAGCCCAAGCGGGACACCCGCCGCTTGTTTATGCCGTGTCCCGGGGAGACGGGGCGGAGCCCGAGCGGGATATCCGCCGCTTGTTTACACTGGCGCCCGTGTGCCGGTGGCCGGGAGCCGGCAATAAAAATGGCCGGCCACCGGCACACAGTCTCTCCTGCCATAAAAACTGGGTGCGTCTTATAGTCAGGTGCGTCTTATGGTCCGAAAAATACGGTAATTGATTTGTGTGTTTGTATATGTGCAATTGTCTCACGCTCCTGTTTAACAGTGCAATATTGAGATCCTGAGAGTTGGCCTGACCCCACAGGGCTACACTGACTTTTAAAGGAAGAGGTATACCTTGGGTATATGAAATATATATTTGTTCCAGAGCTTCTGAAGAGGCAGTTAGTTTGTCGTATGCTTACATGGGCAGAGTGTTTCCATGCATACTGGGAAGAGTATGCTAAGAGATGTTCCAACACCATCCATATAATATACATCATACACTACAACAGTTTTCACTTCCATCCATGAGGCAATGCTTGGGAAGGAGAAGCCATGCCTACATATCCCCTTGTCATGCCTTTGGTGGCATGTGTAGCATTTTTGTTCACAAAATCACTTCTTGCACCTTACTCTCAAAGACAACATGCTCTGAAATAATAGGTAAATGTAAGTAAATAAGAGATGGCTGGTTTTCAGGCTCAGCAGGAGACGGGAGGGGTGTGGGGAGGTGTCCATTTGGGGGAGCAGCTTGGGAGCTAAAAATAACCCCATGCAAGGGGAGGGGTAGGAAAAGTGCAGCCCTAGGGCTGGGGCCAGTGGCAGCCTTGGGACTACTCTGGAAACTGTACAGAAGTTTTGTTAGATAGGTCACATTTAAATAGATCTACATTAATCTATTTTACAGGCACAACTTAGATCAGGGTTGGCTATTTTTAGACTAATCTAACCTTCCAGAACTTCTGTTCAGTTGGTACTTAGATCCCTAGTTAGGTCAATTTAAGCGTAAGGTCCGTGAACTAAGTTAGATTGGCCATTTTAATGCAATCTAACCCCCCCTCTAAGCTCCCCAGATGCATGTACCTAGCCAAATTGTCACTCTCCAGTGAAAGCTTTTTCTCAGGATATACTGAAATCAATTCTCTACAAAATGTTATGCAAAAGGCAGATGACGAAATCTGTGTTAGACATGTAAACACCTGAAAAGGTATATGCATTGCTTAACAGTGTAATTAAGCCTCTGGTTGTGAAATACTGTAAAATAATAAAAGTTTTATTGCTGTCAATAAAATGCTTCCTAATTCAGTATGGATGAATTCATAAAGGCCACCATTTTTAACTGACTTGAGCACAGCTTCCAAACACACATTTTGTTTATGATAAAATATGTAGCTTTCTTGAATATTCTTGGATTTTTCTGGTATTTTGATTTTTTTTAGTATGAAGACTATTAAATACCCAAATTCAGGCTTATACAGCACTGATTTCAGTGAAGTAGCTTTTGTTTACTTTTGGGCTGAATTTTATCATAGCTTAGAAAAACATGGAAGAAATGGAATATCAAATAGGAGCATACTCACTGCACTACTGGATAAAACTCAGGGTCCACCTAGTCTAGTAGTCTCTCTCTCTCTGACAATGGCCAATACTAGAAAGTTTTGTGGATGGTACAAGAAGCACCTCCACTAGACTGTTGGACTAGGAAAAGGCATAAGACATGAAGACGTGATCAGAAAGTGGTTTAAACCTGTAACAGAACAAAAATTCAGTTCATATAAACCAGTTTCAAAATGGCCAAAACCAGTTTGAGATGTAGTATCAGACATAACTGATTGAGCTCAAACCAGTTTATGCAATGTCTGTCCCAGACCCCTTCCTGGTGTAAGTTAAATCAGAGTCCCCCAGCAGCCCAGTATGCTCTCTGGGCTGGGCTTTCTGCTCCAGTGGAGCAAGGCTGGCCCCATCCTTCTGCTCTCTAACCTGAGCAGAGTCCAGGACGTGGCAAGACACCAGCTGGCACGGCCCCGTTAAGGCAAAGTGGGCAGGGAGGGGGTTAATTCCCTCCTTCCCCTCCCCCTACCACAGCTGGGGTCTACCCATCTGCCAGGAAGTTGCAGGGGCAGACGGGGTGGCCGGGGCTGGCAGACCCCGGCTGCAGTCTCCAGGGGCAGACCCCAACCCTGCCCCCTTCGCTTCCATGGGGCTATGCCAGGACAGCGGCTGGCCACATCCCACCACTGGAGCAGCAAGGGGATGGGGAAGGGCATCACCCTCTGTTAGACTGCCCAGGATGGGGTTTATTCCCCTTAACCTTTCCCTGGCTCCCCCAGCAGGGACCAGTTCTCACAGCATGGCCCCATTAAGTTAATTCCTCCCCACTCCCACTGGGGGAAGGAAGCTCTGTGGGGGGCTCCCTGGCCCTGGAGGGGAAATCTTCCCTCTGCCCCATAGGGGGGGAGCTTTTTTTGGTGCTGGAGGGGCACTCTTCCCCCTCCACCCCCCACTGCTACAGGGCAGGGTTGGGGGGCTCTGTGCAGGGATGCTCAGCCCCAGAGGGGAAATCTTCCCCCCGCAACTCCTCCCTACCCGATCCAAAAGGGGGACTCTGTTCAGTGCTTGGGTGGGACCTCTTCCTCCTCCTCCTTCCCTGCCAACTTACCTCCACAGGGCAGGGAGAGGGGGCTCTGGCAGGGCTGCCTATGAAAAGGGAATATCTATTCACTTGCAGACTACTTCAATCTTTGCAGGTTAGACTAACCTGCAAAGATTGAATCAATTCATGCTTGAGTTTTTTGAATGTCTGTCCCTAGCCTTGTTGAGTAACTTGCCTTCCTTAAAAATACATCTAATATTGATTTTCATGATTATGAAGTTAAAATAGAGGGCAATACTGTGTTCTATAAAGGCCCTTAGATAGCAAGTATAGCAAGATACAAGGCTTAGGTCACTTGCGTAAATCAAATATTTTTTCCCTCACCTATCCCCCTACTGCCTCTGCCCCTCCATGGTTCTTTTACCCACAAGCCTCCCTCCACTCCCCACACTGCTGCTTACTCATGGTCATGGCTTCAGCTCTGGCTCGCGACATGAAATACATAACGGCTTCAGTCCCTGCCAGACTAGGGATTGCAATGGTGGTGACAGCTCTGATCTTGACCTGGTCTCAGGGCCAGAGCTGCTGCTTCTGCAACTATTGCTGCCTGGCTGGGCAAGGGCCAGAAAGAACTAAAAATGCATGTCAAATCAGATGAGAGAGATATTTCCCTGTGCTCTGTGCCCTGGACTGGAGCTGAGCTGGAGCTGGGGTGAACCTGGTGCCACAGCTGTAACTGAATGTCTGTGATGGGGGCGGATGGGTTGACAGCAGGGAGAAGCAAGTGGTGGAGGAGTTGGCATCAGGGGGTGTAGGCATGGGGGGCAAGTGGCAGGGAACCAGATGAAGTAGGCACTGTAGGGGGAGGCAATTGTTGGGGGCAGGCACTGGGGGGGTGGAGGCAGCATAAGCGGGCAAATGGTAGGAGGAAACAGGTGGTGGGAGACAACGTGAAGGTCAGACTGCTTCACTCCCCTGTTGCCTGCCCCACCACCTGCTCTGCTGCTGCTGCTTGCCTCCATGCTGCAACTTTCCCAAAACAGCAGCAGTGCAGGAGATGGTTTTAAGATGACCCTCTAGTAATTAGATTATATACATGGAAAATTATAACAAATTTATATATTTTCCATGCAAAATATAATTCATGAGGGCATTGCCTTAAATTTGAAATAATCTTGGATTTGGATAAATACAGTACTCCATCCCTGCTCTCATGTTCTAGCTAGACCCCAAGTGAAAAATCCACATAAAACGAATCTTTGACTATATATTACAAATGAAAGCAAATTAACCCTTTTCCTTCTATTTCTCTTTACCGATGCAGGTAAGCAGTCAGAATTCTGGTGTAATCTGAAATCTGAAATTCAGGTCTATACTTTTATCTTTTATTGGCATGAGGCTGCTAAAGCAGCACTTTGTTAAATCAACTAGGCATGATCTAGTCAGCCCCAGCAATTTGGGCTAAGTACAGACATTCAAAAAACTCAAGGTGGAAGAGCTTTAGGTTAGATCAAAAGCAAACAGAACTGTTTGGTGGGAGGGGCTCAGAGCTTCCCTGCACTCAGAGGCCTGCAGGATGCGGGGCACTCCTCTCTGCCTCCCAGGAGGCTGCCAGAGAATGCTAAGCCCAGCAAAGCTGCCAGTCACCTCGACTGACCAGCACAGCCCTTCTCCCCAGCCAGCTAAGTGCTATCAGCACCAGCATGAGGCATAATAGAGAGGGGGGGGACTAGAGGTCCCCAGCACATGGGACCCGCTAAGCTTGCTACCTTGGGTCCCAGGGGTCCACATGCGGAGTCTGCTTTGCAGGGGGTCCAATCCTCTTCTGCCACAGCATCCAGACAGTTGCAGCTCAGAACAGCCTGGCTTTTCACTGTACTATGAACTGGCTCAGGTCTTTGGGGGGGCAGGCCAGGTCCATATGGTGGGGGATCTCTGTTGCTCCCCCACCACAGCCTACTAACAGCTGCAGCTCGAAACCATACAGCTTTTCACTTGCCAGGTTCTAGAGATGTGCTTGGGAGAAACTCAGCCCTCCTGTCAAGTGGGCCTAGCCTGGCACCTGGGCCAGCAAGCTGCGTGGAGGCCATGCAGCAAGGGGGCTCCATTTCCCACCCCCTACCTGGGCATGAAGGGAAATGACAGGATCCCTAGGCCCACTTATATAAACTCCCTTTCTTTCTTAAGTAGTGCAGCCTAAATGTGGGCAAGCAGCAAGAGGAGAACTCTGAAGACTACTCTGCCTGATGCAGTCACCCACTTCTTTAACATTACCTGCTGTGGTACCCCAAGCTTTTCTATGTCCATTTTTGCCTTAAATAGCTCAATGCAAACTCAGCAGCTTTGTTATTTAATTGATAGTACTAAATACTCCTTGTTCAACTAGTCAAAATTAGCATTGCAAACAATTTATACCGAAGACTAAAATAATATATGCATCATCAACTGCATCTCCAATGCATATTTTATCTGTTTGCTTCGCCAAAAATCTAAGCACTGTATAAAAAGATGGGGCTTTTTATATCGAGTTCCAGTTCATACAAATGCAATGGGGAGAAAGTATAAGTCGTACAGGGACAATCTTTGATTTTTGTGACATTCTTCACTAGAAAACAGGAAGTTCTCCAACAGCTTCTTTCAAATTATAATATTGAGGTTTTATAGTATTACATACTAAAATACATTATACAGTTAAGACAGTAACCCTTGATTATTAGCTGTAATGTATGTTATACTGTACCTACACCTCCAGTCTTGTGTTAGAAGGCTGAATAAAAAAGCAGCAAAGGTTAGGCCATGATTTCAAAGTAAACCAGAAGTCAGACACAAAGCACTTGATTCGTAGACTGCTGAGACTTTTTGACTTTGGGTTGTGAGACAAAGGAAGTATTGAACACCTCCATATCATGACTAATAGCTCTAATAATCATTAAATAGATCTACACCTATGATAACAAAGGACAAGATCTACAGAATCTGTTTAAAGCCTTTCTCCTTGAAATATAATATCAAAGATGCCTGATTGACTAAATTGATACCCATACTGATGTGAGATTACAATGGTGCATGTATAATACCTATCAGCAGCAGCCCAATGTAGACCTAGGACACTAACTACTATTTCAAACTTGTTTTTCCTTTTCAGATTTGTCAGACATGTAAGAATTTGACCTGTAAAATATCTAGGTTTTATTGTTAGGTTAAAGCAATGTTTCAAAAAAGGATTATTGGTTTTATTTGAGAAATCAAGATACTTCCCTGTCAAAAACACCCATTTGAACAAATTATGTAATCTCCTAGATGAGACTAAGTAAGCATTTTGGAATTTAATTTGAAATATTCATGAAGTACATTAAAGAAGATGTTTGTGAAAGTATCCTAAATCTAAAGCTGCCAAAGTTAATATTTGCATGGAATATCTGTAGCTACAGTCCTACGTTCATCTTCTTCTGCCTTATCATTTCTATTTTAATGTTCATTAAGGAATTGACATTCTTGTCTCAAGTGGTTCTCATCTTGCCTTATTTTCAACCTCTTTTCTTACTCCAAATCCCTCTTTTCCCCTTCCAAGACTCATTATATCCTAAGCAAACTGATTTTGCATGAGCATTGTTCATGGATTCTCAGGTGATCTGTGATGTGTTGGCTAGGCAGCATGTCTAAAATCAGAGATTTAGTAAGCTAAGAAAACATGCAAAAACTTCATACACTTAACTAGTCTACAAGGAATTTTTCTTCTATTTATGATAATTAAAATTCAAAGCCAGAAAATGTACAATGAAAAAAGAGACACATTTGATATATCAATTTCAAACAAATGAACTCCTCCACTATTAACTTTTGTTTAACAATTCTAAATTAAGTGGCTATTTTCCCCTACTTTACTGCAAAGTGAAATTAAATTAGCATTTTATAATTTCTGTTTTACCTCAGAAATAGTGATCATCAGAGAATATATTCAACTCTCAGAAAGGATGATGATCAGAGACTATTAGATTATTATTAATAACAACAGCAACAGCCACCACTTGACAGGTTTCCCATTTTATCTTTAACTATTTTGTATAACAACAGAAATCAGCAGCATTGACTGGAAAAGCATATGCAGGCCTCTGCACAAAGAAGAACTGAACAAATTTAAAAGGAAGAACCACAACTATTCAGGTGGTTCACGCAAGTTTCAAACTATAAGCAAAAAGGCAGGACAAGAGCATCCCTATCTTCAAAGGCCACATGCCCTGGAGTTATGACTGGTGGATTTTTAATACATTGATCATTTAGTCCAGTATACTGTCCCTATGCATGGTCTCATGCAGAGCTTCAATGAGCCCAGCTCTGCTTAACTCAAAACCTCTGTATTATTTTCCTCATATATTCTGCAAAGCCTACACAACCCTCAACAAAGGAGATCTACGTTGTCTTCTGCTGCTTATGCTGCTGGATGACTTCATCCTTCAAATGCAGTTTCTGAACCTCAGAATCACTTTTAAAAACTGGTTCATTGCCTTCTCCATTCTGCTCCTCAGTCACTTGGTCCCAAACCATCTGTTGCCCACCTGCCCTGTCAAAGTTACTTGGTCCCTAATAATCGCTCTTTTGATCCACCTAACCTTGTCCTAGATGCACAGATAGAAAGACAAGATGAAAACAATGTGTTTTAATTAGGCTGCAATTTTTTTTAACTGATTACAGGACTACAAACATGTGCAGTGCAGTGCAGTTTATGAGTCCATTTTTAAACTGGGTAAATGTTTGTGGATGGTCTGGACTAAACTATAGGCTGCCCTGCTAAACTTCTATCAATACCAAGTTATCTAGTTCCATTTAGCTGAGACACATCTACATGAGATATAATTGTACTTTTAACTGCAGAACAGAGATACCCTGAATTACTAACCAGTGTGGACCTTGGCTGTTCTTCATTTCATCTGGTCCCAACTTCATTCTTTATAATCTGGGCCAGTACGCTAGAAATACCTGTCTTTTTCCAGCTACTACAAGAATTACTTACCCTGACAAAATCCCCAGATGATTCCTTAACTTTCTCCCAAAGTCTCTCTATTCCTTGCATTATTTTATGAAGTTATTTCATAAAACTCTCTATAACTCATTTCCACAGTGTCCACCAGCTATGCCAAGTAATGTTTGCATAGGCCCAAGTTTCCCAGTTAGAACCAGCCTTCAGTTTTAATTCTTCTTCCTCTCCCATCCGTTTTACCCACAGATTCTTAAACCGAGCTAGCATTTCTAAATTTGCAACAAATGAAGTGTGAATAAAGGTTTGAAAATCAGTCTTTGCCATATCAGCATGCAGAACTGTCATGTGCCCTAACCAGCTAATTGATCCCATTGAATTTGTTCATAATATTTTTCTTTTTTTTTTAATATCAGAATTATCTTTTCACCCTACAGTTTTTTCTTTTTTACATTTCCCCATAACTTCCAGATACCCATTTCTCTTTGTCCTACTTATCCTTCAGCTGCTAAATCTCATCTTGAATTCAGTATTCACTACAAGTAAAACGACAAAATGAAAACTCTCTATCCAATGTTATTTATTTTGTTCATTTATTTCTCTCACCTCAGATACCTATTCAAATCTTCCATAGCTAGTTTTCATATTCACATGAAAACAAAGGCACATTGACAAAAAAAATCTCTCCTAGCCCTTCCAACCCTTTCTGAAGTCCTCAAGTTACCAATGACTCACCTGAATATTTAAATTTTCCATTATTTTGTTGCTAACCCCTGTCCTCTACCTTCTTCTCCATTATTTCCTTTTAACTGTTGATGCTCAGTTGCAAACTACCTCTAATCACTATTCACACAGCATGAATAAAATGAATTTCTGAGGTTTGAAGAACAAGGGAAGTTGTGAGGATGGGCTGAGAAAATAAAACGGGCCAAAATATGGCATTTCTAAGTAGTGACAGCAGTAACTGAGTTTATGGTAAGAGAAGGCAGGCAGAGACCAGGAAATAAAAGGCGGAGGAAAAGAAGTCCTTCTATGAATGGTCTCAAATGAATATAGCAAATATGGTTACAAAACCATAAGTAGGGATTTAATCTTACCACAAGCACTTTTTCATCACAAAACCAGGACTCAAGCATGCAGAAAAACATCCAGTTCTATGGATGACTACACATTCCCAAGAGGGATGGTTCATCTCCAGGAAAATCAAACTTGAATGACTTCCAGAGCTTTGAAGGCCTTGGCTTTTATATCTGCTAACCAACCCATACAGTTGTGGCACAATTCCATTTGCCCGGTTCCTGGAGCAAGACAAGTGATTTGGACTACATTACAAGGATGATGGGATTAGGAAATTGACACAAGTGGATAGGTTGGTGTTTGGATTCAGAGAGACATGTCTAAATATTCTTTATTTCATTTCAGGATAGTTAAAATAGAGCAGTGATTCTCAACCAGGGAGCCATGTGATCCTTTCAAGGGTGAAGTGGGGTGCTGCACAATGCTAACAATATTCGATGTGCAAATACGATTCACAAGATAAATATAGAGATTTCAAATTGAACTTTAGAGTATGAAAAACATTCTGACCTGTTGTGGCCTTTCTGAATTTTGTGCAACAGAAGATTTGCTCTATTATATTTTTGTAGTCAAATAACAAGTGAAAACTAGGAGTGCGATTTTTGGAGGGGTGTCTTGAAACTAAACATTTTGAAAACCACTGACATTGAGGGTCAGCTGAGAGATTAGACATCCAGGAAAGGGGGTGATTGGAAGGTATTTTTTTTTAAAGGAGGGTGTTTAAGTTAGTGATCAAGGTAGAATGGGGCTGATAGAAAAACATGCTACAGACTTTTGACAGGCTTTTCAATGGCTATTTTCACTAAGAGTACTGTGAGCAGTGTTAGGAGTAGGACTGGGAAATTGTGATAAGGCAGACAAGATGGAGGTTACAGCTGGCAAAGCCACATAATAAAAGTGGTACCAATGACAGACTATCATTAAGTTAATAGGTATATGATAAGTTTTTTCCGAGTGCTAATCAGTAGGGCTGTGTGAAGCTTCAGTCCCTGATTTGATTCAGATTCGGCCCAATTCAGTGGCTGAATATCTCAATTGAAGAGAGGTGGGGGCGTGGCGCTCTATATTAAGGAGGAATACACATCCTCGTTAATTAGCAAAGAGTCAGGGGAGGGGCACTCTGAAGGGCTTTGGGTTAGAGTACAAGGCAGTCGAGGGGAAAGGGACTTACCGGTGGGAGTCTACTACAGACCTCCCAACCAGGGAGAGGAGCTTGACCAAGAATTCTTGGGTCAGCTCACAGAGGTAGTGAAGGCTAAGGATGTGGTAGGCATGGGGGACCTGAATTTCCCGGACATCTGCTGGGAAGAACAGTCAGCCAGGTCTGAACGCTCACGTAGGTTCTTGGCCAGAGTGCAGGACCTCCATCTAACCCAGGAGGT
>NW_017728950.1:56162775-56172913 GCF_001723895.1 Crocodylus porosus | reverse complement strand
AGTCAGGGCGGCTAGGGTCTGGAACCAGCTTCCAAAAGAAGTGGTGCAGGCTCCTACCCTGGGGGTGTTTAAGAGGAGGTTAGATGCACATCTTGCTGGGGTCGTTTGACCCCAGTATTCTTTCCTGCTATGGCAGGGGGCCGCACTAGATGATCTGCTCAGGTCCCTTCCGACCCTAGAAACTATGAATCAGAGGACCTTTTAATCTCTCTGAATCAAATCAGAACCCTCCAAATTGATTCAGAGAGATTTGGAAAAATTGAACAGAGACACAGCCTTAAATGTTTTTTCTACATACCTTTATGTAGCAGGCAGCTCATGAACACTGCAATGCCAGGGTGCATGGAGTGTCCCATAGAAGCGCAGGGGGCTTCCCAGTGTGTTTGGTAGCAGACCCGGAAGTGGACCAGAAACAATTCCAGTCCACTTCTGGGTCTTCCGGCGAGTGCGCAAGCCCACCTCCCCCACCCCTGTGCTTCCCCAGCTTGGTAACTGGTTCCTCCTGGGTCGGGGGTGGGGGCACCCAAGGTCCCCCTGCAGCCGATCGCCAAGCTGGACAGGCATGGGGAAGTGGATTGGAAGTACTTCTGATCCACTTCTGGGATCGACGCCGAACATACTGAGGGCACCCCGCATGCCTCTGGGCCACTCCATGTGCCCCAGCATCGCAGCATTCACAAGCCGTGCTGGTACCTCAAGGTATGTAGAAAAAACTTTTAAAGCCATTTCTATATCCAAATTGCTGATTCTCCAAATCAGCATCGAATCTTCAGATTCAGATTCAGCCAAATTGAATCAGGGACAGTGATCCAAATCAACAAATTGAACCACTGTCCCTGATTCAGGACGAATCTGAATCCGAATCGAATAGGGCTCGCTTTGCACACCCCTACTAATCAGTGTTGGTACCTAAACATTCTATTTATCATTTTACTTCATACGAAACACAGGTTTTCTGCTTGAAAGCAGAGTTAAGGCTAGCTACTCAAGATCTAGGCCTCTCCATTCATCTTTACAGCCCAAAAGGCAATGACATATGTAGCGGTAAGGGGAGGCAGAGTCTGAAAACCTTGCTTACTGAAGATGCATACCACTTACTAACACACAAGGAGTATGTGACAGGGGAGGTAGAAGCCCCCCCAACATGTCCCAGGACCCTGCCCAACGAGTACTGATATTTACAGCAGGGACCAGGATGAGTGACAGCCACAGGGAAATACTGATGCAGGCTGGGCAGTTCCACAGATGCCTGAGCCTGTAGATCAGCGAACCCCAGGGGCGGGGCCTCAAGGAAGCACAAGCTGTTCAAAAGGCAGCTGGGGAGAGAACCAACTGCTCCAGGGAAGAGCAGCAGCATACCAGCCAGGAGACATGGGCAGCGGAGATGGGTGGCAACAGTGGAACCAAGCATCAGGTGGGAAACACCAGCGTGAGCTGGGGAAGCCCGGCTGAGAGAACAAGGACTCCAGGCTCTGGGAGTCAAAGATTGCTGGAGGGCCACAGTGGGAAGAAGCAATTCTGCCCCACAATTGTGGACAAAGACAGCTGCGCCAGGGAGTTCAGGTACCGCAGCAGGGAAGGGCGATGAGTGAAGGCAAAACTCTGCAGGCAGCCAGGTGAAGAGGGAGGAGCAGGTGGTGGCTGACTTAGAGCCCTACAAGGAAGCGGCAAGTGCCACGACGTGGTGGGATCAGGAGTGATTAACTCCTGGTCAGCGGGTCCCAGGGAAGAATACTTGAAGAGATGGATAAATTAAATCCCGGCGGGGGGCAGAAGGGTCTGGGGAGCCAGAATGCCAGGCACCCGTTGGCAGACACCAAACACCTTCTCTTTTACTTAAGCATTTCCTAAATTATCGTTACCCCAGGCCGGGGCAGGTTTAGTTACCCAAAAGTTGATCTGAAAACCAGGGATCAACTCAGGAGACAATTAGAAAGCCCCAACCTTGATCGAGGCGGGTCACGTGGATGAGAAGAGATCATCCCGGGGAAGATTACAAGGAGCAACGTCTTCCGAGGATGTGGATGTGGTAAGGGTGGGGTAAAGGGAAGGTTTGGAGCCTGACGAAGAAAGACCAGGGTCACGACCCCTTTGGGACCACCAACAGGGAGCTGCCTCCTCATTTTCAACATCCAAGTAATGGCAGGCGAGTAGAGGCAGTGCTCGAAATCATCTAGGTGGCCCCAGGGTGCGATTTCACCCTGACGTTGCTAGGCAAGAAGGCACTGATCAGAAAGGGGCAGAAGCCCTACAACACCTACCAGCAACAGAGTATAATAGGATAGAGCACCTGTGATGTTCACTATAAGATGGGAGATTTTATTTTGTAAGGAAGCAAATTAAGCTGTTAGGAGCACCCACTTCAGATGTAACATACACAGTCTCTGCAAAAAACAGAGACACTTTTTACACACTTTTCTTATTGCTTAGTATGAAGTGACAAAAGGGGAAGCGTAAGTAACAGGAAGTTGTACCCAGAATTTCCAAGAACATCTACTTGATTGTGATTCAAATCCCCCAATACCAGTGGTAGTGGGAGAAGAGATTGAAGCAAGGGGAAGAAAAAGTAAAATAACTAATAATTGTGAACCAAGTTTAAGATCAATCAAAATAAGAGAGCTGAGGCTGGGCAGCAAAACCAGAAGTGAAGGTATTTGAAGCAATTTGAAATTTCAGTTAACCATCACCAGAAATAAGGATTAATTATACTTTGTATGTAAACTAGATTTCTTTGGAGGTCAAGTTGCTCTTATTTGAAATGTGAGGTTAGATGTTCATCCAACAGAAACACTGAGAGGTTTTGGTTTTTTTTCATTAGAAATTTCAAATACTGAAGTAAACCTTCTAAAGTTCAGTTTTTAATGCATTGTAGGAAGACTCCATTTGGCATGTTCATCTATTAAACCACTCTAGCAATTTTTAGCTAAGTAGCTACCAGGATGTTGGTCCCAAACCTCATGTTCCAATAATACTGTGCTGTTAACAGGAACATCTTGCCAAGATTTATGGCTTCTATTAATTACACTAAAAATATGGTAGATTTACTCCAAGAAATCAATTGCAACATGGACAGGCAACCATATTTTTTATTACAATCATAAATTACAAAATTACTATTAGTCATTATCAATACCCTTTATTTTATTTTTTTTTACATTTGGTGGGGAGAGGGGAAGAGAGTAGAGCTTCTACAGGAAACTCTTTTCTCCAAATTAGCAATGTAAGAGTGACCGTCTGTGCACATACCTCACAATACTGTTGAGACCAATCTGGTTCTGCCTTTCAAATACAAAACGAGTAAAGGAATGCAATATGCACTATGATAAAAAATAATTTCAAGCTGTGCAGACTCATTTCTTCTTATTATTTTGAGTATATTTGCATATATAAAATATTATGTTAATCCACATAGCCCTGCTATATATTTTGTTTTGGAAGTTCATTTTAAACGCCTTTAATAATTAATTATTAAAGATGGCCAAGCCAGTGTTTTTTTCTTGAGCCCAAGATTTTTTTTAAAAGACTTTTCCCATGACATCAGCTTGCAATTGCTATGAAGAGAAAAACTCTTCTTGCAGTACTGACCTATTATGACGTGCTTCTTCTCATATAGTATTTTACACATTTAAAATGTGATAATAAGTTTACTTTCTTTTGCAAGGCTGGCTGCTCTTGGGAAAACTCATGTGAAAAAGGAAAATACTGACATCAAAATTAAATTACTGGAAGTATTCACTACCAAGATTAAATAAAGGTGGCCCAATCGTTAAACATGTACTCTGTATATGGTGATTAAGTAACAAACTAGCACTTGATAGTTTGTTTTTTTATTATCATCATTATTTCCATAAACTCTGTTGCTTCCACTTGGAATTTTTTTCACTATTCAACAGGGGAATATTTCCATGCCACTCCCAACCTTTCACATTTTAAAAATAAAGTTAGCCACAGTCCATGCAATAAATAAGCCATAAAAGCACAAACAGAACAACAAATCAAGAACATACGAAAAACAGGTTAAGTGAAGTATTTCTTTGTTAGCTAAACATGGGATCTGAAAAAACAAAGTTCTGTACTGTACCATTTCATACTAGAACCAGTATGCTCTTTGACAGCATCCCTCTATAAAAAGAAAGCAGAGAATGCCAAATGCATAAATAAATGTGGCAGGCAAGTTTCTTTGGGTAGGTGTGATATCTTTTATTAGATGAACTAAGTAGTTGGGAAAAAGTTCTTTGCAAGCTTCTGGGTGCAATCACCCTTCTTCGGGCATAGGGATTCTCTGCTGTTCTGAGACTCCAAGGAATGAAAGAAGCTAAAAGAACCTAGCCTGCCTAGGTCCTTAGACCAACATGGCTACAACAAAAAACCCTAAATAAATTTGGGTTGTTCCTAGTAAATCATTTGACTTATTTTATATTTTTATCATCCCAACAATGACTTGACTAAAAAAGTTATTTCAAATGATAAACTCCTCCAGATGTAGAGACATGAAGAAATACATGTTTCATATGTAAATCTAAATAATATTTGTTGATAGAAATCTCCCAATGCAAACTTTAACACGCATAAACCTTGTGCATTTGAGACATGGCCTAAAGGATTTTGACTGTATTTTGATTGGCACTTTGCAACACATATAATCCCACATGTTTCAGTTCCCTCAGAAGAGCATAAAAAAGCTCCAAAAGACAGAAAACATTTCCCATAATGTAAAAACCCTAGTTGGCAGAATGGAGATCAATGAAGGAGTCTACCTTATGTTAGGAATAAGACGCACTGAATTTATATACCCCCAAATCTATATACTAGGCCTACCTATTACCTGTAAGAGTGAGTTTGCAAATGCAGCACATCCAGTTGCTTTCCAAGAAAAGAAATCTGAAGAATAAGTGATGAAACAAAGAAGTCAAATGACCTGTTTGTGCATCAAGACTGAATGACCAAGACCAGGTTCATTATGATGCTAAGACAGGTGAGAAGCTATCTGAAAAAAATTACCCTTTTGAAACATATTTTTAAAACTTTTTCTGTTTAATATCCTTATTTATACCTTGATTTCCTTATATAACATACAGTTATTTCTTTGCCTTTTCTATATCTGGCACTACCCCTCATTAAAGCTAGGATTTCAAAAGCAGGAAATGTTACCAGATGTACAGTGGGAGCTGACTTTGTTGAGATTGGTCCTTTCTTTGATATAAAAAGTAAACCAAAATTATAAGCAGTATATATCTTAATCATTTCATTCCGGTTTTGTTCTGGCTGGTTTGCTTCTATCAAAAAGTAGAGCAATGTACTTTACTCTTTCCAACCATTTAGTAATAATAATGGCCTTCATAAAATGGCATTGATTTCAAAATAGCCTTATAAATTAGTAAATCCTATTTATATATGTATTCTTTGAAGCAGCATTTTTTACTCTTTGCCAATAGAAGCAAGTGAATAAAAGTTCCAATTAATCAATTATTAACCTTCCTTGTATTTGTATTGGTAATTACAATAAATCAGTGTGAAAAAAATAAAACCACATGGACATCAAACCCTTTAAACTGTACTCCTGAGGACTATAGTATGTTTTTCAGCATTTATGACTGGATTTCTTTGGCTAGCTTGTTCAAACATCTGAATATAAACTAACATTTTCAAAGGAGTCTAAAATGATTTTCAATGAGGATTCAACTCCTATAAGATCTGTGAAAATATCTGCCGTAGAGTTGCCTTCATCACACCTAGTGCTACTACCCCTCACACCTTTTAAGTACGTCTTTTCTGGATATACATGCAGTATTTATAACTATAATTGAATTACAGCAATAGTACAAGTCCCCAACCCCTCACGGCTGAACCCACAGCCACTGAGAAAGGAATAATTCATTCCTCATGAAAACATCATGGGTTAAATATGCTAGGCTTTCTAAAATACAATGTCAACGTATTTTGATTCTGTTAGACTGAACGGGGGGAATACACTATGGAATCTAAAACCCTCCACTATTAATGATTTCAACCTTTTCCCCAGATAAACTCATGTAGGGACTGTAAGTGAGAGTGTTTAAGGTAATTTTTTTTGCTGGCATAAATGGTAGGGTCGATGTCCTCCAGAAGCCATGCATGTTAATCATACCTGACACAATAGGCATGTGATAAACAACGCTCCAGCTGCAATGACAATCTGTGACATATACCCTTCATGCATGCTGCATCAATTTTGTAGTGTTCTGTTTATGAGGACTCTAAAATTAGTACCACAACCAGTCTCTCAACTGAGAAGCACATTGTGTTGGCACCTTAAAGAGGATGTCTGAGCTGAGTTTCTGTATCTCTACCATTACAAATAAAGAAGGGAACGGCAAAAGGGAGAAGACATGGGACAATATTGGAGAAACCTTTCAGCTACCTTGGACATATCCAGTAGCACTTTCTTAATTATACTGTATTCTTTGACTTAACTATGAGATACACCGGGTAATTTTTTCCATCAGCTATTAATCTCTTGTCAATTAGACCTTTTAAAGCTTCACAGATGATTCCTTTTTTTACTAAAGACATCACAAATTAAAATTTTTCCTTATCTGGGAATACTGTGCTTTAACAACTCAAATGTGGCAATTTGACTTTGACTATTCATTCAAATATTTAAAAATACTGTTAGTAATGTTCTTTCTAGTGCCAATATTATTAGAGGTAACCTGGTGACTTGTCAAGTACTTTTCTGGGGTACCATTAAAAACATCTATTCTGTCAAACTCTTCTTCATGAAAGCACTTTACTAGAAATAATGTGCCTCAGCAGATATTAAAACAATGACACTGGGACATTAGTGTAGAGCTTTTCACCATGTTTTATTACCTGACAGTTTAATATTTATGTAGGCTACAAGTGCCATAAATAATTGGACTTAACTATTGGTCTTCATTTTAGTGGGATTATGAATTCAGTTTTCTGGCTTTTTTTCTGAAAGCTACTTATTTAACTCTTTCAGTCTGAACACAAGCAACATTTTCAGAAACACTTGCTGTCATTTGCTACTCCCCATACATAGGGAAGATATAAAAGTGAAATAGTTCTTGTTCTATGGTTATATGCTGCACAGCTGCAAACTAAAAACTGTTCTAGATTAGCTTTTCTCAACCTGTGGGTTGCAAGAATATTTCAAAAGGTCGAAAGCTGCGGCAGAGCAGAGTGGTGGTGGGAAGGCACCTGTCCCTTCCAGCGGGGAAAGTGAGCAGGGGAGAACTGCATGGCTGGGCTGGCAGCAATGAGGCCGGAGCCCATACTTGCTGGGGCAGGGAAGCTGCTTGGGCAATGGGAGGGGCATGACTAGTCTGCCTGGCATGGCACAGCTGCCTCAGCCCCAGCCCAGGGGAAGTGGGGTGCCACAGGTCTCTCCTCCTACTCCCTCCAAGGCTGTGCCAATGCTGGACCCATTCTGCTGCCACCTGCAGAAGCTGGAACCGCTGCAGCCACCATGCTCTGGCTCAAGCAGGACAGGAGCAACTGGAGGTCCCTCTGGCATGGTGGGTGCAGGGGGCTGTGGGGCAGGAATGAGAGACACCAGCATGGCCCTGGGGGTAGGGGCCTGGGGGTCAGCCACTGGCAGAAGCAGGGAGGTGTGGGTCAGGGCATGCCATGGATCTTTGCAAATGGGGCCCGGTAGGAAAAAGGTTGAAAACCACTGCTCTACTGAAGGACAGGAAGACCTACTCACTTCTACAATTTCCTGTTAATGCTTCAAGAGGAAGCACTGTTCCTTATTATGGTTTGGCACACTTGCTAGTGAAGTTACATGATCCTATATCAGCAAATCGTATGCTTCCTGCAACACTCAGATTAGGAACAAACTCAGGTATTAGCTACCTGGAATAGTAGCAAGAAAGTACATTGCAAATGAGATGCAGTCAGCCTCCACAGATGTTTGCCACACATCACCTCTACCACATTTAAAGTCTGCCAATTCATAGGCAGCATTAAAATCCACTTAAGGAGAGCTGCCTACTGACCTATTCTGCTCAAGATGCACTGCCTTGATAAAAATCAATATATCTGAGATGGGCAGAATAAAAAAGTGCCAAAATAAGTGGCAATAAAATAAATGGAAATAAAATAATAATAATAAAAAGAATCCCGTGTTTGTGATACCATTTGCAAAGGATGGTGATCCAGTTCCCATTTTGCTTTATAAATGCATGCGTATATTGCCAGATTTCATGGAAATGAGAAGCACAGCTATTTAAAAGACATCAAATAAACATTCTTTTTATTACAAGGAAATGCAAATATCAAGTCTTAACAAGTAAATCTAAGGTCTGTAATTTTAAAACAGCAATAACAATAACCTTAGGGTATGCTTTCATTTTGTGGTTGACTTTATGAGAAGCAACTGTTATTTTTGTGTGGCACATCTATGAGTCAGAAACATGCTCTTTCAAGTTTACAACACAGGCATCAGAGGCAACACTTGAGATGCAGAGTCCTGTAATCAGAAGTGTAGGGCAAGGTGGGCATATACATCTATCAATTTTTAGCTCAAATCTCTGTGACAATGTTTTACATCTCTTTCAAATTTAAACAGAGTGTTTACATAAACATTTCACATAGAGATTATACTGTAACATAGGTAATGATTAAACTTACAATAAAATCCTGAAAATTCCATGAAGAAGTTTTATTAGATTTCTTCCAAGTCCAAGTAATTACTTTGAATGTTTCTGCATAGTGAGATTAAGGTCTGTAGTTGCAAGAGAATTTTCTTGTCATATGCTGAAATACTTCAAATGAGATTTTCCTACAACACACATAGCTTGCTTTGCTGGACAAATACAGAAGTATTTCAATGCGATTAAAGGAGTAACAAAATAGCAAGATCATCTACCTTAGCATGACCAGGGTAGGTATCCTTCTTCTACTAATATAACAACCAAAAGTTCTTTCTTTGCAAAACAAACACTGCTTAACAGTGCTGGATCCAGAGGCAGTGCAGTGACGCAGCTCCACTGATTGTGTCACACCATGGAGCCTCCAGGGTTTTTAAAGTCTTTAAAGCAGGTGAAAATCCTCTCTCCTTTCCCCGTCCTTCTCAAAGGCACATCACCCTACTTTCATTGCCCTCTATTCCCTCACCTGCCTTTCCCCACTGACCTCTAGGGCTTCTTATTTCATGGCTTGTGCTGCTCTGCCTCCCCACCCTGCGTCCAGGATGCTTGTTTTAATTTTCACCAACAGGCCATTACCAACCTCCAAAATCCAGGACTGTTTTGGCCAAACCAGGACATATAGTCATCATATATATAGGCAAGTCACTACAGGTACCAATAAATTTAGCTCATTTAGGATTGATACCTTTTACCTTTTTTGAAACAGCTGCAAGTTTTAGCACAGGTACTGCACAAACACTTCTGTAAGCAGTGTTTTTGTACCTGCTTATGTATAGTACTAACCATGCATGATATTATTAGTCAACAACCAATAGGTTCATGATTTAATATACAGTCCATCGGGCTGGGCACCAGCCGAGTAAACAGCATTTCAAGCCATGGTGACCCCATAGCTCAGCACTGCTCAATATGCTTGTGTACCCCAGATACCCCCACAAACAATTCATGTGCTTATTACTCATGACTGGAACTGGGTATTCTTGTCATGAATCCTGAGATCCTCTAAAAATTTATATCCAGATGAGGCACAGGGCAACCTGGTCCAAATCCACCTCATGGAGGGTGGGGCCACACTAATCATATGAGACCAGCTGAGAGGGGAAGACAGAGGGATTCTGGTTGACCTTTTTTGGGCCCAAATTGATGATGTTTACCAGACATTTAAGACTGGTGAAGAAACAGGAATGATCGGAAATGAAAAAGGCAGGCACAGCTGAGCTGTAGGAGTGAAGAGGAAGCCAAAATATATTCAGTGTGGTGGCTCACCATGACTTGAACCAGAGCTGGTGCTGAGGGGCACTGTGTACAATGGGCATTACCACACAGGCTGCACCTAAGCTAACCTTGTGGTAGGTTGCCATCAGTATGTTTGTCCAATATGAGGAAATACCATACCACTAGGTCTCCCATTTTCATTTCTAGTGTGAAGATCTTGGCTATATATATGGGGGAATAGGGGGCAAAGAAAGTAGGGTGATGTG
>NW_017728950.1:56126502-56161610 GCF_001723895.1 Crocodylus porosus | reverse complement strand
CTTTAAGAGGAGGCTTGATGCCTACCTAGCTGGGATCATTTGAGCCCAGTTTTTTTTTTTTCTCCTGCCCTGGCAGGGGGTCAGACTTGAAGATCTATAAGGTCCCTTCCGACCCTACTTCTATGATTCTATGATTCTATATACCAACTTAATGTAAATAGGAGATTCCTCCCTAGCTTTCTCTTGTAGCCTTGCAGCTGAGAGCAAGCAAAACTTAGGAGCATCCAAACCCAAAGCCTCCAGCCTTGGGCCTGCATATAAGATGCCCCCAAAGGCTCTGGAAGCATCTAAAGCCCCAGGGAGGGGTGGAGGATGCTTGCCATTTGTAGGGCCACACATGGTTCTTGAATGACTCATGGATTTGGATTGGATTTGGCTGATTTGACTTGGGACATGAACATTTTTCCTTAAAATTCTAACATAAAAAAAGCATGTTTGTCCAATATGGACCATGCGTCTTATAGGCATGCACAGTGTTGACTGCAATTAATCAACTTTATAGTTGATTTCCATTACTGAACGCATGATGCTTTTGCCAGTAGTTTTACTAGAGGCAAGGTATTTAATGAGGTTTCACTGTGTAAGAATGTAAGATGAGGAGCTTTTCCCCCCATGGTGATTGGGGCAAGAAAACTGATCTTATATTTGAGTAAATATGGTAATACACATACATAAGCAACTGAAATACTGATTAAAAATTAATAATTCAATATTACTGGACTTTTGGAATAATTCACTATGAAACTTTTAAAATGAGATCTCACGTACAGAACAACACTGAAATCCTGAAGCTTAACAAGTTCTTTTAGGCCATGCACAGAACAGCCTTTGAAGTGCCCTAAATACCAGAGGATTTACAATTCAGTGTCAAGCAACTGCGTGCCCTCCCTCTCTCCCCACCTAGAACACTTCAAATGGCCATAAAGGTATGCAATGATACTGGGGAGCAGGAGTCTCTGCATGACTCTTGGCCTCTGTTCTCTGGAGGTTTCTAAGAAGAAATGAGTGCACAAAAGAGAGCTCATTGGCTGCCCACCCCATACCCACTCTCTCATTGGTCCCTTCCAACCCACATCCTTCCACTACCATTATGGAGTGGGGAGCTGAGCACTGTGGGATGCCAGGGGACTGCAGGACACAACAGATATTCCAGGAAACATTTAAAAAGTGAAGTGCTGTAAAGATATTCCTCATTTTTTAATTCACCCAGACAGAAGACAGCAAGCAAAAGACAAAGACCTTCCAAGAACATGAAGGGAGTTTGGCATACAAATTTCATTATTAAACCTAATCTGTTCCAAGAATTTATTGTAACTCAGCCAAAGCTTTGCCTTACAGAGAAGAATCTCCTCCCTGCTCCTTTTCTCAGCTGTATATATTATCTCCACTCAGAACATGGTAACTGAAGGCATATCCCCTTAAATAATAGGCACAGAAGTTCATGACAAACAGTTGTTGGAAAATATCTGTCTAAGAATTCCATCTTCAGCACTCATAAAAGGTTCCCTGGCTGTCTGAAATTTTACCGTCCTATTTAAAAGGCATAACTATCTACCAAAAGTTGTTTGACATGCAATTCATCAGGACAGTCTATATAGGAGGGCTGACTGAGAAATGAAGCAGGCATTCAGCAAATGTTGCTGGAACCACCTCCTGAGGGATTGGGGAGGAGAGAATAGACTTTTCCCATCAAATCACAAACACATTAAAGTATTATGACTATTTAATTGCTATTAACATGTACGCACCCCAAGTAAAGAAATCATGTAGAGTGGTAATACAAACATCAGCAGGACAATTCACTGACAACAACATGCCAGCAGGACAGCGGAAGCTCCTCCTCAAAATACATAAAGAGCTTAAATCTTAAAGAGATTGTTATAATGTGCATAAAAGGAACGTACTACAATTCAGGTACTTTAAGTGGAAGCAACTTAATGTCAGACACTTGCATCAGGACCCAAAGTGAAAGCAAAAGTTCAGATCTTGCTGAACACATGATTAAAGCTCAGTACTTCCAGGAGTACCATGCCAAAGAATAAAACTTTTTGACTGGGCAGGCAAACACTCAGCTGCCTTCTACCCATTCAGACAGTTTCTTTTTTGTGCAGCACTTGTTCTGTCTTTAAACCAGACCTGACCTGTGTCAATTACAGAACCATCTAGAGTCAGCCTGCTCCCAAGTATTATTCTATTAAGGACAACAAATTCTGAAATCATTCACTGAGGATAACCCCTATGCAAAAAACAGAAGATAAAAAGAAAGGTGAGAGCCCACCAACTTGAGTCCCATCCTGTAATCACAATGGACTGATAACATGGAATAAGCCTACGTGAGCATAACGCATTATCTTTGCTCAGTGATGACTACCAACATTTGACCAAAATAGTACAATTTTACTTAACCCAGTAATAATTACTACTTATATCCTATAAAGAAATGTAGTTGAAGGACTTTCATATTTTTATTTAATTAAAAAATAAGAGCATCTGAATATCCTCACTTTCTTTAAGATGAAATCCATATTTACCTTATGCTATTCACATATAGGAAAAATCAAATTCATCATATTATCTGCCAGTACATCTCTCTCCCTCCCCCTGCTAAACTATTACTTCATACAGTTGCACAAATCCCTAATATTATATAACATGAAAAAGCACAAGGACTAGTGTAGCTATAGTGTAGTTTTTAAATAATGTAACAAGTGGCTTTTTCATCAAAAAAACCCTTTGTAATTAATGACTCATACTAAGAAATAATACAGCCTAAATGAAAAATAATTAGTTGTCAGCTGTTCATTAAAACTTACAAAATGAAAAAGATTAAAACAATCATATTCACTAACTAATAATCTCATGTACTCATACTGATTATTCTGTCAGTCTCAATAACATATTCCTAAAAATTAACAAACGGCAATTGCCTCTCACATTGTGCGTAAGCCTTGTGCTGGAAGAGACTTAGTTGCCAGGATAAATTTTACACCTAAGAATCATGCCCTTCATTTTGTATGCAAACATGATTCCATCTACGCAGTGCCCAGCAAGGAGAGCATCCTTTAAAAGCAAAAACACAAAGGACATAGTCTATAACGTTTAGCCAAATTTAGAAAATTCAGTAGGCCAATACTTTGTACCTGCCATATTTACCCAAATCCAGGTAAAGTAATTTGCCCATTCAGATGGAAAAACAAGCCTTCATTTTGGATTCGAGTATAAGGTGGAAGAGGGGGCAAGCAGCTGATCTAGTTCTGACTCTGCCTGAGTCTAAGTCAAGGACAGTCAGGGCTGAAGTCAGAGCCACCGCAGCCTCTTCAGCCTCTGCCCCCCACCTGCCTTGCAGTACCTCCCCGCACACCTACTGTGAGATGCAGCTCTGTCTCTGACTCTATTCCCTCCCAGGGTGCAGAGCACAGGGAAACTCTGTCCCCGGCCCAGATGTTCCCAGCAGTAGCACAACTCCAGCCCTGGCACACAGCTGCATGGCCAGGCAGGAGCCACACTACCATGTGCTCCATACCCTAGGAGTTGGAGCCACAGCTGAAAGTAAGAAGGGTGGGGAGAAGGGAGAGGAAGGGTAAAAAGGCTGTGAGGAACAGGCAGGGCACAGAGGCTGAAAGGGAGCAGAAGCTGCAGGATAAGGACAGATGCTGTGGGGGCGGACACCAGGGGATGCAGGCACTGTGGGGGTAGAGGGCAGACTAAAAGCTGGAAGACATAGAGAATATGGGGAATTAATACAAAATGAGCCTCTGATTCCATACCTACAAAATTACAACAAATTTCTAAATTTTCCATATGTAGAATTTAATTATTGATAGGTCATCTTAAATTTGAACTCATCTTGGATTGGGGTTAATACAGGAGAGAGTTTCAAGGTGCAGCATGTATGCTAAGTTATTGAAGGTTTACACTGTGCATGTGTATTGTAAATATGAGTGAACAATTGGACAAAGACCTTAGATGATTTGTAGCTAGACAAGTTGCATAGATGGCTGTGTCACCCCCTAGTGATGATCTTGATCCTGCCCTACTCAGGACATCAGGGATTTGTCTGGGCTTTAGCCTTTCAACCTTGGCCTTGTTACTGTGGTTGTGCCCCTTAACCCCAGTCTACTGCCCCAGGACCTTGGCTGCTAGACTTCAGCCCTAGTCTCTTCCTCTTGGCTTCTGAGTCCCTCAGCCCTCTTTGTCTTTCTCTCTACCCTCTCAGGGTCTGGGCCTGCTTACACAGTCTTTTTAGCTGTAGGCTCTGATCCCTAGTTAACAGTTTTGTCCTTTATAGTGACAATCATATTGTAATATTTGCCAGATATTTTAGGCTGGTGAAAAAACCAGGAATCATTGGAAATTGGAAAAAAAGGCACAGCTGACCTGTCGGAGTGAAGAGGAAATTGAAATTCGTTCAATATAGTGGCTTACCATGACTTGAAAAGCAGTGAGAAGGACCAAGAGCATAGGCACTACCACATATCGTATTCATATGGGCTGCACTAAGCTATCCTTCTGGTATGTTCCCTTCAGTATATTTGTCCAATATGGGCCATATGTTTTATAGTCATGCTCAGTATTGGCTGCATTTAATAAACGTTATAGTTGGGTTCCATTACTGAGCACATGCTGCTTTTGGCAGCAGTTTAATGACCGATAATTTATTTAAGGACATGTTGGTGCATGAAAATAAGATGAAGCGATTTTTTTCCCCCATGTTGATTGGGGAAAGAAACTTCACCTTATATTTGAGTAAATACAGTATTTCCCCACCCATTTCTCTAAAGTAAGGTCTACACCACCAAATCTGTCAGAACACTAGGGGTGTGATTACTGACTGACACAGCTGTGCCAGCAAAAATTTCTTGCATAGGCTCATCCAGATCAGCAAAACTATGTGTTATCATGACTTCCTGTTATTCTTAGATTACCCATACCTTGAGGCAGAGACTCAGTGTCGATACTGCTAATATTTTTGCATTGCTTGGGCATCTAACTGCAAGAGTAATAGGTAATATTAGTTTCAACTTCTTCTGTACAAGTCTGTTGCTTTTGCTTATTCAGATCTACCTTTAAAATACATTTCTTTTCCGATGCTGTCTCTATATATTTATAGAGACAGCATCTATATCTAATCTGGCTATATATGCACCAAATAAAATTAAATTTTAAATATATTTGAAATAAAAGTGCAACAGGAAATGTGGAATAGAACAATTTGCATGCAGAAAAGCTGCACTGATCGAAAACTGAGCTCTCCCCTTTCATTGTTGCTGTTCTGCTCTATCTTCCCCACTAAGCACCACCATCAGTCATCACTAGGTCATGTTTTTGGTGTTACTGAAGATTTCTGGGATCCAATTCATATCCCAGGGTGAAAATCTGAATGCTGAATTCCTAGAATTTAGAATTATCAGTGTAGACTAAGTAGATGGATTTAGTCATTTAATTTTAGCCACCCAAATTTTGAAAATGTTAGCCCAGCATACGTAAAATGGAAGGGGATACAGAAGGGGTTTTTTTGCATGAAGATCCTACAGAATATTTTGCTTATTAAGCTGCAAGCAGATTACATACAATACTTAAAAAAAAAAAAGGGATTTCTATTGAGCAGCAAAAGTGTAATTGTAAGGTATGTAAGGGTCCACTGATGTTATGCAAGCTGACAGACACACTACTATAAGTCTACTTAATAAAAAAAGTTGCCTCCGGGGGGGGATACAAATTATGTCCTGTATTGGAATTTGTATCGATCTAGATGCTAGCTACTCAAAACCATTATAACTTTTAAAATAATCACCTAAGAGCAAATAATAAATATTTAGAAGGACAAAGTGAATAATTTAACTATAGTATCCATAATCATTCAGTCATAATATCTAGAGAACACAATCAGTTAATATTAATGATGAGTAGCTAGCATTCAACCAGACTCAAATGGCACAAATAAATTTCTCTTCATCCTTACTCACACTGTCTGCCTGCCTTTCTGGGATTCTGACTTGCTGACAGTTAGTATTTTTGATGAATAGAAGAGCACCCTCAGACTGCGAGGCTGGTCGTCATCACTCAGTTCACAGTTTTTTGTTCCCCTGACTGTTGTCAGTTGCTTGACATAAGGCCTTCATCCTTGATAATGTTCTGGCACAGGACTGTAAACCTGAGCACTGAAGTCCTGTCTGTTCAATAAATGTCAATCATTGCTGACACCAAGACCCACTCCACTGAGCAGGTAAAGGTGCAATTTGATCTAATGTGTGATCCACACAATCACGCCTCCCGCCATGCTATGCTCCCCCTGCACCTGCAAGAAGCAGGCTCCAATGGCTGAAAGCCACCTTTGCTGATGGGGGTCCCAGCTAACTGGGCCATGTGCAGCCAAGACTGAGAGTCTTGCAACTGATGGGGATACCAGTCCTGGCAGCTGGAGCCAAGAGCCCCGGCAGTTGCGGGGACTCAGTTCCAGATATGTGTGGCCCGCGATCCCACGGGGTTTCACACTGGGCATGATGCACGCCTGTGGATGTGAGCCTTGTCAGCTGATGGGCCCCCAGCCACAGGAGAGACCTTGCTACAGGTGCAAAATTAAAGCTCAATAGCAACCAGCTATAAAGTTAGTACACATTTTCAAAGTCTAACTTTCTAGCTGGTTTGAGCGTTTTAACACGTCATAGCTAACTTTGCACATGTAGCTGGTCTTAATGTAACTGCACCATTAACCAGTTAATTGCATAAGATCTGTAACATGTAGAGGGGGCCCCATTGTCAGTTCTGGGTGTAGCAGAAATAGAGCTGAACAAGGTTAAACCTGCTGCAGATTTATTGTTCCTATCTTCAGTACCATTTCTGCTTCATCCACTGCTGAAACCCAATATGAAGACTAACCTTTTAACTAATGTAGGCAAAGCTTAGTAAAAAAGATTTGGAGGAGCTTCTGAACAGGATCTCAGACTACTCCTGTTCATTTTAATCACTGAAGCTGAGAACTTCAGAAAGCATTGAAAGTTAGCACTACTAACATGGAAGAGTATAGGCTGTACTCTACTCCCAATGCATATATCTAACTTGTACTCACTTTAAGGGGAATTATGAGAGCAGAGTGAGAGAAAACATCTCTCTACATCTGCCATTCAATACAAAATAAACAATGGCCTGTAATATTTAATGGAAGTGATCTGCAAAAGGTTGTCTGAAAACATGTACCCACAATGACTCTTACTTAGAGGGCAAACAATCAATTGTGCGTTTATATTTCCATTAGTCCATGCAAATGAGTTTTTCACAGTGGGTTGGCAATATGGTGCCTCCTTTAAAATCCTCATTCATCATCATTCCCATAAATCATCAGATTATTAATGCCAACTCTGAATACATTATTAAAATACTGACCCAGAAATTTAAAATCAAGACAAAAATTCTTTCTTCAAATATATCCTACACTTTACAAATGTCACTGACATCAGTTGGCAAAAAAAAATCCTTTATATAATGTTCTTATGTTATTGATGCTTTCAGTAGCATCTTATAAATTTTGCTCATAATCCCATAATTCATAATAAATACACAGATTAGTCAATTTATGTTGATGAGAAAAAGGAGAAGAGCAAGTAAAAATATAAAGAAATTGCAGAAACATTTAATGCTTCTATAGAAGAAGATAATATATAGATCAGCAACTTTGGTCAATGGGGTAGTTTAATTAAAAAGCCCAATACCATATTAAAACTTTGCCTCATTACTGCATATCCTGTAAAGTCAGCTACCGTTTTGATCTGGCCTTCTTTAATCTTGTAAATTCAGTGACTGATTTTACAAGACACTTCAATACTCGAGCCCATCTGTGAGTAAAAGTAAGCTTCTATTTAATGTGTTGAGGATGCATTTAGTCTATTAAGTATTCTATTCTATATAAATTCTTGTCAAAATTATGAACAGAGCATCTGGGTGCCTTCCTGTGCATCTTGCTTTCATATACTCTTGCCAAGCAGCACAAGGAGTGGAATGCTTTGTGCTAGTAAGGCTTTTTATTGTATGTTCTTATACTATGTCTAGGAAGGCAGGTCAAGATAATGAGTTTTTCAACTTGGACAGTTGCATCCCTTACTCAAATGAGTTCCACTGTGCTAATGTGCCAGAGGAGCACCATTGTCAACCATGGTATTCAGCTTGTTAACTATGTTATCCAGGGACCATTCCATAGAGCTTTTGAAGATAGGGACCAAGAACTAACCTTGATTCAAAATTTATGGGAAGCCAACACAGAGAGCAGAATAAAAGTTTAATGTGCTCGTGGTTGCTTGAATTGTGAGAGGGAGGCATTGTAACATTCCATACTAGTGGGAGTTTTCTAGAAGACAAAGGTTTTATTCACAGGTATGTTGCATTGCTATAGTCCAGCTGAAAGTTTTGAAAGGAATAAATACGAGAGGCCAGAATGAGAGAAAGACTTCTGGCCAACCAGATGATGCAAAATGTAACTTACTAATGCTGTTAAGTGAAAGGTTAGCACCAGCAAGGAATCCTAAACTACAGACTAAATCAACCTATTGTGGCTGTACACCTTCAAAATAAGAGACTGCACTGTGGCTGTAAATTTCTCAACATATTTTCCTCTGCCCACCAACAATATTGTTGTCTTGCTTCAACCCAGCTACAGACCTACTCTTCATTCATGAGCTGATATTGTTGTAGTAGTGAGCCATCTTGGCATTAGAGCTTTGGCTATTTGTGATGAAGACAATTCCGCTGATGCTGAAAAGGAGAGGAGAGAGAATTGTCCCTTTGGATTCCACAGGAGGGTGTTTAATGGTGCACGTACTGTTTTCCCTTACTGCTCCTTAGGTACATCCCTCCAAAAACACTTAACCATTTTAGCACATCATTTGGGGCCTCCTCCTTCCTTTCATTCAAATCATAGTAAACACTATCAAAAGCTGCAGAAACATTCAGAATGATGAGACTGAATGTCTGCCTTCAGCTCCATGTTCTGGCCTTCTTCAGACTGGCCAGGTCTAGAAGGTTGGCTCTGTTAGATAAGCTTTTAAGTTGCCCTTTTTTAGCTAGCTCCTCTTTCAGCTCGCTCAGGAATGGGAAGCTTGATAAATAGTGGCACTTTGCCAGAATTCAGGTGACCAGGATGTATTTCTTCAGTATCATGTATGGGGAAGAAATGGGAGATTCTAACCATGAATAATGCACTGATTATTTCAGTTAGGAATGGCACCAGATATTCACCACTCTTTCACAAGTCAGAGATGGCAAATCATGTTTTACAGGTCATGTTTCATGACTCCATTTGAGAATACAAGACTTCTTGATGAACAAAGGTGCTATATTCCAGGAATCCAGGTAAGCTGTTGGTTGGCAGCCATTAGGTAGAGCAGATTTCATGTTATTTGAGAAGATTCCAAAAAACCTGTGTGTTCTTTTCCATGAAGTAAGACAGCAAATGTTAACAGTGCCTGAAGCCGAGTCCTAATGCAAAATGGATTATGAAGTAGTTTAGAACCCTGGATGGATCCTTAGGGTTAACCATCTTCAATGAAGGCAAATAGAAAGGTTCTCTTAATCTGTATTACAGCCTTAGCACCAGCTCTGAGAAATTAATTAAGATTCATCATTGAATTCTTACCTCTTTCTCACTACATGATTTTGGATGATCAAAATCCAAAGAAACTTTTTGTGCGTAATGAGAGGTAGGGTTCACTTGGAAGTCAGAATACTTAAGACTGAGTCCAGCGTAGAACAATAATGATTCATCAGGTCCTTGACTCTTAGTCTTGTAGGTAGAATATTGTTTTCCTTTGGCAGGTTTTAGGATTTAATGAAGACCAGGAGAGTCTGTGTTCAAACCAGAAAGCTTGGGAGCTTGAAAGTCCCTGATCACGGTCATACTGAGCTTATGGTCTCTACAAGACAGTGACTGAATTGTGATAGCCTCAGTCTTGAGATGTTGGCTAAAATTTAGCTTTCAGGTATGGCTGGCTGAACCCGAGATGGTCAATGAAAGTCTTATGGAGGACAATGAGAACGTACGTTTCTAGGCCTTTAGATCTACAGCTTTGCTGAGAAGTTCCAAGGTGACAAAACTAAAGTATTTCATTAAAAGGGACCAGTAGACTCATTCAGTCTGTGCTGTTCTATAAATATGCATATTTTCTGCGTTAGTAAGTATTGTTTCTTTTGTCAAGAGAATCAATTAGAAAGAAATGTCTTTCTTGAGGCATCCCTTTGATTTCAAGGTTGATGACAAACAAATGCTTTTTGTCAGTTCTGGGGATGAGATGGGTTAAGTAACCTGGAGAGACTAAGTAGGCTAATGCAGGCTCTATCAGGGGTTCTGTTTTATACAATAGTTTAACATGAATGGGGGAATGGTTGTCTGGTTTGCAAGTCTATTGGATATATTTTGTAGCTGTAACTTAGTTCAATATACTCAATGCTCATTGTAGTGTTGGGTATGCTGGAAACATGATAGCATAACAGTAATTATAATAATAATAGGCACGGCCATGCCAACAATAGGAAGTGTAAATGTTATCATTTGAAATTTGCTGACTGCATTGCCTTGTTGTTCTTACCTCCACTGGAAGAGAACGAGGAAGACAGGGAATGAAATCAGAACTGTAAAGTGGACTCCTACTCTGATTGTGGTGAGCCTAGAGGAGCAAGGCTTCTTTTTCATGAAAGAGCAGAATCCTTTGGTAGCCTCATGCCTAGAGAAGTTAGCTGTGCTGAAATGTACAACTAAAGGAGAAGTTGCTGTAATTTTACCTTTATCCTTCACCTGGGGCTGGCCCCTGCCCTAGGTAGTTGGGTCTCCAAAGGCCAGAGACAGGGAACTGTCCTCTGTCCCTTTAAGGCCTTTGAACAATGCTGGTTTCAGCTGGGACCAGTTGCATCACATAGAGTGAAAGTAATTTGTGCACTGTGCTTAAGATATGTTCTGAAACATGTGCACCACTAATCAGAAGGGAAAAAAATGCTGGCTACTGACAGATGTAACCCCCGCCCCTCCTCTCCCAAAACCTGCAAAACAACGCTTTACTGGAAGAGGAAGCATATTAGTTTGACCTGGCTCCCCAGTGTCTGTATAGATCACACACTTCAGTGGGGCCTTTTATCCCTTTTATCTAAAGATGATTCAATTGCCTCTTAGATAAAAGCGACAAAAAGCCCTGCTGAAGTATGCGATCCATATAGACATTGGACAACCTGGGTCAGACTAACGCAATGCTTCTTCTGTGCATGTACTGAACTTGGTGCAGGGGCACATGTTTTGTTTTGTGTTTTTTTACATCTGCAAGCAGCCACTATGTCTGTAAAGGCCAGTTTACTATATGAAATACTCAAAAGGAAATAACTAGTGAGACTGAGCTAAAGATGCATCTATTTCTGTTTTAATAATAATGCCTTTCCCCTGGACTTAATTTATTTTTGTCTGTCTGTCTTATGCTAAGTTTAAAATCTGTAGGTTGCAGTGTTCTCTCTAGGCTGTGTGGCGTGCGCAGCAATGCAGGCGCATTCATGACAAACAGCTTAGAGGGAACGCTGGTGGGTTGTCCCATTTAATGGCTTGATTTCAAATTGCCATTTCTTTTTACATGCAATTAAATTGTCAACATAATAAAGAATCATCCAGCCAAGTACCAAGGTGAGGAGCCTCGTACTTCTGCTTTATTAGATTAATTTGACTAAAGAAACTAAAGCCATCACTCCAAAAATGTAATCTGCTAGGCTTCCACCAACTTGTCCTCAAGGGAAACAGTGAAAGGAAACTGTTTCACAAAATAGCTGTTAACTTCTTGTCCCATCCACCAGTGCTCCAATAATCATTAGGACTAGGCTGGGATTAAAAAATCCCTAAAGTATCATGTTCTTTGAAACTGGTTAAATAATATGTGCGCAAAGCAGAACAAAACACTTTGCACTTTTAAAGTTTGCATGAAGATCACACTAGCTGAAAACATCTAAAAGCTCAAGAAATACAGAATGACTTATGCCAGTTTGTATTAAAAATGCAGGCTGTGTACAAAGATTTTAGCAATATCATTGGGGATCCTAACAACTGCATTAATTATTTAATGAATGACAATCATTTCATTGTTTAAAGCAGGCAGTGAGTAGTAAGAACAATATAATTTAAAGTAATTAAAATAAAATGACAGTCTTTCAATAAACTTCTTCAAACTTAAAAATGAATTCCATTGTTTCAGAAATAACTATGCTTTCAATTTTTAAACATTCTTGTATTAATACTGCAAAACAAAAAAAAAAAGCATGTTCCAGCAGACTACAGAAATATTTCATATTCTCAAGGTTTTACTGCAATCTCTTGGTATTTGATAGTCTTCTTAAAACTCCCACTCCTGGAGTTTGGTGATTACAATAGAATCTCAGTTTTCATTAAAGTTTTTAACCTGTCATTGAAGAGAAAAATATTGAACACATGAGCCCTAAAGTTCCAAATGCTCCATAAAAAAAGAGAGACTCAACATATAGATTATTTTTAAAACAACTTCATGGTTTTTAAGTTAACCATATTATTATTAGTGGCTCATTTCTTTGCAAGTACTTTTTTAATGCTATTGACTGGTAATACTTTCCCAGTTTCATTGAAAGCACTCCAGAATTTGGAACAGAATTTGCCTTTGGACCTCGTGTCTATACCTTTCTTTCAGTTAACATAGTTGACTATAACCATGATATACTAATGTATAACAAACAAACCATTGTCTTATTCTTATAAAACAGACTAGATGAACAGTCTACCTCTCTGACCTCAAAGTAATCTATATTAAGAGCTGAAGTGAAAGCCAGGTTGTCCTTACTAATTCTCAGGCTCAAGCTTTATTGCTGTTCCTCCCTGTAATTTGGATAAAAATCTGTTATAAATACACTAGTCAGTTTCCCAGTCCTACCTTATTTGCAGATTTAAGCTAAGAATCCATTCTCAAAAGAACTTTTACATATTTCTGCCTTCCCCAATCCTCATTCTCTTTTTATACAATAAAAGTCAATTTTCCGTAAATGAGGCAATTAAAGTAATAATACATAACCCAAACACCACCTGTTTCTTTGGCTCACTTGCTAAAGAGCACCCTATTGTACATGCATCACACACACATACTCCTACTTTTTCTAGAACTGCAACACTGGAGATTCTTATGACAAACATAAAAAAAGTTATTTGACAAATGTTCTTCTATCAGTTACCCAGATAAAGTTAGCGTTATCACTATTGGCACACTAAAGACAAGATTTTAAAGAAGAGGTATTTACAGCTTGGCTCTTACATCTAACTAATGTGTTGAAACAAGTGATCTGACTTTCAGAGGGACTCATAATCTAGCATCTCCTACTACATTTGCATGAAAGTTTGGCTACCTTTTAGCTACCTAAACATTTACCTAGTAACTTACCGTTTGCGATCCATTAAGAACTAGCTACTGAATAAGTAAGTATCGCTCAATTTATTTATTAGGCACTCACCCATGTTTCAGAATCTAAATACATGACCCAAGTACTCTCCTCAAATTAATGAGAAGGAAACGTGGTCAGCAGAGAATCAGGCTTCTTATCGAGGTATCTAAATTTAGGTGCCCAGATTTTTTTTAAATGACTCCAGGGCAGTTCTCAAATTCTCACAGATTGCACATCACCAATTTAAAAAGACACAACCTTAAGTACCACCAGCAAATTTTTCAGTTCAACCAGGCCACAATATCCTTGGACACAGGTGTTGCGGTGGACGTAGTCTTTCTGGACTTTAGGAAGGCCTTTGACATGGTCTCTCACCCCATTCTCATTAAGAAATTAGGTGACTGTGGCATTGATGCCTACATAGTCAGATAGGTCACAAATTGGCTGGAGGGCTGCACCCAGAGAGTGGTGGCGGAAGGGTCTTCTTCGACCTGGAGGGGTGCGGGCAGTGGGGTCCCCCAGGGCTCGGTCCTCAGGCCTGCCACGTTCAACATCTTCATCAGCGATTTGGATGAGGGGATGAAAACCATCTTGTTCAAATTCACAGATGACACTAAAATGTGGGGAGAAGTGGGCATGCTGGAGGAGGGGGCAACTAGATCTAGACAGGTTACAGGGGTGGGTGGGTGGATGAGAACACGATGGGATTCAATAATGACAAGTGCAAGGTACTGCACCTGGGAAGAAGGAACCAGCAGCATACCTACAGGCTGGGGAACTCCCTTCTAGTCGGCACAGAGGCAGAAAAGGATCTTGGTGTCATTATTGATTCCAAAATGAACATGGGCTGCCAATGTGGGGACGTGGTCAGGAAGGCTAACCGCACCTTGTCACGTATCCAGAGATGCATCATGAGCAGGTCCAAGGAGGTGATCCTTCCCCTCTATGTGACACTGGTCAGGCCACAGTTGGAGTACTGCGTCCAGTTCTGGGCGCCGCACTTCAGAAGGGATGTGGACAACATGGAGAGGGTCCAGAGGAGGGCCACTTGCATAACTGGGGGACAGCAAGGCCAGCCCTATGAGCAGAGGCTATGGGACCTGAACCTGTTCAGCTTCCACAAAAGAAGGCTGAGGGGGGATCTGGTGGCTATCTACAAACTGGCCAAGGTGGACCAGCAGGCTATGGGAGAGTCCCTGTTCCCCTGAGGACTACCAGAAGTAATGAGGAATAACAGCCATAGGTTGACCAAGAGTAGATTCAGGCTAGGTATCAGAAGGCACTACTTCACTGTCAGGATGGCTAGGATGTAGAACCAACTTTCAAGGGAAGTGGTGCTCCCTTCTACCCTCGGTGTCTTCAAAAGGAGGCTAGATAATCACCTAGCCAGGGTTGTTTGACCCCAGCATTCTTTGACCCCATGGCAGGGGGTTGGACTTGATGATCTGCTCAGGTACCTTCCAACCCTACCTACTATGAAACTATGAAACCTTAAGTACCACCAGCAAATTTTTGTCATATAAAGCAATTATAATAAATCTGCTAACACATACCACTTGCAGGTTGTCTGCATACCACAGATTGGGAACCACCGCTCTAGGGTTTTGTTTGTTTTGTTCCTTATCTGTGGTTGTGGTATTCACACCTATTGAGTTCTCTGTCAGGTCTCACCTGGGCTAGGGACAGACATTCAAAAAGCCTGACCCTGAATTTATTCAATCTTTGCAAGTTAGTCTAACCTACCTAGGCTGAATCAGCTTGTAACTGTATAGAACTTAGGTTGCTGTGCAAAACTTAGGTGGCTGATTCGATTTGGCAGAGATTTGGCCAGATTAGGTGGCCAAATCTCCGAATTGAATAAGGAGAGCCTTTAATCTCTCTGAATCAAACTGGAACCCTCTAGATTGATTCAGAGAGATTCAGAAAGATTCGAACATAGACACAGCTTTAAATGTTTTTTCTACATACCTCAAGGTACCAGGGGACTTGTGAATGCTGAGATGCTGGGGTGGATGGAGCATCCCAGAGGAGCATAGGGAAGTCCCCAGCGTGGTCAACAGCAGACCTGAAAGTGGACCAGAAGCACTTCTGGTTCACTTCTGGGTTCAGCAGGGGACCCAGCCTTCCCCCAGTTTGGCAACAGGTGCCTCCTGGGTCTGGCGGAGCCAGGGGGGGCACAGAGTGGGACCCCCCCCCCCCACAAGTTCTCATTGGCAGACCCAGAAGTGAACCGGAAGTACTTCTGGTCCACTTCAGGGTTCACCGCCAAGCATGCGGAGGGCCCACCCACACTCTTGTGGGATGCTCCATCCGCCCCACCATCACAGCATTCACAAAACATGCCTGGCACCTCAAGATATGTAGAGAAAACATTTAAAGCTGTGTGTATGTCCAAATCAGCACCAAATCTTCAGATTTAGATTTGGCCGAATGGAATCAGGAGATTGATCTGAATCAACGAACTGAATCACTGTCCCCGATTCGGGCTGAATCCAAATTGAATACAACTTGTTTTGCACACTCCTAACAGACATCCCCTCTGGACTGAAAAAATGCAGGCATATGCCTGCAGTAGCTCAGGCTAGAAGCCGGGGGGTGGGGAGGGGAGAGCACTAGAGCAGCCATCCCTTCCTTTTCACAATGCTGAGTTGAAGGGGGCATGGCCAGGCCCCAGCAGGATGCTCTGATTAGGGAGGGGTCACCCCCCCATCCTCACCAGTCAGCAAGTGAGCCAGCAGGGATTTACACAGCATTTACTTAAGCAGCAGAGAGTTACACAGGGAGCATTTATTAGCCCATCAGCAAAACCAAAGGATCTTTCACTAGTTCAAGCTCTTCTTAAACATCTTTTTCCAAGGAGGGACATTACCAGCTACCTGTTGATGAGCTCCAAATAGCCCTAAGCCAAAACTGCCCTGTGTGGCTTTGTCCCATCTCCCACAGCATGGACCAGACTGTAGCCAGCATGTGGTATGCTAGCTAATGTTGAAAGGTATCTGTGTAAGGCAGAGGGGTGGGGGGAAATGCTGCTTGAGCAGGGAGTGGTGAGGGGAAGGGCGGGGGAAAAGGAGGAAACCAGGCAGATGCCCTGTACCTGCAGTCTCTGCTGGAGCTGCAGTCAGGGAGCAGAGGGGAGGGGCCAGCCCTGCTGGGCTGGAGCAGAGAGCAGAAGCCTGCCCAGCATCACAGTATCTGGGATGCTGAAAGATCCTCGGTTAACTTAAACCAGGAAGGGGTCTGGGACAGACATAAACTGGTTTGAACAAATCAGTTAAGGCTGATGCTACATTCAACCAGGTTTATCTCAAGCCAGTTTCAGCCATTTTGAAACTGGTTTATGTGCACTGAACATCTGTTCTGTTACACATTTAAACCAGTTTCTGATCACTTAAACCAGTTCATATGTAATATCTGTCCCTAGCCCTAACGTCTGACAAAGTCAATAGGAATCTTTGCCCTGATTTGAATTTGTTTTTAATCAGGTCTTCTCCCTGCAATACCCTTGTGTGATTTGAAACAAATATGCTAAAACAAACAAAAAAAAGGTTTTTTTCTAAATTTCCAAATGGTTTCTCCATAGTTGCCCTCATCCTATTGCAATAAATCAAGTTACAAGTGACAGCCCCTCTTTGAAAAAAAAAATCCTGGCAACTTTTCAGCTTCTTGATTTCCTTTCCCTGAAAGTCATTTTGTTGCAGGTATAATGAAGAGGATTCCCCGGATAGTCTTCCTCCTTATTGCTGTAGTCATAACCAAATAAATCTGTGCATGAATGCCAAGACAGAGGTTGCATAGACATATTTGTTTATCTATTGAGTAGAGAAGATAATGCCATTTAAGACGAGATGATATATTTTATTAAAATAAATTTTACAGTAAGCCTGATGAAAACATGACAGTGTGACAGTGATGAACACTGGAATCTACAGAAGCCAAATTTGTTTTCTGAGCATGGTCCTTGGCTGGACACACTACAGATTTCAGCTTGTGAAAAAGAAAGCATCCCTTATCCCTGCCAGTCAATTCAAAGAATACTACCACAAACTTCACAGAATGTTTCACCTAGTCTCCCTACAGCAGAGAATGGTCTTTTATGGAAAATGTGAGCAAAAATGGGAAACAAAACATGGCTTTAACAGACCAAGAAAAATTCAAAGGACCTCTCCTTGTCACAAAAAGGCCTTTTCCATTACTGTGACTAGAGAGGGAAGGATGAAGGATACTTCATCTTAATACGTGGAAGGTTAAACTAATTGTTGGTAAAGAGATTTGTGAGGCCTAAACACTTGGCATTCTACCTTTTACTATCTCTCTTTAATTACTGTTTAAAATAATTTATTTAAGTACAATTGGTAATGCTTCTTTAAACGTGGTCCAAGACAAGAATAGCAGGAGTATTGTGAGTCAGGATTCAGGTGCATTGGCAGAGCTTACACAGCACCTGGCTCTAATCAGTGCCATTAGTTTGAATTTGTCTAAAAAGCTTATTGAAATGCTTCCACTTGAAAATCTACCATCATTATTCTGTTTTGTTGTTGCTGCATGCATTCACTAATGCTGTGCTTCACAAGACGCTTTTGAAATAGAAATGTAGCAAAATGCTACTATTACAAGCAACATTTTATTTCCTAGCAGGCCCTTTGTAGTAGTTTTATAGTAAATCATTCTAATGGAATAATTTAAGTCAGTGAAATTTTGCACAAGATGATTTATCTGTTTGTAAGTGAAGATGAGGGAATTCCATTTGCTATTGAACTAGTGAGTGGTGACTTTATTAATGCGTCTTTGCAACAAAGATTAATGGAACAGCAGTAAGTCAGCTGCAGCGCTTGATGTCAGTTTACAGCAGGCATAGCAATACCTGAAATAATATATATCATAATAAGATCTAATGCCATGCATAAACTCTGCATTATTCATAAAAACCGTTTTTTGGTAGGCTGCTTTAATCCTACTCGTTTGATTCTCTTAACACAGAAGCACAGGTACATCTTTTTCTTTTTGGTGCATCCATTAATATCTATCACTCACGCTCAGAAATGCCATATCTCCATCCCCAAAAATCCTAATATTTTACTATTAAAAATCAGTTTGCTTAATGAAATTTACTGAGAGTCGAGTTATTTTAGTACCTGTGTATTTGTTTAGTATGTATTTTATGTACTTGTTTAACTGCTGTACAATGAAGCCCGACAGAACAGGACAATTGCAAAAATGTAGCATATTTTATAAACCCATACCTGTTAAATAAATAAAGTGAATATGTGAGTTAATATTTAATTTCTGAAAAAATATTTTTTCAGATGCATGTGAAAAAGTGTTTCCACTTCCTCCATGATGTAATCCACAGAGTTTGGGGGGGAGGGGGGAGTTCTTTTTACTTTCAAGATGACTGCATATAGCTTTAAAAATGAATTTAATTTTGCTGTCACTTCAGTACTTTAATGTCAAACACGTCCTACATTTCAACAAACATTCCTGTCAGCCTAATGGTGTATTTGATGAGACATTAGTGTTCTCAGAAACCACTAGCCTGAAAAGCTGTGGGTTGATCTACTGTATGAACACCTTCTTCTAGAAACTGACTTGGCTTTATTATTCTTTGCTATACATCTTATATGTCCATTTCTTGCAGTAATAATTAAACTGGATTATATCAGGTTACTAAGGCCACTAAGCTCCATTTAATCCTAAATCAAATAACTACAAACATAAAAAGTCAGATGATGAACTAGTTGAAAACTTATCCTTAGAAGGATAATTATTAAGGTATTTTTTTTAAACAAACCGTTCTATGAACAGTTTTACGAAAGAGTTCTTAAGGAAATTATCGCTGGAAGAACACTTCAAACTGTACACTGTTCATGTTTGGCAACCATGAAAAAATATTTTTATATTAAAATAGCATGGGGATAATTTACTGTATATATATGCACATATACATAAATAGATGGATCAATTGCTTATATTTAAGTTGCAGAGCGAATTGAAGTCATAGGTAACTAGTAAAGTTTTGCAGAAATAAAGAGGAAAGTTATAGGTGTATTATCCACCATAAATTTTGACTAGCTCATTCATATAGTAAGATAGTATACACATATTGTAACAACATTTGGCTTCAATGAAGACAACAGTTTTATGACAGTGGATTATGGAAGCTTGTATAATCTTAAACTGTGATACTGTACTAATGGGACTCTGAATCAACACAAGGGTCTACGTGTTTGCATGAGGATTAGTCACAGGAATAAGGGGTTGCATTTTAGGGACTTCTGTCATAACATGGGAGCTTTCTGCATCTTAAGCCATCTTTAATTATTACACTCCTAAATTAAAAATAAATGAATGCTTTATTCACTTAACAGATGAAGTAACTATACAACTGAAACCTTCAACTGTAATTTTGCTTAAACAGAGTGCCTCATATTCAAGTAGTCACTAAACAAATGCTACCTTTATTTATTTACACACACACAATTTTTGTGCAAAATAATTGTTGTGTAAAATGTCAAAACAACAGCAAAAACGACTGAAAACCTCTACTTATCTACAGAACAGGTACAGAATAGAAATCAGTTGTCCACCCATTTATTTCTCTGACTCTGCTGAGAGCATCAAGAGAGCCAATCAGTGAAAGTCAAAACAGAGGGATTTTTTACTGATACGGTCCTCCAAAGGTTGGATCAAAATTCCTTTCCCCTTCTCCCACTATTGCACACAGTATTTCATGGTTGTTTGGAGACCTAATGGTTCAGTCTTAAAGTAAAACAGATTCTAACTGGTGACTTAGACCCAGCCGTACTTTCAGGAAGGAGGTTTTATTGGTGATTTCCTCCCCTAACTCTACCCCTGTTTTTTCCTCCACACAGTTACTCAATCCAGTTTATATGATGAAATGCTTTTCACAATTCACAGCACCACCTTGGGATCACTGTCTAGAACAGGGGTGGTCAACCCTGCCCACGAGTCATATCTGGTACATGTTGAGAAATTTGGTGTCGGAAGAGTAGTGGCAAATAATACTGCTACCTCCCCCCCACTGCCAAATTCCCACACCCCCGGCAGCCAGGTCAGTGCTAGGCCAAAACCCTGACCATGCAGCCAGACTGGGGCCAGGCCACACCCTGTCACCTCACGTGGCTGGACCAGGGCTTGGCTGCCTCCTGCCCCACCTTCATGCAGCTGAATCAAGCCATGCTGCACCCACACCATGTGCCAGATTGGGCTCACTGACAGAATCTGGCCCATGGAATGACCGGTACTGCCCATCTTGCCCATGGGCAATAAGTTTGAGCACCACTGGACTAGAACAAATGAGGAGACCCTCAAACATCAATAAATTAAAATACACTGGAAAAAAAAAGAAATTTAACATTGATCATTTCCCGCCCCTGCTCAGAATAGCTTAATTTATCTTCTGTTAAGAGCAGGAATAGATACTTATTTTCTACAATGCCTACACAACTATAAACAATTATCAGATACTCCTATGGGACCACCCAGCCCGGGATCAGCTTTTCATGCTGAAATTAGTCATTGAGCTCTTGTCTGAAAAATTTAACAGGTGTACATTCTTGGCTAAAATGTTTTAGTAAGAAGTCCTTCATGCTAAAAAGGACTCATTTCTTTGCATGGTATCATTTCTCCTACTCTTAGAACACTCAGTTCACAACTGCCAGACAGCTATTTACAAACAGTCACATACTACAAAAGTTTATTTTTATAAAATAGAAATGAATGTGGAACGTTAACTGTCTGACAAGCTTCAAGCCAATATTTATGTTTTATTTCTGTCTCTTTTGTACTTATTTATTCTGTAAACATTAGACAGCAATATTTTATTGCCAGTGATAACATTCCAAAGTTGAAAATATACTTCATGAACAGACATAAGAGAATAAAACTCAACTGGTTAATTTTACAATGACAAAAGAAAGCAACTGAAATGTGGTTGGAAAAATAAGATGGGGGTGAGGGAGACAAAGAGACAGAGTGCAAACATTTTTAAAAAAAATCTTTATAAAGATGTATAAAGATATCTTTATAAAGATATAGACATGCAATATTTGGAACAAATACTAAAAAAAGCATTACTTGCAACAACAAAAAAAGAAGAGATAATTGGTAGAAAGCTATTAATTACACCATTTGTGAATGTTACTCATTCTATTTATTGACCCATTCTATTTATACTATAAACGATTACACATATGAATTTAGACCTTAATGTTTTTATCCATAAAATATTAATACATAATTAGGACATCAGTAAGGTTACATGGATGCATCTGAAAGTAATACTTGACCCTGAATACATCATCTAGCTTGCAGTCTTACACAGTATTCTGATATACTACTGATCCAAGTATTAACAATTTCACAAGAAACAGAACTCCTAAACTATTAGCAGTAGTTATACCTTAAGTCCCTTTGTCACAAGAAGACTGAGAATACACGGAGATTTAAAACTTAGCCATAAGAAAAGGACTGTGTCCTTTTCAACTTTATGCTTTTGTTTCTTGCCATGACTATGCATTTCATTTTCTTTCTCTTGTATAAAGGGCAATAATTCATTAAGCATTTCAAGTTATATTACGTGGATGAACAATGTTCTATTTGCCCTACACGTATCTGCATGAACAATAATTTTCTTCAAAATAGTTTATAATGTTTTATCTGTTTATTTCTAGCATTCTGCTACTTTAAATGCCATTTCAAGTATCCTGCACTCACTACTATAATTGCTGGTAAGTCATCTGTACATTGGCCACCTTTCCTTTTGTTTCACTCTTTCATAAAATCCTTTTGTGTAACTGTCAAGCAGCTGTGCTTTGTTCTTTAATGTTCCTAGCATGGCACCCCAGCAGAGACCACTTTATAACATAATCTGCAAAGTACCATTTTCACAGCAGGGACAACAGTGTTCATCTTCAAAAAAGAGGCATTAATAAAATGGGACTATAATGAACATTCCAATTCTGGTCACAAGGTATTACACAGTTTGTTGTATACTCACTAAAAACTGACAATTTGTTTCCTATGACTCTTTGAACTTTTCTTAACAGGTTATGTGTTTGGAATAGACAACTGCCCTCCAGATACGTGCAGGCATCACAAACCCATGTGCTCTTACCCCATACACACAACTTTTAACTATGCCTCTCACCGGTTCGTGATACAACTGACTAAAAACACTATCCACACAGAAAATGGTCAGTAATTTGGTAAAGGCCAATCAATATGCTATTTCCCAGTTGGCTTTCTATACTGGCGTATAGTAAGCTTCTTTTAAGCAGTTAGACATTTAACTTGCTAGTGGCTAACCAGTATAAGAAGTAAATCTAGTCCTCTATGCTCAATTAGCTCTATGCAGGTAAACATCCCATTGCATATGTTCAACACAATAAGAGTACCACTCTATTTGTCTGACTTCCAGGGATTTGAGTACTACAGGGTCTTCCTGGATGTATCGCACAGACGAGGCAGCACATCTTGCCCATCACAAAATCTAATTTTCATTGCCCTTGAACTACTCACTAAATTAAAAAGCACAAGCGCACTCTGAATGCATATTCCACCCCACCTTTTTTTTTTACTAACAGAAAAATGTTCTGCGCTTTTTACATTCTAATAAAAATCATGCTCCTTAATTGTACTTGTCTGAATGTATCAATGGCCAGGGATACATTGTTAAATAAATATTTAAGTTTTTATTATATATGGCAATGATTGCTTGACACCAGATCAATCAGGTTTTAAAACGCACCATAGTAAGTGGTATGTGACAAAGGCACATCAACATACAGATTTTGTTCCTCTTTGTTCTCCCCTCCCTGAACATCACTCTGTGCAAAAATATTGGTAAGAATTTCCTTCTCTCAATTTGATTAGCAATGTGAGTCACAAGGCTCACTGCTGAATGAGGAAAATGAGCAGCATTTACACTCAGCTTCTCATGTTGCTACAATTCCTTACCTTTGCTTCACAGTGAGAGAGAAGAGAACAAACAGCAACAGCTAGAAGCATGTACTTCAGGTCTGTGCTACTTTGCTTTAGCATGCTTCTCCATTTTCCTTACAGTGTCATAAAGCTGCAGACTCAGTTACCATATTAGCACAATTAGGATGATAACTGAAAAGGCATTTGTTAAAAATCTTATAGTCTGAGTATAGACTAAGCTAAGGCATCAGCTAAGACAGCAAAAGGTAGGCTTGGCCCTAAAAAACACTGCTTTTGCAGAAATACCACTAGTGTCTATGCTGTAGAGGAATCTTCTCACCAGTCCACACCTGCATGATTTATACTTCTGCATCATGAAACCTGCCAGGATCAGGCCCTGGGGCCCAGTGGCACCCTCTCCTACTCCTCCCAATTACCTATGTTCCAGGCTAATATCCTGAATGTTGCACTATGTTTGTTCTATGTCCCCAGTACACCACACATCCGCTTACAGGAAATCAAAGTGTTTGTGGGTGCATCTACACAAGACACATTATTCGATATTAAAGCAAATTACTGTGCAGTAAGCATCACTGTCTACATGTGCAGACACTTACCGCACAGTAATTTGCTCTAATCATAAGTAACTTTGCTCTCTGTAAATACAAGTAGCAAATTTACTCATGATTACTTACTGCACAGTAGCACCCATGTATACAGCCAACAGGGAGCAAATGTGCTCTCAGTCAGCTGGGCAGCAAGGGGTGGGAGATTGTCCCTGCCTGGGCTCCGGTGATGGAGCCCACCCTGGCAGCAGGCAGTTCCTAGGGGCAGGGAGCAGTCTCCACGAGGAGACAGCTGTCTCCTGGCCCTGGGCTCCCTGCCAGGCCCTGGGCTGGCACCCAAGGGGAGCCTAGAGTTCCCCTGGCTGCTGGAGGGGAGCAGTGCAGGGCCAGCAGGGGCAGAAGCAGACTGCCACCACAAGCAGCAAATCTGCTCCCACTTCCTTACATGTGTAGACACCTGCTTGTGGTGGGTTTACTCCAGAGAAAATTACTCTAGAGTAAACCCACCCCAAAGCATTTGCAGGTGTAGATGCACATGTGGATACACCCACAGGGTGCAAGCATGTACGCTTGCAGCAGCTCCAATAGAAATGGGGCAAATTTGAACCAGGGCTTGTTGCCTCAGCACACGTGCCCGGACATGCACTTTGGTGTGGTGCAAGTTGTGCCACTTGGGGCAAAATAACCATTTCTGGCTCCCCCTGGATCTGCAGCCAGGGGGAGCTGATGCCTGGCCCCATTGGTACAAAAAGCTGCCATAGCAAGTAGCTCAGGTCTACTCACTCTCAGAAGCTTCTGGGACCTGGCTGTGTGTCCCCCGCCCAGCCATCTGAGCAGGTATCTCCTGGAAGATGTTCCCAGTATGGTGGCCTGCTTTGACCTGTCAAAGCATGTCCTCCTGGCACCAACTGGCCAGAAAATCAGCCACCTCCAGCTGGGTCCAAGGTGCCAGCTCTGAGCAGGCTCCTCTGCTGGCTGTGCAGTCCTCATCTGGGTCCAGCAGGACCCCTGGATATCCAGGAGTCTAATTTTGCCCCCATGCTGCAATTTGCAGCATAGGGAACATAAAAGTTCCTCCATGTGCCTCTTGCATCACCTCAAAGGGTTTTGAGATGTTGTAAGAGGCACATGCATGCTCATCTGGACATGCCCTGTGGGTCTTAACTCTGCTGTAGCTATTTCATGCTAATTAGAAACACTGGAACATCCTTATTCTTTCTGCCATTATAAGTCTCTTCCACCTCATGGATCAGTGTGTTTAAAGGCCTTCTCCCAGCGGTAGCTTAGAACTTTGGATTGTGTCTTAATTCAGTCCTGGGCTCAGAACAGCTCGTACCCTGAAACAAAAGCTGTAAGCATTCTGAATATGAATTATAGTCTCTCTCACTCTCTCTCTTTTACTTGCCATTAGATTTTTTCAATCGGTATTTCTTTTCTCCCTCATGTGTACGCATATGTTTGTTTGTAATGTTTGGTTGTTCGTAAGTGGTGAGTTTACGGCATGAATTATTTTTGAAGTAGCACTGAACTATTTAAGTTAGAAAGAAGCACACAGCAAAGCCTGCATCTTTTTTTACTATAAACAGATCAAATTGCAGATGGGGGTAGGGAACCAACAAATCATAATTTAGAACCAGGTGGTTTTGACACTGCAGCCAGTCTTGCACCATTTATGTTTTCATTAACTTTAAAGGGAAGAGAAACAAACTCAGTTTCTCTCTACCACAATGTAAGGGGGAAAAAAGAGCTGATTTAAAACTACATCTTTAAAAACACATGCAAACACATTTCAGTGAAAAGACCCAAAAGTCCTGTAAATATATTTCACTAGTTAATGTAGTCTATCCGTCAAGAAAACTTTGTGTGCAAAGAACACATTTTCCTTCTGAATTTTCCCACTGGCTTTTGATTCTTTTTTAAGAAACTGATTTTTTAAATATAATACTACTTTGTGTTTTGAAGTTCAGTTTTAATATGAAGATAATAAATGAACTTATAAAAGAAATCTAAATAAAATGTGATGCACCATTTATAACAATGGAAGGGACTACTTTGGAGGGGCTTAAAAAGGGGAATTAAAATGAATGCATCAGCTATTAAAACATAAAGCAAATGATAAGCCTTCCCATTTGAGTTGACTGTAGCTTGGAATCTTTTTTCAATTGTGCCAGAAGCAATAATGCTAGTACTAGAGATAACATTTTTAAAGGTTTGGGTTTTTTTCATCCTTTCAGGCTGGATCATCTTTCAAATGCTCTGTATTACATGATGCTTTCACCATCAACACACACACAATAAACCTTCCTGCAATAAGTTTATGTGGTAACTATCATTTATTAGGGGCAACTGTTGAAAGGTGCTCATTCCAAAACAAAGAGTGAGTACTACACTATGGGAGGGACTGGCATGAAAATCTTGCACTCTGTCTCCATAAGGATTGTAGAATAACTTGGACATGATATAAAAGTAGGTTTTTTCTTCTATGAGCCTCAGCAACTATGCTAGTTTAAGAAAAAAATGTAGAACAAGAGGACAGACTTGTCTGAGGTTGAAGAAAAGCCTGTCTGTGCCCAATACCTTGAAGAAAGTGTAAATGTAGCCCATTCTTATGTTAATACTGGCTCTGTAGTTCTGCCAAGGTCAGTGCTAGCCTGGGTAACTTTTTGTATAGAAGCTGGTCGTGCAAATAAAAGCTGCCCAAAGCAGCACTAACATGCAAATCAGCTGCATTCATGAAATATTTTATGTTTGTCATTCAGGAAGTGATACAGCTTGCTTGCCAGAGGTAAAGCCCTCCCATTTTGACTTCTTCTATTGCTTCCTTTTGTAGTCCAGTTCCTCCCCATCCTTGTTTAGAGACATGATCCATTAGAGGCTCAAAAATCTAACGGAAATTAAAATCCAAATTTCAGACAAGGAAAGTCTTACATTTCAGCCTTAAGAGAACACGATCCACAAAAGAACTTCAAGACATTCTTCCTTGCCTGGCTATAGAAAAAAAATACTTCACTGGAATGAGTTTTGACACAAAGAGAGAGAGAGTCATCTCTTGACAGAGACTTACCACGTAAAACAGTGAGTCTAGTGGACACACTTATTTCTCCAACGCTATTGGAAGCAACGCATTCATAAATAGCTTCATCTCGTGGAGTCCGAAGAGGCTGTATTCTGAGAACTGATCCGGATCCATCATCAAATTCTATTACCTATTGAAGGAAACAACAGCTGTCACAGGTGTTGTTACAAATGCCTACCTCTCAGTTAATCCTGCGTAGGCAGATGGAACTGTCAGGACCCATAATATCAAAGTCGGTTCCATTTTCCAGATATGCACATTGGTGGCAAACTCAAGAGCCAAATGGTTATGTATCTTGGTCATAAAAGAAGGTATAGGTTAGGTTAAGGGGGCATGTAATATAACATGCACTGGCATCCACTGTATGCACATTAGTATAATTTAGAGGTTAAGCTAGCAACAGGATTCAGAAAAACAACCTAACAGGAAGGTGCAAGAAAGCACTGGCATATTTTATACCCTTCCCACTTTACCTTATGTCCTGCATTCACATTTTACCGTTGGTTCCTTCTCCTGTTGCATTCCCACTTCTGACCTCTAGCACAGAAGTTACATTTTTACTGCACTAATTTACATTGTGGCCACGTGCAACACCTTCATGGGAGATGCATCCGCCTACGCCAGTTGTGGATTTGGCCCATGATGTGTAAGAATTATGAGGTGATAATATAATTAAATAGACACTGTCCAGCTTATAGAATAATTGAAATTACTACAGTGCTTAGTGTTTTAATCGTATTATTTGCATATGAAACTTCCTTTTTCCCACTACAAAACATCTTTAGTCTGAAAGAGAAAGCTGATGTTTCCTCCCTCCTTTTTCTCAGATAGTTGACAGAAGCGACTAGCTAGGATACTGGTGGACTCTGTACCAAACTGTCTACCACAGACAACAGATGCACCCTCTGTAGCTAATGACACAAAAAGGGTAATTCACTTTAATTGATCATCCAGCCATTTGAGGCTGTCATTGGTTCTTAGGCAGGGGTAAAATTTGCACCTAACAATGTCATTTGGGGGCAGAAATTATATATGTTTTGCTTCAATTATAGGCTGCTGCTATTGCAGGTAAGCATGAATGACTATTAGGAACACCACTGCATTGTTCAAGACCAGCGACAAAGAACCATTTAATACCAGGCCAGCCTTTCACTGACTGACATTGTAACATTTAAGCCACAGACAACTCATACACACAGTTTTTGAGAAATATTATAAGCATGAACCCATAGGCCCTTGGTTTGTCTAACAAAATTGATTTTTACACATAAAGATTTGAATATTTATGTTCAAACATCAGACTTAAAAACAGATATGCAAAGCTGTATTTGCACATACATGTTGTGTTCTGGAAATCTGGTGGTTTGGTTTCAAACCACACGTAGAAAAAGCCAGGATGCATCTTTTCACGTAAAATAAAAGGATAAGAAATCAATAGCAAGGTACCGATGAAAAGGAAAGGATTGTCTTTTCTGGTAAAAGATAATAAACAGCTTGGTTTGTATGGGTAGGACACATTGTACTTTGCTCACTTCTCTCATGATAGATCTTATGTAGAGCACTGAATGAGATGCTTTTGAACCAGATGAGGTCCCACAGACTTTTACAATGATGAACAGCCTTGAGAATTCTGGCCTAAGACTACACAAAGCTTACCTCCCCATCCACACCCCTGCTTTCTGAGACTAAGAGCCTTAGCAACAAGAAAATAACATTTTCTTTCTAAGGGAGAGTGCAGTTACAGCATTGATATACTAGATTTATTTTTCCCCTCTTTTTTAAGGAAAATCTTTTTGTTGATAGGAACCAAAACAGATGTATGGTTGGTGCAACTGATAAATGGACCTCTGTGAAGGGAAAGAGGCTGTTTAGAGAAGCAGACTGGTCAAATTTTGAGTAAAAGAGCAGGCAAATCTTTGTAGAAAGGGCCTAAATGGCCTCCTTTTAAACTGGTGCTCTACTGAGGTACATCTTACTTTCTATTTTATATATATAGCACTGTGGGCATTATTTATGGGCTACAAATGTTACCTTGTGAACAATATGAATAAATGTAGTCTAAGGGGAAAATGAGTATATCTGACAATCAGACTGCAAACAAGGGGTCATCCAAACTGTAAAGAGGAACTCTAAGGGCAGTTGCTTACATATTTTATGTCATTTCAACTTATTTTTCAAATCATTTTGGTTACTTGCATGCCTGCTTTACCATGACTGTATAATGTGCAAGTGTTAGACAAACAATAATAGTTGTCTTATATTCCTGCAGTCTCCTCTGTGGAAGAAAGTTACTATGTGCCTTCTCTCAGTTCTTTTTCTACTACTGCTCTAATTTCCATTTGGAGATTCCATAGCACAAATTAATCTCTTATTTTTGAGCAAAGTGAAGAAAGTTGCTTAAAATGTCCATGTGCTTTGTGCTTTAAATAAGGGAATGCTTTTCACTGCTTTCTAACGAACATCTACAGTACCTGTTAAATGTTTCATAATTCTTTTAAACATGTCCTATCTTTTTTGACTATACCTTCTTGTTCTACAAGCCACTAAAAGACGTTTTAATAACCTTTGTGTATCAAATATTTACAATTCCTTTCAAATATTTTTTTATGGAGATAAAACATGTTTATCTTTTTACACATTCTTTCATAAAACGAATGCAGAGGTAAATGCAAAACAGTATATGAAACAAATTAAACATATTCTAAAATTAGTAACAACATTTATATTAAATTAAACCAACAAAAATATTTATGCTTTGCTTTGACTTTTTACTTCAATGTAGAGTTGTGAAATTATGGGATAGATTACTAAATGCCAATTTCCCCCATCCTGTTTACCTTCATCTACATAAATGAGAATTGTGTATATGAACTTAAAAGTGAAAGCAGCTCTACTTATTGAGGGAAGAGAAAGCATGAGTATACAAATGTTTAGGCATTTTTTTCTTATTTTCCCTACTGAATTACATATCCTTGCAAAAATGGATAACTAGTGGGCAGACTGATAAAGCCTGTGTAATTCTAAAACATAAGCTTATTTCATTGCTTTCAAACATTCTTTTAAGAAAAGCAAACAATTAATCATAGCGAGAAAACTGTAGTCCTCACTAACACAGAAAGATTAATTTAAAAACTGAAATGTAAGTTACCCACTCAGAACATCATAAGAGCCTAACATCCTGTATGCCCATTTTGAAAACTGCATCTTAATACAATTTGGTTTGTTGCTGTATTGCCAGTGGCATAGAATCAATTCTCCTACTACCTTTTCGGTAAGCAAGTCCAGATCCTTCATTCATGTCATCTGTGTCACAGCTATATGATGTGAACTAGTAATAACAATTTGCCTTGAAATTATTTGCTTTATGCAAAATATTTATTTTAGCAATAAACCATTAAAAAAGATGCAGCTGAAATTATACACAATTGGTCGCAGGTTTTGATTTCATCTCCTCTTTACAAGCATCTGAACATTTCTGCAATCCACAGTCAATCCATTTTTGATCTGATAACTCTTTCCTCTCTTTAAAGGAGGAATACCAACTCTAGTTTTTATCTTCAAAACCTCCTTATATTTCTTTAATAGACTCTTTTCATTTAATTTTTCATCATGGGCAGTAAGGCCAGGTACAGACATTACATTTATACCAATATAAGTGATCAGAAGTATACACCCATAACCCAACAGAAGTTCAGCACACATAGACTGGTTTAAAAATGTTGGTCCCTAGTCTAAGATAGACCTGGATGGATGTGATATCAGACTTAAGCAATTTAGGTGAGACCAGTCTATTGAACTTCTGTACCAGCTCCATTATTGACTTGCATTAGGTTAGGTTACTGTCCTCCAGCATCCCAGAAGCCTTTGAGGCCCCCTGTTAATCCCCACCTTGCCGGGAAACATGCTGAAATTCAGCTCACACTCGGCTGTCTGGCCAAGCACCTAGGCAGCCCCACCCCCAGGCCATCACAGAGATGAGCCAGAAAAGCCTCTGTCCCCAGACCCACTTCCTGCCTCCCGCCAGCTATCAGGTGCAGTCAATCAGGGGGAGGGGAGTGCTGGCCACTATGCCCCCCTCCTCCTGTTGTTCTGTTGTGCAGGGACAGACCAAGGACACAGATGCCAGCACACCCCCTCCTCACCCCCACCTGCTGCAGCTGGCAGAACAGTGGTTGGGGGGAGCTCCCCCATGCCTGGCAGCCAATCAGCAGTGGCCTGCCCATTTGGCTGCCCTCAGGAGTCTCCGGCAGTCTGGGAGTTAGCGAGGCATGCTGGGAGGCATGTAAAACCACCCCCAACCCGCTGGACTCAGCCAGTGCAGGCAGCCTGTGTGCCCCACCACCACCACCAAATGGCAAAGTGTGTTCTGTTTGCTCCCAAACTAACCTAGGCTGCTTAGTGTAAAGCATGCAACTTAGATTGCTTCTGCTTGAGCTTTTTGAATGTCTGCACCTGGCCTAAGACAAAGCAACCACATCTAAAAAAAACCCTAACCCTAAACTTTAAAAAAGTGAATGGAAATGCTTAAAAAGAGAGCAACAACAGTGCTCCCTTCAAAGAGCCTGTGATCAACCAGGCTGTAAAGCAGGTGATTTACAAGATTATTTGCACTTATTTATCCCCTGTGGCCATGACTGTTTGGTTAGTCGCTGATAGTAAAGCACTCATCAGGATTAAAAGTGGTGTTAGAATGAATGTTTTTCAGAGGAACAGAACAATGGACCTAATACCTCAAATCTCTGGTTGCTGACTTTCTTTCCCTTTTTGTTCCAGACAATTTTAGGTCTTGGGTCTCCTGTAGCTTGGCAGATGAATGACGCGACTCCTCCGGAGACCCCTGTCTGATCAACGGGAGTTCTTGTAAACTTTGGCGGTGCTACAACAAGAAAATAAGTAACAAAATAAATCTAAGCAAGAGACATAAAAAACCCATGTCAAGCTGTCAAAATGAAGCAAAGAAAGAAATGTTTTGTTTCCCTGGGAATGGTATGCACCTATAAGAGAAAGCTTTAAAAAAAAAAAAAAAAAAGACTAAAAGGTCAGGATAGTACTTAGAGATTTTACAAGTGAAATTGATATTAAAACAGAAATCTAATAACATCAGAATAGCAAGATCACACATTAATTTTTATCACCATTATAAATAAAAAATCCAATTTGTCTTTGAAAATTGAGCTCATCAATCAAAAAGAATAAGATCATGGTTCATGGTTTGATGTTACTATCAGGGAATGTCATGAAAGCAGGGTTTCCACCTCTTAGCCAGTAAAATCAGTGACATTTAGCAGAGTATTTGGAAAGGTTGAGAAGATGGTTGTTCTTCTGGATTAGGAATCCAGACTAGAGATACCAACATGTGTCCACATATATAATTCCTGGTCACTCAAAATTATCCCACAATTGGTAACAGGAACAAGGAAGATAGGAAGGAAGAGAAAGTGCCAGACAGGAAAGATGAAAAGATACAAGAGAACATAGGGGAAAAAAACAGAAGGGAAAATGGGGAGAAGGGGGTGTGAAATTTGACTGATGCTTCGTTGTCCTTCTATCCAAGGATTCCTTTGTGTAAATGTAATTAAACTTTGACTATAAGACTACTAATTGACCAAAATCTCAGTTATACTGAGGCCCCTGATGTATAACAATAATCTGACCATTAGATAGAGATGCATATGCTGCAAAGTCCATGAGTGCAGTTGCTACATTCTCCGGCACAACTGGATACTCTTTAGAAATCCATTATATTTGGGGGAGATAATGTGAAGACTGTGAAGTCAACACTCAGAAAACCACAGATTACCAGAGCTCTACTATGTTTGTTTTCCTGTATTTGAAGTGGCAGATAAAGTTATCATATGGCAAAAAAAACATGAACAAAAAAAGGGTAAGAGTATAACTTTAGAATGCATAAAATTAGCCAACATCATGAGTCTAATGTTAAGTACAAACATTCAAAAAGCCCGAGGCAGAATTGATGTAATCTACGTGAGGTCCTCCAAGCTGTGTAAACTGGAACTGGAGCGAATGGAGTATATTTTTGCCCTTCAGTGGTGGGTGGGGCACAATGGCCAAGGCCAGAGGGCAGGGGGCACTCCCCCATGACTTCCAGTGTGCCGAAGATTGCCAAAGGCAGCCAAGCGGGGGACATCCCTGATTGGCTGTCAGGCATGTGCTGCCAAACCCCTGCTGTCACCAAAGACCCTCCTCCACACCCAGTTCTAGGTTTCCAAGAGACCTCCAGATGGGGTCACCATAATATGCCTCCTCCCCTCCCTGCTGCTCTCGGTCAGGCTTGCTATGGTGATGTCCTTTGGGGCTCTCCTGGAAGCCTAAGACTGGGTGCACGGAAGGGTCCACAATGACAGCTGAGGGGTGTAGACATGTACCTGACAGCCAATCAGAGACGGCCCGGCTCTGCAGAAGGAAGAATTGGGCTTCAAGAGTCCTGCTTTCCTTCTATGGAGCAGTTGGCCCAGAGCAAGCTTCCTGCGCTGCCCGGTGCATCTTGCTGGTTGCCACTGGTGCCAAGCTCTGGCAAGGTATGCCAAGTAACCCAGGAGGCTTGCACGGGGCACTGGAGACACAAGCACTCTATGGAAGGAACAATCGGGCCCCACTGCCCGGCACAAGCTTCTGAGCTGCCCAGAGCATCTTACCAACTGCTGCTGATGTACAGAGCGCTCATGTCCCTGCTGCCTGGCAAAGCCTGCCCGCCGCACTCCACCTGCCTGTATCTGTCCTGGCTTGGAACTGTGACAGCCCAGAAACAGCCAAGCACCGGGCAAGTGCTAGGTCATCTCCCTATAAGGGGAGGCTAGCAAGGGGGTGGGACCCAAAGGCCCCTGGGATGCTGGCAGACAGCAGCCTGAGTTGGGAGTGGATCTGGTACTGAAGTTTGATAACTGATTTAGGTTAAAACAGTCCAATTTTGATACATCAATCCAGGTGTATCATAGACCAGAATCCACCATTTTTAAACCAGTGTCTATGCTTTAAACTTCTGTTCTGTTACAGATATAGACCAGTTTCTGATGTCCTAAACTGGAAAAAGTGTAATGAATGTACCTGGCCTAAGTCAGCCTTTCTCACCTCTCTCCCTTCTGTCTCTTTTCTCTTATGTTTTCCTTTTCTTTTCATTTTCTGCTCTTTTTATTTCATCTTACTTTTTTGTGATAGTCTCCTCCTTGTTCAATTTCTTGGTTTTCACATGCATCTTCTAACCTCCTGCTCTGCTGAACTGTCCTGTCTGAAGGCAATGCTGAACTTGCCATACTGTCCTAATTGCCGTATTTCATATAAGAGAACTAGGACTGTCTCGGGTATAGCAATACATATCATGTCAGTTTCTTAACCAAGTATTAGTGTATTACAAGTCAACAGTGAAATGTGATTTAGCAAAACACTGATATAAAATTCCTCACACATTTTAATAGAGTTGATAGTCATTGACACAATCTCAGTTATACAAGTTGATTTGCTCACACAGTATTCCACAGTTATCATATGATCCTGTCAGTATTTTGCTGTATTTCTCAACAAACAGAAGGCTAAAGATTTGGTCACAGCAGTGGCCTCTGCATAGATTTAAATCATTTTACAGTTAGTGTTAACTGTAGTGATCAAGAGCAGCAGCACAACTTAGATGAAGTTATCAGCCTGTATAAGCAAGCAGCTTTTTTCAGAATACTCTGGGAACCTTGACCAGCTCGTTGGTCTGTCTACCGAAGGTCTGCATGCCTGAAAAACAAGTACAACAGTAGGTCTAGATTTAATCACATGAAAGCTATTTACTATTGCTTATGTAGGAACCAAACAACCATTGTAAAAAGAATATCTGAACACTGAATTATGAAAATGAAGTGACAGAGAAGAAATTGGACAATCCTGTGCTTGAGACTCAAGCTGGACTTTAGGCGAGATGATAATATTGTCTGATGAAGTGTATCTGGGTTTAACTGACCCCACTAGCTTTTCTACATATATATATTAACTTCTGTACTCTGATATGTAAAAAGACATGATTGTGCCTGATATGCTGATATATTCCATGACACAAGCTGTGATTTTGTGTCATCAGGATAAAGTTGAAATATTCCCAGGCTCTTTTCATC
>NW_017728950.1:56116430-56126402 GCF_001723895.1 Crocodylus porosus | reverse complement strand
AGAGCAAGCTTCCTGCGCTGCCCGGTGCATCTTGCTGGTTGCCACTGGTGCCAAGCTCTGGCAAGGTATGCCAAGTAACCCAGGAGGCTTGCACGGGGCACTGGAGACACAAGCACTCTATGGAAGGAACAATCGGGCCCCACTGCCCGGCACAAGCTTCTGAGCTGCCCAGAGCATCTTACCAACTGCTGCTGATGTACAGAGCGCTCATGTCCCTGCTGCCTGGCAAAGCCTGCCCGCCGCACTCCACCTGCCTGTATCTGTCCTGGCTTGGAACTGTGACAGCCCAGAAACAGCCAAGCACCGGGCAAGTGCTAGGTCATCTCCCTATAAGGGGAGGCTAGCAAGGGGGTGGGACCCAAAGGCCCCTGGGATGCTGGCAGACAGCAGCCTGAGTTGGGAGTGGATCTGGTACTGAAGTTTGATAACTGATTTAGGTTAAAACAGTCCAATTTTGATACATCAATCCAGGTGTATCATAGACCAGAATCCACCATTTTTAAACCAGTGTCTATGCTTTAAACTTCTGTTCTGTTACAGATATAGACCAGTTTCTGATGTCCTAAACTGGAAAAAGTGTAATGAATGTACCTGGCCTAAGTCAGCCTTTCTCACCTCTCTCCCTTCTGTCTCTTTTCTCTTATGTTTTCCTTTTCTTTTCATTTTCTGCTCTTTTTATTTCATCTTACTTTTTTGTGATAGTCTCCTCCTTGTTCAATTTCTTGGTTTTCACATGCATCTTCTAACCTCCTGCTCTGCTGAACTGTCCTGTCTGAAGGCAATGCTGAACTTGCCATACTGTCCTAATTGCCGTATTTCATATAAGAGAACTAGGACTGTCTCGGGTATAGCAATACATATCATGTCAGTTTCTTAACCAAGTATTAGTGTATTACAAGTCAACAGTGAAATGTGATTTAGCAAAACACTGATATAAAATTCCTCACACATTTTAATAGAGTTGATAGTCATTGACACAATCTCAGTTATACAAGTTGATTTGCTCACACAGTATTCCACAGTTATCATATGATCCTGTCAGTATTTTGCTGTATTTCTCAACAAACAGAAGGCTAAAGATTTGGTCACAGCAGTGGCCTCTGCATAGATTTAAATCATTTTACAGTTAGTGTTAACTGTAGTGATCAAGAGCAGCAGCACAACTTAGATGAAGTTATCAGCCTGTATAAGCAAGCAGCTTTTTTCAGAATACTCTGGGAACCTTGACCAGCTCGTTGGTCTGTCTACCGAAGGTCTGCATGCCTGAAAAACAAGTACAACAGTAGGTCTAGATTTAATCACATGAAAGCTATTTACTATTGCTTATGTAGGAACCAAACAACCATTGTAAAAAGAATATCTGAACACTGAATTATGAAAATGAAGTGACAGAGAAGAAATTGGAAAATCCTGTGCTTGAGACTCAAGCTGGACTTTAGGCGAGATGATAATATTGTCTGATGAAGTGTATCTGGGTTTAACTGACCCCACTAGCTTTTCTACATATATATATTAACTTCTGTACTCTGATATGTAAAAAGACATGATTGTGCCTGATATGCTGATATATTCCATGACACAAGCTGTGATTTTGTGTCATCAGGATAAAGTTGAAATATTCCCAGGCTCTTTTCATCGTTTTTGACAGTTTATGAATTCAACAAAATACCTCAAGCCATTGAAAGTAAAAGGTTGCAAGGATGAGTACTTTGACCAAAATAAGTGTGGACGTTGAATGTTAGGAAGTATTTAACTCCAAATGGTCTGACTCCATTCATGCCTAACACCACATCTTCTGCATGCGGGCTCACTTCTCTCAGTTTTCCCTAGTGAAACAACAAAAAGCAAAACTAACTTGCAGACAGAAATTTAAAGGGTGAATTTTGTGATACACACAATCTGTATTTCAAGAGTTAAAGAAAAACAATTCAACATTTAAGAATTGTTTAAGAATCGTCCCCTCTCTTCCTCAACCTCTAACACAATTACCTTCCAGCAGAAGAATACTGATCACTATACTATCTAAATCTGTGCCAGGCTTTACTGCTGTGCTGTAAGGGTAGCACTGATAGTAAAAAGAAAGGAGAAATAAAGGGGAAGCCTCCCACTCCGAGGCCAGTTTCTCTGCTATTTTAAACCAATATAGGTCCACTGAAGGAAACAGAAGAATACCAAATTACACCAGACAATCATTTGCCCTCCTATTTACAACTTTTTTGGCTATGAATGAGGACAAAAAGCCTTCACAAAAAAGCCTTCACCTGCAGTTATACAAACTGCATCACTGCTTTATGAGTAGTGCTGCCCTAAACAGCACCTATGTAAAGGTAATACTTTCCTACTCAGAGCTGCTAGTTGTACAGGCAAAAATACTGTACATTTTCTGATTATAATTCCTGTAAGTACCACAGAGTTCAAACAATTGAGAGGGTGTTATGATTCCTATTCCTTTTTAAGTGACATTAATACAATTATTTACAAAGCTCCATGCAAGTACACCTGTGTAAATCGTCTCAGGCTACAGAAGTGTAAATGAAGGGCTAGTTTGGCTGGAAGCTATTGGTACAGAGAAGATGATAAAGTTGGATAGTGTGCTATTCAACTTTTAAATTCCAGGTAGAGGGTTTGCAAGGCTGACAATTAGAGGAAAAAATGTTAATAAACTGAAAAAAATGTTATGGCAAAACAAAAGCAAAAGCTGTACTGTGCTTTTTTTTTTTTTACACTTTCTTTTTTCTTCAGTAGAATATCATTTTAACAGATTTCTGAGAAATATACAGATTATCCCTTCTAAGCAAAGATATCACACCTCCCCCATTTTAAAGTAAATGGCAGTGGCATTTGGTCAGTGTTTTATGACTATGTTCATTGTAACTCAAAGTTATTGGAAACCTTCTTCCACTCTAAGAAAAATGTACATGTTGCTGTCAAGTAACAAGCAAGGTGGTGACACCAGCATTTTTTTTTAACTATTCTTTTTGTATGACATTAAGCATGTGTTGCCACAAAAATATCCAGTTTCTGATCTTGAAAATATGGTAACTTTTAGAATTAGGCTAATATGCTATGCTATAGAAATTAAAAAAATATTAAAGCATGGGAGTCTGCTTTGGGTGAAAAGGCACTAACTGCATCTGAGTCAGATAAATAGATAAACTGGCATTCCTGGACGTTCCAGCCATTTACAGCATTAAAAATGGCTGTTTTTAGCAGTTCATATTTATATTAATAAAATTCAATTTAATTGGGTAAGCCAGGTAAATTGTCTGCTTCAGATTCATCATTTGCATAAGGGGGACCATAATACTTCTGTGCTGTATAAAGGCATTGTGAAGATAAATTCATGTGAGGCACTCATACTTTGACAAGGGGATCCAGCCAGCCGGATAAATAGAAATCATACTGTCCATCTGTCCAACCACCCAGAAATGTATTCAACTAGTTATTTAAAGTGTTCACCACCAAGGTGAATGTGAATTAAATCACAGCCAAACATAACTAAAAAATAATGCTTGTTACCTTTACCTTTACAAAGACTGCTAATTAATTTTCACACAATTATCTCTTCATTTAATGTTGTAAATTTTTTACATCGATTCTGACCCAAGCAGGTAAGTTCTCTGACGGCAAATACAATTACACTATACACACCATTCTGCTTATTAACACGAGGGCACTGTTCATTGAGAACTAGTAAGTATTTTCAACCTCCCTTGACAACCGTAGTGCAGAGTCCAAAAAAAACTGTCTCTGGCACACCTCATTAAGCAGAGCTACATATCAACATGGGAAACCTCCAATACAATGAATTCTGCCACAGGAATAAGATACAATAGGTCTCCAGCTACCACAGAACACGTTATTTCAGTATTTTTTCAAATTCCTATGGACTAGATTGAGCGTCCCAATAAAGCTACAATTAGGACAACAAAAAGCAAAATAATTCGATGCAAATGTGAGTAGCATAAGTACCTCATTTTTCTAATTTAGTTTGAAAATTGCATTTGTGGACATCATTAAAACATGCAACATTGACTACTAAAGTAATGGCCTATAACAAATTCTTTTGTTTATTTTAGCTGTTTAGTAATGTTCTTAAAAAACAAGCATTCAAAATCATAAAATGAATTGAAGGTGCTGGGCTTTTATGAAGGGTGGTGATTCAGGAGAACAGTTTTGCAGTCAGCAGCTACCTGCAAGGGAAGTCTACCAAACTTCATATCTAATAAAATATATTTCTCTCATGCAAATATGGGAAGGAGCCCCTGCTCATCTCTAGGGGAGCAGCTCCTGCCACTGTGGGCACCCCGGGAAGGAACTGTGCGTCCCCTGAATCTGCGCAGGCAGGATGGGCTGCTGCTGTGGGCTGGGGCCGGAGTGGCGGCTACACCAGGCTGTTCCCAGCAGAGGTGCAGGGCTGGGTGGCGCTCGGGGTGGGCAGCAGTGGTGCTGGGAGGGGACAACGAGGGGGACTGTAGCCACCACAAAATTCCCCATAGCCCTTCCATAATCCCCCTCCCAGCACCACTGCTGCCCGCCCCAAGCACAACTGCCCTCTCCAGGAGAGCCTGGTACAGCCCTGGCCCCAGCCTGCAGTGGCCATGCCCCACACAAATCCAGGGTCACACCCCCAGCCTATGCCCTCCCAGGGCTATGTGCAGTAGTGGAAGCAGCCCCCTCCCCTTCCCACACCACCTGGATGAGCTACGGTGTGGTCTTGTGCCCGGCCCTACCCCAGCTGAGCAGCACCTGCCCTAGCGCCAGTCCCAGTCCCACTCACCCCCTCACCACAAAGGCCTTGATCTGCCCTCCCCACCCCCATTCGCTCTCCCCTCCCTTTCCACCACAACAGACTTACAAGCTGCATACAGCTCTCCAAGCCGCTGAGCTATGCTCCTCGTCACCTAAGTGCTGCACTGCGGCTGTGTGCAAGCACAGGGCATTTATCGGCCAAATTATTGGCCACATCAGGCAAAAAAAGCCAATTCCCAATACACTCAGTTTTCTTTATATCGGTGCTGATCCAATATTGGACCAACATATCAGTGCACCTTTAGTTTACTGTGCTGCCCTAAGCTCCTGACATGCATTCATTTAATTGTGGGATGGGATCTGATCCCTTATCCAAATAATCACACATCCTGCCATGCCACACTTGCATGGCAGGCAGCACAATATTGGAGTCAGTGCAGTCCCTGACTCGAGCCAAGACTCAGCTGATTATCACCCTCTAGACTGGCAGCTTTATAGTAAATTTGGAAATATTACAGTTTCCATCATATTCAAAGAAACACTCCAGGGAACTGTTTTTGCAAAAATTTAGAGTTGTCAACATTGGCCCATGGGCCAAATTTGGTCCATAGCCTTGTGTCATCTGGCTCATGGAGTTCCCCACAGGTCAAACATTTAGTAGTGGGAAAGCAGTAGCACCACTCCCCCACTTGCAAAGTTACAGACCTGTGGGGGTCAGGAACCCAATCTGAGCATGCAGTGTTAGGCAAGAATATTGCCAAGTGCCTTGGGTCCAGTCTCAGTGCATATGGAGGGAGGTAGCATCACCAAGTCCCTGGGAACCCATCGTAAGAGGAGGAGGCTGTGCCAAGCCCCTGGGGAACAATCCCAGCACACGGGTGGGGAATGACACAGCACTGGGGCCTCATGACTCAATCCCAGCACAATGAAGCAGGATGGGGTGATGCCAGGCCGCCATGGACCAATCCTGCAATGCAGGGGTGGGAGGGGGTGGTATCTGGCCCCAGCGTCCATGGAGTCAAAAAGCATGGAAATTGATCCTACCCATCTGGTCCATGGAGTCAAAAGGCTGAAAAGCACTGTAATAAATCATTAGCTTGGTCTTGCCTTTAGATTAGAAGTTAGACTTCCACACACAGGAAGACACTTCTCAGATAATTTAACAGTTTTGTTAACCTACGGAATATTCTCGCGTGAGGCATGAATTCCAAAGGAAGAGATGAGACTGACTACAAGGTTTGTTTTTTTTAAAAGAATTTCTAAAAGTGTACACAAAAGTGCACAAGTGGGTTATACTCAAAAAACAAATTAAATTTATTTTACGGCAAAATCAAATTTATTAAGATTATATTTCACAGGACTTCATTTCAAAGTTAAAACCTTTATCCCATAATCTAACCCAGATTAAAATCTAAGCACTGGACCATAGGGAAAGTGTCACATGCAAAGATGTAAATGAACTCCACCCCCTGCCTCCCTCCACTCCGCATTCTCAGGTTTGCAAAGAAGCCCTCAAAGTGGCACATCTGATCCCACTACCATGCCCCTGTGTGGGGAGCAAAGGAAATAGCACAGTCATCTGTGGTGCTCCTTGGGATGAAAACTGGGCTTCTGTCTCTCTGAAAGGGAGGAAGTCACCTCACCAACACTCTAAATGAGAAGTGGGTCTATGGCAAAGGGCAAGATTACAGGGGCAGAACTAAATGGGATTCTATGTTGCGGCATACCTACAGCCCAGGGGTAGGCAAAATAGCCTGTGGGCTGGATCTAGCCTGTCAACACAATTTAGACCTGCGGGCAGGCGACATGAGTAGTGGCACTGTATGGCAGGCCCTGGGCAAGCCATGCTCAGAACCTGGCAGCTCCAGCCGCCATGCAGCACCAGGCAGAAAGGCATGGTTGCTTCCACCCACCGTTGCCAGGGCCTGAGCACAGCTCATTTAAACCCAGCCAATGGGGGATGGAGCCTTGATGCAGGCCTCTGCACTGTTCCATCCTGCCCCAGCTTTAGGACTCCTGGGAACCACTTGTATGCACACATTTGCCAGCAGCCCTGATGGAAAGGCAGGACAGCACACAGGCCCACATCCAGGCTCCATTCCTGCTCCCAACCCCACCAGCTGCATATGTGGCCAGCAGGTGCCAGCTCTCGGCCCTAGGCAGGGATGGAGGGGATGGGCTGAGCCCGGGGAACACATATATGTGCGCATGTGTGTGCGCGCATGTGCAGCCGTCAACAGCTCAGCAAAACTCATTAAGAGTCCCTCCAGCCAAAATAACTGGCCACCTCTGCTTAACTCAGTCTTGTACTCAAAATATTAAATCATTTTGACCAGTTAGCAAGGAAGGTCAGAACTTACCAACATCTACCCTTTATTAAGACCAATAACAAGAGTCCAGTACTATTACAGACTAATAAAACATCAACAGGCATCCTGAAAAACGTTGGCATACTCAGGTTTTTCCTTACAATTAACCTGTCTATTGGCACCTTAACATAACTGATGGAAACTCATGAAATATACAGTATATGTGGGTTGTAAAGACTTGTTTTATAGTCATGAAAGTTGTAAGGTGATACACTGACAACTGTTCTTACAGAACTTTTTTTCATTTGACACTCAGTAATGCAACCTTATCACAAAATAAACAAACCAGTTTAGCAGGTGTCCATGAAACTATAAAACTCTGCTGAATGGTGGACACAGTTACAGAGAATCATAGTCACTTGATATAAAGCCTCTACATATTATTGGTTTAGCAACATCAAGTTTCACTGGGGCATGTGACTGGTTCTAATTCATTCTCAGTCATAATCTGTAAAACCATTCTTCCCGTTCTGCATTACGCAGTCAGACATTCTTACACAGAACATGTAACCAGGAAGACTATTTATTTATTCGGCATCCACTCTGCATTTTTCACTAAGTCATATAAACTTACTGAGGAACTGTTTTTATACATTCATAAGACACAGACTGTGAATTGATTTATATTCAATAATGATAAAGGTTCCTATGCAGAAAGAAAGAAAGAAAAATGAATAGGCATATAATCTCAGGCACATCCTATAGAGATGCCTTACAAAAGATGCAAGATGTATTGTCCTTTTTAAATTCCCTGTAGGAGTTTATAAACTGAAAAGCTATTACATGTATTTGCAGAACATTTGACAGAAAACTTGTGTATGCCCCTCATTTTCTTTCTTGAAGACAATTTTCTAAATAGCCTCGTTTACAGCATTCACTGCTAATTTACTCATTAATCATAATTTATCACATCAGTTATGCTGATCATCATTAAAAGCAATTATTTCTCCTTAATTCTAACCTGTGCTTACAATGTACCTGCAAATTGACTTCTGCAGGAAAGTTAATTGGCTTATTTCTAAAAAGACAAGCAAGTATATACTATTTCATAAAATCTTCATAAGGAATTCAAAACAAGTCACCTACTGATAAATACCTAAAGGTTATAAATTGTCTTTCCTGACATCATGAGGCCTGCACACAGTGACAATCTCGCATAAAATGATGTACCAGGTCAACTACTTATTTACTTAAGATTCTTATAATTGTGATAAAACAATGATTGCTGAGAACTTTTGCTTAAATCTATGAATACTTATTCAATTTATAATACTTTTCCAGATCTGCATCAAAGTAATTTATACCAGTTAAGGCAGTGGCTCTCAGCATGTTTTAGAGTCAAGGCACCCCTTGATAGATTCTAGTGTTCCCCCAGAAAATATCAGCTCTTAGTAGTCACTCGCTTTGAGACTACGTAAAAAAAAATACAGTAATTCTTCTGTTGCAAAGAACTCAGAAAAAACACAGCAGAATACTTTTAACACTGTGGATTCTTATTTGTAATTTCCAGATTTAATTTGTGAATCATGTTTTCATACTTCACAGCGCTAACATTGCATGGCAACCGTGAAAAGATCTCAAGGCAACCCAGGATGCCATACAACCCTACTTGAGAATCACTGAGTTAAGGAAACCATGGTTTTTACTAAACTGTTTCCTGTTTTGGGTTGCCAAATACCATTTGCGGGTATACATCCAAGTTTCCCAGAAGTGAGATAAGAAACATCATTGCACCCTGGGCAAACCCTGTGGGAGAACTGGAGGAGTGGCATGGTTCTGAGAGACAGGAGGGAGGCGTGCACAGGTTATAAGAGCCGGGAGCTGCTCTTCCTGCCAGGCTACAGACTCTTTGGGGGTGCCCTTCCTACTCACCCATAATAATTAGTCATGAAATCAATTTACATTTTTCCGACAACAATGTGAACAGGAAAAGCACAGCAAGGAATTCTGTGTTACACTAGTTATGCTGCTGTTTTTTAAATGAACAAACCTTAGATATACCAATTTAAAGACTGTGTTGAATCTTCTGAAAATGCCTTAGTCCTAAGGTAACGCATTAGCCCTACTAGGTAATGCATTAGCCCTAAGGCAATTGTTAATAAAAAATAACCTCTGTTCTTTTTCCTGGTTCTCCTATGCTTTCTTCTTCTTTCTAATAAGAACTTTAAAAAAGGACAATATTTTATTATCACTCAAAATGTATCAATGTCTCCACCACCCCAAGTTATATCTAGTAAAGAGAATCTATTATTTCTCTCCTATTCCCTTGCCCTTGTGAACCAGAATGTTCACATCCTACAAATTCTGAGAACAGAAGAAAAATTGCCACTTCCTGGTCTCTCATTGGAATTATTCAAACTCAAGACTCTCCTTCTGTTGCAGCTTTCTTCTATGCATGGCATCAGATTACACGGCTGACCATAGGATCTATTCTTGCTGAAGACTGAAAAAGAATGACACACTATCTTCTAAGTAAGGCCTCACAACTAGAATAGGTGGGATACCTTTTCCAACTGGTCTAATGTTAAAATAGCAAATCCCTAATTTGTATCCTAGGGCAGCCTTAGTACCAGCTCATTTCAATATGGATTATGCATGCTTTTCTAGAGATAGGCACTATGTAAGCCCCAGGGACATGGGAGAAACTCCAAAGCAGCACAGATAGCAGTGGACATTTATTTGCCTAATAATATTCCCCAACCCACCTCCAACGCTAATTCACAATTTATATTATTAACTGAGAAAGCCTGTGTCCCATGCACAAAGAACCTTTGCAAAATCTTTTAAAGAGCTTTTAATTAATATTATTTGCCAATATGTTTATACCATAAGCGGAGCTAAACTGAAGAAT
>NW_017728950.1:56114700-56116330 GCF_001723895.1 Crocodylus porosus | reverse complement strand
AGGCACCAGTTTAAGTCAATTCATACAATCTTTGCTCAAGCAAAACTCCATTAAAGTCAATATAGTTTTGTCCAAGGAAGACCGCATGATTTAGCAAGTCTTCTCATGTTCAAAATCTGTAGCCAGAAGGGTAAAGCACACGTGCCTACAATTAGGGACCTAAATCCACATAGGCACCAAAATAGAAGAACGCTGGGTTCCAGATTGGCCCCTTAGGGCTTCATTCTGTAAAATGCTGGTCATCCCCAAATACCATTAAACTTGAAGGGACTCAGATGCATGACACCTTGGAGACTGAGCTCTTCAACAACCCATCTGCTGTTTGAGCAAGCTAGGGGCATGAAATGCCATGCAGAGACACCCAAGATAAGTTTAATCGAGTTAACTCAGGTAGCAAATGCAGTACAGTGATATTCTCACACAACCCTCCACCTAACCTAATTGGTCTTGTTCAGAAGCAAGAGATGTTGGCCCTAGCAAATCACCATACTAATATGGGTTTACTGCTTCTAGTACCCGAGTCATCTCATTCAGAGGTAACCAAGATTAAATCTATAGGAAACACTGAATTACACAGTGTAGCCATACTCTTAGAAGGCAACATATATGTTGACATTCATGCATGGGTGTGGACACATAGACCGACAGACATTTAAATAAGTTACTTCTGTGTAAACATCATGCCTTCTTTTAGATTCATGTTTCTTTTAAACTCATGTCTCAAACTCCTCATGCTTCACTTCAACCTAGGGGAGCAATCAGGAAGTCACATAAACAGAACTGGGATCTTGCTTACGGAATGAAGAAGGGGCACAATGGTCTATTAGGCAGCTTTATCAGATACAAGTCAATCTTACAAAAAGAGTTTTTAATAGATTACTTTGGCTCAGCTTAGAGGCCAAATGGTAGAAGATCCAAGTTGCCCCATGTTTAACCGCTGCTTTATCCTCAGAGCATTGAAGGTGCCTTCAGAAAATACTTGTAACTGTGACTTAGTTCTTTAGAAGAAATAATACATTCATTACTTCAGCACAACATTGTTACTGAGATAAAATGACTGATATAAAAAACCCTATTACACAAATGCTAGATCAGTAAAATTTGAGTTACTATATAGGCATGCATATATTTGTTTCTTACTAGGTTAGAAGGACTTCAAGCTGTGTCTCTCCCTATTAGTTGTAACACGACTTTTACTAGTAGCCTACAAAAATAAATGCTGTGAAACAAATCAGGTGTCTAGTCGTGTACAGAGAATATATAGGAAATAGCTCTGTCTTGTATCATCAATCTGGTTCAGAAATTTGATAGACCAGTCTAGCCTAAACCGATTAAATCTGATTAGTACGACCATTACCAGCAGATTGAGAAAAGTAATTATTCTCCTTTATTCTGCACTGATAAGGCCACATCTGGAGTACTGTATCCAGTTTTGGGTCCTCCACTACAGAAAGGATGTGGACAAGTTGGAAGGAGTGCAGCAGAAAGCAACAAAAATGGTTGGATGGCTGGGGCACATGACTCCAGAGGAGAGGCTGAGGGAACTAGGCTTACTTAGTCTGGAAAAGAGAAGACCGGGGGCAGAGGGCAGGAATTTGATAGCAGCCTTTAACTACCTGAAGGATGACTC
>NW_017728950.1:56112419-56113870 GCF_001723895.1 Crocodylus porosus | reverse complement strand
CCTCAACCAACTCTGACCGACATCAAAATAGGTAGTGTAGATATAGCCTTATAGAACTCCTGTATGGGAAAGGGAATAAGCTATCATTTGTAAGTACTTTTGTATCAGCATAAATGCACTCGTTATACACACTGTAACTGTAAATTTTTTTGAAAGAATAACATATTCTTAAGTAGAGGTACTGGTATAAAAGGTTAAAATAAAATTTGTAACAAGCAAAAGGGAAAGAATCTATTTGGGGGGGGTTGTTGTATTTCTATGTTAAAAACAATAACTTCACAGTACTCTAAAAATTCTTTATTTTCCTATGACATACTGCATATAGGAATTGAAGTGACAGTTGCACAGGTCTGTGTTACTCTGCACATCACAGTAACACTGTTTCCTCAGAAAGCATGCTCTGAATTGCTATGGTTGTGCATAGGTTAATTCACAGGCATACACTTTTGTATCAACCAACATAAGTAGGAGATCAGAAATATACAGGTATCAATACACAATGCTTTAATCTAAATTATTTTTAATAAAATTGTATTAGATTAAAAAAGCATAACTAAAACAATGAGCTATTGCCAATAACTGATAATACTGCACCCAAGCCTATTACAGTGCTATGTTTTCATGCTGTTTTTCAATATCAATTTATTCCTTTTAATATTAAAATGAAATACCACAGAAAGTGGTAGTCCTTTAAGGACTTTAAATTCAGTCAAAGATGCACTAATTAAAATGATATATTAGGAGTAATAAAAAATACCAGATTCTGGCGACTTATATTAAACAGAACAGCAAATAAAATAGTAAAGGTGATACTAAGTTTCTGCTAACATTCTCCTGTTCATAAAGCCACTGTGTGCAGGACTCTTCTCCAGCACAAATCAGAAATCTGAATGTGTTGCAATTCATACAGTCCCTAAAATCTGATACAAGAAGGGACTAGGACAACACAGGTGACTTCCAACAACACACACTACCCTCTGGTTTGTCCCCTACTTCAGCAGCAGAGCCAAAATATGCAACAGCTTTTATACCAATGACAGACTCTTATGCATAATCCACCCTCATAGGGTCAAATATGCCAGCTCTACAGCTAGCATATGCTAAAGATGCAACGAAGAACTTGCATCAGACTCCAGGAACTGGCACGCTGATTTTTTCTCTATATGTATATTTCAGTTTTAAATATTTTTAAAAACAAACTCTCAGTACCCTAGGATTTTGCAAGATACACTAACAGCCTCCCTCAGCAAAACAACTACTAAGAAAGCTAATTTACATTTTATACTCTGTCATGCAGATTTACATTCTTCAAGTTCAACCACAATCAGAAATGACAGCAACCTACCTTTTTAAAGGTACAAACTAGTGTAATATAACTAACATTAAGAAATGTAATTTTCCTATTTTATTATATCCAAATATTTTGTCCCTAATGATAAAAACTGGGGGGG
>NW_017728950.1:56101887-56111874 GCF_001723895.1 Crocodylus porosus | reverse complement strand
ATCTACACGACAGAAGCAAACTGTAAATGATGACTGATAATTCATCAAGCATAATTCATTAAGTTTTTCATCACAGTGTAAGCTGTGCATAGTGTAAGGATCACAAATGCAGTTCTTGAAATCACTCAGCAGCAGCTGGAATCTTTTTTCTATGAGCTGGAAAATTGAACTGAATGATGTATCATGAAAGATGGTGGTTATGTTGAAGTCTAGAAACTTGAGCTGTATTATGTTAAAAGTTAATACATTATGCTTTCAATCGTTGTTTACAGTTTGCTTCTATCATGTGTACATCCAAAATTGTTAAAGTTTAAAGTTGCACGAGGACTTTATAAACACCCTGTATATATGTTAAGTAATAAGTACTATTTTACAAACGCATACTATTTCCCCCAAGTGAACGGACAACTAGAGTTTTGCAAGGCTAAGTTAGTGTTTAACACATTTCTTTTCAATGTACAGTGGCATGGAATTATTACTACCACAACTATTAAAAACATGCTAGACAACTCACTGCTAGGGCTGAATACGGCAGTTCTCACATGAAACTCCTTTTGAAGTCAATGGGTATTTTGTATTGAAATCAAAATAGTAGAGTATTTAAACATAGCATAGTTCACAAGCATACCCCCTTTATTCTATGGGCAGTCAATAACATCTGAGCCTTTTAATGGCAAAACAACCTACCTATTTATCATGGCAAATAATAGTAAAATAATAGGTTACAAATAGAGAAGCAAAATCTATGTGACCTTTTTCTTTCTCATGAGGAAGGACGGATGCAAGAAAGGAAGGCAGGCAGGCTAATGCTTACTCACCAGTGGCAAACAGAAATCTTTGAACCAACACCATCAATTTCTGCAGGGTTTTCATTTAAAAATAGTTTTATTACAACTCTTATGGTCCAAAGATATCTATCAAGTAAGTACTGAACATTCACCTAAGGGCAAATAACTCCAGTGATTCTGTTATTGCTTTGAACTTTCTCAAACTGCAATATATGATAATGGAACAGAGTTTGTCAACTTTCAGTATGTATATTCAAAAACACACGGCCTTTAGATTTCATCAACTTTACTTCGTTGCTGTCGCTTGGACAGCTGTGGTCTGCAGTAGATATAGCCATGATAACCATTCATGGAGAGGCGGAAGCCAATTCACAGAGTAATAAAAATGTCCTCCACATTGACCACTTCAGCATCCAGGCTGGGTAGAGACTGTGACAACTGTGAGGAATCTGTGGAATGACAGGGGGCACAAAAAAGGAGAAAGCTGTGTTTCATAGACAGAAACAGACTAGAAAGGGAGATGTGGTTCCATACATTTTGGGAACCTTACACAGATATAAAAAAAAATGAAACTTCAAACATGATTCAGGGAGAGTAACTTGGTAGGAATCACAATGCTTTCCTTTTTCCAAGAACCTGGGACTGGTTTGTGCTTCAGATACTAGGGCTATTCTATCTTTCATAGTGACCTGAAAAATATGTGGACACTCGGGACCATATGCTACTACAACCCTTATGCACTTAAGTGTGACCCTATTCCATATTGCTCAAGCCCATGAAAAACTGTTAACATAAGAGGTCCTTCCCTCCTCCTGAATTTTTTCCACTTCATTTTAAGACTAACGTGATACCATGCTATAAAGAGAGAGGTATTAATATATTTTCAAGAACTCAAACAAGGTACAACAGAATCACACTTAAGCATCTACGTCCACTTACCTATTAGGCAGATAACAGGTTCAGTAGGTCCTGGCCTCTGGACTTAGCTCAAAGTATGAATGTACTCCCTTGTAAACAAAGCAGATACTGACAGAAATGGGTCTGAGTTACAAATTTCACGTGATAATCTGTGTATCCACAGAGTTACGAAGGTGAAATCTAGTATTCTCATTTAGGTTCCTCTCTACTGAGGAAGACTGTCAAGGGGAGAAATCTACAAGAGAAGGAACACAAGACCCTCATATATACTGTGGAAATCTATCGTGCAAATGGTTTGATTTGTTAACGATTTCTTTCTTTAGAAAGAAGTTAGGTTACACTGCATATGTGCTTTGAACGAAAAAGGATTCTCTAGATCATAAAAGGTATGTGTTGAATGAGGTATGCTGTCATGAAGCCTGATATAAAGCACAAATATTCATGAACTACTTTGTAGCACCGAACTATTTCTGGAATAATACTTGCATCACTATATCATAATTCATATCCACAGGGGGTATAGTTAAAATTTTTCATGCTGTATTAATACCTGTATTTCATGCTTTTAAGTGCTTAACCATGCTAAACCTTAACATTCTCTTAACACATTGTCTCACATAGCACAATATATCAATATGTTCAGACACTATGATAATTGTGCCAATTTTTGGAAGTGCAGTTTACAATGTTCCCAATATTCATGTGTTGTGGCGATGAGCAGCATGGATTCGTAGACCACTGGTACCCAACCATTTTGCTTGGCAGGCTGAATGGGGACTGCCCTGTCTGTCTATGGACTGGATCTGGTCCCAATCTGATGCCCCTTGGTGCTAGCCATGGGGGCCACATAGGGGAAAAGACCAACCCCAACCCCAGTTCCACAGGAAAGAAAGAGACGTGGACCGACCCATGTCTAGTTGCAGGGGGTTTAGCTTAGCCATGATCTAGCCATGAGAGATCAGAGACATGGTTCACCCCTGATCCAGCCATGGTGGGTGAAGAAATACGGCCTAGCCCCAACATGCCACACACAGCTTCAGATCTGGGAATCTGGCGGGGTGGAGGGTGGCCATATTAATGGTCACCACTCCCCGACTGCCAAATCTCCCAACCTATTGTGAGCCCTATAGGCCAGATGCCATGGCTCCATGGGCTGCATTTGGCCCACTGGCTAGAGGTTGAGGACCCCTGTCTTATAGGTAATAATGTTTTAAAAAATCAGTTGTTTCCATATCTGAATCATACTGGGATGTCTAAGAACATTAAGATGTATGGAATACTGTTTTGCATAGGATGTATAAAACTATCTGCAATATAATTCTCTGGATCTTGTGGTCATCACTACCACTGTAGGTTGCAATGGGAGTCAAGAATTAGAATAAAATGTTATCACTGGGTAGTTTTTATTTGTTTTCGTCATTCTTCCAGAGAACCATGTTGCATCTCTCTCCAAGAACCTAAGTGATGTTCTGTTGATACTCCCAATAATACCCTGTAAACTAAGCCAAGTGGGGTCACAGAAGAATTACCACATGAACTGCCACTGTGATTGTAGGCCAAAAATGTTCAAACTCAGCATGCCATAACAAATACTGGTTCCAAAATATTCTGAATATTCAAAGCAAATGGGAAAGATGACTTATTTTTTATGAGAAATTTCAAAAAATAAAGCAGAAAGAATGAAACCAAGGCTAGTCAAACACCACACAAATCAAGATTAATTGCAAGTGCATTCAGGATACAGATAAAACATTTTATATAACCCTACCAGATACTTGTACATCAATATGTAGTCAGTCAGTCATTTAATTTTATTATAAATGAAAAATGTTTAAAAGTTTTGGTTTTGTAGTATATAAATTTGCAGTTTCCTGAAGGCTGTCTGGAAGGTAACAATTTATTCTTTGTGTTCCTTCACATGTAATGTACCATATATAATAATAGCAGAAACTCTTGAATGAATTACTGTATTATGCATAACTCAAGAATCAATTACTCTGTTTTTTCTTCCCTCAACAAATGTCTATAAAAAAGCAGCTTCAAGAGGTTAGATAATTTGGTATATCAGTGTGTCAAAAGCTGGCACTATACAACTGGAAAAAATTCTAATTAGAGTTAGCAATAAATATTTAGAAGTTATACTTTGATGCTTTCACTTCTAATATCAAACCTCTATCTCAATGTAGGCAGCTTTCAAAAATACTAAAGGAAACAACAGTCTTTGAAGTTCAAAAAAACCCCAGAGTGCTCTCCTGTATAATACTATAACTATTATTATTGAGAGTTGCTGAGCAAGAGAGAGCAGAAATCACACAGCCACAACTGATGAAGGTACAACATGCAAAACACCTAGAAAACAAACTTTGTGACTTAATTTAACTGTTTGTGTTTACTGTTCTTCCGACTGCCCTAGTACATTGATGTGTAGCATCTTGTTCCCCAGTACATTCATATATAATATTTGTGCGCCCTTAAACCTAAGGTACTACTAGACTGCTATTAATACTACATTTAATCACACTTGCCAAACCAGATACTATTCTGGTGTACAATGAACATTTATCAAATGAAGTCAAAGGGGCTATGGTGATTTGTACTAGCTAACATCTGACTGTGATTTCAGTGAACCTGTATTGTATGCAACTGTGAAGCTATATTTGATATCTGTAGACTCTGAACCTCCATAAAACAATCAAATGCCTCTTGTATTTATTTTAAAAACCTCATTTTTGGGACTATATTCTCTCCTGCTCTTGTGTGCAGTACCTACACACAGTATTTTGCTACTGACATTGAGATATTGCCAAGGACAGAATTAGACCCTCCAAATGGATACAGTGTATATTTAATCCTCGTTCTTTATATATAATTTCAACAAGAAATGTTCAGCAATGTAATATACACTTCCCTGAATAACTACTTCCGTGTTGCTCTTCCTGAATGAATATTAATAGTGTCCACTTGTGACATAGTATTTTTTAACATAATTGTCTACAAGAATTATGAAATTGTGAGGGGAAAAATAAAAATAAAAACAGAGTTCAACCAATTGTTATTTAATGTTGAAGGGCAATGTATCTTTCAATAACGAGAGGATGGTTTGAAGACAAGGTAGATATGCACCTTCATAGATGACCTAAATTAAGATATATGTAGAGAACACATGCTTTCATGAACCCAAGTTCACTTCATCACTTCACTGAGACAGAACAAAGGCAGATAGGACAGTGTCCCCTTAAGGCTTTTTGCAGCTAATCAACAGGTCAGCTAGTAATGTCCCTCTGTTCCTTCCTTGGAAAAAGCTGTTTAAGAAGAGCTTGAACTAATCAGAGAGGCTTTTGTTCTGTTGATGGGCTGATAAACACTGTGTTATCAGCCCTCTGCTGGCTCCCTTGCTTGTCAGGTTTGTAGAGAATATGTAGAAGCAATAAGAGGGAGATTGAAAAGCTTAGGATCATCAATAGATGCATGCACTGCACACACACCCTTTTCCTCAGAGTGCTAGCCCAGGGTTGGGGTCCCGCCCCTTGTGTTGCAAACAGAGAAAAGCCTGGGCCAGTATAGGCAAGGTGGGGGTTTACACCCCTCCCTAATCAGAGCCTCTTGTCAGGGCCTGGCCATGCCCCCCACCCTCAGCTCAGCACTGTATAAGCGAAGGGAAGGCAGAGCTGCTCTAGTGCCCCCTGGCTTTTAGCCTGAGCCACTGCAGGCATGTGCCTGCATTTCCTCAGTCCAGACAGAATGTCTGTTCACTTGCAAACCAGTTCAACCTATGCAGGTTAGACAAACCTGCAAAGATTGAATCAATTCAGGCTCTGGCTTTTTTTGAATATCTGTCCCTAGCATGTATGGAGTTATTGCAGAGATATAACAGAAGAACAACAGCTGGACATTAACTTTTAATTACTGCTGACTGTCAGCTAAGGGAAGCAGAACTTGTAAAAACAGCATGGCCACATCTTGAGAAAATTATGTCAGAAGACTATAACAAGGACTCTGCCATGTAGCGTAATGGGGAAGATGGAATCTTGAACATTCTCAGACAGGGGGCCAAGGGCTGCCAGCATGCATGTGCATTTATTTTTTTCAGACCATGAAGTACTATTGACTAGTGAATTAATACTAGCTGACTAACAAACTCTATCTTCTGTTTTAAAAAGAAGTGCTCTTGTACTGACTATATAGCTCCTAAATTATAACAAATTTATATATTTTCAATACAGAATATAATGGAATGTGTCCAAGAAGCCATGGTGGACACTTGTGCAGAAGCCAGGGTCCAGTTTCATTGGAGTTGCAATAGTCCTCCTTGCAAAAATTAAAAGGCCTACCACTAAAAGGGTGCATAAAGCATGAAGGCAATCTTGCCAAGCAGACTAGTGACAAATACTAAAGAGCATGAAGTTGATTCTCAGCACAAGAATTCAGTGTTGCTCTAGTAGATTAAATGTATCATGCTAATTATTTACCCCAACCATAGATTAGTCCCCATATTTTAATTCCTTACACTGCCACCATTGTTTCAGTAAGTGATAGATTTATTGCCTTATATTCCCACTTTGTCAATTAAGTTAAGCTAAGAACAAAGCAAATCCAATGAAATCCTGAGTCCATTGAATTCAATAGTAAAATCCCATTTACTTCAACAGAGCTAGAATTTCACCTGTAATGTTGTTTTTTCTGTATGTGTGAGCAAGTGCTCATATCATGTCCTGTTACCATATTAATGTCACTTCTTAAGGCAACCTTCAAAACATACATCCTCAAAATCTAAGCACCTCCATGTGTATGTCTAAAACTCACAATGTCCAACACAAATAAACATTTTCATTCACACCCTCATATACCCATAGAAATTAGCAGGTATATTTTGTTAAAGCTGCTTTTACTTGGTGGTGGTGGCTGTTGTTGTTGTTACATTTATAAAGATGCAATCAGACTTTTATGAGAACTCCTTCTTGCAAGGCAACTTTCTTGGCTTAAGAAATGCAGTGAATTTGGGGGCGTTTCTTGGAAACAATTTTATTTCACCTTTCGGCCAGGAACAGAAATTACACATAAAATGGTATAAGTGAACAAAAAACAGTTCAAATCTGTAATGCATCAGAAGTTCAGTGCACATGAAAAATTTTCAAAATGGCCAACACTGACTTAAAATAAATTTGATGCATGTAGTATCAGCCTTGACTGATTTAGGTTACATTAGTTTATTGAACTTGTGTCCCAGATATCCTCCAGATTCAAGGCAACTCATCGTCTGCTAGAATCCCAGAATGCTTCGCACCTCCCCCACAAACCCCTCCTTTCAGAGTGGGTGGGCTAGCCTTGGGCCCAAGCCGTCTGCTCCAGCCAAGCAGGAGGGTGTGCTCTAGCACCTGCTGGCTTCTGGCCTGGGCCACTGCAGGCACATGACTGCATTCCCAGAATCAAAAGTGCATGTGTGTTCACTTACTTATCAGATCAATCTACACAGTTTTGACTAACCTGCAAAGACTAAACTCATTTAGCCTTAGGCTTTTGACTGTCTGTATTTAGCCCCAAAGGCCAGCTGACATCTGTTGGCATATTAACTGGTGTCTTGAGACAGATTTTGCTCAATGAACCTCTAAAACATTTAGATTTTTTCCCCCTGAAAATATATAAATGTGTATATAAAATATGTAGATAAAGGCTTTATTAAATTATTTACTAGATCATCAAGTAACATAAAATAGAATAAACTAGTAAAAAGTGGCACAGCTTCAATGGTGTGATGCCAGTTTATACACGTTATGGATTTGGCCCAGTATTTTTAGATTAAGGATGGCATTAAGGGATGTACGTTTACAGCACAATGATCAAGGATTAATTGCACAGATCCCAACAATAACAGAAATTGCATGCATAATTCGTCATGCACTAGCCTGGAAAATTAGCCCTGATTGCACAACAGTTGAATGAATAGGTATAATCTGATACACTTCATACCTTCCCACCAGAGAACTATACAATACCAAGTAACTGTAACTAAATTTCATTACTCTGCTAGCAGATGTCATCACAAAGGAAGAGACTATAGAAGGGCATTTTATTTTTTCTGAGGAACTGAAATAATTGGCCTAGCTGATAGACAGTCATAGTACCTGGTACAAGAAGTGGCAGGTTCAGTAAATGGATGGATGTCTTTAAACTACCTAAACTTAATTTCATATCAGACAGCAACAAACCCAAATTTCATATGAAATTTGACACATTGTACTATACTTGTATCTTGCGGATAAAGAATAAAGATAAGTCTCAAGTAACATTTACCATAAAAAGTTGATTCAGCAACACTTTTACAAAATTAAATCAACTATTATTAACCTACTGTATATTATTCCTATGCACTGATTAAGAGAGACAGTATTTCATCTCCTAGGTTGCTTCATTTAGTGGTGAGAGAAGAGATTGTGATATATACTTTAAGGTTCCAGTATTATAAATTTACTTTTGTGATCACTCCTTAGTTCTTTCAAAATGAGGTAAACATAAAAATTATTAGGGGAAAAAGCAGCTGTAAAAATGTTAAATATTATTACTCTTTTCCACCCCTTTATTGAAAGGGTGAAAGAGAGGTGAGAGGGGAAAGCTGGTTGCTAGAAATGAAAGGTAATTACGGCATTACTTCTCTAAAGCTAGTTTAATTGCAGATATAATCTTAAATCAGGCAAAATTTCCACTGAAGTCATACTATGGGCAGTGGGAGTTTTGTCTGTGTCAGGATGCCAGGAACAGATCATATACTTTTGTACTACTTAAATATAGAGTCTACACATTCTGATTTAACCACTTCATAGCACTTAATCATGGCTTTGCTTTTGAAGATTTTTGTATTATAATCTACTTGCTTAATAAGACAAACCTTTTATTTTTGTTGTTATGGTGGTAGAAACTACCAAGTTTTCTGAGACTCAACTTTTTCATAAATGTAGGGCCTGTTTCTCCTGTCAGTTGCCTCAGTGTAAATCAGCAATCACTTCCTTGCGCCAGAAACAGACATCACACATAAACTGGTTTAAGTGATCAGAAACTGGTTTAAACCTGTAACAGAGCAGACATTCAGTGCAGATAAACCAATCTGAAAATGGCTGAAACTGGTTTGAGATAAAACTGGTTGAATGTAGTATCAGACTTAACTGATTTGGGTCAAACTGGTTTATTCAATGTCTATCCCAGACCCCTTGCTGGTTTAAGTTAAATCGGAGATGCCTACCATCCCAGCATCCTCTCTGGGCTGGGCTGGGCAGGGTTTCCTGCTCCACATCAGAGCTGGCTCCTCCCGTTTGCTCTCAAGCCGGAGCAGGGGTGGTGTGTGACAGGATGCAGGCTTGTCATAGCCCCTTAGGAAAACTTCTCCCTCCACCCCCTCAACCCCCTGCTGGCAAACCCTGAGGACCTCTATGGCTTTTAGGCATCCAGGCAGAGACAGAGTTAATTCCTCCCTCTGTCCAGCTTGCCTACAGCCAAGGAAAGGATTCATTCCACAGCGGTCCCAAAGCAGGGAGGGGCAGAAGAGGCAAGACCTGCATCTGTGAGCCCAGAGCTAAGACCTATAGAAACAGACTGAGAGGTGAGAAATATTGGCAAAGACCTGACAATTAACACACATGTGCTGGAGATGGAGTTAAGGGAAGTTGTAGACAGCTTCTGGTTGGAAGTTATAAGCAGAACCTGTAAATCCTAAACAAAGCCTTTCTGAATCCCTGGTTGTAAGGAGATACTCTGCCCTCAGGATTAGTAAGACTTCTGCAAGGCTTTCTCTCGTCTTCCTGCTTTACATTTTAAGTTAGACTAAGTTGTGTCTGCTGTGTTTTACTGGCTGTATCTTAGCTTAGGCAAAGATTTTTGGTAGTTCTCTATTGTATTCTCTGCAAAGTGTTGTGTTCAATACATGCTTGCTTCAGAGAAAGGACTTTTTTCCCATCCCCACTCATCATTCTGGCAGCAGCTCTCCCCCCGCCCCCCAGCTGGTGACTGGCTATACCCCCTCTGCTCCAGCAGGGAGGGGTGAGAGTGTTGGAGGGCATCTCTCCTCCCTACCTTTTGGCAGTGGATGGCAGGCATGCTGTAGCGCCCCCCCAGTTTCTGGCTTGATCCACTGCAGGCACATGCCTGCATTTCCTGTTTTAACACAGAATGTCTGTCCAGTTATTAATCAGTTTAAGCTGCGCAGCCTAGACTACGCTGCAAAGAGTGAATCAATCCAGGCTCAGGCTTTTTGAATGTCTGTCCCTAGCCTTGAAGTCGGTACAGGTAAAAC
>NW_017728950.1:56087458-56100997 GCF_001723895.1 Crocodylus porosus | reverse complement strand
GTGTTAAAACTGTTACAGGTTGTGGAAAACTCCCTTCCCCAAACCTCGCTCAAAAAAAGACCCTGCTTGATGTCATATTTCTGAGCAAGAGAAGGCAAAAAAAAATAATAAAAGAAGGATAGCAAGCTCTGTATCAAGTAAAGTCATGGGGAAAGGTTCAATTATAGTTTCAAATGCCAGTCACAGTAAATATTATTTTAAACATAATTTTAGATTTAACACTACGCTCATTTCTGTAATTAAATTAATGGTGTAGTTTAAAAAGAGCAAGCAAAAAGTGGTGCATGGAAAACACCACTGATGGAAATTCTCAATAGCCATATAAGCAGATGAATGAAAATGGCATAATAAAATTAGAGCATTTACATGGATTCCTGTCAGAAAGTCCTACAGTTGTCATTGCCTCATAAAATCCCAGCAATAAAATGAAACCCAAGTGTTATTCCTTCACAGAGACTACATTCTTCAGAGATTTAGAAAGGAATATCTATAAAACTCCTGTCTCTGTCTCTCCAAGTGCATGTGGGTTCTCCTGCCCTATACTCTTCTAACATAATAGACATTTAATTTGCCTAAGATTATAAAAAGTACTGCTTACATACAATAGTCTCAAAATTACAGTATCTTTCAAATGCTGAAGACCAGATCTTGAACTCTCACCAACGTGACTCAGGATTCCCTTCACATCAGTGGAAAATGAATTAACAGACAAACAAACCTTTAAATGAGTTTACAGTCAGATCTGCAAAGTGCAAAACTTCAACTATCCTCACAGAACTTGCCACAGTGGAGCAGAGCCAAATAATCCACAAGTCTAGTAAACTGTCTCCAAAACTTCCCATAACATGTTTTTGGAGCATGAATTACAGTCCTATCCTTCTCTCACCGAGGACAAATAAGAGAAGCTCCATATTCATAGTTCCACTGTGAACGAACAGCTCCTAACTGCAGCATGTTTTAATTTTATCAAAGATTAAAAAAATGCACTACAAGAGTGATTCTCACTTCCCAAGTGACCTATTTAAGGCAATACCCAAAAAAGTACAGGGTATTAGGTATAAAAAAGACCTTCATGAGACTATAAGCTTAGAGTCTAGGCCAGAGGTTCCCAAACTGTGGTACGCATATCCCTGGGAATACACAAGACATCTCTGGGAGCTATGCAGGAGAAACTGTGTAATGGAGGATTCAATTTTATTATTATTAATAATAAAAATAATAATAATATGGCATTTAAAGGTGCATCCACACATGCAAGCGCGTGCGCTTGCAGCAGCTCAAATAGAAGCAATGCAAATATGAGCTGGGGCTTTTTGCCTCAGCGCACGTGCCCAAATATGCACTTTGGTGTAGGGTAAATTGTGCCACTTGGGGCAAAATAACCCTGCCTGGCTCCTCCCGGATCTTCAGCCAGGGGGAACTAGAGTCCAGGGCTACCACCTGTGCTGTCCCCAGAAGTATAAAAAGCTGCCCTGGCAAGTAGCTCAGAGCTATTCGCTCTCAGGAGCTCCTGGGACTCAGCCAATTACCACTACCCGTTGTGCCAGCTGGACTGCTGAAGCAGCCCTGAGGGTTTCCTGCACCCTTTGCCCACTCCAGCAGTCTGGCAGTGAGGGCTGCTGCCTGGCCGTGACCTGCTGCACACCTGTCAGACCCGGATGGGGACTGCACAGCCAGTAGAGGCATCTGCCCATCTAGGCCAGCTGCCAGTGGGCTGTGGCTGCCAGTGGGCCTTTGTGCACCACTACTGCCATGTGTGCCCCCTGTCCAGCCATCTGGGCAGCTATCAACCAGAAGATGCTCCCAGTGTGGTGGGCTGCTTTGAACTGTCAAAGCATGTCCTCCTGGCCCCATTTGGCCAGGAGGTCAGTCACCTCCAGCTGGGTCCAAGGTGCCAGCTCTGAGCAGGCTCCTCTGCCTGGATCCTGCCACTGGCCTCTGTAGCAGGAATTCTGGTGTTCCCTATTTGAAAACTGAAAAATCCCTGAGAAAAATAAATCCCAACATCACTCCATGAAATACCCTGAAATCCATGTTGCTCCACAATTATATATATATATATGAGAGAGAGAGAGAGAGAGAGAGAGGCCAACCAGTGTCTCTAGATAGTGTCTCATCATCTTAATAAAATTAATTCCAATACCTATATGTTTTGCTGTTTGCCTTTGGTTTCCTTACCATAGAGCAGTTAGAGTTCCCCCTAACCCCTTCACTAACCTGGATGTGGGGACAGCTGCCCCTGTAGCCACAGCTCCTGCCAACAGGTCTCATCCTCTCTGGCAGCTGGGCATGCAGGGTATGTGCTGGGGGGATGTGGCGTTTGCAGGAGTGGGGTTGGAAGGTGGGGGGCTGGGTGGCTCTGCGGTGTGTGGTTAGGTGCGAGTGGATTGTGGGGAGACTCCCACCCCCCAAATTTGCAGCACAGGGAACATTTTTTCATTCCCACGTGTGCCTCTTGCAGTGTCTCAAAGGGCAAGATGAACGTGCATGCTCATGTAGATATGCCCTAAGAAGTTAAAGTATAAAAGTGTGCTGGTAGGAGTACGTGGACAGCTGGTAAATCTGGAAAGGGGTACACAATAAGAAAAAGTTTGGGAAAAGTCTGGTCTAGACAATCCAGAATATTTCCTGAACTTACTAAACTGATCCATCAATAAATAAACTCTTACAATAAATAAAGAGTGTAACAACCTAGCTAAAGTCTCATTACACAGAAAACAAGCTGTAATGGGACTTTAGCTAGGTTGAAGAAAATAAAATGGAAATAACCACAGGAACTGCTGTTTTTCAATACACATCCATCTTTCAGAGCTCACACACAGATATTACTATGTAGCAAATCATCATAATTTGTATTGTAGTAGCACTTAGGAGACTGAATCATGAAATGGAACCTGATTGTGCTACATGCTGTACAAACGGAGAACAAAAATGCAACCCTTGCCCCAAACCACTTACAATCTAAATGTAAGACAAGACCAGGGAAGAAACCAGACAGAGATGAGGGAAGTACAAGGAAACAATAAGACAAACTCAAGATCAGCACTAGTATAAATGACACTAGAATCAATGTACTCTTAACTACTGCAAGTGTTTAGTATGCATCACAGCAAAGGTGAGTTTTAGGAAAAGATCTGCAGTAATATTATAGGCCTTGTGTCATGGGTCCAATTCAGCCTAAACCCAAAGGTATACAAACCTGACATCTCCCCTTTCCAAGCAAAAAAGACAACCCATTTCAACCAACTACATATAATGTTGTGTATGTGTACACACATACACAATAATTGCAATTATTAATACACTGACAACTTTCAGTCAACCTCTGAGGTACTCTGCACTGTCTTGCAGATCTCTGATGCAATCACATTGGTCTCTGCATTGTCTTGATTGGTCTGTGCTCTAGACTGGTCCATAGTCCTTCTCCAGTTCAGACACTGGTTGCTCATTTTCCTATCCTTCCTTTATGTGCTGCAGGAGTTTCCTATTTTTTTTGTAGACATTTCCTTCACTTGTCTCCACTTTTTAATATCTAGGATCTACTTCATGAATGACAACTATCTCCTGTATCTATGTTTTACCATTGTATACATTTACCCGTCTTGGGGTAGCAAAAGTTCTAGCTCTTGTGACCCCTTGTACCAATAAAGGTTTTATTTATATATTTATCACAGATCTTGTACACATTTATGTCAATGTGTTGTTTCTTATTAGTGGTTACCAAATTAGGTAGCTTTTTTCCAAGTTTTCTGATAAATAAGAGCTCAGCTGGTACAAGCCCATGTTTCAAAGGATTCATAGATGTTAAGGTCGGAAGGGAGCTCAACAGATCATCAAATACGACCTCCTGCCAGTGGCAGGAAAAAGTGCTGGGGTCATGTGACCCCAGCCAAGTGCTTGTCCAGTCTCATCTTGAAGACCCCCAAGGTAAGGGAGAGCACCACCTCCCCTGGAAGCCCGTTCCAGATTTTGGCAACCCTAACCGTGAAGTTCTTTCTGATGTCCAACCTAAATCTACTCTCTGTCAGCTTGTGTCCATTTTTCCTGGTTATTCCAAGGGGTGCTCTGGTAGACAGACCATCTCCTATTCCCTGCTCCCCACAGGTGAATTTCTATATTGTCACAAGATCCCCCCTCAGCCTTTTCTTGTGGAGGCTGAAAAGGTCCAACTCCCTCAGCCTTTCCTCATAGGACCTACCCTGCCGGCCTCTAACCGTACAAGTGCCCTCCTCTGAATCCTCTTGAGGTTGTTCACATCCCTCTTGAATTGTGGTGCCCAGAACTGGACACAAGACTCCAGATATGCTCTATAATTCAATAATATCAGATAAGGATGTCTGTGAGACTCCTCTGCCTCTCCTAGGAGCCTTTTTATTATGTTGACACCATTTTCCATTACACTGTGGATATCTTGGGCTAGAAAGTAATGTGTATAAATGCATATCTTTTCCAAAGCACTTGAAATCACACCCATCAAATTGTGGTACATTGTCAGACCTTACCACAAGTGATATGCTGTTTGACAAAGACAGATTTTATGTGCTGTTACATGGCTGGCAGTAATGTTATCAAGTCTTGCCATTTCTGGATAATAAAACTCATAGTTTAAAACCAATACATAGTTTTTTCTAGCATGAGGGGACAGATCTCCAGTTACTTTTGGCTATGGACCCAATTCTTCCTTGTCACTAACACTGACTGTTCTGATTAACTATCTCTGTATTTCTGACAGGCTGAACATACTTTAATATACTTTTCTATGTCCATATTCATTTGTGGCCAGTAAAGTTTTCCTAGCACTTCTTTTGCATGCCATTCTGCATTAATGGCTTGCATTACTGTTTGTAAAGTTCAATTTTTCACCAGGCATCTGTGAATACAGTCCACATTTGCTTTAACAAATTGACAAGAACAATGTCTTAACTCTGGGTTTGATTCTATTTCTGTTCTGTCAAAAGCTCCAGACAGTATCTGCCACCACTAATTCTTTCCCTAGTTCATATTCTAATTTTAAATCATATAACTGCAATTGAAAGAATAGTCTTGGAGGTATGTCAGCAAGCCCCTTTCTGTTTTTTGCCACCAGTGACTTGTGATCTGTTTCAGCTAATACTAATCTCCCATACAGGAATCACAGAGAAGCAGAGGTGGTAAAAGTCTCCAGAGACCATCTAGTCCAACCCCATGGCTGAGGCAGGATCATCTCTATCCAAAGTATCCTATACAATTCATAATCTAAACTCTACAAGGAAGACATGTCCAGAAAGATATGGAACTTCTTACATCCATGCACCAAAGCTAAAGCCCCTTTTTCAATTTGTGCAGACTGATCCTTTGTCTTAGTTAAAGCCTTGGAAGCATAACCTACGGGTAGAGACAGAAATTATACATGAGCCAGTATAAGTGACTGGAAAACAGTCTAAACCTGTAACAAAACAGGAGTTCAGTGAACATAGACTGGTTTCCAGTCACTTATACTGGAAAGGACAGAAACAAAAGGACAGAAACTAGTTTAAGATAGAACTGGATGTATGTCGTACTAGATTTAATTAGTTTAGGTTACACCAGTCTATAGAATTTCAGTACCAGATCTCCTCCTAACTCAATTTGGATCACTGTCCTCCGCCATCCCAGGATGTTATGCAGGTCCCCCTCTGCTAACTCCCTCTCGCAGGGAGATGGGCTGGAACTTAGCTCATGCTTCCTGATCCAGCCCAGCACTTAGCTGGCCACAGCCAAACACACAGTCCCTCTAACAAGCTGTCCAGCCAGAAAAGCAGGAAGAAGCAGGGCAGAATGAGTGCTGCAATGTCCCCCTCTGCCAAGCCAGGGTCTGGCCAGCAGAGCAGGCAGGAGCAAGGGTGGGGGAAGGAGGGGAAAATGAACACAGGGGCTCAAGGGCTTCCTTTCCTGCTAACCCCTGCTCCAGCCAACAGAGCAGGCAGGAGCAAGGGAAAGAACTAGGCAGCTGGTCCAGCCAGCACAGCAGGCAGGAGCAGCGGGGAAAGAACACAGTGCCTTCTCCGTCTGCCAGGCCCTGCTCCGGCCAGCAGAGGAAGAGCTCTCCAGCAGGGGAACGACATAGCAGCTTGCCCCTCAGCCAAGCTGGAGTCTGGCCAGCAGAAGCTGCCATATTTACTCCTCACCTCCACCCTCTGGCTCCTGCTTGCTCTGCTGGCCAGACCACAGCTTAGAAGAGGGGCAAACTTGTTCAGAGAACTTGCCTTGTTCTCTGTGAAGGGGACCTCACACAAACTTCTGCATGCTGTACCCCCACTTGAGGGGAGCTTGGGGAGGTGTGAGGGAAACCCACCGCGGCAGGGAGCTGCCCCCATGTGGGCAGTCCCTGGCTCAGCACCAGGATGGGGGGCTTCTTGCCCCCTCCCCTAGAAATCAGAGACTGGCAGGGGACAGGGGGCTGGGCTGAGCAGCCAGCTTGGCCACACAGGGGGAAATAATCCTCAGCATATGGCCCCCCCACACACCTACCCAGCTAGTGCAAAGACCGGGCTGAGGTGGGAAAACCCGTGCACCCAAGTGTGGGGTTCCCTCCATGTGGGCAGACCCCAGCTCAGGGGTGTCAGCACAGGATTCATGGATTTCTAGAGTTGGAAGGGATCTGATAGATCATTGGGTCCGACCCTCTGCTACAGGCAGGAAAGAGCACTGGGGTTAAGTAACCCCAGTCAGATGCCTGTCTGATCTCCTCTTGAATACCTCCAAGGTAAGGGAAAGCACCACCTCCCCTGGAAGCCCATTCCAACCTTTTGGAAACCCTTGCCGTAAAGAATTTCTTCCTTACGTCCAATCTAAATCTATTCTTCTTCAGTGTGTCGCCATTATTTCTGCTAACCCCGAGGGGCACCCTGGTAAATAGAGTATCCCCTATTCCCTGCTGCCCCCCTGATGAGTTTGTAGGCAGCCACAAGATCGCTTCTCAGCCTTCTCTTGTGGAGGCTGAAGAGATTCAGGCCCCTCCGTCTATCTTCATTGGGTCTTACCTGCAGACCCTCAACCATATAAGCGGCCCTCCTCTGAACCCTCTCAAAGTTATCCATATCCCTCTTGAAGTGCGGCACCCAAAACCAGACGCAGTACTCCATCTGCAGCCTCACCAATTCTGCATAGAGGGGAATTATCACTTCCCTAGTCCTGCTCACAATGCACCTGCTGATGCCAGAAAGAGCGTGCTTATTACCTCATCACACTGGCGACTCGCGTTCATTTTTGCGTCAACCAGGACTCTGAGATCTCTTTCCGCTGTTGTGGTACTCAGAATGGCACCCCCCAGTCTATAGGTGTGTTGGAGATTCTTTCTTCCCAGCTGCAGCACCTTGCATTTATCCTTGTTAAATCCTATTCTGATCTGTCCACTTCCCCAGTCTGTCCAAATCTGTCTGAATTCACTCCCTGCCCTCCAGTGTGTTTACTATGCCTCATAGCTTAGTGTCATTTATGAATTTGGACATGGTGCTTTCAACACCTTCATCCAAATCGCTGATGAAGATATTAAACAGTACTAAACCAAAGACAGAGGCCTGAAGGACACCACTGCCCACATCCCTCCAAGGAGAAACCAATCTATCCACCACTGCTCTCTGGGTGTGTCCCATTAGCCAGTTTTTCACCCACCTTACTATGAAAAAATCCACATTACAGCTACTCAGTTTGCTTGTAAGAACTGGGTGCGACAGTGTGTCAAAAGCCTTTTTAAAATCCAGGTAAATAATATCTACCTCCTCCCCTACATCTAAACACTTTGTGACCTGGTTATAAAAAGAGACCAAGTTAGTCAGGCAGGATCTGCCTGCTATAACCCCATGATGGTTGTCCCTTACCATTGTGTTACCCGCTGGCCCTCTGCAAATGTGGTCCTTTATGATTTTTTCTAAGGTCTTGCTGAGAACAGAGGTGAGGTTAACTGGCCTATAATTACCCGGGTCCTCCTTCCTCCCCTTCTTGAAGATAGGGACCATGTTGGTGGGATGGGAGGCTCCTTTCTCCCCCGTGGGGAGACAGCAGGGGCTTGGGGGCACGTGCCAGGCAGCCAATCGGGAATGGCCATCCACTTGGCTGGCAGGCATGCCGGACTGCCCCTCACCTTCTGGCCTCACCAGTGCAGGCCTTCCTTGCCTTGGCCAACTGAAGCCTGAACATGAGTTATGTTTGTTATCAGTCCAATCTACGCAGTTTACAGAAACCTCTGAGATATTGATTATTTGTACTTAGCTTTCTAACTGTCTGTGCTTAGCCTATAAGTCTCCAATGTTCCCCATACTTCTGCAAGAGTGCTGCCCAAGTAGCTCCTTAGAGGCATTTGTAGAGAGTTTTGTCTGACATTTCCAGTCACAGCATCTGAGCACCAGAGCCTTTTGTAAGAACAATTTTAAGTTCCTAATTCCTCATCACGATGTGCTTCCCTTATCCTTGGCTTAACTTTGTGCAGTAAAGCTTTTAGGCGGCTGAATTTTTGTACCAGATTGGGTACAATCTTCCCCATACATTTTACCACGCCTAGAAACTTCTACACACTCCTTCCTGGAAGGTGGCATTCTAATAATTGATTGTAATCAGCTGGGATCTACCTGCACGCCTTGATATGTACAACTACATTATTTCTTTGACACTACATTTTTACTTTTCCCTACTGAGTCTTAACCCTGCTGACTGAGCCCTTTCTGGAGGGCCTGGATCTGAAGCCTCTGATCACGTTCCTCCACTGAACAATCCCCATATTAAAATATTATATATTTTAGGATAATATATACTTTGGCACCTTCACTGACATCAAAAATTTGTTATATATATTTATAAAACACTTCTGTTGCTGAAAATAAACCAAAAGGTAATCTGCAAAAGCAGAATTTTTCGTATGCAGTGTTGAATGTGCACAAATATCTGCTATTTTTTCTTCCAACGGAACCTGCCAAAACCCAGCTGATGCATCTAATATGGGAAAAATGTTGCTTGTGTCATCTCTCCAAAGATTTCTTCCTTTGTGGGCACAGGAAAAAGTTCCCTTATATATTTTAAAGTTCTTTTGGATCTATGCAAAGAAGAATGGTTCCATCTTTTTCCACTATTACTAAAGAGTTTATTGGTCCCAGGTGCCATGTGCACCCAGGGCTGCAATACGTTGAGCTGGGTTGAAACAGCCCCGGCTGGCAGGAAACCAGCCCCTCCACAAGCTCATTGTGCTGCAGAGGGGCTGACTGGGGCATGAGGGTGCTCCAGTATGGAGCTAGCTGCCAGGCAGCCCCCACACTGAAGAACCCTCATGACCCAGCCAGTGGGAGAAGCATCTATGGCCAAATGAAGCCTAGAAGCATCGACATGTGTATTTACAAGTACTATCCTGCTGTGGAGTAAAGTAGTTTACTCGAGGCTCATAGGGAGCATGTGTGGACAGGAGACATTCACTGAGCAGCTAATTAGTCTGTTTCTCAGCAAATGTCTTGTGCAGATGTGCCTCTGAAACTTATCTCCAATTTTATTGTGCTCCTTTACGGTATATATTCCCTGAATAAGATATAGCGCTTGACAGGTCTTTATCCTTAATATAGGAACATATTTTGCCAGCACAACCACAAACTGAATTTTTTCATTACCATGTTTTACTTTTATCTCCAGCTCATGTGCCAACAGTCGGAATCAACTCCCTACTGTAAGCCTGGAGGCTTATCTGCTTGCTGTGAATACTTGCTTTCTTTTTCAAGCCCTTTACAATACAGTCTGGCATACACTGGCTTGTGCACAGGTGTCCAGTTTAAAAGTTATAAGAGTTCCATTTGTTTCCAACATGATACTCCAGTCTTCTGATCATATTGCATCTTGTACTATTCTTATATGCAACTCTTCTTCATTGCTACGTGCAACACTGTAATTTACCCTGTTGTGCAGTGTTTCCACACTGCTCCCTTCTGAGCCTGCAGCCCTTGACACTGCACACTTGAGCAAAATGTTGCAATGTTGTCCAAAAGCTGGACACTGCAGTAAAACTCTCTATGCTGCTTTGCCTAAGCTCTCCTTGATTGCATTTTTCAGGCATCCCCTTGCAATTTCTGTATTTTCCCCATTGTCTTCTAGGAGGATTTATTATTCCATCAACAACTTCAGAAGGAAAGCCAGATGCTGAAAACTAGTCTGGGTGATCTCTGCTGCTTTGCACATGCTGATTGCATTTTCTAGCTTCAGATGAGGATCCTCCAGCAATCTTTTCTTGAGCTGCATGTCTCTGATACCTATTACCATCTGATCTCTAATAATGGAGTCTGTGAGTTCTCCAAAACTGCAGGATTGACTCAGAAGTCTGAGATCCCTTTCAATTCCCCAAAGACTTCTCCCTCTTTTTGTGACCTCATGGAATTTCACTCTTTCGAAGTCTTGTTCTTTTTTCGTTTTTGGAGTACAGTACTCCTTAAACATTTTGAGCGTTGGCTCATAATCAGTCTGCTTTGCTTGGCTCAGTTGCAGACTGGTATCTACATCCAGGGCCTCTGCACCCACTTTATTAAATAGCTTTGGGTCACTTGCCTTCTCAGTTAAATCTGATACATCCACTAAAATTTGATATATCCATCCAGGTTCATCTTAAACCAGTTTCAGCCATTTTGAAAGCGGTTTACGTGCACTGAAATTCAGTTGTGCTTGTTACAGGTTTGAACTGGTTTCCAATCACTTATACTGCCTTAAGTGTAATTTCTGTTCCTAGCCTAAAAGTATACAATCTCCGCAATGGAATATCTCAGCATATGTTTACGGTAAGGCACTTTTTATCTCCCTATTTTTATCTTACTTCACTAGTAGGCTATAACACCCTATTTATTTATATCCAATTAACACCTCCCACGCACCCACAACTGTGGCAGGGAAAGCCATGGCAGAGGACAAGGGCAGAATCTGCCCCTTGCCTGTTTTCCCTAATCGGGAGCAGGCTCAGCTCTGGCTTGGGCCTCGGGCTCAGAACCAGAGTTGAAGCTATGCCACTACGTGCTCCACACTGGAACTCAAATCTAAGATGATGCACTTTGCTCCCCTTGTTGACTAGGGGGGGAAAACCCTCTTCTTGGATTTCAGTAAATATGGTATATATTTAGTCAAAGTTGACAATTACTCCTATGACACATATGTATAAAAAAAACTATGAGCCTTTTGTTATAGGTTTGGATTTACCAAGGAAAACAAATCAAAGCATAAACCAAACTTTAGAAAGGATTTGTATAGCTTAGCCTCTCTCTCCCTCTGCCTCCCCACCAAAATCATAAATTATATTGAAATGATACTGAAATGTTAATGTCATCGTCTTTTAACAGTTTACTGTGAAGTTTGTGAACTTCATTAAGAGACTAAGCATAGTCTAGTTAAAACGATGAGCACCTACAACAAACAAAAGGTTTTCAAAAGCTGTCATTCATTCATTGCCCCCAATTAATTTAAAACATATCTCTGTGTGGATTCCTTTTTGATTGCATGTCTTTTAGCATAAAAATGTATTTCAGATTTGAGCCTTCATTTTGTCTATCACCAACTAAGTATCTAATGTCTTTCACAAATCTAGGCAATATGTAACTGTGACCAGCTAGTAAGATTTCCAAGGCTTTGATTCTCCTAACTGACATGGTTTCAATATTCTCTCTCATCTGTACTTGAAAGTTTCCCTCAGAATTTGTCCAAACTTCCGTAAAGAGTATCGGTCAGCACTGTCAGTATGGTTCTTGTGCATGTCAAATTATTGTCTTTTAGCAATTTTTCTCTTGATATATCAAAGAATAAAATAATATAAAATAGTTGTTTTCTTTTTAATTTTGGGAATATATGTAAACAAGTTAGACTACAAAATAAAAAATGGCATTGGTTTTGAACGGCAATAAAGTTACATCTGGAACTTGCACTGTTGTGTCTCTTACACTGTTGCACTCTTGTGTCAGTCTCTATACGATACAGGTATTGTGCAATTAACTAGTCACTCCGCGGCTCTAAGTTTTAGTTTGCTGCACCCCAAGTCATTTAAGGTGTGTTAATTGCACAATTACCTTGAGACCAGCTTCACATTCAAAATATTTGCCATGACATAAAAAGCTCCAACCAGCTACACAATTAGACCTTAAAAATGCATGCTAACTTTATAGCTGAAACAGCCCCGGCTGGCAGAAGACCAGCTGCTATCAAGTTTTAATTTGCATGGGTAGCAGGGTATCCCCTGTGGCCAGGAATCTTATCGTAATGCCAGACTGCCATTTTCAGACTGGCAAGCTTCAGCATTTTGGAAAATATCTTTGAGAAGACTTCAGAATTCTACCATTCAAAAGATAACACATGCAGGCATGTGTGGGTATAATTATTATTACCACTAAATTAATCACTCTCACTTCTGTAGGACCTGTGCAATGTTATGCAGCTCCAGTAAAATATTTATATAATGAAAAATGGAAGGCTAAAGCTGCAATTCAAACACTCAAATATTAAACTTACCTCTGGTATTTCCTAGTACTGGCCAAAGTTCCAGTTGTAAGAATTCAGCATATGAGGGGAAAAAAGACACTAAGGGCATGAGTAGCTGAAACAGGGGCCCTAAACTGAAGTGGTGGATTTTAAAAAACACAGCTGCAATCTGAGGCTGTCTCTCTGGTGGGGAGGAGAGGATGAGCTGCCAGAGGGCAGAGTGGTCCCTGGGCTGTGGGTGGGGGCGGTGCTTACCTCCGCACAGCTATAGCACCCCCCCCCAGCAGCACCCACCCACAGGCACCCAGCTCAGGCGGTCCCGGGGGTGTACTGAAGTTGCAGAGGGAAGCACCAGGTCCCAATGCAGCTCAGGCAGGCAGGCAGGCTTTGGGCAGGGTAGGGAGGATAGATCAGGCTCGTTGCTTTTCTTGGGTGGAGCTGCTTTCCCAGGCTGCTGTTATGCTGCCTGCAGGGCTTCCTGCAGAGCCATGGACCTGCATGGAGCCTGGTGCTTCACTCCACGGCTGTAGAGGCAGCAAACTAAAACTTTTAGTTTGCTGCACCCCAGGTCATTTAAGGTGCATTACACTGCCAAATTTCCTACAGTGCCTGGAATTAATGTGCAACATGCTGCTAAGTTGGGCAAACACCGACACAATTAAAGTGGTGCAAAAGCATTTAGCCTGCTTCGAAGTGTGATGCACACATGCTTCTCGTTTCATCTGCACAAGACAGTGTATGAAACAAGTTACCCAGATAATACAGAACACTCAATTAATGACTACCTCTGAAGTTACTAATTTATATTACATCTCCAAAACCTCAGAGGAACTCTATAGTACAGGTAGAGATGCAATTAAGTTTTCTAAACAGCTGTGATCAGGAGACCTCCTTTTTCCCTATGATCCAGTTCCTTATTCACTACACCATTTCCAGAAGCAACAAAAAAAAAAAAAAAAAAATAGTCCTGTAGGCACTACCTGATTCATAACATACTTAACAGGCCAGAGCAAATGTATCCTATGCCCTACATAAGACAGTTATCCAATGAAAAATACAGCATGTGATTTTGAAATAAAAGACTATATCAGCCCAGGG
>NW_017728950.1:56042287-56087259 GCF_001723895.1 Crocodylus porosus | reverse complement strand
CCCCCCCCCCCCACCACGTCCCTTCCCTCTCTCCTATGCCCACCACAACAGATTTAGCAGCTGGAGCCAACTGTGTCCAGCACTAAGGACTGTGACCTGTTTATTCTATGGCCGATCTGAATCAGGACAGTGATTCAAATCACCGAATCAAACCAGTCGCCCTCTGAACTGGCCGAATCCGAATCCAAATTGAAGACTTGCTGCTTCACACAGACCTAGTCCTAATGCCAGTGGTTCCGTAGAGGTGTGTCCCCTGGCAGAAGAGTGCCCCCATCTGCCATACCCTCTCCCTCTCGCTTTCCTCACCCTTGCAAGTATTCTCTCCTGCCTGATTCATGTCCTTGGTCCAACCCCCTGTTCTCCCTTCTGGCACTTAGTCCACACTCTTATCTCCTTCCAGCATTTGTCTCCATGCTATTTTCTCAGCATCAGTTTTTATTCCCAGACATTACCCATTTCCCTATTAAGTTCCTATCTTCCAACATCCCCAATACCTGCATCTTCCCTGGCATGTTCCTAACCTTCCCCCATTCATCACCCCATCGCTCTCCTACGCCCACCACAAGATCTTGCCTGTTTCCCATTCCCAGCTCCTATTCCTAATCCTGACTCCTACCCTTCTGCAATGAGAAAAATCAGTAAAAATACCCCAGGACCATATTTGTTTAATGGGAATATGAAAGCAGCAAATATTGTCACTACTGAGGGACTCTATAATCAACTATCATTCTTCAAATTAACTCTGTTACTGGTAGAGTTGTAATACGATTTAGTTAGCATCTAACAGCAATCATGCTGTAACTATAAACCAATGGCACTGGCACTTTCTTCTAGTAATATTACTTTGGCCATGTGTTGTCTCAAAGAACGTACCCATGTCTGAGTAAAGAGTGTCATAATAAATTAAAAGTATATCAATAAAAAACCCTCTTATATCCATGAAACCATAAATGCTGAGGAACTGAGATATGTGAGGGGCAAGCGAAGCCAGACAAGTTGTCTCCACCACATACTACTGTGTAGCGATTGTGACATTCTTATCTGCTCATATTCCACTAACTTTAGGCTGCAGTGGTGAGACGCATCAGATGGAGTTACAGGTGAAGAGCACGCAAATATCTTTATCACACTATTAATAAGAAGAGAGGTCTCCTCTTGCTAAACACAAGAGCAATACAGTTCACATCAAGGCTGATTAATCAAATGCCATATGTTTTTTCAAAAAATATTTTAATTTATTACCACATAAAGGAAAAGCTATACAACAGTAGCTATGAAAAGCTTCGCATTCAAATTAATGACATTCATTACAGAGCTATTCTCTATGCAAAAATATAAAAGTTTGATCACTTTAAACAAATACAAAACATTTTACTAACTCTTTAAAGGAATGTTTTCAATTCTGAAATCGAATGCATGGGCCAAGACACTGGAAGCTTCTTCATACTAAACACAGGGAGCACAAGCTTGTTATGCTCAAGCATTAGCACTGCAGACAAAGGATGTGAAGAAACATTCATAGGACCTAGTTTAGTTTTAGGCAGCTTAAAGTCAGCTGCCTAAACTTGAGTCAGGTGTGCTACATGCAGGCAATTCACCACTGTGGGGAGCAGTGAGAGAAGCCTAAGGTAGGTAACTTGGGGCGGGGGGAGGGGAGGGGCGCAACAGGGGCCTGGTTGGTCCTTAGGGGACGGTAGCCCGAGGTGGGGGTGGGGGTAAGAATAGAACTTCTTAGGTGAACTAACTTCGGCTGTGCTACTTTTAGGGCAATTTAAGTCCTGTGAGTGCCTGCATGCCTGGGCATTTAGACTGACCTACCCTTGGTTAGGTTGATCTAAATATAATGTTTGTACATACATAAATGCAAAGAAGTGCTAGAGATCATGGCTGAGCAGCAAATCTAAAGAATCAAATGAACCTAATCTATTACTCTTCAGTCTTCAGAAAACAGTTCATCTCTGCCCTTCTTTTTAACTAATGCCTTTAGCACTGCACTCCCCTGCTTGGCTTTACTTCTACTACTACAAAGCAGTAATCAGAAGGATGAGGTGGGCTGATGATCAGGTTCTTCATCTTCATTTTTAGCTTTGTACCTGTACAAGCAACAAAAACCTATGTATGTTGTTTTTCAAAAAAGAAATAAAAAGTGGGTCTCCTTGGATCCAGTTCTGATCTTGTTACGTAAGTGTAAGACAGAAATATGGCTAACTCAGTTATGGAATCTGATGCACCATCCATAATAGATCACAAATTTACAATGCGTAAATGAAAGGAGAACCAATCTGAACCCATGCTTCAGGTATTCTCCCACTTTTAATGAAGTCTGTGAACTTGCCTCTGTCTCACAAAATAAAGCAACTTTAAGTCCTCACATTTTTGTGTGGACTAGAGGACATTTCATTCACAAATTAACAACTCACCGGTTTGTAGACGCACATAATTTTCTATTTTCCACATGAAAGAATTTATTTTCAGAAAGCTAAGCTTAGTATAATTTATATTAAGCACAATCTGCTGCAGACATTGGAAATGATCTCAGCCTGATTCCGTTATTCATAGATTAATAAAAAAAGGCCGGCAAATTAAACACTATTTAAAATAATCCTCCTATTAACATGCAGGTACAGCATTTAAAGAAGCCAAAAAAGCCTACATACACTAAGAAGTAAAATGTTTCATATTTCATTTGCTTTCAAAGAAATGGTTCCCTCATTACTGGCTCTAGACGAACATATTTGTAGTGCATTATCTTACTGCCTCTTTCATTTCAGTTTTCACAACAATTTCATGCAGCTAGTAAATTCAACATTATGGAAACCTTTGAAGTAAATTTTCTTAAGTCACTGGTGGGTTTTCTGACTTAAGTTAACTTCTCTCACTGAGCCTTGAAAAATAATTTTATTAAAATGTGAACCTCATAATTAAACTATATGAGATTCAGGTAGTTTATGTAATTTACTTTTCATTAAACTTTTCATCATCTGTCACCAAAGGCATAATTAAAGCAAAAATTAATCTGAATTGGACACTAATTCCCAAAAAAGGATTTAGCATTACGCATACTGGCATAGAGTTGTATGACTATTGGGACTTTAAAAATCTAAATTTCAGAGCTATTTATTTTATCTTATTTATTTCTTTTTATACGAGAGGCCTTTTGCTGAGATTTTTAGTGCTTGACCCTTTGTTTTCTCATTAGTTCTGTAAATTCATATGGATTGAAATATACTCCTGAATACTCTAAATGAAGGCTAGCACAGGTTTGCAGGATTACACTAAATTCTTGGTACAGGTTCAGAAAGTTGTGTCAGTACTGGAAAAAAAACCCAAAAATAAACCAACCAAAAAGTTCTAAATGTATAATCTGTTGGAGGGGAGGAGGTTATTTTTTTGTTTTGTTTCGGTTTTATTTAACCATCTTAATTAAACATTGCTCATACACTGCAGCACTGTTAGACTAAAGGCTCTGCTACTGGCGGAATATATTTCAAATATTCTTTTTAAAGCTTATCCAAATGCAAAGAGCTTGTGGCTTTTTAAATTAAGAATTTAAATGTGATTCTCCATGGCTACCAAAGAAATGTAATAGATCATAGTTTACATTGCATTTGCATTGAATTTGTTGTATTACACTTAATATATTAGGGGGCATTTTTTAAAATAGTTGTATGTCTGCATAACCCTCATGTTCCAATTCTGCCATTTAAAAAAAAGGGGAAAAAAGATGACGTTACATTTTTTTCATACAAATATTAAAAATATAGGGATTTTTAAGTAATCTACAAAATAGTATTTTATGCTTTATAAATGCTATCATTTATTTTCCTGATTTTAACATTGATTGATTCTAATACTGACCGATTTTAATATTGACTGTTACTAATAACTTCAGACATTAAACAGTTGAAAACGTGTAATTATAACATCATGTACCACGAAGTGAAGAGACACATAGAACATAGTTTTCTAACCTTACTGGAAATTACAATCACAATGAATTATAAAGTAAAAATAATTTCTGTATAGTACAAATTTATAATTTCTTAAAAATACCAAACATAAGACTGTTATTTATCTTTTTCTTTCAATTTTAGCTTGGGTACACTTTCCGATCACATTCACGCATGAAATATTTATCCAATGTCAAATTGTGATGCACCTGAAAACAACAGCAACAAAAAAAAAGAGGCATTGCTGTAAACTAAACACCAGCATGGACCGATTCACAGTGAAAACTGAATATTGCCAGGCAACTATATTTTAAGCACATCCTTCAGGGAAAGCATTGTATATGTAAATAAATTACAACGATCACAATGAAATACACACTACTGATGGAAAACCCTGTCAGGGTTAATATACAGAAGTGTCAGATACTGAAACTCTCCTTTATGTTGAGCAGTACCTTGCTCTGTAAAGAGCACCATCAATTTCAGTGGAGACTCAGGCAGAGTTAAGTGGTCCTCAACATGAGTAAGCGTGACACAATCTAGCCCTAGGACTTAGCTGGTCAGTGTAATATGTTTCCCAAATCATGCATATTTATATACCCAAACTGTGTACAGAATTACTGCAGCTGCACATACAAATAAACTATTTCTTGTGCATGGCTATGACCCTCATTGTATAACATGAAGGCAATGGGTATTCTGTAGTGCCCACACAGAGCCCTGCTCACAGTACTTCACAGGGGAGCAGCTAGCCAGGCTGCACATTACATATGCCAGAGCTAGTCTTACATGTTTTAAACTAGGGATGACATTCAGTGTTAAAATTTGTAACAACCTAGGTCCTAAAACTATTGTTACGAGGATAATTTCTGTTCTGCTACTTTGCTTGTGAAATCCAATCTGTAATAGGGCTATAAGCTAAAAGCTATCTATGATTTAGAGCCAATATGTCTTAACATCCAATTAGAATAAATCCCATTAATAGCATTTTTATAAAAGCACTTAGCTTGTTAAAACATATAAAGCGTTTGAGTCCCCTGGGCCACATTATTATGGTGATACATTGAGAGATGAAAAAAATGCTGATCATTTCAACAAGGTCAACTCCTAGTTCAAGATGAACCATATTTTATTATTTCCAGCGACTACTGTGCTTCCACAGCTCAAACCAGTCAGTGCCCCAAATTTTGGAAGGCTGCATCTTTACTGTTAAAAAAATGCAATCTTACACAACACCAGTCATTTCCTCAGGCTCAAAAAAGCCATCTAAACTATTACCCTGGTATGTAATGCCTTTTTTATACATGCTATGGTTTACTTATTACACTTATTTGAAATAACTGGTTTCTTCTGAACTAAATTAAATTGTGTATGTATGTACGTGCATAAAGAATTCCATAGTTGCTAATAAAAAAAAGACCCCTGAACTTTGTACATAAACAAAATATACATCACCATAGAGTACGTTTCTCTGACAACGGCATTTGTAATTTTTCTGGACAAAAACCAATTTAAATTGGACAATGCCAATTTGTCAAAATCATTCTTCCATCAGGAATCTGACAATCTCAATGAAACTTTGATCAGGAAATGTTCTCAACTCCAAGATGCAATTTCTGGTCAAAGCAAGAAAGTACGCACATTAGCCAAGGGCTGATCATCACAGCACTCACTCGAGATGAGGAGATTCAGTGTAAAGCCCCTGCTCTTCTGTATTTCCCACATTCCAGATGACTGCCTTAACCATAAGGCTACTGGTTATACTGTATTAGGACTTCCTCAATAGTTCTTGTTGATACTGCTCCATTTTATATGAATAAATATTTGTCAGCCCATAAGGGGGCAGACTCTATAGGCTAGTACAAAGGCCGCTCACTTGGGATGTGGAAGTCCTAGCTTCTAGTCTCTGTTCTAACGGCTACTTAAGTATTTCTACAAAGTCGAACAGTTTCAACAGGAGAGAGAAAAAAAAGTCTCCCAACAAAATGCCCAACTGTTCAGTGCCCAGGACACTCTTTTGAGAAATATAGATTCAAGACCCTAGCGTGAATCAGACACTGGGAGGACATGAGCCTATGTCTCCATCCTAAGTAAGCAGTCTAACAACCAGACTACTGGTTATATCGCTCTCTTTGTCTCTGGTCATTCTTATGAAATGCTTCAAAATAGGAAATTATTGAAATCTCAAGAAGTTTTGTTAAATGAAAAGGCCATTTTCAGTCTAGCTCTATCCATCATGCTGGCAGGTAGTTGGCATACTTCCTTTCCTAAGGGCTGGTACACTGCTGCACTTACAGTCTGTTTTGAGGTATAAGAAGTATTAAAGAGACACATAAAACTCTCTGTTGGACCTCTGCACAGGTGCAGATTTTACTAAGTAGTGAGTAACTGTACAAGCAAGAGGTGCCTTTGAAATTAGTTTCAAGGGAATCATGTGCAAAGTAAAGCATCTGTCAACAAAAGTAAAGTAAGGGCAGTACAATTTATCACTACATAAATCTCTAATAACCGACCAGTACTGAAACCTTGACCAGCTTATGGTCTGCAGCACCCAAGTTGCGAGAGGGTCAGAACCACCAGGACTGTATTCAAATTTAGGAAACCACAGACACTGTGATGAAATACAACTAAGGAATAACAGTTCCATCAGTGAGCCATAAACTGTTAAACAAAAGCTTTATTAACTGGAACAAGTGATGATGAATGAATGATGAATGGACGAAATGTAAGAGAGAACCTAAACATATATTTTGTTTCCTTTCTGTTCATTTTTTATCTGCCCATCCACTTTCCCTCTAGAGTTACATTAATTACCATAGAAACAGTGAGTTCTTCATTTAAACTAAGTACAGACATTCAAAAAGCCCAAGGTGGAAGCAGTCTAAGTGCCGCACTTTACTCTAAGCACCCCAGTTAGGTTGGGAGAGAACAACCTTTGGTGGAGGCAGGATGCATGAAGCTGCCTGCTCTGGTGAAAGCCAGCAAACTGGAGGCACCAGTGCATGCCTCCCTGCAGGCTGCTGAAGAATGCTGAGCCCAGCCAAGCAGCCGGCCACCCCTGATTGGCCAGCGGGGACCTCTCCCCAGCTCTGCCCCTCCCCCTACTCCCCCACTGCCTGTCCGGGGGGGGGGGTGTAGGTGGAACAGAGTCCCCCACCCCAGCCCCTCAGAGCTCAGGTCTGCACAGCTGTGGGGGGGCATGTAAAAGGAGCCCTCCCCCCCTCCCCACTGCCATTTGCCTGGCTCAGCTGGCCAGACGGGCTGCTTTCCGCAGCCCCACCCCCTGCCCACCACTGCCTGTCAGAGACAGGGGAGGGAAGAGGGAGAACAGAGTCCTCCACCCCAGCTCCCCCCAGACCCGAGCTCTGGGGAGCCTGAGTCCAGGGGTTATGCTTCCCCCCTTCCCTTCCCCTGAAAGGCAGCAGCTGGCTGGGGACAGCAGTTCTCTTGGCTACCTGAGCCGAGCAGCTGTGGGGGAAGCCTCCACCATGCAGGCCCTATCCCAGCTGTGCAGACCTGAGCTCTCGGGGCCTGGAGCTGGACAAGAGGCTCTGTCCCAACCCCCACCTCCCCCACGGCTGACAGACTGCTGGGGCAAGCATCTCCTCTGGCCATAGCAGAGGAGCACAGTCAAAGCTAGCATGCCGCCTTGTGACGGGGTGGGGGGAGTTAGCAGGAGCCTGCAAAGCAGCCTAGGATGCCAGGGGACTGCGATCTAATTTGAGTCAGTCGGGGATCTGGTACAAAAACTCGATAGATGGGTGTAACCTAAACGCATTAAATCTGATACTACATACACCCAGGTCTATCTTAAACCAGTTTTGCCATTTTAAAACCAGTCTATATGCCCCTAACTTCTGTACCATTATGGGTTTAGACTGGTTTTCAGAGCCTTATACTGCTTTATGTATAATATCTGTACATGGCCTTCAAGTTCATAAATTCAAAACTAGGGAGGAGAGTAATAATAAAAAAGTTGTGAATATTTCGTGGATGTTTACAGTCGCCTTTTTTAAAATGATTGGGTCATCTTAATACTGTTTTTAACAAACAAATATTTACACTGAGAAGATCATCCCCATAATTAACCATAAATGCTCTCTTTGCGAATGTCTGCAGCTGAGGTATCAAGCTGTGCACAGTAACAGGACAAAGTTGGGAAAATTTGCAGTGCAACAAGCAGGATGCCTCTTAAGAACTGACAGAGGATTTCAATCCAAAATTAGCTCTCGACACTGGCTGCTCCTAATGAAGTGATTTTTGAAGTTTGAAGGAACTTTGAAGGTGGTTTGAATTATGGTATGTGGTGTTGGGATCTTTAAGAACCGGTGATTCTGCAAGGTACTATATTTCTAAAACCAGACTTTAGAGTTCAAACATGAACCTGTAAGTGGAAACTAGATTTACTGCGGACTATGTTTAAGAATACAAGCAAGCTAGAGGGTAAACAGATGACCCTCTCCTTGTGCTAACTTTCCACTTAGGTTCTTGAGATCCTGTTCCAATTAAAGTAATGATGGTTCAGTTAAAAAACAATTTACTAACTATGCTTTGGCAAAATATTTCAATTTATTTAGGAACACTTTTGCAATTTACTTACTTTGGGCTGTTCTGGTTCTCACCCTTTTGTAAAATTCACCACAGAGAGAATGAAACAAGAACAAGTTATTCCTGGCCAGACACTGAATGATATTACTTTTTTTTTTTTTCCTTAAGAAACAGTGAAATACAAAAGCACTTATATTAGTTCACATTTCTTCTGTGAAGCAGCACAATTTTAAAGCACAGATTGCCCATTTGGAATATAAACTTAAAACAATGTCTGTAAACATGCTATCTCATGCCAGTTTGTAATAACAGCATTGTATTATTGCTTGATAATAGCAATTAACTTTCACCCATTGCTGTGGTCATGTCTTAATGTTTTGTGGGATAGTTATTTCATCTGGTATTATCTTCATAAACATTTAGGAGCAAGTGAGAATGAAATGAATTTGACACTCCATCAGAATTCACTGCAGTAACAAAACATTATCAGTAATGTGCAGTTTACCTCATTATTATACTATGTACTTTTAATGAAAATTGTGATACCCAGCAGAAAATAATATTACATATGAAATGTACCTAAATGCTGAATGCCAGCATATGCAAGTATCTGTGCTGCTTTGTAAACAGTATCCCTTCTGTTTCATATGAATCTTTGGCTACTACTGAATGCATCATTTTCTTCATGGAATTATTTGGCACATTTGGGGATAAACAAATATGATTTTGAAAATAAACCTTTACGGGCAACAGCCCACTCCAGAAGAAAGAGCAGTATTATTATGCTATTCCTCATGGGAACTTCTGCTTCGTTATAATCATTATTGAATCTGCCTTTGTCCTTGATATGTTCTCCTTCCATGCATGCTGTGCTCCATTCATTCACTACGTTCATTATTGTCTGCGCTTGGTATGATTTAACTGTTATTCTATTTAGAATAGCATAGGCTGCTCAAAACTACAGGTAATACAATGGTAATTATGAATTAAATGTAGTTTAATAATACAGTAGAACACCCCACAAAGACTAAAAATACTAAATGCATGTCTGCAGAAATGTTAGATAATTACAAATACTTTATATGTTATTTTTTATCAGTTCTCTGTTTAAAAAGAATAATACTGTTGAGCTTACAATAGTCCATGTGACAGGTTATGCACTGAGTTAAAAGAAAAAGTATTTTGTGTGTTTACCACCAGTCCCTATCTTTGCATTTTAATTAAACTTTCCTACTGCCATGCATGACTAAATGGGCTATGATAACTCCTGATATAATTTCTGATATAAAAAGCTATTAGTTTTCTGTGGTAAAAAAGGGAAATGATGCTTTATTTCCCTAACTTTTATATGCCCTTGGCACAATGCTTATACCTTTTTTTTTTTCTTTTTTTTTTTTTTTTTTTTATATAAAGCATTAAAGAATTTGCCACTGGATAATATAGTTACATGCTGCACCAAAACAAAACAAAACAAAACATCCATAAAACCAGCAAGCCATTATGTACATACACACTCCAACTTTTAATACACACCTTCTGGAATAACACAAATTAAAAATATCTCAAGCTGACTTATATAAAGGGATTCCTATTTACATGAATTCACAGAGCAAAGAGCATTCAATTTAATGTAAAAGTCACTTATCTAGTGACAATGCCTGAAAGCAACTTCAGCTTTCCAAATGATTAATACCAACTTTGTTTGGTTATTTGTCATTTAACACAGACAGGCTATAAATTTAGGAAGAATGAACCCACTCAAAGGAAAGAAATAGGCAGAGATATTTATTAATGTATTAGGAATGTTACAAATAATGTATTAACATTAGGCAAGTAGTTTCAAACAAATTTATTTAATTATTAAGGCCTTTCCACAAAAATCCAACTCCCGCAGTGTTATAAATTCTCATAATGACAGCCAAAAACCAACAACAAGGCCACCCACAAAGGAAGACTGAACCTTGGCTTTAAATAATTAATACGGCTCTCTTAACCTACACATATGAAGAATGCTTTATCAATAAAGTAAAGCAATGTTTGAAGCAAGGCATTATTATTCTGGTCAGAGTTATTGATATGTATGACTCATTAACACATGCAAATATAGAACTTTGGCCAATTAAAATGAAGGATAATGCAAATGGACAAGACTTTAATACACCATGGAATTTTCTTTACAGTGATGCTGTACTGAATTAAATCTCTTTATTTTGACAGTTTTTATTCATGCCTACATATGCAGTGACACAATTAATGTAATAAGATGCTCAGTAGTTGGTTTACCTGTCAATTATATGTAAACCTGCATTCAGTTTGATCTAAAGAACAATAAATCTTCATCCTCCCATCAAAGAGATAGTTTACATAAGAATCAGTTTTAACATTATGCACACTGGTATTTTCTAACTTAGTTTAGTCATATTCTCCTTATGCAAACTGGAAGAAGCATTGCCAAAATTAGCTGACTGAAATTGAATATACCCACCCTTTTGCCAATCAAGTCAACACAATTTCCACCCGCAAAGTTTTAAGTAGCTCCCTTACTGAAAATTCCTCCTGTTCCCATGGCTGTAGTAAGTCATGTAGACAAAATCATTATTTTTCCTTACTGGCAAGAAATGTTGTGCATGCAACTATGCAGAAGAGCCAAACAGGAGTAGAAGGGCTTTAGAGTACTATGGGGAAGCAACAGCACCAACTACAGCCCTAGGTCTCATACAGGACCTGGCACTGTCTGGCAGGAACAACAATCAGCATTCAACTTGCCAGAACTACCCCTGCATTGTCAAGGAGTAATGGCCCTATTGGGATCTAATCCCCAATCCCAAAATTGTATCGCTTGCTATGCATACTCATGCAAGATCCCATCATGCTATTAAATAAATGGGTGCCAGGAGCTTTAGTATCCCCCTTACTTTAAGGATCTCCCAACACCAGACCCACAACCATAGAGCTGGCACTGGGAGATAAGGATCACCCAGCTGAAGTCCTGTATCTGCAGAGCTGGCAATGGGAGCTTCCTGCTGGCAGGGGTTGGGCACCCTGTTCCCTGCTCAATTCTGTGATCATAGAGCTGGGTGGGAAACAGGCTGTGGATCCTGTTCTCCGCTCAGCTCCATGATTGCGGAGCTGTGTAGGGAACAGGCTAGAGCTGAGCCTGTTCCACACCCAGCTTCACAATCATGGAGCTTAGTGGGGTACAGACTCCCCAGCCTCTGCCCCATGACTGTGAAGCAGAGGCTGGGAACTGTCTTGGTCAAAAGCAGGTCTAAGCCCCATGGCTTGATCAATAGACTTAGAAAGAGCTGCGGGGCTGGGGCAGGTGGCAGCCCCTGCCCTATTCCACCAGTTGGGCAGCTAGCTGCAAGCTAGGAATCAGGGCATGGCACTAGGACCTGTCCCTCCCCTGCGGCTCTTTCCAAGTCTCCTGCCCCCAGTCAGGGAGCCAGGGCTAGGAACTCCCTGCTGCCAGGGCAGCGGGACATTGGCCTTGCCCTAGCAGCAGGCAGCTGCCCAGGGGCAGGAAGCAATGTCCCAGCCCTGGCCATAAGACAGCAGTCTCCTGGCCCAGTGCTCCCTGCCAGCCCCTAGGCTAGCACCTAGGGAGAGCCTAGAGCCCCCCCTGGTGGTGGCAGGGGCCCACTGCAGGGCCCAAAGAAATGGAGGCAGTTTGCTGTCAGTAGCAGCAAAACTGGCCCTGCTTTCCTTAACATGTGGATGCCTGCCAGGGAGCATTTACTCTTGAGTAAACTGATCTCAGACTGAATGTACATGTAGACATACCCACTATGTCTTAAATTATCCTAGTAAAAAACTTATGGGTTAAAATAAGATTTAAAGCCTTATCAGCGCATATTTACTCTTCAGACAAAATGAGGGCTGGATTGTGGATCCTATAAAATATAGAAATCTGACACATGCAAAATGATGCAATTCTTGGACGCACTGTTTCCAAAAAGAGACTATCACTTCCCCAAGACCAGGGAATATAGAATACAACATATATTTCATCTATAAAACCTGAGTTCTCCATTTTAGTAGTAGTAGCAGTAATGTCGGTGCAGGGAAGGAACATGGTCTAGCGCTCACTGTCCCACTTTAGAAAGTATAACACAACTGTGAAAATATATTTGCATTGCCATTATATCAGGATGAGGGGAGTATGCCTGGTCACTGCTCAGGGATGTCAAGGAAGAGTAATGAACCTTGTGACTTCTCCTTCCTTGCCCAACAACACCAGCACAATACTGTTTGAAAGCATCAACTCTTTTTTTTATCCCAGTAAAATAGAGTCTGAGGCCAATATAGGCCATCATTTGGTACCACCATAAATCCGAAGTACTTCCAGAATGCTGCCTATGAAGTAAACAGATTAAAATTATTACAGAAGAAAGAAGCTCTACAGACACAGAAAAGAAACTTTTGAAACAGTTCTGTCATGTTATTAATAAGAAGCTTTTTAATCACAAGACAACAATTTTGAACGGCACTCAAGATTCCTGCTGTGTTTTGATTTAAGGGTTAGGAACTGCTACTAAGCAACGGTGTTCTTATGAATTATAAATTTAATTCAGCCCATTTACAGTGAAGGTTTTCATTCAGAAAATGTTACAGCTTTCTGTGGACATAATTAATATGCATAAGTCGAGACACTGCCACATACACAAGTTGTTTTTTTTAATGCTGGAAAAGTATCTTGCTAGAATCATACTGTTCAAAATATAATTGTGTACTTGTAAATATAATTTCTGGAATATGGAATAGCCATCTTGTGGATGAGTCCCTTTGTATGTGGCTTGATCAGCAACGCACACCCCTAAAGGGGTACGCTACTGCCTCAGGGCACTCTCCTGCCACAACTTGATGGTAATAATGGGAGAATTCTCTCCCCAAGAAGGAAAAACTGGCTCCACCATCAGGGCTGTGTCCAATATTCCAAAATAATAAGTTATGGCCTGTAACAGCCTCACAGGGAGTCCCTCCAACCCCACAGTCCTCTGGGCTTAAGTACAGGCTCCTGCTGTTAAGGCATCACACCTACGAGCAGCTCTCAGTACCTTCCTGGATGACTCCCAGGAAGCCTCTGCAGTCCATTAGAAACAAAAATGCAAAAATATGGGCCGGGATATTCCTCACCCCTGGCCTCTGTTGCTCTCCCGTGCAGGGTTTACCCTCCCCCTACTGCTTTTGGGCTTTCCGCTTTGCACACCCAGCCATTCAATGCTGGTTTCTGGTCCCCAGCTGTAGCTCATCTGTCCTGCATTAAAAGGAGACACCCAGGCTGAGTTAGCATCAAGTGACTCCTGCCCTGAGGTTATAAACAGCCGGGGACGGTCCAGCCCGTCATAGTGTTTCTAAATAGGGTTTCCCCTTTCCCGGGGTCCTGTTTCTGAGTGGGAACCTTAAGGAGACCAGACCATCCCTGTGTTTTCCTGGGGCTCTCTGCAACACAGGCTTTCCCTGCTGGGATTTTTCACCCCTCTGCTTGAAAGCGCTCTGCAGGTAAGGGTTTAGTTCTTTCCATGCTCCCAGATCTGTATAGAGGCTTCTTCTGTTTGCTGCCTCTGAGCCGGTTCTGCAGTTGCCTTGTTCCAACTGCTCCTGTGGCCTGCCCCTTTACTGTTGGGACCACTTGACTTCCAGATACTAAGGGGAAGGGAGTGAGCATAGATTTTCCTCCTCCCACTCCCCCTACTCTTCTACACACCTATCAAGATTATGACTACTCCAGTCATTTTCCTTCCTAGTATCTCCAGAATTGATTCCCTTTTAACTTTTCAAGTCACTAGGTTGAGTCCATGAAAGTCATGCATAAATCTGGAGCTTACCAGAGAATGCATTTCTACAACAGCTGAGATAAAACAAAGCCATATAAATGAATGGGTAACAGAAGAAAAAATGAAACTTTCAAAAAAATGTGTATGGAAAATGAGGCACTATTTTTTCCCTTTTGTAAGCCTCATAGCCTGTCCCTCTACCCTTCCTTCGTCAAAGAGTATAGAGAAGTTTTGAAGGAAAGTAAATGAAAAGAATTTCTGCACAAAATCAAAGGCTCAAATGCCTTAGCAACTAATGTAGAGTTAACTTGCCAATGAAAAGAAAAAATGAGTCTGAACTCCTTTTCTTTCTTTTTTACGATGCATAAAGATGGCCTGTTTCTTTCTGTTTCATTTTTCAGTTAGAGTTGGAGGTCCTGTCTGGTCTGGAAGATTTCATGAACATGTCTACATTGCCTCAGACTCATGCTAAGAAGCACCAGAGTGATGCATGCCATACATATTCCACTCAAGCAACCCACAAAAAAGATGCAACACAGAGGGCTTAGTACAGTGCTGGATGTACCCTAGTATAGTTGCTTGTGAGAGAGTTTCTTGATATGAGCCATTGCTAAACTAAGATAGCTAAATTACATTTTTTGAGGGGACAGTGTGGAGTGAACACAGATGTCCTTGCCATGGTCCTGATGTGGCACAGACAGAAGAGCTAATAAAGCATTGTAAAAATCAAGAAAATGAAAACTAGGCAACTGAAACAGAAAGGAATTTTACTAGCACCATTAACACTCTCTCTCTCTCTTACACACACACACACACACACACACACACACACGCTCAAGTTAACTCAAAAGACAAACTCACATTTAAATGGTTAAGTTTGCCTGATTCAAATGTTTTTTTCTATAGATTTTCATGTCAGGAAAATAATTATGTATTTTCCCCTGCTGAATCAATAAAGAAAAGTGTTAGACCCAGTATCCCACAAAATTCCAGTAAGCACTATTACTTTTTGCTTGAATATTTCCTCTCTCAGACTTAGCCTGAACGAACAAAATGGGACAACTGAGGGAAACACAAGTTCACAATAACACACAGTGACTTACTGCATGTGTATACATACATATACACATACAGTAAAGTCTGAAAAGCACTTTGAAAATCTTAAGGATAAAAGGTAATAATAATACCTTAGCTTGGTTTAATAAAAATCTGAAAATAAAATGTAGGAAGTGTATTTTTGTTCATTATATTGGACAAGAAATATTGTATTTACTTGATTCAAAGACAAGGTGCCCCCCCCCTTTAACATGGAGGGGGGAAGCCCCTCATCTTAGAATTGCACATAAGGGCAGTTGGGGGGTGGAGGGCACTGACTGCTGCAGCTTGGTCTCCAGGTCCTACAGTACGGTAGCCACAGCCACTGCCTCTGCACCCTGCCATCTCCCCTTTGCAGCCTCCTCCCCCCATGCAGCCTCTGCTCCGCAACTTGCCCCCTTAGTCTTGCTCTATACTAGCAGGCTACATCAATGGTGCAGCCTGGGGGACTGAGCCTAGCCCCAGTCCAGCCAGTAGGAGTAGTACACAACCTGCGTGGCTGCTATGTGAGTGAGGCTGTGCCCTGTTCTCTGCCCCATGGTAGTACAGGCATGGAGCCTGCTGGCACAGAGCAGAAGTAACAAGGGTGAAGTAGGGGTAGGAATGACAGGGAGGAGAGAGAGGGCAGCAGAGGAGCGGGGAAGAGAAAGGAGCAGAGAAGCTGAGGGATGGGGCACGGGAACAGAGGAGCTGGAAGAGGGAGAAACGGAGAGTCTTTGGGGGAAAGGGCAGAATGGGGAGCAGAGGCAGAGGGAGCCAAGGGTGCATGGGGCAAGCAGGGGATAAGCTATTTGACCTTCCCTCCTGCCCCCTGCACTGCCTGCCTCCCCTTCCCACCCTACAGTGTTGTGGAGAATGAATTAAAAATGGCCCTCCAATAATTAGATGCTATACTTGGAAAATTATAAGACGTTTATACATCTTCTATATAGCATCTAATTATTGGGGGGGAGGTCATCTTACATTCAAGGTTGTCTTAGATTTGAATAAATATGGTAAGACTCCCTAAATCTTTTTGGAAAGGCTTTAACATAGCAGGCTTTTCCCTCGTAAAACTGCATATGCCATTCACTTCTACTGTAATGTCTTTGCTGATACCATTTAGAAGTCTGACTGACTTCACTCAAGAGTGAAATTAAGAAAGTTATTTAAACAGCTGTGATCAACTCTGGTGATGAAGCATACTTAAGGGGAAGGGACAGGGGGCAGAAGTAGTCTGTTTGGGACTATCGCAGCCTCGCATCAGTTCCGAGTGTGTCCCTTAAAACTAGTGCAAGTGTGATTTCTAGAACAGTGTTTCTCATTCTTTTAGTAGCAAGTACCCCCTAATTTCTGAAAATTCTAACAAGTATCCCAACACTCAATTTCCCAGGGGATTTTATATTTACAGACTACGTGTGCCATATGTTGGCAGAAGGACTGGGTATATAAGGCCATGATACGACAGATGTCTGATCTGGTGTGGGTAGGGTTGCCACCTTGTACACCAAGGGTGCATAACTCAAGTATGTACCTGGGCTGGAGGTGATGTTGACCAAAGCTAGGAGGGCTGAATGCCAATTTATTACTGGGGAATTTAAAGTGCCGTACAATGCACGGCACACCAAATCTTTTGCCATAGTTTTGAGAAGAAGAAGGGGTGAGAGAGAGAGAGGAAAAGAGGGTGAGAGAGTGTTGGGGTACCTGCATACCCCCTGCCTGTGTCTCACGTACCCCCAGGGGTATGCGTACCGCAGGTTGAAAAACTATGTACTAGAAGAAACGGGGAGCCCAGGCTCCTTCCATGTCCAAGAATCCTGGCCTTTTGGTCCCTTACCTTCCCTGACTCTCAAAGAGCTTGCAAGCATCCTGAGAGAGGAGTTTCACCTCCTGTTAAGCACAACACAAACTCTGAAGCAGCACAAGATACAGTTTCTTCAGTAAAGGCATTCATTGGGGAACAGGAAACTCAGTCAGGGATTCCCAGCTTGCCTCTCCTCTAAAGGGATTAAGCAATCCCTCTGCTCTCTATTCAACCTGCACAGCCTTGAAGGTAGGCCTGAAAGTCCCCTTAGCAAAATGCATAGCACAAGCAACACCATTTTGTGCACTGACATACCTGCCAACATTTACTAAAAGCAAAGTAAACGTGTCACAATCTACGATGACCTCTTTATAAGCTGCGTCAGTAGGAAAGTTAAGAGAGGATGGTTTAGCAGTCAGAGAAGAGAGGATGTAGACTGGAGCCTAATAAAATGATGACCACTGTAAAAGGTGATTACCGAAAATTTATTACATGAGTATATATGGGACATACGGAAGAGAACTGTAAATGAATATACAAAAACTTAGAAGTTAACTTAAAGTTTGGAGAGTGGTAGGCATGAAAAGGAACAACCACACCCCTTTTCATGGCAATGCCTGGTCAGCTGAATCACTGTGCATTATTCAGGACTACCATTTTCATGGTGCATAGGTTGACCCCTGGCTTTCCAATTTGAAAAGTAAGTATTTTTATAGGCACAGTATATAAGTTGGGGCCAGACTCAGCTGGCATGGCCCTATTCCCTGCAAGCAGTGGTGCCAGTGCCATTCACAGGGAATGGAGCCATGCCAGCTGACTGCCAAGCATATCCCCATCCCTGCTCACAGCACTGCTCACAGGGGATGGGGCACCAGCCAAGTGCCAAATCTGTCCTTGGCCCTGTCCCCTGTGAGTGGCACCAGATTCACAGGGGTTGCAGCCACATCACCCAAGTGCTGAGCCTGGCCCTGTCTGCTGAGCACAGCTTGCAGGGGACGGCTGGGCTCAGCACTTGGGTGGCACAACCCCATTCACTGCAAGCCAACTGCTGCTCGCAGGGGATGGGGCCAGGACCGGGGCTGGGCTCCATGCTCAGCTGTCACTGCCGCTGAGCCCAGTGGCGGCACTCAGATGCCAAGTGCCAAGCTCAGCCCCGTGCCCGATTCTTTGACGTGGCATGGTGTGTAAGTCAAGTTTGATTTTTAAGACCCCAAGACTGGGCTTCAAACCTGACTTGTACACTGTGAGATATGGTACACAGGAATACTACTTTGGACATTATGTTGTAAAAGCAGTTTTGCTTATGTGTTCAATAAATAAGAATTTGAGAGCAGAATAGTCTCATTTATCATTGTAATCTGTACTAACAAAAGCTAGTAATAAATTGTACCGCTTTATTGCAGCAGACACTTAATTTGCTTTATGGCAGGAGAGCATGGGCTGCTCATACTCTCCTGTCACCCTGGACAGGCCCTACCAGGGCTTGAAGGGCCTACTCTTATACACCCCAGGAGTTCCAGCCCGGGATCATCCCCTCAATCGCTGGGAGCGCCTGCCTAGATTTCTCCACTTCCAGATATCCTAGGGGCATGCAGAGATACCAAAGACCTGTCTCTGGAAGCAGGAAAAGCCAAGGCAGCCCAGCCCGAGTACCACACTTCCAGAGACATGACCCCAGCAATCTCCAGGGCATGTCTCTAAAAGCAGGGAAAGGTGGGATTCCCCCCGGTTACACAGATGTATCCCACCGCCAACAACTCTAGGATGCACATCTCTGCAAGCAGGGAACACACCACCTGTTGTCCTGCAAACTCAGTGAGCAGGACACTGGGTGACATGTTTTGCCCAATGAAGTGGATCATCTGTGTCAGAACATCCTGACATAGCTGATCCACTTCATTTGGCAATATATATTTCTAGCCTCAGTCCGCAAACTCTTCTGGCCAAGAGCTGACAGACTTCTCCCATCAGCCTGGTTCTCACATTGTCATGTTTGTCTTCTCTGGACACCTTTTGAGTTCTGGGCATCTCACTTTTATTGATATATCAGCAAAGTCATTCAAGACTCTTTTGAAGCTAAAAGTTCACCTCATTTCTTCCTGTGCAGAGCCAGCCCTGGCACTTAACTCTTCATTCTTTGTGTGCAGGCTAATTGTTGTAAACTGAGCCACATAATATAATGATATGAACAGAGTTAACACAGAAATATCATAAGAAAACCTATAGTCCATCATAACTATCACCTTACATTGTAAGTGGATAGATTTTATGTGCAATAATAAAATCAATACAGTTCAGTATCATAATGTTTTGTTTAATTTGAGCTGAGTTGGATAAGACAAGAACATACAATGCATCTGTTCATGGGGAGAAAAATAAGAGGTTTTTGTCCTTCTCCTTTTAAAACAATAAAATAAATGTGGACTAAATGCATAATGACGGTTTTAAAAGGCATGCTAATTATTCTGTGGTAAGGGTATGTCCTGAAGCGTATACACCCAGAATTAAAAAGCGGATAGGAAGCATAGATAAGAAGCAATATGAAAAAGCCATAAAGAAGTTACAGGAAGGTAGTATCCTCCTCATAAGTTTTTGTCCCGTTATAATCCTAGATTGAGATTTTCAAAGCTGACCAACTCGCACTGAAAACAATAATAGCTAAATCCTCATGTCAGCTTTGAAAATCTCAACCTACAATTTGGCTTCCTCTAAAATCTCCAAATCCTCATTTCTATCTTAAATGCTATGCCTATGGCCGGAAGGCAATTTTCTGTCCAAAAGCCAAAATGAATTGGACCAGCTATGTTTGAAAGATAGGCCTCAGATGTTAAGCATGTTGTGAACATTCTTCTAATGCTTCTTTTTGCAATTTTATAAAGAAACAACAAAACTAACATCCTTACCACCAGATTGCCTTTAGGAATTGCAACTGAAGCTTATGGAAAGATTTTTCTGAGATACAGTGAACAGGAAAAGCGTAGCTCTTTTCCTCAAAGACAGGGTACCCAAATAAATTAATTGCTAGGGAGAGCTCTCATGATTATCATTTCACGAAAATTTGGAAAAACAAAATCATGGCCATGTTGCATACCTTTATCACTTGTCGTCTTGCTCCTGAGAGCCAGGCACAGACAGTTCCTAAGTTATTTACTTTCTGGAATACTCTGTTTTCATTCACCAAACAAAAAAGATATACAGCATTGGACTCTCAGTTCCAAATGTGACGGCACCATAGAAGTCACTCTATATTTAACGCAGAGACTTGATTTCCCTGATACTGGTGCTTGCTCTAAAATGGTTAGTGAAATGTTTACAGCTTCAAATTTGGCATGTGTAAATTGTGGCTGGCAAGCAACTCACTACCACTGAGGCTTTCCAGACAAAGCATTTGTACAATACGAGAAATGAAAAAAACTATTCTCAGGATTTTTCTCCCAAAGATTACTATATAAGCAGGGACCTACCAAATACATGATTTCATGGAAATCGTATAATTGGCAGCCTTCCGTGAAATAGCTGGTTTCCTGTGAAAAAGTGCAGGGAACCGGCTATGTTCAAACAGCCAGTAAAGAGCCAGCAAAAAGCTATCTCCTAGAAGGGCAGGGGGAAGGGGAAGGGAACAAAGAAAAAAAAAGGCAGACTGCCGTGTCTCCTGAAGGAGAGGGGTGGAGGGAGGGGGAGAGAGAGGCAGGAAAAGTTCCCATCTCTAGGCCTCCAGAAGGGGAGGGGAGAGGAAGGGAAGCCGGGAAAAGCCTCCCTGAAGTCCCCTTATCTTGAAATGGGGGGACGGGGGGGCACCAGGAGGGGGAGATGACTGCAGGAGCAGAGCAACTCAGAGGCTGAGCCCCTGACATCTGGAACTGTTTATTTGCCACACTCAGTAATTATCAACCTCCACCCTTTGAAGAAGGTGATATCTACTGAATTAACAAGCCAGGCAGTTCCAAATAGGGCTTTCAATCAATGCCTGGGGGGAGTGTGACTGGCAGTGCTCCTCAGCCAGAGGCACAGGGGGCCCGCTTTGCTCAGTCTTCAAAACGTTGGCCCCAGCCATTATACAGCCATGAAATCGAAGGCCTGGGCTGTGTTACTGCCATGTAATTGGCCACCATGGCCTGTGAATTTGGTAGGTGATTAGTTGAACTACACCTTTAGCTCCTACCTTTTACTAGTTTGAAAGGAATACCTAACACAGGGTATTGATAGAGGAATCCCTGTGTTGTAATTATGTTTGCAACATATCCAAAATTACTTCCTTTCTTTTTGTATCACAACCTATTCTCATGATGCTGCCATGAGGATTTTGAAATCAATGAAATATTTTCCTTAACAAACAAAGATATGGAGGCAAATAGAAAATGAGCTAGAAACCAACACAGGTTTATCACAAGCAGATTATGCCAAACTAACCCAGCAACTTTCTTTAATAAAATCACTACTTTTCTAGACAGAGCAAATACAGTACTTCTATCTGCACTGAAATGCTATAGAACAATGTGGACTACAGTTAAACATTTGACACAGTGTCACACTGTGAATTATGTTAAACTGGAAAAGCAGCAAATGGTACCTGAATACTGAACTGGATAAAGGAGAGAGTATAAGGGGTTGGCTTGAAGAGGAAATATCAGTCTAAAAGGATTTTATTAGCAGAGTTATCAGGGATTAGTTTTGGGAGCAATCAGGAAAGGGCTAATGATCCACTTGGGGGTCAGGAATATAGAAGCAAAGCAAGTTAAGAACCAAGGCAGAAAATGGGATGGGAACAGGATCCAGTTCTGGGCCTCAGCAGACCCATCCAAGGTTTGAGAGAGATGTATTTGACCAGACACTTCCTATCAGTCTACCTAAGCCTTTCATGATGGTTTTGAGGAAGAGGCGTGGTCATGCAATGGGCAGGGTTTCCTGAAGGTGAGGCATACATAACCCATTTATTTTATTCTGCAAACCCAGTTATGCAACTACTTGTTACCCCATTTTGAGCATGTGGTAAAGCAAATATTAGTCAGCAAGATGTGCACCATCAGCTGGTGAAAACAGCTATGTTAAAAAAAATAGAAACTTCATAGAATTGCAGATGCCGTGTGTGTGTGTGTGTGTGTGTGTGTGTAAAATCTGAAATGCAAATGTTGTGTTACAGGTTACTTTAAACCAACATAAAGTCATTTAAAATGGGAGCATTCACCCATTAAAGGGTATTAACCTGTGCCAAGTACCTTCTGAATGTTTTAAATTTATGCCACTTCAGTTGCGAGTTATCTATGATCCATTTTACCCAAGTCGTTCGAGGGTATTGTAAGTCTGCTTTGGGAAGATAAAACACTATTTTCATTCCTCCAGTATCTCAGGATGCACAGTTCCCAACCCTTCACACTTCCTTGCTCCTGAACTCCACTGCCCAGGGAGGTAATGTTGGCCCCAAGCTACCCTCCTGCCCCCAAGGGAGCGCAACCGCAGAATACCCTGCCTACACTGAACATCAGATGCGGCTTAGCAGTTGCTGCATGTTTTAGAAGCTCCAGGCAAAGAGCACCAGCAATTCTACTAACTACTTCTGTGAAAAGAATGAGCCGGAGAACAGAAACCATTCTCAGCTGGGTCTTACCTCTTGCCCTGGCGTGGTAGGTATGCCATGAGCCCACTGGATTTCAGCTCTGCCCCAGCACAAGTAATAACCCAACCTCTCTCCTCCTGACCCAATCCCAAATCAGTGAAACACATGCAAGATTTTTGATCCCTTTTATTGTTCTTTTTTTCACTCCTTTCTCTTTACTTTTCCCCCCTGCCCATTCACTTCAAGCAGTTTTTCTCCCAAGACTTTTCCCCTTCCACCCATGAGTCCGGCTGGCTGTGGAGTGAGAGGAACCAGAGTCCCTATGGTGGTTTCCCCACCTCTGAGTGTGCCACCTTCCACTCTCAACTCCAACCCCAGGAGAAGGATAGTCCTGGTTCCTGTACATGCCCCTGCTTGCTAGGCCTTCTACTGGCAAGTCACAGTTGTGCAGGTTTTAAGCCCTAATCTATGACTGCTCTGAAATGCTTCTAATTTTATGACAAGCAGAACATCCCATAGCTATAAAATGTTTTAAAGGTTACCGAAACAGCGCCCTAAGAAATATGGGTTTAAAGAAAATATTAATTATTAAGAGCTGGTTATGGTAGTCACATATCTCAGCTAATTTTATTTTTTTAAAAAGACTTAAAGCAAATGGTAGCACAAGTGTTGTTTTATAAGGCAAACAATTTTACTCTCTGCCAATGCTGCAGGCAAGCATACTGAACACAAAAAAGGTATAGAATTGGCAATGCACTCTGAAAACATCAAATGTCATGGAAAGTGTCAGAAGCTTGAAAATGACCAAAATATTAACAACTCGTTACACACTTCAGGAGTAAAATGTTCATTTTAAGGAGGGAAAAAAGGATGCTTTGTTAAATCTGCATACAGTAAAACCCCTTCCTAGCTCTTTCCTAGACAGTACAGAATGAAACGGTAATTTTATGTAATTTGATCACATAAATTGTAAAATATGTAGACGTGGTTTAAAAAAAGCCCATCTACCTTGTAATCTGTGAATGTGATATTGTAGTCAAATTTATCCACAGTTTTTAATCACAGAGTTGAATTTTTCTTTTAATAGAAAAAATTGTAAGTGAATACTAAAATAAAAAATATACTTTAGAATAATTTAAAAATAAATCCTTTGGTTGGGTGTAGCTCAATAAGCAGCTGCAAGATTTTCTTTTTTAAAATCCAGAGGTCAAATTCTACATTTAAATATGCACTAACAGTGCCTATGAAATCTCTTCTGAGCACTTGCTTTTGCAGCAACAGCAGCATTTGCTCAGAGCAGGGGTCAACGGAAAACAAGAACCAAGGTTTCCCTTGTTTTGTGGTGGCATCCTGCTTCAGATGAGTGCTGGTGCTATAAAATAGCATACACTAGCACCATTTGGAGTAGAACAGAAGGCTGGATTTCCTGCCGATTAAACCATTCATCTTCTGGTGGAACTAGATCATGAGGAACATGCTTCAGCCACCTGCAGGTACCTGACTTGGGCACATAGCTCACATACGTATTTTAGCATTCTATTTGATACTATAAAAATCATGATCTATATCTCATTATAATAATTACTTAATACACGATGATTTTCATTTGCTATTATTCCTGATACTAGATCTATCCCTACCTTCCTCAGAAACTTTTATGAAACTTTGCCCCAACTTCATCACTAATTTACTAATATTAAAACTGGGGAGTTGCATCAGTGTTGTTTTGGTTTTTTTCCTTATGCCACTCAGGCTAAAAGCTAACCACTGCTCCCAAAAGACGAGTTCTAACAAGTGCTAAATATCTTTCATTGAAACGATGAACTGTAAAACATCTTCCTCCCAAAAGGTTTGCAATTTGGTATTATTTTCAGCAAAGAATAGGCAAATATTTCTAAAAATGAAACAGCCCCACATGCAAAAGGTAAAAATGATGAATGACAATGCAGTTTGCTAATCATTAAACCGCTTGCGGTTTTACGTATGTCAATTAAAACGGAGAGTTATTTCCCATTATTTGGACTTCTTACATGAATCCAACAAGCATTAAGATCAAGGATTACATTTTGATGTTTTTGTGATACATTACCATATATATGCAGTATTTATAGCAACTGACACTATATTTAGCTGTTCAAAAGGCAGCCTAATTTTTCTAAATTAAGCTTTTTGGTTTCTCTTTATACAGAAATCTCTCTCTTTTATGTGTTGGTGTTTTATTAAAACACAATTCAGTTGCTGATTATGGAAGCCTATTTAGGAGGTGGGGGAGGCTTGGGAACTAGAAACAGCCTGGTCAGGTTGTGGGGAGGGGAGGTAAGGAAGTGCAGCCCCAGGACTTGGGTGAGCAACTGGACTTTCCCATCCACAAGGCTACATTCTGAATGCGTGCACACATTTAGTAGATCAGACTATTCTTTTCCTGAGTGAACTCAGTTCACCTTTTCAGGCGAATTAAGTAGGATCAAGTCAGCCATTTTTTGCATGATCTAACTTCCCTAAATGTCTGTACAGATCAGGACTTATATTGACATAATCCTAGCTAGGTTGATCTAAGTGTAACGTCTGCACACACCCCCAGGGAGCAAAAGCAGTCAAGAGCCCTCTGAGAAATCACCAAGCATTATATTTAATAGTGTTTGTGAAATATGGCTCTTAGATTGTAGATTCCTAGAAATACTGACTGGACCTTTGGTCTAACATGGGTTATAAAGCATGCCTATTGTGTTATGTCACAAATTATCATTATGTTAGTATGATACCGGGGTAAAAAGATTAATCACAAAGCAAGTCACTAACAATAGTAACATACTGCACATTTTATCTTAAAATGTTACATTATATTGCTTAAAATACTTTTTGTAGACTTTGCCATGCCCTTTACGTAACTCGATTTTATTTCAGTAACTTAAAACGTCTCATGGGCGACTTCTATCCTTCTCAGGAGACGGTGGACTGTGAAATAATACCCTGAAAAGCATGTACAGCAACTAATAAAGGAGAACATGCAAACAAAGGGAACAAGGAAATATCAAAATACAAATGGCTTGTGTTCAAGACGCACCAACCTACTTTTTCAGGGTATTAAAAAGCAACGCTGCCATCATTTTTACTTCAGTTTCATTTGTCTACTATTAAATGTACCCAACAAATACCCACCCACTGATCAGTCAGTACAGCAACATCTTATGGTTGAATGACGTTACAAGCACCTGACACCTCAGCAGGGAAGCAAGCTTTCAGAAGACTAGGAAAGAGTGAGAAAATGTAAGAAACAGTGGCATTAAGACAGACATGAAGTTTTGTACCATAAACACCAGGCAAATTTGGAAACATTTGGGATGCAATCCTAAATCACATACACACCTAAGGGTGCAGACATAAGTGACAATTTTCATGTGATCTGGCCATAGAAAGCAGTTTATAGCTGTGGCCAAATACAAGTGCACAGCTGCAAACAGCTTAAAAATGGATGATTGGGTGAAACTCTGGCCCCTCATTGCATGAGGTATTAGATAAAGATGTTATAAAACATAGAGTCTTTTGTAACAGCCTGTCACTGTTTTCAGAATGGGGGGGGAATGGAGAGAGTTGAGTCTGGGGATTTTTCAACACCCCCCCCCCCAGGAGGGTGGGGCAGGTGTACTGCAGCCCCCTGGGGTAGTGATGGGGGCTCCAATTTACTCACCCTACCCTTCAGAACCAGGTGGGGAGCCCCAAAACAAGCTCTCTCCACTGCCTTTCCCCCTCCCATTCTGAAAACAGTGAGCAATGGCAGAGAGCCCTAGCCATTGCTATGGGAACCCAGCTGCAGGCTTCCCAGCCAGCAGTTAGATTCCCCTCCCCTGGAACCAACAGTGAACTTCTGTTTGGTCTGGGGTAAGGTTGTAACTCAGAATGCTTTGCAAAAAATATTCTGAGTTACAGCTGGGAACTGCACTTTGTCTGTTTCCAAGGTTAAAGCTTTATAATTGACCATAAGTGTACTAAAATTCACTACAGACTGATTATATTAGGGGCTTTATTTAATGATAATGAAAGACTAAAGGAAAACTGGAAGTATATTAATTTCCAATGCGCTGGCATATACCCTGTAGTAAAAACACACAAATTGAACTTAAATGGCTAAAATCATGTATTTGTGACATAGTGAATCATTTAATATGTATTCAATTGTCATTCTCCTCTAACAAGATTAATTTAAGGAGTAATTTTAAAGTTCCCAAATACTAAGCAAGGAAAATACCATAAATGTTGAGATCTTGCTGTAAAGATAAGCATGGACAGCTACAAATGCTGTGTAGTTCCTTCCTTTTTCTTAACAACTGAGCAGAAATTCAGGTCACAAAACAAAATAAAAATAATATGCATCGGTATTTGCTCTGATCAAGCTACTGAAATGCTAACAAATACAGCATGAGAGAAACATTGTGCACTTCTGACAGCATATACTGCCTTTGTTTTGGCAGAAGGCAAATTTCTATTAACCCTCAGACTTTTTTGTTATTTTGTTTCAAAATACAGATCTCTCTTTCACAACTTCAAACTAATGAAAAAATACAGAATTTACAATCTCTCGGATGACTTTCTAACAAGTAATGAAATTCAGATGAACTGTATAATGATCCCTCATTTTCTTTATGAAACCTATCAGTTCAGCTCTGTGCCTTGAGGATAGATGCTAAACAGTTGCACTAGTGAGTTATTAAATCAAGTTTCTTGGGGACAGGAAAGGTTGTTTGTAAGGCCTCTTGACCTAGACCCAACACACAAACACAGAAACTCTATCAACATCCTGAATAAAAATTGAAATAAAAAGAAGGAAATATGCTGCAAAGTGGCAGAAGGGTGAATCAATATACTATTTTCTTCTTTTTTCCTGGTATTTAATTCATATTTATTTTCTGGACATCACTCAAAAAAATGTTCAACATTCATATAAGATTTCAATCACAATGTCTCATTTATAATTCATTTAAACCAATTTTTTAATAAAGTTTGGGGGAAGTAACAATTGCGGTGTACATCTGTAATGGACAGCAGTCTTTTAGCAATCTATAAATATTTATAGAATATAATAGCCATCTTCTTACATTATGCAGCAATTACAGTGATATTTAATCCTCTCTAATTATTTTTAACAAGCTACTAGTATGTAAATAGATACTAAGCATCAGATCAGAATCTTCACTGAAACCAAATATTAATACGTCTAACAGACTGACAACTTTTGATATACTTCTTTAATGTACAAACACGTATGTGCGAATACATAAAAGATAGCTGCAATGCTCTGATTTTCATACACAAACAACTATTTTCATCCATATAATGTACACTCAAAAATTTAGAACTTGCTTTGAAAATCTGGCTATGAGACTGCATATGGGAACCTTCTTTAAAGTATCAGAATGAATCTAAGGCCTTGATTTTTAACCAACTTCTCAGGAATAGTTTTGATTTAAACCCAGACTACATCACCAGTTTTTTAAAGCTAAGCAGGTTTTAAAAGAACACAGTCTTCTGTATTCTGGATATTTATCAATTTCTACCAAATGTCTGATGATTTGGAAAGTATGCTTTTTCCTTTTTTTTTTTTTAAAGACCTTAGGTAGCATTGATAACTGAAATTCAATAAAACAACACTGTGCAATATCCAATAAACCTACCATCCAGTTTTAAAATAACTACATTGTTAAAAGGGGAGATAGAGGGCTACAGGTATACTACTCTTCTAAGATTACTATTTTGAGTATCAAGAATAATTGAAGCTTTTAAAGACTCTTATTATCCAATACTTCATTTCAGCTAGTCCACACTATCTACACTTATCTCTTTCTTTTCATCTCTGTGTGTGACATTTTGTTGATGTATAACTTAATGTGAAGAGTATAATTTTATCCTTATGGTGCAGTATTACTTTCACCTATGAAATTGTGCCAAATTCGTTCATCAAAATGAAATGCAGCACAATTATTATTTACATTTGTTGTAATGGGCCTTCAAATTCCTTATGGCAAAGAAAAGTAGCCAGCCCAAGGGAATCAAAGGCAGCTTTTCCATTTTAAAATTGTTTTCACAATCATCTAGCAGCTGCCTTATCGTTTTGCTGTACTTAAATTCCATTTCTTCTAATCACTCACTCTCTTCACAAACGGTATTATTCAATTACATGGCTCCACTGCACACTAGAGGTCAGCCATTAATGGCAAAGATGTATTGTGATGTGCTTTTATTATTTCTAACTAGTGAGAGAGATAATGCATTGTATTATAGAGCTTCAGTCATCATCAACCTTCTCATTCATTTGTGAAAACAGACTGGCAATTTAATCTAGCAGCAAACAGATGAAAAAAAATATATTTTGATGAATAGTAATTACAGAAACTTGATTTCAATATTAGCATATACTAAACAAAAATAATAAAATCACACAATTCTTATACAATACTTTAAAGTAACTTTTATTCAAGGTCCAATTTGATATCTGAAATAAATAGGAATTGCTTTTTTCCCTATCCTGCAGAAGCCACAATTTCTTCTCCTGTTCAAAACTTAGTTAGAAAATTGCAGAAGAAAACATTAATGAATTCACAAGTCCTTTCCCACTAATAATTTTTGTGAAAAAAATGCATGCAATTCTAAATAAAATGCTAATATTAATGTTAACGTATAGTCAATATATTGAACACAAAAAAAATATTACTATAAAAATAACTATACTAGCAGCATAGTTACAATTTTAAACCAGAATTTTCCATACTTATGATCCACTTATATCATAAAACTTGTTAAGAGCTTCACATTAGGAGCAAAGTTGCCAGTTTACCAGTAGCCATGTAAATCAGCAAAACATTAACATGAGTGTTTCAATAAGGAGTTAGCTAAGAAACGGAGGGATCATTTCTGAGTCACTCGGTATACAAGATAGACACTAAGCATTCAACAGGAGTGCCACACATATTGATAGGTAAAAGTCTAGGCTGTTATCACCGCATTAGGCTATTAATCATTCTGCGCTCAAATCCCTTAACTGAAACACACATCCACAAAAGAGAACCCACACAAAACTATGCACAAAGAAAATTAATTTTCACCAACAAAAAAACCAGTACTGTTCTTATAATGAACTCCCAGTTACATGGTTCATTGTCCAATGTTAATTAGGCACAATGAACTTGCTATTGTTTCTCTATTTCACTGAAGCAACTCTTAGAAGCGGCAGTTTCTCTGAAAGTACATCCACGAGTTAGCTTAATCCCCATGCTGCTGTTCATACTGGAGAGCTACAGTGCCATGCCATGACTTCATGCTTCTTGACAGCACAAATACCACAAATGAAGAGTTGCATGAAGAACTAAAATGGCAGGTCTTATGGGATCAAGCAGGAAAGCACTAAGCTTTACTGTTTGTTAGCAAGGGATCAGCTCCAATCAATTAATGATTTAATTACCTAGACTAATTAAGATAATGAACAACAGCAAGCCTACAATCAATTACATTTATCTAAACTTTCTATTTTTAGGATAGGACCATGAGGACTACATGTCTTTTATGAGTTGTTAGAGCAAAGTGTGAAGGCTGTAACAACACACAGTCTTGGTGGAAAAAAACTCAACAATAACACAATCTTACATTGATTTTAAATGTAAATATGCACTGAGGGAATGCTCAAAGCTAGCATCAATTACAACTGGAAGCTTGAATGCCATGAGACTGTTTAAAACAGAAGTAAAATAGGCATGAAACCAAAAATCAACATTCCCCCCCCACCCCCATGAAAGTAAGGAAAAGGATTTTAAAGGGGGGAAACATTATATCACGTCAAACAGAAAACCCTTCATTTACAGGGAAGAAAAAATAAGCACAAAACCACTGTAGAAGCATATTCTTTTTTGTGAAGGTCCCTCTTGTCTTGACAAAAGAAATTAGAGGTTGATTTCTTTTCATCTTACAAATGAGAGTTCACCCTTTGCCCCCCTTTTTTCAGTGAAAGCATCAAAGGATCAGGGAGGTGGGGAAATAATGTCAATCTCAGTGTGTAATGCCAAATTCCCCCCAAAATGTTAGTTACTTGTGGAAATGTTCTATTTGTACTGAAACAGTTAACGAGCGTCCAAAGTTGGGAGGGGAGAGAAGGCAAGATGTGCATTTGGTTGGGAAGAGAAGCAAGACTGACTGTGAAAGCTTTTCCCTACAATGCTTATTGTAAAGCTCTGGTGACTTTCTGCACCTTGGACCAAGTTAGTTCAATGAAATTTTCAGTCTTAGGGCCTTGTTACACAATAATTTGGGCAGTTCCTAGAGCTCTTACCCCCTGAACTATTCACACATTCACACTGAAACTAGTTTTAAGCACTCATCAGACAGGTCAAAGTTATACCGCTCCAGGGCAGGATTATCTCCAATCTGTGTCACCCACTCTAGGATACATCTTAGTGCTAACACACCACCCACCCCTCCACCCCTGCTAGCCCAGACTGGGCCCTCCTAGATCCCTGCTCACTATCTCCCTGAAATGGCTTGTGGCTACTAGCACTGTATGTCCTGGGGGAGCAGTCAGGGCAGGGTCAACCTTCCTGCCTTGCCACCACTGTCGCTGCTGCTCTCTGGGCCATGGTCAGTCAGGAGAAGAGCAGCAGCCTAGCAGCAATGGCAGCAGGGACTTGGCAAGCAAGTTAACCCTTTCCTGCCTGCTCTCCCAGGACAGACAGTGTAGGCAACCTCAAACAGGTTGTAGGGATTCAGGGGGAGACCCCAAGGGGTGGGGAAGTGCCCTGGGGATAGGAGGAAGAGACTGGGACTCCCAGGAGGGCAGGAGGAAAGCCTTGAATGGAGGGAGGGAATTCTTAACTTTTGTTCCTTCAGTCCCCTACTGACCTGAACATGTTACTGCTCCCAGCTTAAGCTACCACTAACACTGATCAACATTTTTGCAGCTAAAAGTGTAAGGTATAATAAAGGCCCTTATTTCCATAGAGATTCTCTTTTTCCCCTGCTTTGTTTCTATTTTCTGATGCATAGCTTCTGATACTGCAATAACATGTTTTGACACACTTAAGCAGAACAGGTTCTGGTATTGAAAAAGTGGAATTTAAATTCTGGATTTAAAATCTCTTGAAAAGACTACAGAAAATGAATACTAGGTAGAAGTTATTTTATTAAAACCTTAAGTTTTAGAATAGTAAGTCTTCTTAGGGCCTCTGAGGGTGAACTTTAGAAAGGAGATGAAATCTCTTAAAGGAACACGATCAATTATTTTCCCCTCCCTCCCAACAGACAGACAGACAGACAGACAGACAGACAGACAGACAGACAGACAGACAGACAGTTTTCTGTTAATTTTCTTTAATAAAACTAAGTTTTACAACTGGCAATGGACACAGCTAAAGTCAGTTCACAGGACTGGAATTCAAACTATTCTGCAAGATTGTAATCTTATAGAAGTCAGTCTTAATGAAGGAGTAGGAAGAATTTTTAATGAACTATTACTGTTTAAGAAGCAGTTCACTGAAAGAAAATTTTAGTTATTCTTTCAAAGTGCTCAACTTTTCTAGGTACCAGAAAGATTTTACTGCATCTTTTATTACTGTAAGGGAAAGGGTATTGGCTTTCTTTGAAGAATCGCATTTCTTACCCTGAATTCTTCTTACAGTTATCCAGCTAATCAGTCAGAAAGAGGAGGAGGAGGAGGAGAAAAAGGAAGAGTAATCTCTTCACTTAGGGTCCTAGCGCCTGAAGTACTTTGCTGCTATTTTCTAAAATAATGGGGAGCATGCCATTGCAATTAACCAATGAAATCATCCTGTATTGATTACTGTATAGGATAAATGGCTGGTGTTTTAGCTCTGGGACGGTAGCATAGAGTACTACACAAACAGTCTGTCGGAAACCTACTGGCAACAGAATGAAGCTTGTTGCTTCTCCTATCTGATAAATGACTGTGTAAGGTACTGGCAAAGTACATGTATTATGAATATACAAGTCCTGGGTTCAAACTTGTTTGACAACCCAGAAAAAAAAAACCCAACAAATCAGTACATGACTGTGTAATTAAACTGTTCAAAAACACATACCCACAGAAGAAAGAGATAGTGGAACGTTCCTGTGGTTAGAGAAGTGATTATCTGCAAGATAATAAAAGCCACAGATTGAGCCATTCAGTATAAAATGAGATTTAGCTCTGTCATATTAGAGATCTGGCTCTTATTTCCAGAGCTCTCCTAATTACCTTATCTGGAAAATGGGAGTTGGAGAGTGCCATATAACAACTGTCTGCCTCCTGGGGTTAGATGTGAAGCAATGGTCAGTAGAAATAGCCATGAACAACACAGATGAATTAAATACCAAACAACTGAAAAACTAAGACCAATTCCCATGGTCTTCTGGTTCCTAGCCTAGTGTTCTTTTCTCTAAGCTACAGAGTATTTGATGGGAAACAACAAGTCTCTGAAAGGCTTTTGCCAAAGATATGCAGGCAGGCATGACAGAGATACGAGACACAAACACTTGGCTGGTCTGCTTAGCTACTACAACAAGGTACAGTTTCTCATAATGGCATTTATGGTGCAGCCACTGAAGCCAAATGCAGTTATCAGAGGGGAACCCATAGGGAACAAAATATTCCCACAGAGACTTGTCCTCAATTTGCAGAGCATGAAGAAAAGGAGAATTTTCTGGATACCAAAACACGTTAATGAGTTAGGACATTTGGTTAGAAAACAGCAGTGGGGGCCAAACTTTTTTGGCAGACATGCCACAAATGAGCTCCACACGCTCCCTGAGTGCCACTCTGATCCCTTTCTCTTGCCTGATCAGCTGCTCTACTTTCTGTTCCATGCTCTATGTTCCCTGACTAATCTGCTGCTTTGCTACTTGCTTCCTGTGCTGTACTCCCTCCCCAGTCTACAACTCTGTTTTCTGCCCCCAGATCTACCTGCCACTCTGCTACTTGTCCTCTCCCCAGTCTGCCACACGCCATACACAAAGGCTATGTCAGTGCCACTTGTCATGCACATGCCACAGGCTGACTACCCCTGGAATAGGTCTGGATATTTAAGAAGAAAGAGAACTGGTTAGAAGGGTTAGAATGATCTAAGATGTTTACATATTTTATAATATATAAATCTGTGCATGTGCACACACCCTACATACACAAAAAAGAAAAAAATGCCTAAGCGATCAGGCAATGAATACAGCTAGAAATTCCCTTTTTTTTTAAAAAAAAATGTGAACCAAGAACTCCACCAGTCAATAGGCAATTGTATTATGTTCACTAGACTGAAACAAACCATTCTGAAACTCCTCATTCATCTATAATTTCCTACCTATGTACTACCATTCCTTTAAAAATGGCCAGAAGCAGTAGGGCGCTGCAGAACAAATGGACTCTGAAGTTTCCAGACCTGACTTTTTTTCTCCTCTAAGCTGTGATAACATAAATAAAATATTACAATGTACCTACTCTATTAAATGTCCAAACTTCAAAACTGGCTCCAAATTTTGTACAAAAATTCTCTTTTGGACTCCCCTTACTTATCCTTTTGGCTTTTGGAAAAGACAAGGAAGTTTATAATGGAACTGTTGAATGTAGTTGAAAATTTAAGAACTGAAAATATAGAGGGGAGGGGAGTTCTTTGGGACAGGGGGCTTTTTTTTTTTTAATACTTTTTGATATTTAGAATACGTCTGAAACACTCAAGAGATCATATTGATGTAAACTTTTAAACTATCACTTAATTGTCTAAAATTTGGAACCTAAAACTCAGCCTATATCTTAATTTAAATCAACCATGAAATTTCACAGGTATTCAACTTACTTTATGAATTCTGCAAATGAAATGTTGCATTGAAAAAAAAATTCCATCAAACACTGAGTTACTTTGTAAGAGTGGAAAAAAAATGTTTCAGTCTTCAAAAAGACTTCCTGCCTAGGGAAAATCCCACACAATTTTTTCATGAGAAGTTAAAAGCTAACTTTAACAAAGCAGTGACATTCAAAGCCTTACAGCTAAGAGTCTTTCAGCACTTCCATATCAAAAATAATATTTTTAGAATTCTGTAATTCATGGGTAAAAATTAATATTCAAAGGTAAGTTACATACAAAAGTTCATTCCAGGATATGGACATGTTTAAGTTTAAAAATACAGGGGAGGATGGGGAGGAAGGAAGAGACAAAATCTACAAAAGGAAAATCAGACTACATGCCTAGTTTCTGGTTTCTATAACTTAAAATGAAGCAATTTATAAAACATATAATGCGTTAACATCACAGCATGAACCAGGTTATTTGAATTGTCAAAGTAAATTATTAATGTAACTTTTCAGATTTAACTAAAGTCAGAGATGACCCAAACAGGGTGCAGGGCCCAGGGCAAATCAGCCTGTGCGGGGTCCCGCCCCCAGATGCAAGAAAGCCAGCAGTGGATTCGGAGGCCGGGGCCAGGACCGGGGGAGGGAGGGTGCCAAGCAGCAAGACATGAAGCTGGTGGCAGCACGGAGTAGCCGTGCTGCTCCACATGGCTCCGCAGGCCCCATAAATTGCAGGGCCTAGGGTGGTCACCCTGATTCGCCTCCCCCCTCCTCCCCCCAAGGGACAGCCCAGACTATAGTTCTAACAGCGAAATAAAAATGCTTTGCTCTCTGTGCGCACCGATCACAATGTTGTGATATATACATTTAACAATTTCATAAATTAGTCTATTGTCTTTGTAGTAGTCTCTGCTTTAGTATAATGGACATGAACCTTAGTTCACAGATGTTTAAAATCAACATAATATGGGTTTAACAGTCAATTGGTATTTGATATAAAATTATTGCTATACTAAATTGCACATATTTTTCAAGCAGTCAATATATGATATCAGGTAGCAATATACAATATCAATATATGATTTCAGGCTAGCTATCAGGAGGCACTACTTCACAGGTCAGGGCAGCTAGGATCTGGAACCAACTTCCAAGGGAAGTGGTGCTCCTTCCTACCCTGGGGGTCTTCAAAAGAAGGCTAGATAGATACCTTGCCGGGGTCATTTGACCCCAGTGCTCTTTCCTGGCCATGGCAGGGAGTCAGACTTGATGATCTGCTCAGGTCCCGTCCCACCTATCAACTATGAAACTAGTGTCTATTGTTTAAAGCAATTATTGAGGATTTTCCAAGATATAAATACCTTTCTATTACATACACTTTTTAAAAGATCAATAGATTTGTATTTTTTAATAAAATAATGCTTAAGTAGCATACTTTTCAATACTTTTTACTTAGTCTAAACTAATTCATTATGAAACACTTATTTTAGTGGATGCTTAAAAACATATCCTTCATAGTATTGTAAAAATGTCCTTTTTGCATTTAATCTGAAAAAATAATCTTGGGATAATAAATATGAAGTCAGCTCTTCCCAAGAGACTCAAAAATATCTTCTAGCTGAAATTACACCTACAATTTTTTACTGTTCCTATAATATGCATCTTTAAATAATGTTAATAACTTTCACTGAATCATAGATACTTGAAGAGTACAAATCCTATTTGCCTCTATCATGTAAGTATATCCTCTGAAGAAAATTGAACTATTTGTGTCAGGAAGATGAATAGGATTTGGCCAAGGTATTCTAGTCCATTCTTCTGGTAATACATTTGATGAAATCCAGGTCTCAGTGAAGTCAAAGGGAGTTTTGCCATTGACTTCAATGGGATCAGTATTTGACTCATAATCTCTACACTATATTCTCCAATACTTTGCCTACCCTAATTTAAAAAGGACAAAAGAGCTGCCATCACTTCCTTTGGAAGACGCTTTTATAATCTAAGAAGCCTCATGTTAAAAATATGCTTTTATGACTTTATAAATACAAATTAGAGCTCACAAATGCTATGAGATTGATTCTCTTACCAACACTGTGCAAGTGAGAAGTAATAAAATAGCATGTTTCCATGGTATGGCTCCAATTTAGCAAGTTCCCATTAGCAGCGTTTCTCAGCCCATGGGTTGCAACCCAAAAGTGGGTTGCAAGAATTTATGAAAAGGTTGCAAACAAACTTTAAAAAAGGTTTCTCTTTTAAAGGAGAAAACTGTGGCTTTTCCCTTGCAGGCTGACAGAGTTCTACCCTGTGAGGGGCTGCTTGGGATCCCCTCTCTCCCCCCACCACGTACCTGACCCCATACACAGGGGGGCTGGAGCCAGGAGGCAGTGGGTCAGAAATGAAAGGCACTGGCCATTAATGTTTACACTGCCCTAAAGCATACACTGAGCTTCAAGCATGTGCATAGTTCTAACTGTAGTCAACAGTGCTATTTGTACATTTCCTGTTATCCATCTGAACAAACTACTTTGGGTGCAAACAAGTGCTTGTCACATCTGGTTTATATTTAGGCAGTTTACTTTAAGCTGCCTAAACCTAGTCAAGGAGTGGTGCATACACATATTCACCATTGCTGGGAGTGGTGGTAAGTGGTGGGAGCTGGAGGTAAGAAATTCAGGGGGCTGGCAGATCTGTGGGAAGAGGAATTGCCTAGTCAGAAGAGGGGGTCAAAGTACCAAAAATACCTTGGTCAGAGTCATGGTGGGGAGTTGGTAGAGGGGAGAGGGAAAGAGCATACCCCTATGTCTGGGACAAGCAGCTGGGCTTTTCCAGCGCTGAGGTTGTACTGCTAATGTGTGCAAGCATCTGCTAGATTAAGTTAACCCTTTCTCAATCATAGTGAGGTGCACTAACTTGGAATGGGCAAACTTCTCTTTTTTTTTTTTGCCAAATTAAACCCTCCAAATGCCTTCATGAGTGGGAATTTAGATTGACCTAACCCTGCTTGAACTGAAGGAGGACCAGAAGAATGTTGCAGTCTAGTATTTGATGGGTAACCTGAAGAAAAATGTCTTCCATTTGAAAGCTTGTCTAACTTTATCACAGCTCTGAAGTTGCTGCTGTGAAAGATATCACCTTTCCTCTTGCACAATTCCTCAGTTATCACAGCTATGACATCACTAACATGACCACTTTAATAATAAACATTTTAAGTGCCAATTTATGAAAGTGACAGTATTCAGGAAAGCTGCATCAATACATTTGATACATTCTTCAATTTAAGCATGTTTTAAAATCAAAACAGAATAAAGTGAAGGATGCATTTAAATGCTTTTTGGAAACATTTAAGCCTTGGGCATAGGCACACAGACCAGAAGTAAAAGAGGGCAGGGATTTACCAGGAATTTTCTGCGCTAACTGCCCATGTGTACGCTTTCTCCTATGATAAATGGAATCTCATCTGGGGTAACTTAATTTGGTTTCACTGAGGGGTAAACTGCTATAAATTAGCTTTAATTAACCATAGTCATTCACCACAGAGCAGCAGATACATGGTAAAATCTCACCCCATTCTTCACATCCACCACATATTAAACTGTATCTTTACACCATTACAGTTTCTGAAAAATGTAACAGGTCCGCTATTGTTAAAATGAATAGTGGTTTTCCTGAAGTGGTTTCAGGTATCACAGTGTTGACAAAGGTTACCAGGAATCTTTATGGTGCTGCCTCCCCCTACACAACTGCTGCAGAAGAAAGTATCTAATTCACACACTAATGTCTGCTACGGTAAAATATAACTGTGAAGTGATATATTAATGATGGAAACATAGGAATTGCCATGACATATTTGACTAGTAATCAGTCAAGTCCAGTATGTCCTAAGTTAATGGCCAGTAACAGATGCTTCAGCAGAAGGTGCAAGAAACCCTTATTCAACAATTTTGGAACAAACTGCCCATGCTGAAGGTTATTCCTACTTGCTGTTAATAGATGGATTATACTCTGAGAAAGAGGGCAAGTTGTGCCCTTTCCAAGAAATACACATCCTTCAAAATGATACTAAATGGATTAATATTTATAATGATTATAAGCATGCACAGTGGAAGGTAATGTGAGCAAACATTTAACTTGGTAATGTGAACTAATTACCATTCTGTGTTTTGTAATAGGTAAGAACAACCCTTCTGGACATACCACAGCTGAATACTGCTTTGACAAAAACAACTTGGGGTAATTACAAATAAGTTGCAACAGAAGCAGCCCTTTTGGACGGCCAGGTCCTCCTAGGTCAGTAACCTGCTTGTGAGTCAAAAGCAAGATTCTGCCTGATGTCCTGGCAGACTGCTGCAAATCCAGGCATTCTGGTGCTTCTGCCAGACAGGCTGCTGTGAAGCCAGGAACCCTAGTGCAGCTAGCCATACCAGGGTTTCCAGATTTCTTGCTATAAAGCCAAGTCTCAGATTCTAACCACAGCTCAGTTTTTGGCTCCACAGCAAGAAGCTCAGATCTGATAACTTCAGCTTGAACCTTGGGTCCTAGAAACCTCAATCTACCGGCCGCAGATTCAACAGCCTGACAGTCGTGGTAGTTTTAGCTAGTTTCTCTGGATTGGAAGAAGGAGCTCTGGAGTCATTAGGAACACTGACCAAAGCTTTAGGGTCTGCTCTAGAAAAATCTCAGTAAAACTGGTATTTTTGCCAGTTTCACAATGGTTAAGAGCAACATTAAAACTGGCACAACTGTCAACTTCATTCAGCAGATGCCAGGCCTCCCAAACCTGTAACATCAAAGGACAACACTGGGAGGCACCACACAAAAGCATATTATGTTACTCCAACTCAACGCCCTAAGAAAGGTGTGTGGCACTGGGCATGCACCAATACACCTACCCAGCACAGAAATAAGCAGGCTACATTATATTCATGTTCTGGTTTTATATAGAAGCCATGGTGTTTTATATAGAAGCCACTGAGGCACCCATCATGATAATTCTTGGGTGGTTTAGACTGTCTCTAGAGTTGGTGGCTCTAGAACAATAGGCGGAGATCCAAGACTTCTGGGTGCCCCGACAAAATGAAGCAGGAGTGTCAAACATGGATCCCATGGGCCAAATCCTGCCTGCAACGCCTCTTTCTCTGACCTGGGAGACTACAAGCAAGCACTGGAAGGTGGAAAGTATGGCCTACCATCAAATCTGGCGCCTCTTGTCCCCACTAAGCTTGACTGCCCCTGGACTCCCTCTCCTGGACCTGCCAGCACTGCCAGATGCCTCGCCACCAGCGCCACAGTGGGCATGGTGGCAACCCTCACATACTGGGCTGGATCTGGCCAAAAAGGAGCCGTAAAGTCCAAGCTCCGGACTGCAGGTGTGTTTGACACTCCTGAGCTAGAGTCTTGAAATATAAGGATCCCTGGGCTGGGAAAGTCACCAAGTATACCTACTCTGATACCACATATACCGGAAATACATTTTTTTAAGTTTCACCTTTACCTCAGATAATCTGCCATCCTTGTCGCTGCTTCTGTTAGTTTCATTCATCAGATGCAGGTCCTTGGGGTCATACTGCATTTTGAAAACTGTTTCTGAAACTTTTTCTCCTGTGTAAATTTCCAGATTGTGAGAACTTTTGAAAATGCTGGTTTTCTTCCAAACAGGACCCAAACAATACATTAAAAAAAAAAAAGAAAACCCATGGCCACAAACTGGAAAATTCTGCATATTGGTCTGCTCAGAATTAAGTTTCTAGAACCTGGCAGTTTACTTGGTGTACTTTAGTAATTATGCCCTCCCTAGAAATCTTCTCAGGATGGCTGAACTATACAGGCATCAATTCAAATTTACCTTGAAAGTCATGATAAAATAAGGCTAAAACAACCACTTGAATTTTCTGTAGTTTCTGTGCCTGAGTCACTGCCTTTAGAATGATCAGCGTAACATTTTCATTTCCCACAATTTTCCTGTCTCAAACTTCATATGCATTCTGAGACCTTCACTTTGCAGAGCAACGTGAAAGCATCTAGAATGGTTTTGTATAATAGGCTGTTCCACTTCTGTCTGCAAAGAAAACTTTTGAAAACTGATAATATGAGTGATTTACTCAATGTATTTTAATGTCAGATTTAACAACTGCAATATAAAATTACTGTCACAATACTATATAGCAATTTTCATAAAATCAACTGACAAATTTCCTAGGGTTGAATTGTAAAGAGCATCTAAAAAAAACCTCTTAAAAATAAGTATAAAAGGACAACTGAAAGCTGTTTTTTTGTCAAAAAAGCAGACAACAGTCCATATTTAAACTTATTTCTAACACTTCACTTTTGTCTTCAATGTGCAGTGAAATAGCAATGTAAACAAAGCACTACATTTAATATACAGCAGGTGATTCAAACCAAAGAGATGAAGATGGATGATCTTTTAAAAAAATATGACCTATTAAAACAGTAACGTTTTATCTTTGGATTTTTCATTTCTTGTTGCTTCACTATATTGCAGGCATTAACTGCTAAAATCTCCTTGAGAGGTCAAGGTTTAAGTTTAATGTCACAAAGCTTTAGCGTTACAAAAAAACAAAAGGATTTCCATCCAAGGCCTGCCTCCCCTTAGACACATATAAAAACAGCAATTCTGAAATATGGATGGGGCTTTTTGTGTGTAAACCCCATGTGAACATTTATAAAATAATTACCGTATTTTTCGGACCATAAGACGCACCTCACCATAAGACGCACCCAGTTTTTATGGCAGGAGAGACTATGTGCGCCGGTGGCCGGCCATTTTTATTGCCGGCTCCTGGCCACCGGCGCGGGCGCCGGCTTCCGGTGTAAACAAGCGGCGGATGTCCCGCTCGGGCTCCGCCGCCTCCGTGGGCAAGCTCCGCCCCGTCTCCCCGGGACACGGTATAAACAAGCGGCGGGTGTCCCGCTCGGGCTCCGCCGCCTCCGCGGGCAAGCTCCGCCCCGTCTCCCCGGGACACACACCTTCGGACCATAAGACGCACCCTCGTTTTCCCCCCACTTTTGGGGGGAAAAAAGTGCGTCTTATGGTCCGAAAAATACGGTATTTTAGAAAAATAACAGACTAAGTGATCTATAAGAGCTGTGTCAAGGTGTCTCATCTTTAATCAGGAAAAATATTAGGTGTTATTTCACAAAGAATGCTAGGCAGGAAAGCTGAGTAAGAAATGTAGATTAATATTTAACCTAACTTAGAATACTATTCTTCTTATGAATGGACAGCCAGTATTCTGTATTGTAAGCTTTGTCTAGCCTAGGATTTGGCTGGGGCATGTCATATGTTACACACATTAGAATGTGTTACCTGTGCTTAAAAGGTGAGTATCCGCATATTCGAACAGCAAAACACAGGCTCAGTGCAATCACATGTTAGCGAATGCGTGACTTTTCATGGGAGGAATATCTGCAGATTATAATAAATAAACACATGTTCATCTATTTTCCACCTGCATCGTGGAAATTATACAAAGTCAAGACTGGTGTAGTGCTGGGGCTGAATCACACTAGAGTCTTCAACTGGCCTCAGTGTAGTGCTGGGCTAGGCCTGACTATTAGCTGATTACTGGACTCAGCCTCAGCCCTGGAGTCAACATTGGGGAGACAGCCAGATCCATCCCTTTCTAGAACAGACTGAAATATGTGACTGCTCAAAACACATTCTAACTTTTAATAAGGCACGGTAATTCTTACTATGAATTTATGCTATCAAAAATAAATTAAACACATTTTAAGTGGCCTGTGTGACAAGAACCTGAGTCAGTGAATTTCATAGATTTCATAGACATCAGGGCTGGAAGGGACCTCACGAGATCATCGGGTCCAGCCCCCTGCCCAAGAGGCAGGAGTTCAGCTGGGGTCAGATCACCCCAGCAAGATAAGCATCCAAGCGTTTCTTAAAGGTATCCAGAGCAGGTGCTTGCCCCACGTCTGGGGAGAGTCTATTCCAGTTGAGGCTGAGGGATGATGCATGCTGCTGTTTTAAACTACTACTGTCATGCTCACAATTGCCAGAGAGAGGTTAAGCTGCCAATCTTACTCAACAAGTGCCAAATCTAAGAAATGTGGTGGTAAAGTTGACTTGCAGCAGCCCTGCCAGTGTGCTTCAGAACCACTGAAGTTGCTATCTCGGGCATGCTTCTTGGGCACGTTCAAAGCTATGCAGCACTGAAGAGATGCAGACTAAGGCACAGGTTACAGTCTCAGGCCTAATCTGGATTCCTTACGTGAAAAAGAAATACCGGGTACATGGTGACCTTACCTGATGGATCTACATGATCAGTCACCATTCACAACTAGGGCACTTAGCAGAATTAGCAATGTAATTCTTGGATCCAGTCAGAACAGGCTGGTGATATTCACTGGAATAGTAACAGACCTGGCTGTGACATCACTGCATGTGCAATAATATTCAAATTAATATTTAACCTAACTTGCCATTGTACAGAATTTAATATCAGTAATAAAGAGAGTGTAAAAGACAAAGGTTTGTTTTTCTCTCTCAAAAATAATAAAATACCTAAGTAAAATACAGTACAGTGACCAATTTAGAACATTTATGTATTCTTCAGCTCATCAACATAAGCATGCATAACTAACATGTTAAAACCACATTGCATTGCATGTACTAGTCTGTTAACATGCATAAACTAACATATACTAGGTAATGTATACCAAAACTTAAACAGTTCTCTAAGTGGTACATTCTACCACCTGATACTAACTTTGAGATTAAAGGGATCAGTACTGGGACACTGATCAAATAAGGGTTCCCAAGTTGGATACGAGAAACTTAACATTTAGTGCAAACTTAGCATTCACTGTTAATTTTTCAGCTTGTCTATTTTACAAACCAAAACGGTTACATTGTCACCTATGTTTGCCAGAACTGTGCTTTGAGAATGAAATGAGCACTGTGGTTCCCCAACAAAACTGAGATCTTTCAATGCAGGTAGGTTAAACAAAGTCTCAGAACAATACCCAAGTAACCAGAGATGAATAAATGAAATTGGAACAGGTAGACTAACTGATTCAGCACAAAACTGCAGGACATTTCCTATGTCATACATTTATTTATTTATTTATTACTATGAGAGATTCTTGGAAATTTGATTTGGAAAAAAATATCCACTGATTAGTAAAAATACAACGTCTGTAGAGGATACTTAAATCGACAGTACAAATAAAACTTTGCCCCTCTCATATTCTGCAAATGAGACTTCTGAGAAAGACACATGATAGCCATTTTACATAATCCTACTCCTTTCTACCTTAGTGCTCAACTTGACACTTTTTCATTACAGAGGTCAGAAAAAGATAATAGAAAGTCATATACCATAGCTTAGGAAGAAATCTATTGCATAAGGGTCTTTGAAACATACGTGCTCATTGGAATGAACAGGCCACACCTGCAGAAAAGTTACTATGGAGTTACTGCTGTGCTGGGGGCTAATTCATTCAAACCTTTACAGAGAAACAGCAGTAATGTTATATGATCACAGAAATAGCTGAAATACTTTGATACTACTGATGTCTCAATAAAAATGCAGGACTTTTACTTACTTATCCTCTGTCCACACAGTGGAAACTAAAATAAGATGGCCACTGATGAACTTTGTGAACCTGCATAGTCCCCTTTTTAAAAAGGGAAGAGCAAATTAGTAGTTTTTCATTAGCAATTAAGTGACATCTGTAATAACTTTTAGATAGACATTTCAAACTCTAAACTCAAAGATACAATCAACTAAAAATAATCACACTTGTTGGAGAATTTTCAATTATTATTGCTTCAAGTAAAACTTCTGATTACTGTAAGTCAAAATAATGATAGAGACATGCATACATTTTTAACTCTCCATCGTTCCATTGATTAAAGGGGAAAGGGAACAACAATTACAGATAAGTTAGATTATGAAACATTCATGCCTTTGCAGAGATTTTTCTTCAGTTATACAAGGAACTGGACCATCGAATATCACTACAAGAGGTACATCTCTAAGGGCAGGTCTATTTTGTTAGTTTCTTTTTTCTCCCAGAATTGTTTCTTTGTGCACTTCTTTCATGCAGCCTGACCTGCTGGAAGAAGGGATGACCTAGCAAAATGTTGTTCTCACTGTGCAGACAATTCTGAAGCCTATTTTTCAAGTCAAGGGAAGATACAATCACCCCTCTGCGAGATAAAAAGCTTTCAATTCTGGTGGGACTAAGCACAACAGAAAAGCATCTTCTCATCAGATGTCCTAGCCAAGTTTATACAGATTTCAAATTTGAATAAAAGCTTGGATGTTTAAGCTCATTTTATGTTCACCACTTCATGCTAAAAGTCTACGCATTTTCTGTGTTATCTGTCATATCATACTGTTCTTTCACTATGCAACTGTTCCATCCTGTCCTATGAGCACCAATGAAATAACCTGATTTTTAGAAAAAGTTAAAAAAA
>NW_017728950.1:56033360-56042187 GCF_001723895.1 Crocodylus porosus | reverse complement strand
GGGGTCACAGAAACATGCAACATTTTAGAATGTCTTTCATTAAATCAATATATTCTAAAATAGCCAAGGTAAGAAATGCATTTCCAATCAAAGAAGGTAAGCTAAACTGCTCAATTAAAAGGAAATGCTAAAAACATTTATATTAAAATTATTGTTTTATTTGGTATGATTACACACCTACCCATAACAAGGAATCCTGGTTTTCTCCATTTAAAAATAAAAAATTCTCCAATTAACGCCCCCCCCCAATCATGCTTCTCTGTGAATAAAATGAAATGCTGCTCTCTCTCTCGATATATCTATATATATCAGTTGAACATAATATTTCACTGCTATATTTACAATTTTAAAGCAATTTGGAAACCTACCAGTGCCTCAATAACTACAATAAAATAAATTCTAAATACTTATACATTTTGGCATTTTATTTTGGGTTTTTAATCATGGAAATTAGCTCCCCTTGCCCCCTTCACTCACCAGAATGCAGGTCCAGCCACAGCTGTCCCCACCCCACCCCCAACTACTTTGTGCTCCTGAGCAGCCCTGATATGCCAATGCCCTGTCCATCCCGTTGCCACTCACACCCCGCCACAGTCCCTCCCCATCCCAATGCCCCTCACTCCCCATCCACAGCCCCCTGGCCCTGCTGGTGCTCCTCACTCCTCATCCCCAGTGCTGCCAAAGGGGGGCCCCAATTGCCAAGGCTATGGGGCAAAGGACTGGGGCCCATAGCCCCTGCCCCCTACGGCAGCATCCAAGCCCTGGCTGCTGCCTGCGAGAGATGGTAGCAACTGTGGCAGAGCAGACCACTGAGTCTCGCTTCCCCTCCCCCAGAGGCAGGACGGCCAGAGAGGAGCCTGTGTAGGGAGGGCAGGTGCTGGCTGCCCACTGTGGGCTTGGGGCTCCCCACCCTGTTGCCCTCCTGCTAAGGTCTCCACATAACAGCAGATAGGACCCCATGCAGCAGGACAGAGCAGGGCTGGGCAGGGAAGCTAGTTGCTGCTGCTGGGAGCTCCGTGCCAACGTGACGAGGTGCCCCCTCCCCACCTGGCAGCAGCACCATGGGACACAACTCCGCACCATCACCCCTGCTGCTGCCAGGCAAGCAGAGGTCTCTTTGCTAGGGTGGCACAGGGCTTTCGGCAGTGGCACTGAGTTCCCCACCCCACTCTGCTCTGCTCTGCTGGGTCCTGCCTGCTGGGCCACAGAGGCTACGGGGGATGTGGGGAGGGCAGTAGGGCAGGGAACCTGAGCCCACAACAGCCAGTTTGCACCCGCCCCCCAGGAGTGCACGCAGCAGCAGAGAGCCAGCCCTTCCTCTGTTCCCCCAGATGAGCCACCTGCAGCCCCGTTCCACTCCCCGCTTGAGCCCTGTGGCCACACATTCTCTTCCCAGGTCCCAGGTCGTGTGCAGCCCCAGCCCCCTCCTTCACTATGGGAGGCTTCAGCCCCCTTTCCCCCACATGGCAGCCCCTGTTGATTACCCTTCTTTCACTCCCTCTAGCCCCTTGCAGGCCGGAAATCTGCCAGCCTACAAGGGGAAACCCACCATTTCCCATGTTTCTCTCCTTTAAAGGAGAAAATCTGGGTTATTCTCCTTAAAAATGAGAAAATCCAGGTTTTTCCACATTTTTCCATAGTGAATGGAAAACCTGGATCCCTGCTCATAACTCTTGAATGTCATCTCAGAGCCTTAAGTAAAGAGGTATGCCTGGTACACAATGTGAGAGGATTTAGTTCAAGAAATTTTGATTTTCTTTAGAGAAGCAAATTCCCAAGGAAAATGTAAAGATCCCATTTCTATTTTGTTACTGACATTTTATCAACATTTCTTTGTGTTCTAAAATATCCTGTTTTTAATTCACGTTGCCAAAATCTAAACACCCTATTTTTTAATGACTGTTAACAAAACCAAGCAATAAATACTCTAGTGAGCAATAACAGTAGCTGATACTGTATTGCTATCAGCCCATTCAAGATATTAACTTAATATATTCCTATTTGTCTGGCTACCCTCCATTCCCTGAAACTCTACCTGGTAAAGCCCATTAACTGCCAAGATACCTACACAAAAGTGTAGCAGATGAGCTGTCAGCTCCTCTGTCAAAGAACTTAGTAGGTCTATGGCCGATTTGTGGATTTTTTTTTAAAGGCACTGTAAATTACATTTTAGATACCAAGATAGTTACAGGATATAACTATCTGGGTTTATGTACCACCACACCTACCATAACCATGTACCTGTCCAGGTTCATTAACAATTATTGCTGCATGAAAACACCCTTATTTTAAAGCATTCACCGTACAGTCCTTAGTCTACATCCTGTTATCATAAACTGGGAATACATGCCTCAACAGCAACAAAACCTTCAGCCATGATTAGTAAGAGTGGCTAAGAGCCTAGTGTCATGTTTTAAGTGGAAAGCTATGATTTTAGAAAACTAACCTGAAAGCATTTTTAAATTTAGGAGCATAATTTGGGGAGGGTGAGTGAGGGACCAGCCCCAACTACTAACTTGGGGAGTTGGGGGGGGCACTGCCAAAATGGCAGCTCTCTAGGGAATCTTTTCAGTAGCAGCTGCAACATCCTCACCCCATGCAGTAGTAGCCCTCCACCATGGCAATACCAGCCAGGTGTGAGACTCCACAGCAGCAGCACCAGCAGCCAGGGATGGGCAAAAAGCAATGCAACAGCACTAGCAGCCAAAATCTTCGAGTCCCTGAGACAGGTAAGACTGCCCAGCACACAAAACATGTTAACTATGCCTCTGGTTAAAATCCTTAAAGTGCTGCTATAGTAGTGCCTGCTTGAAAATAATACTACATTGGCCTCTTGGGTATAAATTTCTTCCCCAGAAAGCTTTACAAAAAAGAAAGCAGGTCCTTTGTATAAGGAACGAGCTTCTGTTTCCCACTGAGAACTATTCCAGTTCAGGAAACCAAGCTATTTTTACATGATTATAGAGCTGACAAAGGAGTCTGAGCAGTTGGATTTTCTTTTCCAAACTGTCATCTGTTTAGTAAAGAAACAGCAAAATAGAAACCCATTTTTTTCACTTCAGCTCCACCAGTTTTCCATCGTCTTAAACAGAAAAGCTACATCCTATGCTAAAGCTTATTGTTCACCAAGCAATGGATTTCATCTTATAAAACAAGTGGTGTTTTAAAACAGCATACATATCCAACGTTTGGGCCATTTCCCAGTTAATTATTTTCTGCCTAAAGTGTTAAAATGTCCTTGGCTTCCCCTTAGACACAACTATCCCAGCTGGTCATTAACTACTTGGAAAAGGCCCAAACATTCTCAACTGTCAGTACTGTACAAACACGCATGTTCTGTGCGTGCTTATTTTCCATTTATTTCACTTTCATGGGGTTACAGTTATAAAATAGTTTTAGTAAAACCCAGAAATGAAAATATTTTAGACTTACTGCCCCAGTGAAATTTGGTCCATGTGGACTCTACAAGGATACAGACAGAGGTCTTCACTATAGCCTAAATGAGACCTGAGTTATTCTTAATAAATTTGTGTCTAATTCTGATCTCAGTTAAAATAACTTCATGCTAGTATAATTATTTCAATTAGGCTGCATTCTTGTTTTACAAAGATGTAACAATCTTCTTCAAAAGTCTGAGGGGGAGCTGCTGTGATAATCAAACTTATCTTCTGTTCCCAAGAAGATCCAGCAGAAAAAAAGGGCTAGAACAAGTGAACTGAGCAGCTAGTAGTAAACCAGAATGTCAACAAGTGGAGGCAATTAAGCTTTTCTTATGCATATATTAACTTTGCAAAAAAGCCACAGGACAGCTGGGAGAAAGAACACGTGTAAATGAGGTAGACCTAATGATTTCCTAATTAAAAAGAAGATATTATCTTGCTATTAATTGGTAAGCTAATTAACCAAAACCTCAGTTTCATAAAATCAGTCCAGTACACAGAACTTAGCTGCTTGTCCTCACTGAATTTGCCACATGCTTAGCCTAGCCACAAAGCTGTCAGTTCTGCTTGATTTGTTTGACTACTGTACTCCATGACAGCTGTCGGAAATAATACATTAGAACAGCTGTTGTGGCAGCTACAATGGGTCTAGAATTTTAATTGGACTCAATATTATATTGATTTTTTTTTTTTTTTTTACTAAACTTAAAAAGAAATTTCTAAAGAACTTTAAAAGTTTCTAATAGGAGTAAACGGTGTTTGCAATTTTGTTTTTGTTTTTTGCTATGTAATTTCACAAGTAGTGTCTCTATCGACTGACATAAAAAAGAACAGCAGGAACTGTTAGATGCATAAGAAAAGGGACATTAAGAGGGAAAATGGTGTGGAAGTCATATAAATAATCCCTTTCAAATAGTGGCAATAAGCCAGGGAGGACCTCACAGTGTCTCAAGATTTATTCAAATGGAGAATTATGCAGAGACCTTTAGTAACTGCCAGCTGAAAACAACTCTTCATTATGGCCAAGAATTCCATTCAAATAAACAGCAAAGCTTACTTTCAGCATCAGCGTAGAGCAGAAAGCACAGGAGCACCACCACTGGCCTGGCTACATGCATCATCCGACAGCTTGGCACCAGCATGCTTTGGCAGCCTCGTTCTCACTGGCTTAGAAGCCACTGCAAGCCTGTCCAGTCTGAAATTTCAGATGAAGGGTTTTCAGAGCCTGTAGAGGAGAAGGAGAAATATGCTTAAGTGGGATTGTTTTCTGCTATCACAATAGTCTCAAGTAGGGGCAAAACAATTCAAAGGTAAGAAAAGAGACTATAGCATGCCAAAGAAAGGAGGAGAGCCTAGATGTCAGCACTGATGATCAAAATGCTGGAACCAAAGCTCATCCTGCCCCCAAGAACATCTTTTCATCTAAATTCATGTTCTATACATTCAATTTTTTCTCACCTGTTTAGCACCACCTTTTGAGTAATACCTCATGAGAATGAGCTGTCACTTCTAATGAAGTATTAGTTTAATATATTACTAGAGTGAGGTGCCATTCTGTAAAGAAGGGTTTAGGATTGGGTTCTATTCCAAGATAAAAATCCACTAAAAAACAACATACTAGAACCTGATTTCATGGCAGCAGATAGGAATGCCGGAATTAAATTTTCTTCTCAGACTATTCCTAATGCTAGATTTGCAATGCTAGTACATTGCCAGCTCTATATTAGTAGTTCAAAACTTTCAACCAGTCTCCACAAGTGCAAGGAGGTTTATATTTCCACTGTGATTTAGTTGTATACTAAAATTACGCAATGCTGAACAGAAAGAATTAAAAAGAGCCCAGGTTCCAATTCAGTTTAATTTAACATGATATATAAAACACTAATGAATAATACAAGTGCCTGCCTTTAAGAAGAAATCTGTTTTAGTCTTGGTTAAACTAACCTACCCAAGCCATGTTAAAATTACAGAGCATAAAAATGCTTCCCTCTGACAGGAAATACTAGAGATATCCCAAAATAGCCTGACTGTGTCACTAAAATAACACTGCAATTTAATTGTGCTTTTCTATGGAATTGCAAGACGTATACTTTGGCAGGTCTGAAACTTAGCCTAAGCACAATAAGAAAAACAGATACTATCTTTTTCATTAACATGCATGAGTGGCTTCCATGCAGCGAAGATAAAAACCAAAAGGGAGGAGGAAAAATTATACTCATTATCATTCCACTAGATGGATCTTACAGATTTGTGGGTGGTATGAAGAGCCTATTTTATAGTACAGTGCAATGCTGGAAGAATCTACTCAAGGAAGGAGAGAAAAGATGAGCAGCTGTTAGAAATCTACTGCTGTTATCAATCTCTTTTGTAAAACTACCTCTCAAATCAGCTACTGCTATCAAAAAATACAAATCTAAGAAATCTTCACAGGCAAAGTGCTGAAGGCACCAGTTCCCGCTTTCATCGCTACCATCCTCATGCCAGCATTTCAAATGACAGCAAAGTCCATGAGACATCAGTCCTGTCGGACTCAATTTGTGTCTGTGCAAGCGTAGCAGAGCCAACTGCTACATAATGACTCCAGTGCCATCACAAAGATGGAGATGTATGAAATGCACTTTCAGGGAAGAGGTGATTTTGTTTTGCTCCTACTAGACTGAAGGGGTGACGAGAGAGGCCTGAACTAGTTCCAACTACAGCTGCACCGTGGACAGAATGTTATCTTTATATTGGCACACAAGCCTTCAAGCTGACATGTGAATGAGCAAAATAGAAATAGAACGGACACTACGATTTGTGTCTGAGCCATAAACGGTGCCATTCTTTGTGGAGGGAGGGGAAGGGGGGGCATCAATTGGTAAATAAATAAAATGGAGGGGAAGAAAAAATAAGACCATCACCGCCAGCTTAGTTTACTAATTTTACTTTTCATTTCATTTCTAAAAAAAAAACCCTTCCCCAGTCTCTCATAACAAGTACAATGAGGCCATTAATACAAAAGCAGTAACTTACCTGGAAAAAATAAGCATTCTAAACTATTCATAGGACTACATGCATTCTTAAATGTATTTTTCAGCATTTACAAGTAGCCAATCAATAAAGGAGAGAGTCACAACATATGGGAAAAAAGAGGATCAAAACAGAAGATAAGGTGTTTTGGAGATATTGAAGCACACTATCCCATTCACTCTAAATGCATACACAAGCACTGAGTAGTGCCAAGCTCCCCATCTCTGTGCTCCAGGTGACATTCATTATCGCTCAAATCACATAACCCAAAGCCCTTATTGCTCCCTCTCTCCGCACCTTCATAGTGTCACGGCTTTAACTAACCAGATAAACATACTAATATGTTCTCCAGGTGACCCTTGGCCTTATATTTCTTCTCTGTGCTTCTGCTACAGACTTTTAGTATTTTAGGCTGTAAAAACACAAGCATTTGGAGGAGGAAAGCAACGTGAACTGTTTTTATTTTTTTAAATGCTTCTTTTTTTAAATATTGCTAGTGAAGCCATGCGGATGATGGGCTGATAACACTGGAGAGAAACAAGCTTTGTGATAGGCAGGTGCTGTCAAGCTTCTCCACACAGCTCTGCCTCAGCTTTGACCTACAACAACCCTTAGCTTCAGCCCAGGACCTCCCCATTGACAAGTGTACTAAACTGAACTGAATGCAGGAAAAGGAGTTCTGTGGTTTTGGTTTCCTCATTCGTAAAAACTATTATGGCAACACTTTATAAGGATTAGATTGATTTTACTAAACACAAGCCAATTGTAGAGGAACCCACCTTTCAAGCCTTCAGGGTTTGAACATACAAATCAAATAAGGTATTACTCTTAAAACAAAAAGAAATAGGCCCTTTGTCACACCCTTCTATTCCTCCTGAGTTGGGAAACGTATGCTGTGTAAAGTGACAGCTTGTTCAGCAAAAGAAAAACATTTCAGATGTGGTACAAGGAACAGTGAATGCAGAAACAACAGTAAGCGAAGAAAACAGAACAAATACAACTTTCTCTTCACCTGTATACTAGTATCTTCTCCTGCATTCTCCTGTATGGCTAGGGACAGACATTACACATAAACCAGTCTAAGTGACCAGTAATAGAACAGGTGTTCAGTGCACATAAAGCAGTTTCAAAATGGCTGAAACTGGTTCAAGATAAACCTGCTTGAATGCCATATCAGACTTAACTGATTTGGGTCAAACCAGTTTATGCAATGTCTGTCCCAGGCCCCTTGCTGGTTTAAGTTAAACCAGACACCCTCAGCATCCCAGCATGCTCTCCAGGCTGGGCAGGGCTCTCTGCTCCACAGTAGGTTGGCCCCTCCCCTCTGCTGCCTGGCTACAGCTCTGGCAGAGACTTGCAGGCACAGCAAGTTCTTCTGGCTTCCCCATGCCCTGCTCGCCACCCTCTCACCACTCATTGCTTAAGCAGAGATTCCTTCCTCCTCTCTCCCACAGCACATACTGTATCCAGCATGTGGTATGCTAGTTAATGCTGTGTAAGGCAGATAGGACAGTGTCTGCTTAGGGCTTTTTGGAGATAATCAACAGCTCAAATGGTAATGTCCCTGAATTCCTTCCTTTGGAAAAGGCAGACAAGGATCTTTGGGTAAATCTGATATCTTTGATTTGACCAACTAAATAGTTGGAAAAATATTCCAACTATTTCTTAGGAAGCTTTTGGGTTTAAAACCCCTTCATCAGGCTGAGGAAGCATCTGAAGTTAGTGTGTGCTCTTCCTGGATGGAATGAATATGGACTTCCTGGACTTTCAGAAGACCTTCTACACTGTGTCTCACCCTGTTCTCATTAAGAAACTGTAGGACTGCGGTATTGACACCCACACAGTAAAATTGGAGGGCCGCACCCAGACAGTGGTGGTGGATGGGTCATTTTCGGCCTGGAGGGATGTGGGCAGTGGGGTCCCCCAGGGCTCGGTCCTCGGGCCTGCACTATTCAACTTCTTCATCAATGACTTGGACGAGGGGGTAAAAAACACCCTGTTCAAATTTGCTGATGAGACTAGGATGTGGGGGGATGTGGGCATGCCAGAAGGGAGGAATAGGCTGCAATCAGACCTAGACAGATTACAGGGGTGGGCGGATGACAATAGGATGGGATTCAACACTGACAAGTGCAAAGGTGTGATGCACCTGGGGAGGAACAACCGGCACCATACTTACAGGCTAGGGAACTCCCTTCTTGTCAGTACAGAGACGGAAAAGGATCTTGGAGTCATCATTGACTCCAAGATGAACATGGGCCGGCAGTGTGGGGACGCAGTCAGGAAGGAGAACCGTACCTTGTCATGCATCCACAGATGCATCTCAAGCAGGTCCAAGGAGGTGATGCTCCCCCTCTATGCGGCACTGGTCAGGCCGC
>NW_017728950.1:56030508-56033070 GCF_001723895.1 Crocodylus porosus | reverse complement strand
AGAGGAGGTTAGATGTACACCTTGCTGGGGTCGTTTGACCCCAGTACTCTTTCCTGCCATGGCAGGGGGTCACACCACATGATCTGCTCAGGTCCCTTCCGACCCTAGAAACTATGAAACCATGAATACTAAAGCAGCAACAAGCTGGTACAATTTTCCTTTGGAAAAAGCTGCTTAGGAAGAGTCTGTAAAGAGTGAGGTTTTGTTTTCTGAGGGGGTGTTAAATGCTGATAACAGAGCTGAAAAATGCTCTGTTATGAGCGGGGGACCCCTCCCTAATCACAGTGTCCCGCTGGGCCCTGGCCACACACCCCTCAGTCCAGCTCTGTTCAAGGGAAGGGAGGGCTGTCCTAGTGACCCCCAGCTTCTAGCCTGAGTCACTGCAGGCACATGCTTGCATTCCTCGGATGTCAGTCTAGTTACAAAATTGATTTAGCCTAGCCTGCAAATATTTAATCAATTCAGGCTTTTCGAATCTCTGTCCCTAGCCTATAGGAGTAACTCCTGACTAAATAGTATGTCAGTTTCAACAGCTAATCTTGGGCCCAGAGCAAAGCCATTTTATTATAACTCCCACTGGCAACACTCAAGATTCACTGTGACACCATCTTTCAACTGTCCAAAACCCCTATGTTACATCATATACCTTGTCCACACAAGAAAATTGACCAGAATAGTAACCGCAAATTAAGCTATTCTAAAAGAGCTCTGTGTGAACACTGTAAGAGAATGAGCTTTAAGCCAAAATAATTACTGTACTTTGGAAGTGTGCTAATTAAACTAGAATTGAGACACTTTGATTCTAGAATGAAGTATTCAGAAAGAGTTATTTCGGAATAGCTTTTTCATAGTAGCTTTTGAGTGATGTTGAGGCAAGGATATCTGGGGGTAATATATTTTACTGGACCAACTGTGTGATGGGATAGAATTAAGCAAGGTTTGAATGCAGAGAATTCTTCTTCAGGCCACCTAGAATATATCACACACAAAAATCCTTGCCTCACATTTTTCCACAGAAGTTATTCTGGTCTGTATAAATATCACTTACCATAAGCATGAACAAGAGAATAAGGGATGGAAACAAGCAACATGTACACAGTTAACATAGATGGATAGTCCTTGTTAAATGCTACCAAGGCCATGATAGAAAAACTATCCTGATTCCTGAGGAGACTCATCTCATAACCACAACAGACATGAAATAGGTCAGAACACCTAACCATATGGTGGTGAAGGTCAGAGCAGTTGGCATCATGGGAGCATTTGAGTCATCAGGTGGCACCCAGTTGTCATAAGTATTATAAGGCAGATCTTAGAACAGTTTCAACCTTTTGAGCCCCAATTTCTTTGTAACAAGTGATAATCTATTTGTTTAATAGCAAAACTGTAGTGCTGTTTTTCAGATAGTTAAGGTGTGATTGTCCCCTTTCCATGGAAATCACAACATACAAAAAAGTAGATATGGAGACAACAGTGAGCAGAAAAGTAAAAACAAAAAATACAATTTTTATTGCAAGTCAGTTCAATTCAATGCATTCAGCACAAATGTAGATGTTTAAAAGGAAATTAAATTGAGACACAGCAGGAGCCTGAAAGATGAGTTCCATGAGATCATATCAAGCCTAGAGAAGCACATAGAAAAAGTTCTGAAGATGACTATGGTAAAGGATTTTGGTTTCACACTCTCCTGCAGCCTAATTGAAATACATAATGACAATCCTTATATCACTGATAAACACTTCTGTACCACTGACTATACATGCAAAGTGAGAAGACTCATGGAATCCTTCAACTAAAATCAGTGACAAAATCCCCAATCAGTTCCACAACAGCAAAAATATTCCCAATCATATGCTTCAAAGGAAAACCTGCATGGACATTCCCAACTCTACAAATCAGTCAAATAATGGTTGAAAATGATGTTTTCTTCAAAGGAATGCAACTATTTTGACTGCCTAACATTCTAGGTGAATTCTGAAAGGAAGCTTGTGATACAGGAATTCTCAAACTGACAACACCATCTCCAATAAAGTGACTATGTAGGATAAGTCTTATAGGTGTACAAAAACTGAAGTCAGGAAGAGAAATGTTAGGTCTTTCAGAAAACACAACAGGCGGAAAAATCACTGTAAGTTTCAACTGAGGAAACAGTCCTCTGACAAGACAAGATCTAAATATTAAGTCTGCAGGGGCATCACAATGATTCATAGATTTCATAGACATTTGGGCTGGAAGGGATCCAAGAGCATTGAGTCCAGCCCCCTACCCCAGGGGCAGGAAGTCAACAGGGATCATAGGATCCCAGCAAGATAAGCATCCAAATGTGTCTTGAAGGCGTTCAAAGTGGGTGCTTGAACCGCCTCCAGCAGCAGTCTATTCCAAAACTTGGGGGATCAGACAGTGAAGTTCTTCCTTCTGTCCAGCCTGAACCATTCGTAGAGGAGTTTGTGACCATTCGCACGTGTCATCCCTTGGGGAGCTCTGGTGAACAAATGTTCCCCCAGATCCTGGTGGGCACCCCGATAAACTTATAGGTGGCCATCAGATCACCCCTGAGCCTGC
>NW_017728950.1:55992861-56030408 GCF_001723895.1 Crocodylus porosus | reverse complement strand
GGATGCAAGCCAGCATTTTGCTCACTTTACTAGCTGCAGCATCACACTGAAGCCTCAGGCTCATCTTGTGGTCAACCATCACCCCCAAGTCCCTTTCATCTGTAGTGCTAACCAGCGTAGCACTACCAAGCCTATAAGAATGCTGCAGGTTTTTCCTCCCAAGGTGAAGAGCCGTGCATTTTTTGATGTCGAACACCGGTTCTCATCTGCCCATTTCATGAGCCTGTCAAGATCCGCCTGGATCACCCTCCTGTCCTCAGGTGTGGATGCTTTACCCCAGAGTTTGGTGTCATCGGCAAACTTGGCCAGTCCACTTCTGACACCAATGTCCACATCATTGATGAAGATGTTAAATAGTATAGACCCTAGGACAGAGCCTTGAGGGACCCCACTGGTCACAGCGCACCAAGACTATTGGCTCCCATCAACCACCACCCTCTGGGTGCTACTGCAGAGCCAATTCCCCAGCCAGTGGATTGTGGTGAGGCCGAGGCCACAGTTAGCCAGTTTAGCCAAGAGGTGATCATGGGATACCAGATCAAAGGCTTTTTTAAAGTCAGGATATACAACGCCGATCTCTTCTCCCTTGTCCAGGTGATAGGTCACCTGGTCATAGAAGGAAATGAGATTGGTCAAGCAAGACCTACCCACAACAAACCCATGCTGGGTATCCCTCAGGATATTGCCTTCACCTAGTCTGTTAAGGATGGCCTCTTTGATAATATTTTCCAAGACCTTCCCCAGGACAGAGGTCAGGCTTATGGGCCTGTAGTTTGCCAGATCTAGTTTCCTCCCTTTCTTGAAGATAGGCACAACATTGGCCCTCTTCCAATCATCGGGCACTTCACCAGAGCACCAAGAGCTCTCAAAGATCCGTGCCAGGGGCTGAGCTATGATGCTCGCCAGCTCCCTGAGTACCCTTGGGTGTAACCCATCAGGGCCGGCTGACTTGAAGGTATCCAGCCTGTCAAAAGTGTTCCTTCATGAGGTCAGCTTTGATGGAGGGCAAGGAATCTCCCTCACCTGGGCCTCACTGACCCATAGCGGGCATGGCTGTCCCATGGGACTGGTGAAAAACTGACACACAGTACCCATTTAGCAAGTACGTTTTTTCCTGGGCGTCAGTTGTCAGTTGCCCCATCTGGTTTAGCAGGGGCCCAATGTTGTCCTTACATTTTCTCTAGCTCCCCACATATCTAAATAAGGACTTTTTATTTTCCTTGTAGCTAGCTGGAGTTCCATCACAGCCTTGGCTTTCCTGATTTGCTCTCTGCAGGTCCGGACCAGAGCAGAGTATTCCTCTTTGGTGGTGGTTCGAGTCCTCCATCCTTTGTAGGTCTTCCTTTTAAGATGCAAGAGGTCCGCCAGTTCCCTGGAGAACCAAGGGGGCTGCTGTGCCCTTTTGCCGCCTTTCCTCCAAGACAAGATGGACTTTGCTTGCACACCCAGGATTGCTCCCTTGAGGAGCAACCACTCGTCCTGAACTCCCCTCCCCTTTGGGTCATGGTCCTTTAGGACCTTGCCCACAAGCCTCCTAAGCGTGTCAAAGTCAGCTTTTCTGAAGTCAAGGACTTCTGTGTTGCTGACTGACTTGCCAGCTTTACGGCAGATAGTGAAGGTGATCAGCTTATGGTCACTGTTACCCAGCTTCCCTTCGATCATTAGGTCACTGATTAGGTCATCCCCGGTTGCCAGTACAAGGTCAAGCAGCACTTTGCCTCTTGTCAGCCCGTAGACTTCCTGAATCAGATAGAGGTCATCAACACACAACAGGAAGCTTTGTGACCACTCAGATTTGGCTGAGCTCTCCTCCCATGAGCTGTCTGAGTAGTTAAAGTTTCCCATGACAACCATACACTGGGATCATGCAGCCTCAGCCAACCCTGGTGAACTCCTGGTTAAGGTCTTGACTGTGGGTAAGGGGTCTGTAGTAGTCCCCCACCATAGTATCCCCTGTACTGTGTTCCCCATGGATTTTAACCCAGAGTCATCCACCGTGGGTGCCAGTGTCGGCTTGCAGAGACACATAGCTTTCCTTTACATAGAGAGCTACGCCCGCGCCCCCGCCCTTTTTGTCCACTTGATCCCTCCTGTACAGGGTATGGCCATCTATACCCGTGATCCAGTCATAGGTGGAGTCCCACCAGGTCTCCGTTATCCCAATGACATCATAGTTATTTGTGTTTAGCAGGAGAACAAGTTCCTCCTGTTTACTCCCCAGGCTCCTGGCATTTGTGTATAGATATGCAAGTGTCCCCTTGGGGGCTCTTGCCCTGCCTACATTTTGTTCCAGGGCTGGGGCTGGGGTGGGATCCCTTATGTGCCTTGGTCTTCTGGCTTTGCAAGGGCTGCTCAGTGGACCTGGCAACAGTCCCCCACATCCCTCAGTGGGCTTAGTTTAAAGCCCGGTGGAGCAGACTGCAGTCATGGAAGCCAAAGCCTTCTCAATGACACCAGCCCTGCAGCCTTTGGTTGACTACCTGGATCCTCCTCTCCCTCCACAGCCCATAGACCAGGACTGGGAGGATCAAAGAAAACACCACCTGTGCCCCCAAACCCTTTAGCCCCACATCCAAATCCCTGTAGCACCTCATGACCCAGCTGGGAGCACTCCAAGCCATGTCATTGGTGCCCACATGGATGAGGAGCATGGGATAGTGGTCAGTGGGCTGGATGAGCTTTAGGATCTTCTCCACAATGTCTCAGATGCGGGCTCCTGGGAAGCAGCAAGCTTCACGGGCTAAGGGGTTGGGGCGGCAGATTACCCTCTCAGTCCCCCTCAGGATGGAGTCTCCCATGACAAACACTTCGTGTTTGGTCTTAGGGAGAGTGGAGGTGGTAGCTACAACACCACTAAGGCACTTTCCAAATGTGAACAGCCAAAAGACTTTCTCCTCCCAGCCGCAGGAATACAAGGAAGAAAAATATCAGCTCCCATTTGAAAAAAAAAAGCCAAATTCTTTGGGTTTGTTTAGCTGAGGTAGCTCAAATCTAATTGATTTGGCAGCTGCAGCATCAACTTCTAATGACAGAAAATTTAGTCCTATATATCTAGCTTACATCTAAGTTTGGCCAGAGTCCAGCTTATCAAAACTTCAGCTATTCCCATGGAAACCCCACAAGCCATGGCCTTGCATGACAGATCAGGCATACAGTGTGGCACAATGCCTGATCCCAGTATGCGGGGCCATGTGAAGGAAATGCAGGGCCCCAGCTCCTGTTCCTACTCTGCAGAGATAGGTGAGGGTGATGTAGGGCCCTGGGATCAGATCCCAGCATGTGGAGCAGAGGCCCGGAACCTGATCCCAGTGTGTGGCACTGGGTGGGGCATCAAGAGGGCCTTGGAGCCTGAGCTTAACAAATGGGGCCAGGGAGGCACAGTATGTAGGGGTGGCATGGTGCCATTTCAGGCTGTAGACCAGCCCCCAGTCACTGGCCTGAAGAGCTAAAACTTTAAGCACCACTAGTCTATAGAAAGACTGCACGGGAAAACAAGCTGCATAATTCTTGCAAAAAAAAAAAGTTCATCATGTCCTATGTATAAAAAAGTGCCAAGCAAAAATTAAACTGACAAGAAAAAATGGCGATACTTTACCTCCTTGCTTAACACATTCACAATTCAAGAATGCATCCATACCCTAGTCATAGGCTGCATAGAGACATTCATTTCTACCCATAAGAATGTCTTACCAATAGAAAATTAGGCCAGGAGTTTGAGTGTACATATATTCCAACCTCCTTAGTTGAAAAGCTACACAGGAGAACTCTCCAGCCCAGGAACACTAGAAAGCTGCTCCCTTGGCCACCCCAAGTATGGGGAGCCCATTACTTAATCTGTCCTCTCCCCTGCAGGGAGGGAGACAGTCAATAGACAGTCCCCCAATTTTAAATTACCCTTTTTGCAGCCCATCCAAGCTCCACAGCAATGCACACAGTATTTAAAACCTGAGGGACCATGAACCAGGGTAGAGATAGCTACCTTGGCCCTAGCTCCTGCCTGCGGGGCTCTGCAACCCCTGCTCCACCTGGCCAGCTGGGCAGCATTCAAAGCCTGGGAGCCCAGAATCAGGCTTGAAAACAGGAGAGTACCACACAGGTTCTTCTCTAAGAGCGAGAACATTCCCAGAGCTCTGGGAGGCTTCCCACCTGAGGTAAATGGCACCCCCTTTTCTGCTAAATTGGGAGGAAAAAGGGTAGGATCCACCCCACAAGGCTCCCTGACAGGTTACTCCTGGGTGGAGTGTCACTGAACCACCGCTATCCTTCCCTCCCTCTCCCTTGGCAGGATGGAGAGAGAATGAAGTACTATGGGATACTCAGAGTCTGTTTCTCCTGACAGAAGCATACAGGTGTGCAAGTTACATTGGTAGGAGGAGAATCGTCCTCATAGGTAACCGATCTAACTTTCTGTGGAAGAGCCAGTTTGCTGCCACAAGAAATCTCAAAACTGCAGCTATTCCCATGGGTACATCTCTCGTCCCAAAAGAAAGGGTTTTCTTTCAGCAAAATGGAATGTCTGTATGTGGCCTCAGCTACTCAGGCCCCTATGCATGCAAGTAAACTAATATAAATAAAGATCTCTAAAACAGCATTATAACCAAATTAAGAAATAAGTGCCAATACACCAAACTGGTGCATATCAGCTGTTCAAGAAACGTTGGGATTTCATATTCAAACCCTAGCTAAAAAAGAAACATGAGTAACTGCTGAGTCCCTGTCAGAAAGAGTAGAAAAAACGCTTACCAGTTCAGTAGTCACAAAATACTTACCCAGCCCTAAACTAAAAATACCACTGGGCTAAACAAATAGAAAGGCAATAAGGACTGAAAATGATATAGCACATTAAGAGAGCAAGAAATTATTCTGACTTATAAACAAATAGGACTTGGAATTGTTTTTACATTGATCAATTTCAGAGTCTTCCAAATGGAACCCATGCAACTAATATACTTCCAAAGGAACAACAGCTGCTGCCTGAAGTCCTGTCTCTAACGTGTTCTTTCATCAAAAAGACAGCAAAAGTTTTTAAAGTTGATCTGTTAGAAAAGTTGTTTGCAGTGTTGTTTTTTTGTTTCTTTACTTGAGTGTGTTAAGAGATGTGACTGAGAACTTTTCAACAGAAATATTATTTATTGTTAGAGAGTTAATCCGATCAGGCTCTCTAACCAGTCCTAGCCTCCAGCAGCCATTTAACTCAAGATTTTTTTTGTAACTTGTTTTGCCTAAATCTGATCTCCCCCCCACCCTAGTACCTAGTATATTTGTACAGTGCCTAGCACAACTGCCCTTTGATACAGGCTATTGACAGATATGCAGGCCCCTGCTCTAACTCATGGCACTTTACATAATGTACTATGAGTTAAAGGCTCCCCTCATGGGCAACTGGTGCCTCCTGATTCTGGGGGGGCACCAGTGGAAGATTTCTGACTGGGGGAGAGGGTAATCCAGCGGCTAACTGCAGACCCCAGGAGTGCTGGCAGCAAAACTGGAAGTGCCAGCAGCAAAACTGGAAGTGTCAGCAGCGCTTCTCTCAGCACCCCCACTTCCTGGCTGGTGTCAATTTCAGGGTGGGCACTGGCCAGCACTTTTCTCAACACTTCCACTCCCTGGCCAGCAAGGGCCAATCTTAGGCCCTACACATTGCCTATGGCCCCCCTCAACCCAACAGACATTTGCCTATTGGATCGGGGGAAAGGAGAGGGGAAGAAATTGAGCTCCATTTTGGAGCCATTCAAACCCAAAAAATCTGTCTACATCCCCCTAGCCCCAACGCCCTCTCCCAGCTCCAGTGCTGCCTGCAGAAGGCAGAAGAGAGAAGGGAGGAGGAATGAGCTGCAAGCTAAGGTTTGCCCAGCCTGAGATTGGGGGGCGGGGGAAGGGGGCTGGGGAAGGACTGAAAGATGGGCGGGGCTTCTCTCTACACACACCCCCAGCTCAGGCTTGGCAAACCCCAGGTCACAGCTCACACTTCTCCCCTTTCTCTTCCTGTGGAAAGCACTGGGGGCAAAGCTGGGCTGCAGCAGCCCAGCCCTGATCATGTGACAGACTGACCCAAGGAACAAATTCCCTATGGTGCTCTGAAGTAGAGCACTTTCATTTGATCCCTCATCTGGTAAGGGTTAATTTACTTTTAAAGCACTTTGCAGCTGTGTCACAGCATGGCTGTACAGAGCTTTCAGGTGGCCAATCACACAACAAATGTAACTTCTGTCCACGCCCTAAGTTACACAACCTTGATCACTAGAAGCTACAGTACCCTCTCAGTCATTAAGGAAACAACCCCAGAACTATAAATTGAACCTAATATAGCGAAGATATTAGTAGAAAGGGTCTGGAGAGCCGACTACATTGCGAAAGGATCCATATTAACAGGTAGCAATTGGGCCAATTTAGCTGACTTCCCTGACACAATGTCCAGTGCAGCTGACAACAGAGGGGTCACTGACACTGGAGAAGTAATGAAGGCCAGCAAACACATATCTGCTAAGAGCTGACCTGTAGGGGAGCTCATGTTCCACAGTTGCAGAACCTGTTTTGGACACAAGTACCACTCTGCAACTGGGGAACATATGCCAGTCATCAGAGGTGTATCATGGAAAAAAATACACCCTGGGCAGCTATCTCACTCTTCTTCCTCTCCTCTCCTACTTTCTTGGACAGTGTCATGGAGTGCAAAGTATTCTGGGAATCATAGTTATCTAGACTAGCAATGGAGTTTGTTCCTTCTGATGGAAATTGTTCACATTTTTTTGGTGCTGAAGCGCACGTCAAGAAAGCAAAACACAAAAATGCTGAATTCAGTGGCAAAAATGAAGGTCTTCACCTCCATTTTGCAACAGTAAACTTCACTTCTGCTCTACAAAATTACAGTTCCTAGAAAGCTTTGTGCTCTATGGAAGCCATTGCCTGTGCCTAGATTGCTGCTCCTTGGAACCAAAAAGTACCAGCAGAACAAGGCAAGACAGCAGGCATAAGGCAGTGAGGGAGATTACAGTAAACAGGCCCGGGTTGATATGCACTCCCTTTCCACATTCTTCTGGTGCTCCTCTCCTTAGACGGCACCCAGGGCATGTGTTTTGTTCACCTAGCCCATGTTACACTACTACCAACAATACAAGATAGACAAGCGCTATATTCCAGTTCTTACGCAAAACAGGAAATAACTGATAAATAAACAGGAAACAGCTAAATGGCAGCTGATATTAAAATGGCATATTTTTATTGAATAAGGGCAAAACCATCTGATCCATGGAGAAAACATCCATTAAGCAGACTTTCCCCTCACATAAGTCATTATGAAGGTGGTTTCCCTGTATGAAAACAACCCTTTCTTTATTGTCTAAATTATGAGCTATCAACTGCATATCCACATTTGTAAGATGTCAAATGCTTAAACACTTATAGAGAACTGACATCTTAGTCGCATCTACTGATTATAAAACCACATTGACAATACATTTTTTTCTGCTATACGGTTATACAACACAGTACTTCACACCTGCTTTCTTCTAGCTACTTGCTTTCTAAATGCTGGAAATGAGAAATAAAGTATTTTAAAATAGTTTGGGAGGAGAAAATGTTCTTTTGTTGCTATAGGAAAAATGAACAACATTAAAAGTACAAAAAATTCTAGATGAGATTTTTCTTTTTTAACACTAAGAGCTTCTGGTATTTGTAGGCCAGATGCTTAACTGTCGTGGCTCCTCCTGAAATTGCCTTAAATGGAATTACAATAATTTACAGTAGTTAAGGATCTGCTCCAAATGCAATTGGTACTACACTGATTTCCTGGTGATTTCTTCAACAGAAAGTCTGTTCTATGGGTTAAATCTAGTTCCTATTGAAATAAATGTCAGCTTTACCACCGTCTCCAATAGGGTCAGGATTTCACTCTATTTTTAGGACGTAAGAATGGGAGATAATTTTATCAGGAAACTGATGCAAAGATAGGGAAAGTAATTTAGTTTGATAAACACAAGCTCTACCAACGTCGCCAAGTCAACCTAAAGACTCACCTAACACTCCAAATTGTTTAATTGTAATGACTTCCAATTAGCACGGCCTTGAGTTTAGCCCAGGGACAAACTGATCATTAAAGCACTGTGCCTTTGTGGAAAAGATTTTGGTAAAACCTAGAAAAAAAAAATATTTTTTTAAATAATCTATTACAGTGGTTTTCCAGCAAACTGAACTGAATAGGAACCCGGTGAAAGTTATGAAAAATACTACAGAACATTTTCCTCTATATTCAGAGAAAGGAAGCACTAGAATGTAATATAATTGAATTTGATCAAGAAAAAATAGGACCTGCTTAGAATTTTTCTTCCAGAACAAATGGAATAAGAGTTTACCTGAAGACTTCAATACAAAGAAACCTCTCTCATGTTCAGTATTATTGTATATTCCTTTTAAGGCTAGCACTAATTTGTTACTTAAAACCAATCAAAGACTGAAGGCACTAAATACATATCCTATCATTTTTCTCTTTCTTCCAGATAACTTGTAGCATAAATACAGACTCCTGTGCAGGGTATTAAAGAGGATTTTGTCTCTGTCCCTTCACCCCAGGGGGACTCCCCGTACACAGTTCATTTATGTGGACTATACACTGGCCTCAGGATTTGTCTCTATAGTAGCTTATTGGGTGGTACAAGTAATACAGTACATTAGACATAGATTTTCAAACCTGGAGTTATCAGGTCAAACCTGATTTCAGCACCAAAAGGCTCTTCTTTATCTAGTGCATCACTCTTCAGTTCTTGTTTTTTGTTTTCTTCTTTTCCTTTTAACTTTATAGGTTTGTTTCCAAATTATCCAATATACTTGTTGCCTAATCAGATTGAAGCATGACTGACTGAGACAGTGAATTCAGGGTGTACAGAGGACAGTAATCCAGTTGCAGCTAGTTTAGCCTGACTGCACTTTATTATAACATTGCTGATGGCAATACAACCATATTAGAGGAAGAGATGGAGAACTGCAATGGTTATTTTTCAAAAGCAGTTGGCATTATAAAATGATTTGATAATAAAGTACAAAAACTTCCTGAAGCAATAAAAGCACTATGCGTTTCCCATACTAAAATATGACATAATGGCACTAAAAAATATATTTGCCCATAGTTGCTCTTTTGGAAAAAATATATTCTTGAGCACCAAAGGTCTTTGTAAACTACTGCAATTTTTATTACAGTAAAAAAAAGTGTGTGTGTGTGTGTGTGGGGGGGGGAAGAAACATACAAGCTCAGAGGAGTCAAAACTCAACAGAAGCTGGCAGACAGTCTCACTGTGGGAACTTCCTTAATAAGACTCTCACTCACTCTGCTTCTAGATACCAAAGGGAATCTCCTGAAGTCAACAGGCCATTCTTGGTGGGAAATAAAATATTTGGTAAAATGATCACCTGGGCCAGGCAATGTAGCTCAATGTGTGTCCTCTAAGAAACCACAGTTGTACCTGTAAATAAGAGTGATGAGTGGTTCAGATCTTCTACTTTAAATCCTTTGTGGCACCTCTACCTCAGTTCCATTCATGGTGGAAAGGAAAAGGGAAGAGTAAAACCTCCCACTGCCTTTTCCTGCCTTTGCATTTTGCAACAGAAAGTAACAGAGTAAAACTGCAGAAAATGATAGCAATGCAGGCAACTAATGACAACATCCGCACATTAGAAAAGCATGGGACAGGTGAAGATGGAAATATAAATTATTTCTATTCTCAAAGAAACAACACCTAGAACTGAAAGATTCTAAATAACAAAAAGTAATGTTTGCCTTAAAAGCTGAATACCTCTGTTAAACAAACTGCTGGACTCAGATTTGAATAATCCAAGTACAAGAACATAATATGTATCTGACATGAAAGTCCAGAAGGGACACATTAATGAATGGGTAAAACAAATAAACAAAGGAAAAAAAACAACTTATTTTCAGAGTCCCAGCATGATCAATTTTTGTGAAACCCTGCTACTTCCTATATATCTGTGCAATCTACAGCTATAAATTGCTCTGACAACCTATCCTTTAAAATAGTCTCTGCAATTGTGCAAAGAACTGAAGTTGAACTAACTGGCCAGTAGTCCCCTCGGCTGTTTCCTCTCAGAGAGAAATGAATGCTTGTTAACAGTAAAAATGGAGGGGAGGAACTGGCCTACAACTTACTTTTAAGAGGCGGTTTTATAATTGTATTTTATAACAAGAATTTGTAAAAAAAAAAAAAAAAAAATACACAACAGGAAGGTAGATCGTTAGATGCTGTTGTGAGAACAAGGAATAGATTATTAATGTTAAAGACAAAAGCCATGGGTGATGGCTAGAAAATTGTATTTAGAGACTTGCTTTTTGTAACTGGCTTGTAGGTAAAGTAGATATTGCATTAGAACAATGGTCCAGGGCCACGGCAAGAGTTAATTGGTTTCTAAAAGCCTGTTTGTGACAAAGTTTCCTGAAAGACCCACTATGTCTGAAACCAGCAGACACACAGGCAAGGAAATTAAAAATATGAACCATGTTCCCCGAGAACCCCAAAAAGTGACTCTGTTCTGGTGGCCAGGTCATAGTGACCAGTTGCAGAGCCCTTGGGATTTCCGGTTCTGGCAGACAGACCAAATTAGGAGACCAGTAAATAACCAAATTAAGATGTGGGCATGTGATAGGCTTATTAGAACAGAGGAATATGCTGACAGGACATAATGTGGACAGTATGATGACCACAAGGAGACCAATCAATGATGCCTGGGAATGAAGTTATCAGAGGAGTAAAAGGATACAAAAGGAGGGATTTCAGAGCAGAAAAGGGTCCCCAGTCCACCATGGACAGAGGGTGCACCACCAGCCCATCTCACTCACCCCACTGGGAGGCAGGAAAGGGAGGGCACTGCGCCTTGGCCCTTGACCTCCAGGCTGCTGACATCCGACATCCCAGAAAGAACTACATGGTGAAGCTCGCATACTGGCCATATGTACCTGGATGCATGGCAAATGTAGTGAAGAGAGCTTACTGCACGTGCTTCCTGCAGCTAAAGGGAGTGTAGTCACATCCCCTCCACCATGACCCCAGATGTCAGTGAACTCAGAGAGCTGGCTGATGTGGGATCTGACCACAACTGATCTTTTGCTTTCCCCTCCCCATCCTGAATTCAGCAGCAAGGAAAAGGAGGGAAAAGCCACTCACTCCAAAGCCAAGGACCTGAGCATCACTGCCAACACTCATGCCATCTTCTCTCCTGACACTGAATTCAGGGTAGGGGGAGACGAGGGAGAAGGAAGGCAAATAGCATCATTGTTCACCCCCTGGGTTCTGGAGCTCCATGAAAACTGGGGCATTGGTGGACAGCTGAAGGAGGATGCAACCACTGGAACACCTCTGAAAAGAGCAGGCAAGAGTCAAAGGACAAGAGCATTGGCTAGGAATACAGGAAGAAATGAAACCATGCCACTGAAACTCCATGAAGCTAGAACACTGGTTATTTAATACACATGCTTGGACTCATATCTAAAAATAAGAAGGGATGCTGCAGAAATCAGAAGGGACAGATCTTGGATACAAAACTTGGAGAGGCAATAGGAGGAGGAATTATAAAGGCAAGAAGTAATAAAACACATGGCCATGTATTCAGCAGAACTGCTCTTAAGGCTTTGGTAGATAGGGATGTTGATGGAAAAACCATAGTTTAGGACCTGAGAGTTTAAAGGAAGGAAAGAATTCAACAGGGAAATGAACAATTTTAAAACTGTAGCTGAAATTATTTCCCCTCCAAAGCAGTCATTCATGCTTCATCTGTCTTTGACAGGCAAATGAAGAAAGCTATAATGGAATAAAGTGTTGAGGCATTTGAGACAGGTACAGGAGTCAATGATCAGGGTAGTGAGGAACCTAAAAAGGATAAAGGGTTGGGTGTGATCTGCCTAGAAGTTGTCAAAATAATGCTGTGTGATATATGATACTGAAGTGGGAGTTACAGAGAAATGGACTGGAAACAGAGCATTTAAGGGTCCTTGTAACAAACAACTCTCAGTCTCTAAGGTACAACTGCTATAACAAATGTTTAGAAGAATCATGTTTCTGTTTCCTCTAACCCCCATTTTGCTCTCACTTCTTCCATTTTGCAAAGAAAGGTATAAACTCAGGTGATCAAGGAATCAGAGCTGCAGTGTTCCAGGATAAGGACATGGTTAGTAGATTAAAATGCTGCACTGAGGTCAAGACCTCTCCTCCTACTTTATGTCTCTAGCCTTGTGTGACAATGGGACCAAATTTTGCTAGAATCCCCTGCCCTAACTGCCAAACAATGTTAAATATTCCCTATTTCTATATTAAATATTCCTTTCACTCCTGTCTTCACAGCCCCAAACTAGAGTCACACACAGAACTATCAATCATAATTTAAAACATTCAGTTATAAAAAACCCCCCCACATCAGTAGTTATTTGCTACGGTAAGCTTTTCCCTATGCTTTGAAGCAACGCAACTCCACTACAAGTGACTTTGGTTCACAATTTTGTCCAGGCAGTGAAACTCAGACATGTCTTTCCTATAATCAGCCACACAGCAAAGAGCATATTACAGCTTCACTGACTCATCCATTGGTATTTTGCCATGGTAAGAGAAAAATACAGGGCCTTGGACAGTAACATTCATTTACTAACGTGGCCTTTTCATCACAACTTCTCAATGAATACTTACCAACTCTGATACCATCTGCTTGATACTTCTATTTTAACATTAAGTCAGTATAGACACAGGCAGAGTGCAGCTCCTGGATCTAACTCATGGCACTTTACAGAAAGCACCATGATTTAGACTGATCTTCCTGACCCAACAGACATTTGCTGTTAGGTCAGAGGGTGGGTGATTGAGCTCCATTTTGGAGTTGGTTCAGGGAGAGAGGCTGTATGTCTGCAGCCTCTTCCCCAGGCTACGCGCCCTCCCCTCCCCCAACACCTGTTCTCTCTCAGGATGGAAGGGGGAGAAGATAGAAGAGGTAGATCCAATCTGGGGTTCCCCCAGCCATGCTGGAGCGGAAGAGTGGGTGGACTGGAGCCCCTAACTTTGTGGGGCTCCAATTCACCTGCCCCACCCGGGCAATCCCCAGAATGAGCTCCCTCTCCTCCCTTTCTCCCTGCCCCATTCTGAAAGCAACACCGGGAGCAGGGTTCAGCTGATGCAGCTGAGACTGCTCCCAGTGCATGCAGATACAAGCTAATGAAAGCACTCTGCTTTGGTGCATCACCATCTGAACTGTCATGTAATAGGGATCAGGCCCCTTTTAAAGCATTTTGCAGCCATGCACTTGTTTTTGACCATGGCTGTGGAGCACTTTCAGGGGCCAGATTGGGTGAAAACCATCACTTCTGTCTGTGTCTTACATCTTACACTTTTCCAAAAGCCTGGGCTCAGATAACGTGGTCCTCATTTTTTAACAGCTGTCAATAACTTTAGTGGACATTTAGTTTACTTGCTTCTGTAATCTGTTTTATTCATTAATCATTTAGAGCACAGTTAGTAAAAAAGAAAGCATTTCTGCTACCTATTGAGCTTTTTCAGTGTATCCCCGAAAGGTAAACAAAAGAATTGGAACCTGCCATGCTTTAGTCTAATGGAGACATATTGGTTTTAATGGAGATGTACTGCTCCAATAAAAATCACGATTGTGTACTGTGACATCCACAGTACATGCCTGTCTACACTTGTGAAACAAGTGGTGCTCACATTCAGCAATTAGTTGTTTTCTTGCCTGTAAGGTATACTAGTTCTGTCCTTGAACCTAGAGCCTCCTGTCTCCAGTAGTATCTCAGGCACTTTATGTATGGCTCTCACTAGCATGTAAGCACCATTTCTGAGAAAGACATACATTAATTCCTGCCCTGCAATTTAGTGCACCAAATTAGAGGGGAAAATGTAGATAATAAAGATCTATAAGCTCAATCTGAAATCTTCAGGAATAAGAAAAACTGATGAGAAGAAAGGGTAGAAGGAGGAAGTCATTATCTTAAATTTGCTTGTCACCTTGAAGATATGGCATACATCCAAGAAAAGCAAGAAGTCACTCAAAAGCCTGCAGCAATTGGTCACTCAGCATTTAGATTCTTTGCTAAACTGTGCATTGCAATTTGTATCTAAAAAGATACAAACATAAAAATGACCATGGCATTAAATGGCCAGCAAAGTGAGACAACTACAGAACCAGATCCCGCGCGCGCGCACACACACACACACACACACCCCAAGCTGCTTGAGGATTTTAAAATATTAAAATTACTTTCTTATCTAATGGAAGAGAATGAATTGCCTTGGAAACATATGTTTAATTAAAAAAAAATTGTAAGGATTTCTGCTTTTTCAGTCTGTATGTAGCTGGAGGTCTTTACAATATGCTGCTATGATGTTCAAACCAAAAACAAAAGGGCCTAAATCTCAACTACTCATTTTACTACTGAGGCATAAATAGTGAAATATTTGAAGAGTGTTAACATATGTTGCTATCTAAAAAAACACTGTGGAATTTCTTACATGCTTTGTACCAGATAGTAAAACATAGTACTATTATTGTACACGGTGATCAAAAAAGTCAATATCCCAAAGGACAGTTAGTAGTAAATCTGAATTCTTACATGTTCTCAATCTGCTAATTAAGTACTACAGAAGACTCAATCTATTAAGTTTTTCCCTTTTAAGAACTGAATTAAATAAATGTTCAATTCATTTTAGCTAAAAGGGAAGGCAATCCACGTGGAATTGCCATCCATATGGTGTGGGACATTAGAGAGTGAAATCAATGGCAAAAATACGCTAACCATTTCAGGGGGGAGGGGTGATGATTTCACCCCAAATTTCTGATCTAACTCAATTTCTAAAGTATTTACAAAAGAAGATGTACATAAAACAGCAATGCTATACTTAGAACATAATCATATAATTTCTTAAAAATAAATTTTCAATCACATGAATTTCTCTCCATTTCAGACTGTATTCAGTTGGGGAATATATGATCACTTAATGTATATCTTACCAAGTTTTCTTTTGTTTAAAAAGGATAGTTATCAGAAAGATCATTTGGGGATACTCATATATCTTTATAAGGCGCAGTTTTAAAAGTCACTTTGCTACTTAGAAGTTTATTGGTTTTCAGTATAACTCAGGCTCCTAAGTGTCTGAAGTTTTTACTCAAAAAAGTAACTCAAAATTCTTGAAGTAATTTAGATTGTTATGAAAACTATACAATGCCTTCTGTTAAGCACTATGTGCATTCTAGGGTTTCTACCAAGCAGATTGGCATGATTTTGAAATGGGTTTTGGACATGGCGGGTGTATGCAAGCGGTCAAATGAACCAATGGAAGTTTAGCAGTTTAGTTTGAGCATTTGGAAACTAAACTGGCAGAACACTGTAGAAGCATTGCAGAGAACCCAGCTGGGCCCTACAGACAGCCTGTGCTACTAAAAGGACGGAGGCAGGGGGCCCCCAGTGCACACTCCCAGTCTGCTGCCTGGAGACAGATAACAGCAGCCAAGGACACAAATCAGGGCTTCTTAGCTGTCTGCTACAGGAGACCACATCCCCTCTCCACCAACCCCCCTCCTTTCCTCTCAACTTCCAGGCTTTGGAAGGCAGACCCAGAGTGTGTCTTCAATCTTTTCAAGCCTGTCAATATCCCCTCCAACAGCCTGCAATGGAACCATACCCCTCTGGCACCAGCTGATGGACTCAGTTCCAGCACAGGTCAGGTGAGTTCAGCCAGTGTACGATGCTGCTGTGGGGAAGGAGGAACTTTGGGGGTTCCTTTCTTAGTGAAAGTCAGGTCATACTAATCAGAATCATGAGGGAAGGGAGCAGGGAGGTGGCGGGGGGAGAGCTGATGTGTTCTGTTCCTGGCAGCAGCCATGCTTATGCTTTTTAGATACAGGGATGAGGTCTGGTGACCCCATCATTTGTTCTACCCAAACAGCATAAACACAGCCCCCGCAGGGAATGCAGCCCATTGCCCCCCCTGCCCTCCTCAATGACATGTACTTGTCTTTTAGGTAGGATCTAGGTCCAGGTCCATGGTTGAGTGGGGTTGGGGTGGGTTAGCAGTAGTGGTGCTGGCAAGTCAGTTTCTCCCACCTGCTATGGGTCAGGGAGGTTGCCAGCTACACAACTTCACAGCTGCAGAGAGAAGCTGGGCTATAGGAAAGGGTTTGATCTGTGCTCAGTCAAAGCAGTGTAGTTTAGCTGAGTGATTCAGACCATCTTTCTAGAGGAGAGGGGTAGCATCTGATCAATGCAAGCTGGTATACTGGAGGGCAACATGGAGGCTTCTATTGGAGGGGTAAGTGAGCAAGTGTTAGTTTAACCGATACAAACTCTACTAGAGGACACTTCTACCTCATTGGAGAAAAAAGAAGTTTCTACCAAACTCACCATTTTTGGTCCAGTAAAACCACGCAAATACCTGCACATTTAGGTTGCATTGAGATGTGAGTGGATGTTTGGCTTCCTGGGGACCCATGAATACCCAGGAGTCAAAAAGACCTGTGCCGCTCCTTTGAAGGGCTAAAAACAACTCAAATGTACAGTATGCGGTGCTGCAGACATGTCTGCAGAGCCACATACCACACAGCTGCGATCGTCTGGATGTAGTCTCAAGGTGCATCCCCAGGAGCAGGAAAATGCATTTCCTTAGAGACAAATGGTGCAGCACAATATGTGCCACTGCTGCTTGTCTCCAGGAAACACCCATGCATAAATGCTCTGGCGTGCTGCACGCTGCCCGGGGTGGGGTATGGGAGGCAGGTGCTGGCACCAGCAGCCGTACCTGGGGCCCTGAGGGCCTCTGGGGGCTGAAGCCATGGCAATCCAGCAGCACGGAGCCTGGCTGGCAGCTGAAGTATGGCTTCGGCCAGCCAGGCTCCATTTTCCAGCAGCGTATGCTATATGCTATGCCATGTGTGCCACCGCATTTTTTTAAGGCACAGATTTTTTTGACACCAGGACCTCCCAATGTCAAAAAACAAACCAACCCCATGCTGCAAATTAGCAGTGCAGGGAATGCCTGTATGTGTGGTGTGTGCTGTGAGCTGTACCGCAGACAGGTCTACAGCGCCACATCCACACTTGCCTGGACGTGCCCTTAGGGCTTCAACTGATGGAACTGTGACTCCACTGGTAGATTTGTAATGCTTTTACACACCTTATAAAATAACATAAGAAAGTGAACAGATAGTTACAGAACATGAAGTGTACCGATCTAGCTCTAATCTAACTGGCACAGTCAAAAATGACAGTGAAAAAATGGCAGCATGGGCTTCAGCATACGTTAGTAATCCAAGTGCAAATCCTCCAGGGGCCCAAAGAACATACCCCAGCTGACATCTTGAACTGTAGCCCATGCTATACGTCTGTTATCAATGATAGCTAGAATAATGCAAGCATGGGCATGGCTGTCTGCGCTGCTGTCACACATCCCTTTTCTCTGTCAGTACACCTGTGTAAGGAACAAGTCCCATTGTTTTTCAGTGTCTTGTCCCCTGTGTCAGTATCTTTATGCAGTAAAATGAAAGGGTATTTATCTTTCACTGGGACTTTATGTCCTAAGTGATTCGGGAACATTCTTTTTTTTTTTCTACACATGATGCATGTTTACAGATTACACCCCATAATTATCTGGCATGAATAACAACAAAATGTCACATGCTAATTTGATACTTGGGTGTTTAATTACACCATCTCTTGTACCTGCAATTATGATCTGCATTATTTTTTCTGTTACATTTAGATTTGCTGCTTGCCAGGAAAGTTATTTAATGTGAAAAAAATGGTTGACACCCATGCATTAAGCTTATTTAAATATTGAAAGTATTAAGTATTTTAACTTGAAATATATCTAATATCGCTTCAAGCAATACATATTTATGACCACTGAAAAAGCAGATTAAGGAATTATTCATAAAAGTTGTAAATTGCTAAACAATTAACTGGTAGTACCCATAATTTAAAGCTTCAGATATTTTCCTTTTAAACCAAAAAGGCACTGAAGCTGCTAACTGAAAAGTACAAAAAATTGAGCTAATGTTTATTTGAGTAGTAATGTAACTAGACACTGCAAAACATCTCTGTATATTAAACTATGAATCATGCATCTGTCATCTCCCTCATACCACAGGAGTAAACTGGCCAGTATACCAGAAAGTAAGAGCAAGGTAGATATTGCGAATTTTTTTGTTTTGTATGGTTCTTGGTGCATATATAAAAAATAAAATGCAATACTGTCTGTGGTCTCTAAAGAAGACAGGGAAGTTTAAAGGTAGACTGAGTAACTGGTATGTACAGGGATGAAGTCCCGGTCTCATAATGAGCAGGTAAACTTCAGGATCATCTGAATGCTGTATGTGCATATATGGTTCATAATAGTTTATGGTCCATATTGGAAATGTATGGGAGAGTGAGGCAGGAGGCAAAGGGGAAAGAGTTTGAGTAGGTTTCTCATGTATAGTTTGAGATAATACAGAGCTAAAATTGGGAATCCTTTTCCCCCTCGTATTAATTTCCTTGTATTCAACAATTATTTTTAGAATATTATTTTTCTTAATACTTTGTAAAACGTTCACATTATAGAGCACATAAAATTATATTGATAGGTCAGCTTTTCTGATTGGCAGGGTATACTATTAGGAGGTTCCTTTTTAAGACACCAAATATTTTGTGCTTACTCAGCAGTATGGCAGATGATATTCAACTTGGCTATCTGTATGCTGCCATTAAAAACCTGATCTCCAGAACAATGAATTCTAAGGAAGTCTATGGACACTGATAATTTTAAGAATGAGGACTTATATGAATGGTATTCCATAGAAATACTGGAACCTTCTGGGTTTCCTTGACTTAGATGTTATTCCATGTTTGACTTCACTTCTCTTTGCTTATGAAAAAAGTTGAGGCACTTTTTAATTTTTATAATCAACAAGAAATCTCATGAATTAAACTTGATGACAAAATAGCTACTTTCTCAGTAAATTTTTAGTTTAGAAGATGAGTCGGAGAGGATTTCTGCATGTAGTGCTGCAGTGCATCTTGTGGGAGTTTCATCTTTCAAAGCACAAAAGCTTCAGCAACTGATGATAATTCATGAAAGTTACTGCTGCATATTCTATTATAATGGCTATGTCTCTTGATACATGTGCTGTCTCTGGAGTATTGTTCTGGATTGATTAGCATCTTTATTATGAAATGCTCAATTACAGCTTTGAAATAGGTAATTATAAAGCAAGTGTGTATTTTTCAGTTAGGGAATTTGTTTTGATTTTTTTTTTTTTAATTATCAGTGCATGAAAGACAATTGAAGAAGTTCTGAATAAAGTGTTGCCCCTATAAAAGGAAACTGTGTTTTGTTACTTACAGTGTGCTTAAGCTGTATTGAAATTCCAGTTATGATTGGTATGGGAGTTTTATTTTTAACTGTCATCTGTGCATTCAACTGAAACCAATTTTTCAATATTCTGAAAAGCTTCATTCAAAGTATGTGCTTGTGAATGACGTAGAGACCTTGTTGATGGCCCTGCGATGCTTTTTGGAAATACCTTTGGAAATACCAATTACAGGCACTGGGTATAAAGATGGTGAGCAGGAAGTCTGGCTAATAGGAACAACCACATAGTGCATTTTTTCTGGATATTCTTAGGATATGTAAAAGTTTACTAAACAAATGAAAATAATTAGTTTTTTTGTATGTCAGAATTTTCAGGCTAACATGTAAAGACTCTCTTACATAGGGTTTTAAGCACCTAAAGAGAGTTGTGTCATCTTAATGTTGTTAAAACCAATTCTTTTCGTGAAGAGAGACATTTTTCCTGAGGGTTAACTGGAACGGAGGGGATGGGGAAAGTGCTTTTAATTTCAAGGGTCAGAAGTTAGGAGAAAAACCTATAAATATTTCCTTTGCTGAGCACTTCTCATGCTGCAGCAGGCCATTAATTTTAAAAGAGGTTTTCTACTGAAGGAATTCATTCAGCTGTTGACATGATGGGTTAGTTTGTATTGCTTTCTTGCCTGGGATGCCAAAGATACACTATTGAAGGGTGAATTATTTATTTATTCATTTTTTAAAGATAACAGCAATGATTGGATTAAGTGAGAAAATGTTTATTTATACATTCCAAGCACTTTTAACCCTTCAATAACAGAATTTGGGAGCCCATTTAAAATAGCTGCATCGCCAGAGATACCACAGCTGCCACTAAAAAAGTTAAGGTTCTTGAGGGATGTGCACAGATAGCCCAACAAAATAAAGAAAACTAAGTTAGTTTCATGTCCGTATCACAGTTTAAATTTTACAGAGTAAATCTCGTTGAACACTTGAAATGGAAGCTCTCTTATACTCTTTTTGCTCTACAAAGAATAAGTCTAATACATTCTAGAAATATAACACAAATTGCATTGAGGTCTTTCATGCATCAGAGTTCTTAGGAAGGGGACCATGTCATGCTATGGAAAGAGAAGTATAAAACCCCACAATCCCAGCTAACTTGACTCTGGGGGGGGTGCAAATTCATGGCAGTCAGCTTGACTTTGAATGCATGAGCAAAATCCTCCAATCATATATCTGAGCTGGCCACTTCAGCCAACTTCCCATATCTAGCTGTGGCTTCAGAGGAAGCTAATAAAATACCCCAAAAAAACTTTCACTAGGGGGAAATACTTCCTAGTCTCTACAGGTGATCTTCAAAAGCCCTGAATCATGGGATAACTGGAGACCTGTATAGTGATTAAGTTTCCTTTCAAATGCCAAATAATTAAATTCGCATACCACATGTGCTGGTAATTGTTTAAATAGGGTCTAATTAACCCCTTGTAGAGCAATACTTACACTGTCTCTATTAACTATGCCTTTCCTAACACATCCTAGAAGTGCATTAGTCTTTTCATGGCTCATCAAACTATACACAAACCAACTCTGCTGGTTCCTGGATATCAACAAATATGTGACTGTCTTTAATTTGTGTTTGAAGGCCAAGCCTAAAGGGGCCTCCAATCCTTAATGCGACAGTGTGGTACAAATATAAATGCTACTCATTTTATTCTGAGAGCCTCCATATTTTAAAACCTACATATTCTTGTTTACTGTACTCGCACTACTGCCTTGAAATCTTTGCATCAGAAGCAGGTAGTCACTTCATATTACTTCCCTAGTCATCAGCACTGTAAAATTCAGGAGTTAGCTCTCCACAAATCGTTTGACAGTTGCATATTCCCATTTTAAGACATCAGAACAAGTAAAGTAGTTTGCTTCAAGCTCCTTCAGTTTTCTTCGCAAAGCAACAGTTTAAATACAAAATGGAATAAACCAGTAATCTTCTTTTTTCTTGTTAACTTAATCCCCCATTTTTTCATGTTTTCCCCCTTTAGCACAGTTAACAACCCAACAGCATACAAAACCCAAATATAATAACCTTAGTGATGTCATAAGTATGGCACGAGTCATGAGTATGGCACTTCTATACAGGCCAGTATTGCCAAACATTTTTTTTCTGAAAGAGTGATAGAAGAATCCCCCTCACTTCTAACCTTGACACAAATCTTTCTTCCAGAAATTGTTTGGGACCAATGCCAAAAGAAATAGATTCTGTAATGAACTCTAGAGGAGAGCTGGAGTCTGCCCACATAAAGCTCACTACAAGTCTGCAAGCTCAATTTAAGAAAGCATCAATTTCAGAAGTTTTTTATCCCACAGTGCCAAGTGTCTGGTCCTTCAGCTTAGCTTCTGCACCAATGCACATTATCTCATGCAATTCAAATACACCCCTTATTTAGGGTCTAGATCATTAACCAACAAAATAGTTCATTGTCAATTCAAATACAAATCTTTCCAACAAACTTGTTTGTTCTACAACAAACTGATTTCCTGATACCAGGTCGTTCCCAGATGAGGCTTCCCTCCAGATTCTTGCAGGTATCAACCATCAGGTCTTTTGCCTGGCTACTAGAGAGAGACTCTTTGCTACGTCCCTCCCTATGGCCCTTCTCCTTCCTTTTCTTGTGTGGATTGGTTTCATTGCAATTAAATCATTACATCCAGGCTGCCGATTCATTAAGCTTCCTTTAAAAAAACTGCCTAAGCAATCTCCTAAATCAGGAGACCAACAATTCCTAGGAGCTATAACATTTATTACAACTACAAATAATAAAAAAAACATTCAAATTAATGACCAAAAAAGCCTTAGCTATTTGATGTTATTGAGGACAAATGAATGGAATTCAGATGACCAATCTATTTATTGAACAATGGTTCAAACCATAATAAGAAGAGTTTTCAAAAAACTGAAAAATCTTTCCTTATCTTGATTCCCGACACTCAGATTCCCCCACCCCACCCCAAGCATTTTGTATTACTAAAATGTTAATTTTCTGCAGAGTTTGCCAATGGTCTATATGTGAACACAATAAATATTTTTTTAGAAAGAATCTTCCTTGAAGAAAGTTAAGTAGGGAAAATCAAAAACAACCCTGTTATAGAAACTCTTACATCTGTAACTATGGAAGCACTACTGAGACCGTATAGTATTGCCACTCTCAAAACCTGTTCCTAGAATATTGCTTCAATTATAATCTAAGCATCAACAATTGCAGAAGAAAATGTGTGTCAAATCTGCAGAGTACATGTTTGGGTTTGTCTTGACTCATATTTTTATATGTGAAATAAACCATATGTTATTTTACAAAAGGTATAGATTTTTTTTAAAAGCCCTTAAGTAGTAGAAACAAGATCTTGATTCACTGTTTAGCTATATAAATGTGGTCGTTTAATTAAAAAACATTGCTGTTATTCTTATAGGTTCCTACCTTATGCTCTAGTGACACTCAGACATCCTTAAAGATTGAAAACATCTGGAATTTAGACATTAAGGTTTTAGAGCTCATAGATCAAAACATATACATTTTGCATAGCAAAGCCTATGATAAACTAGAGGTGTATCTAGAGGTATATTATTTTCATGTTAAAAAGAACACACTATTATAGAGAAGACTGAATCCTGCCTATCTCCTTCATGATTATGTACTTTCCCTTGGAACTAGATTGTTTTCCCTTTCCAGGGTATAGTTACATTACAGAATTGCCATTTCACGTATGAACGTTCACAAATGTCCACGCTCGTTTGCTCAGGCTACCTCCTGACCCTGAGTCAACACTAAGTAGCCTGCCAGCAGCACGTGAACATAGCTAGACTGCATCCAGTCCAGGAAATAACCTGAGTAAAACACTAGGGCACCACACCTGGCCCAAGTCTTCAATGTAGGCATGTCTTTCCTGATAGGTACATATAAGACTTTGATCCTGCAATGAGCACCAGGTGGGTACAGAATTTCAACTCCATAATCCAGTTATAGAAAGCATGGCTGTTGAACATTCCAGGTTTATCATGCACCTAAGGAAAAAAGATCAAGCCTCTGGGAAATTTTTCACTGTAAAATATATTTTCTGGTCCTCAAGTTCATCTTCCAGGGTTTGCTGGGCACTTCCCCATTCCCATTCCCAGCTCCACTTGTCCAGCATTTTTTAAAATAATGTGGGCATCAAAACTGGAAATAGTACCCTTCCTAACATGATAGAGGTAATATCAAAGACAAAATGACATTTCAAATTCAAGTTATTTTGATCATCAGCTTCTCCCCTGAAAATTGACCCGATTCAACACCTAATATTCCAGTGTTATCCTATGTACTGTACACACTAGACACTCTTCAAATATTCAAGCAAACATTTAAGACACTCTTCAAGCAGCAGTGTGGTGCTGCTCTTATTTATCCCAGAATCTAATATAGCTATCTTTAACCCTGCAACCCAATATTCAGAGATGTAACTACCCTTGTTATGCTCTTATGGACCTTAATATTGTTAAGATACTGTAGCTAACGTTATGTGAAAAAGCTAATGGATGAAAAAAACTAAATACTTTAAAAACATTTCTCCAGAGGATGACATCTTCTTTCATATCTGCAATTCTCTTCCTAAATGATTCAGATATTATTTGTAACTGGCCTTTGTTTAAAGTTTCTGGGGAAGGACGGAGAACAGAAGGCGATTGTTGATGGGAAGAACGCATCCTATTTTGGAAGCCTGTGAAATGGAAATGAGGATGCTCTGTCACTCTTATTGTAGTTCCTGCTCCTGTTCCTGAATAGCTGCAGGAAATCTTTGCTCCAGGGAATGCAATGGTCAGTCCATTCCTGAACACAAACTGCTCTGCAAGGTGATGCAGAACCTCTATCCTGGCTCCTCTGTACAATGAAGTAGCAATGTCTCTACCACATCTGTAGCTCAATGCTGCACTTTGAAAGGGACAGCAATTGCCTCTTGGTCATATATTAAACAGAATCTATTTAAGCAACCACAGATTTTTTTACCTTACCCTTGTAAATGTTGGGAAACTTAAGAGTTAATTAATAGGATGGTCTACTGCAGACTACAGCTACTCAAAGTCGATTAATCCTTTTAATGAACTGGAAACTGGAGCATCAGGTTTCTCTCTTCCTTTAGAAGATTTCAGTATGTTTTTTTGGAATGAAAGCTAAATCAGAATCATTATTGATGCCTACAGTAGTTTTATTTTCTTTTTAATTACACATTATGAGGACTGAATTAAAACAAAATTCTTACAGCATCAGACTCTGACTCAGTCGATCCTTTTTAGATGTCTTAGCTATAGTTAAATTCTGTTTTTGATCCTTTTTCTTAGCTAGAAGGAACAACAGGAATGCAAAACTTAATCCAGACTGCCAATATGCAAGACTTAATCCAGACTGCCGATAGACTCTCTATCGGATAAATTATCTGCAGGGTACCATCTTCACTGAAAGCCCCAACCTGCCATGAGGAACTAGGGAGACATAACGCTTTATCTGAAGAGATGTATTACATCTTTTCTGTGCGAGCGAAACCGCAATGACTGGACAGGGCTAATAATATCCCTTACCTGCTGAGTGTGCTTTTGTTAGCAGTTCTCTGTGGAAAATTCTCTGGAGTGCCTCTACTGTGCTCTGGCTGCAAAGAGACTGAATAGCCTGTTGAATTTTTTTCAGCAGACTGTGACACAGCAGGAGATGAGGCATGGCAGAAACGAAAGAATTGTATAATATTATTATTTTTTTTGCTTTTGTTTTAACATTACCATTGCTTGTGGTGACTATTAAATGTGCACAAATGCTTCAGAGATGTCCACAAGATCAAGGTTCTTATTTCCAGCCAAGTTAAAGTTCTTCCCCAACTTTAAACCACTTTCTCTGACATGAATGTGAAAATTCCCTAACCTTTGAGAAAGCAACCCACTGTGTGTTAGGTATGTTACGGACACATAATTAATGCATAATAAAACATGGTCTGCCCCAAAGAAATGTTGAAGGTTTAGATTTTCTGGGGATGTTGCTTTGGTGTTCCTCTTTCCCACCAAGCTTTCGAGCTACCGCCCCCTACCTCCCCCCACAAAAAAGCACCCATAAAACATAGAAATATAACATAAATGTCTTCAGACACTCCTCATGAAGAAAACTAACAATTAAAACAATTGGTCAAATATAGGTCATATATAAATCAGGGAGATGGATAACTTGGAGAATCTTAACTATAGAGATGACAAAACTGAAAAGAAATAAGACCCATTTCTTCCCCATGTCATTAAATCAGAGGAACTAGAAGGTTCTTGATGACCTGCCTGCATTTAAGTACTCGATACTGTTCTGAACATTTTATACCCGTCTTTCATACTCTGGGTAGTTGGAACTAGCATATGAGTATCTCTTACACAAGTCAGGGTAAGCGAGTTTTCCATCCTAAATCTAAACTGGCATGAATTTCATAGAAACATAGTTCTGGTCAAAGGGCATTCAAACAAAACGTAACTGGAACATGTTTCTACAAATTGAATGCAAATATTTAAAAATATAAAATATTAAATTAAGCTCTAAACAGTATAATTACGAAAATCAAAATGGCTGCTTGTAGATTTCTTTCTTGCTCACTGTAGTTATCAAATCCATATTTTCACAACACTGGCAGTGTTCTAAAGTCTATAACCTAAATAAACCTCACCCATATTTCTTGGAATGGTAAACATCAAGCACTGTTTTTCCAAATGTTAGAAAAACAAGTAATGTTTATTAAAGCCCTAATACAGTAGCAGAAATAGTAGGTGCTCACCTCTACACATTACAGTTAATAGGATGATAAAGATGAGTGGGTGTTCATGGTAGTAAATCACTCAGGATAGGACCAAAAAACAATAAGCCTCTTGACTTGCAGGTTGGGTCTAAGCTAATTTAAAATGTCAAATAAGACCAAAAAACGGAAAAGAAAAAAGAGAAACAAAAGTTACACTTAAACTGTTCTGTTAAAAGAAATGTCCTCAAATAATGAGTTTTAATAATGTTAAGATATGATCATAAAACACATACAAACCACCCCTCTCCCCACTGACTGCCTAATATATAACACAAGTTTAATGAGAATACACAGTACTTTGAAAAATAAGAGCCTTCTTTACACTAAATACCTTTCAGCTCATCTTTTGTAACAAATAAAGCTACCAAAACACTATTCTCAAAAGAATAAAATATGATGTGTTGAAAGACACAGACAGCTTTGTCTATTTTCTATTCAAGAACGATTCATTTTTTTCATCATAAAATACTATCTCCAGGAATTGTTTAATATCATGGAAGCTTTACATGATGATTACACATTGGTTGTAGTTTATCCGTTACTCTGGGGAAAACAGATAGAGAAGCTCTTTTATGAATGCAAAAATCCAATAACTATGGTTGTGCCTAAATACTACTGCATGAACCCTAAGCTGATCTAGTAGATTATTTAGTGTGCTATAATACAATAGCATTTTTTCCAAACAAATCTTACACAATGCTGCCCCTGAATACATATTAAATCATATTATATATTCAAAATTAATTTCAGTTTTAGAAAAGTCAAAGCACTCTTGTATAGTTGTACGGGAAAAAAATTTCAGTACAACGGACATCACCTCAGAAAGTACAAAGCAAAAGCAGTAAAAACTATTTTTTAAGAAACAAAGCAGGTCTTCATATTGATTTGACAACAATTGATCATTCAACTCACTGAATTCAGTCACAATTTACAATTATAATCTTTAAAGTTTTCAACTATTTCACAAGCAGAGGATTTCTGCAGAATGCCTTAGATTTCTGCACATTCCTTTTAATCACTGTTTAATTAGCAATGTACTGTAATTTACTATGACTTTTTTTCTGATCTAATGGACAGTTAGTGCGAGTATTAATGACTAAACATATTAGTGAAAAGCAGTTTTTTAAACAGGAAAAGTTGTTAAGAGGACTTTTTGACAAAAATAAACTACCAGGAGTACCAGGACTGAGTATAATTGTTAACACTAGGTACCTAAGTATGTATTTTTCCAAACTTACTTTAGGCCAGGATTTTAACATGCAGCTGTAACCTGATCTTCAAGTTTAGATGAAGCATTAAAGAGTATCGAATGATCTATGTGCGCTCCAGAAATAAATCCTAACCACTGGCACACTAGATATTAGTCTTGGCTTTTTCTTTGGGAAGGAAAGCAAAGAGAGACTAAATCTTAAAAGGAAACACTTGGGGGACACTCAGAAAAGAATGTTTCTGCTCATAGCAGCATAATGCTAACCACAAACATGAACCTTCTCTATAAAGCCAGAAATCTGATCATGGTAAAATGACAAAAGGTGAATTATACTAACAGAATGCCTGTTCCAAATCATGTTAACATAAACTAATCAATACTTGGAAATGTCAGAATGTGGGCACCGCTAACTACCAAGTAAACACTATTGCATTCTTCCAAAAAAAAATCAAGTCACAGTTCACAAAAACAGAATAACTTCAATTACATTTTAATTTGGCTGATGTTTTTCCCAAAACATATTCCAAACCAATTTAATTTTGAGTAAATAATAAGGGCGGGGGGGAGGAGGGGAGATGGGGAGGGAGTCTAGTACTCAGAGCTCTGCCTGATCTTTCAAGTTGTGAAATTTCAAAAATATCACTGGCTGAACTGGAAAGAATTTTTAATATGTCCAATGTTTATGTCACAATTTGGTCAACTGCAAAATTATTAAAACAGTACTTTAGTGGTCATTGTGTAAAAGGTCATAATGTTCCACTAGTCAAGCTAACTTTTTTTACGCCAATTTTCCTGTCTGCTAGCTGCTCTTTGTCATTTGTCTCCCATTTCACAGACTTGCACACTGTTTTTAGCTCTTTTTCAAAATAGGTTCACCTACGGATACCAGTCTTCAGCAGTAAGTAGGGTTTCAGATTTTAGTTAAGCAGGAAAAGGAGGGTAATGTGCTGAAGATTTGGCTCTGTGCTCACTTTATGCAGGCATAACTCTGAAAAAAAATATGTCTTCATTCTGCCCACCCAAAAACAAGGTGTATGGCTTATTTGGGGGCATGTGGCTCACAAGAAGATATGGTATCTTCTACCTGGGCTGAAGTTCTGTGCGAAGACATAAGCAGGTAGAGATGACCTTGTGTCATCTCTTATACATAATATTCCACTTCTCTAGCTCAGCAATATGTACTGGGCTGAGGCCAGAGGGACATATTTAGCCCTCAGACTATACACTGAACTGTAGAGAGAGAAAGTAAATACTTATTTTTAAAACACTCATTTGACTGTGTTGTTGCAAGTTGTGGGGTCTTTTTACTGTACTGAAAAGAACTACAACCCTTGAAGACAATAATTTAATATTTCCTGAACTGTCAGAGTTCCCACCCAGTTACTAGTGCATTAGAAACAGATAGGTAGAAAAGGCATTCTATTTAAAGTGGATTATACAAAAGTGTTAAGACGAATATCCTCTTCACTTCAAGGCAGATTACAACAGGCAGTGTATAGACACACAGACAACATGTAGTGAGAGTAACTCCAAGTATCAGGAAAATATTTATTAGGAGGGCCATAAGAGTCTAGAACTATTTGTGTCTACGTATTATTTAAACACAAGCAAATATCATGAAGATTCTGAACCAGGAGTAATGACTTCAGAAATGTTCACAATTAGAACTACAAGTGTGAATATTCAAGTGAGAGAGGCTAACTTCCAGCCTCTCCCCCCAAATTTTTTCAGACAAGAGTAAAATTATTTTAATGTAGTTTATAGAAGTATAGGTTTTAAAACACTTCTTTGTAAATTATCATAATAGTAAGCTACTGGACAAATAAAATGTAAGCTATCATGACAGAATGGTTCAATATCCTTAAATGAAAATTAAATTCAACTATGGATATCCACTTTTTATCTGAAAATATTTTAATCTAACCTCTAACAAGTATAGCAAATGCTAAAAGAAAAGGACACCATGAAGGTTTCAATTTTTTCCAGCATAAAGAATTCAGCACAAAGCAAGCAGCACTTGAGAAAGAAAAAAGTTGAAACATTTTATAAAAATAAAAATTACAGTTAATGGTGCAGTGAAAGCTCCTGTGGAATAAAACAAGCTAAGCAAAGAACTAACAAATCTACGTTATATCCCCAGGGTTTCTAAAACCCAATTTTACAAAAAAATAAGAACTAATCTGGAGTTTTCCATTTCCTTTCCAAATTTCAGAGTCCTTGCAATCATACTAATATTGTGAATCACTTAGAGGATGAGAGAGTAAGATGCCTCTACAGTGCCTTACAGAAAGTACTCAGAACAACTGGAGTCAATAAGAGGCAGGAAGGAAGTACACAGCAGTCTATGGGATGAAGCCTGGGGTAATCACTCTAAACTTCCTCATTTGTCTTGCAGGCTAGGGACAGACATTACACATAAAGGAGTTTAAGTGATCAAAACCAGGTTTAAACCTGTTACAGAACAGATGTTTGGTGCACACAAACCAGCTTGAAAACAGCCGAAACAGCCTTGAGATAAACCTGGTTGAATGTACTATCAGATTTAATAAGCACCTACTCTGGACTCTTTCAAAAAACTTGTGGATGTATGTCTTGCTGGGATTACGTGATCCCAGCTGACTTCCTGCCTATGGCGGGGGGGCTGGACTCGATCTCATGAGGTCCCTTCCAGCCCCTAATGTCTATGAAATCTATGATTTGGCTCAAACTGGTTTATGCAATGTCTGTCCCAGACCCCTTCCTGGTTTAAGATAAACCAGACTCCCCCAGTAGCCCAGCATGCTCACTGAGCTGGGAGGGGCTGGCCCCTCCCCTCTATTTTCTACCCTGAGCTGGGGTGGGGCATGGCCAGAGTTAGCCTGGTATAGTCTCTGAGGCAAAAGGGCAGAAGGGGGGCATTAATTCCTTCCTCCGTCCCCTCGGACCACAACTGAGGTTTGATAGCCTGGTTGCACCTTTATGGTTTGCCTACAGCCAGGCAAGAAGGGAGTTAATTCCTCCCTCTGTGCCCCCCCCGGCCCCACCCCCACCTCCAGGGTGTGGCCTGTCTCCCTGGCTTGCTGGCAGTCAGGCAGTGAGAGGGTTAATTCCACAGTGGATCCAGGGAGGGGCGGGGGACACTGGCAAGGGCTGCTTTGCCCTACCCAGACCCTGGTTGCAGTCCCTGCTGGTGAGACAGGAAAGGGAAGGGAGAATAACCCCCCCTCACTGCTTGCACTCCTGAGGCACCCTGTCCCATAGGTGGATAAACCAAAATAAATAAATAAATAAAAAAAGTCTTTTTTTCAAAAATCTAGCTGGTCTAATAAAAGACATCACCTCTACCCCACGCCATGATTCCTTTTGGCTATAAGGAAATTCCTCTTAGCTGTAAGGAGACACTTTGCCCTCAGGAGTACGTAAGATTCATGCAAAGCATTCTCGTCTTCCTGCTTTACATTTTAAGTTAGACCAAGTTGTGTATGCCGTGTTTTACTGAGCTGTATTTTAGCCTAGACAAAGATTTTTGATAGTTCCCTGATGTATGCTTGAGGCTGCAGCTTCCTGTGTTCAATACATGCTTGTTTCAGAGAAAGGACTTTTTCCCCACCTCAACTCCTGCCCCCTGCTAGTCCCCAGTGGTGCCTGGCCATGCTCCCTCTATTCCAGAAGGGAGGTGTGAAAGCCTTGGAGGGCATCTCTCTTCCCTGCCCCTTGGCAGTGGCTGGCAGACATGCTCTAGCACCTGCCGTGGCTCAAGCCAGAAACTGGGGGGCACGTGCCAAACATCTAGCCACTTGCAAACCAGTTCACTCTCTGCAGGTCAGACTAACCTGCAAAGAATAAATCAATTCAGGCTCAGGCTTTTTGAATGTCTGTCCCTAGCCTCAGTGATTCCTCGGTGTAAGTTAAGACGAGATCCTAAAAACATAAAAGAGGATGTTGATCCTAATATTAGTGGCCCCCTTTTGCCACCTTATACCACGCATTTTAGTCAGAAATCCAAAGGAAAATTTCAAGTATCAAAAAAAATCTTCTAATACCTAACAAACAATAGAAATGATAGAAGCTCTATCATTTGGGTTATTTAAAACAGATTCTATGATGCCCTCAGGATGAATATAGGGTAGGGAACAACTCTGCACTGGGAGTGTTGAACTATTTCACTAACAGCGATAGATCTTTTCTAATGATCTTCAATAAGCCTATATCATTCTGGTTCTGAAACCTCTCAATTCAGTAAAATCAGACACAGAATCAAAACTATCTCAGGCCAGAATAAATCACTGCATATTGAGGATGATCATTTCTTAGATACCAATTTTAGCATTACTTTGCCATAGATATTTTTGAAGACAAAATAAAACTGAATTTTTAAGCTAAGTATAGAGCTTAAGGCTGTAAAAAGCCAGAGGCTGAATCGATTCAATCTGCACAAGTTAGTCCAAACTGCATAAACTGGATTGATAAGCCAGTGAACAGACATTCACTTTTGATTCTGGAAATAAAGCCACAGCGCTGCAGGGGCTCAGAAACCAGGTGGCGTTAGAGCATGCCCCCCTGCACAAAGCAGACAGCTTGGGCCCAAGACTAGCCCACCCAACCTGAGAGTGGGGGTTTTCAGGGGAGGTTAAAGGCATCCTGGGATGCTGGGGGACTGTGAGGGAACTTGAATCTGGAGGGGATCTGGGACAGAAGTTCAATAAACCAGTGCAACCATCCAGGTTTGCCTTAAACTGGTTTCGGCACTGAACTTTGTTGTGTTACAGATCTGAACTGGTTTCGGATTACTTATCCTGGTTTATGTCTAATTTCTGTCCCTGAAGCCGAAGTTATTCATAACAAGAGGTTCCAAGGGGTGAGATAAGGAGAAGTGAGTAATCAAGCTCCAACTGGAAATAGTATCCTACTTGGATGTTAATCACCCTTTAAAAAGAAGGAGTAAGTCCTCTATATCCGAAGGCCTTACCCCTAATATACAAGTATATTAGCCAGAAAAAAAAGCTAAGTGGAAATTGATACCATTCAATAAAAGCCTTTTATTGTTAGCAGAACAGGCAGGCTAGAAAGTAAGGAAGAAATCTTAAATCTTCAAAACAAGAAATGAGATATAGATGGACAAGGTTTTTCCATAGTCTCCTCAGACTTATGAGTGATCACAATAGGTTCAAAGGTTCAGAGTTGCACTGAATGGAAATCTAAGTCATAGCAGGTAGTTTCAAGATCACCGTAATCAGCAGTTCAGAATCCTGCAGTTAGCAGGGCAAACAAGCAGCTGTTGGTAGAAAAGCTCTGGTACAGGAATAATGCCTAACAGTCTAACAAAATGAAAGATCAGCAGGAGTGTGTTTCTGTGACTCAACTCTTAAAAAGACAAAGAAAAAAAAAACTGGAGATCCTAAAAAAGTCAAGGAGTGATCTAGAATCCCCAAAGCTACTGCTGAAGATGGATCAACACTAATCCCTCATAGATGCAAATGGCCCCAAAAATTCATGCCAAGAAAACCACAGTTGCAGAACTGCACATCTGATTTTCACCAAAACAGTACCCTTAAAGATTTCACATTACTGGTAAGGAATAAGCGCAGTGATTTTTCATTTCTAAGTTAAATTGATAATTTAATTCAAAGCCAATCAAATGGGCACTAGATTAATTATTTGTGTCCTACAAGAAGAAATGTAAGGAATGACACTTTATACCACTCCTGCAAATAGCTAGAAAGTCAGATTGTCTGGAGATCCCAAAGCCAAATATCCTGTTTTTTATATTTATATATATATATATCAACCTCCAACAGGGCCATACTATAAAGTTAGCTCTTCTCTGGAGAATCGCATTGGTTGAAGTGCACACAAAATTATGTGCGCATTATCAATTTGGCATGCAGGTTGAGCCCTTGTAAATTCATGGGATAAGTAACTCACAGACACTGTCTCATACATAACGTGCATATGTGAAGTTCCATATTAACAAGGACACTGAAAATGGTTAAGGAAAAATGAACAGAATATTTTCAATTTCCAAAGAACTGAATAGTAACTTATTTATGTGTGCATCTTTCATTATAATGAATACGTACTGTATTTTTGTTTCAGAAAATGTGAATCTTATTATACAACTGTTACATTTAATTTAAGCCCCATCTATTTTAAGGCATTTCTTTCTATACTGGACTATGAACATTTTCTTTTCATATTAAATGCCAGACACGAGGCAAAGAAGTGTTGAAGTGCAAGCTACGTTACCAAGTTTTCTGGTTTTGATCACTACACAATTTTCTGAGAACTTCACATACCTACCATCTGGAGAGAGACTGCTGAACACATAACTGTAAGTCCTGAATGTTATGGCGAGCATCTTTGTATCTTGTATCTAGAAAACTACTGTTTTCTAACACGACATCCCACAGGTTTTCTGTCGCCACAACCAACAGCCAGTTGTGCAAAAATAATTGAGATCTTTTGTTAATGCAGTCTTAGCCACCAGCAAAGTTAAGTGTTGAAAAACTCTGACTGTCCAGCAGGAGAGGAGCTAGTCAAAAAAAAAAAAAAAGCTGTGACAGTCACCTCTGTAAAACATCTTGCATGGAAGCCAAATCTTCAACTTCAGTTGAGGCAATTAATTATACACTGCATTTACACAATCTCTGCCATGTGAGTTCTGAATGAACGGCTTTTGAATAAGTCATGAGAAAGTACTGGGAGATGCCAGCTGTAGCTCTCCTTCATGGAGATGTACAAAATGCACACGTTAAGATTTTCTCTTGTACTTTATTAGTTGTCCAAGCTGCATATACTACTGAACCTTCATGAAGGACATGTACATATGTGCATATAACCCAGACCTGTGTGCCCCATATAGGTTAAAAAAATAAACCCAACTCTTATGGGAACTGAATTGGCTGGGCCCCAATCCAGTAAGCACTTAGTCACATGCTTAACAGGGTCATGTGAAACACCATCGTTTCATTTCAACATCCGTTTCACCATTCTGAAGGGACAGGGTTTCATTCAGTCATTTAATTTTGCTTTGAAGCACCTTCCCATTTCATTTTGTCGAAACCGTTTTGCTGTTTCGACGTTTCGCCCATAGGCTATAATGGGGAATTATGAAAATGCCTAAAACTTTGTCATTTCTTGCCTGATCTGGATGAAAATTGCAAGGAAGGCAGTCCCTTCTGAGGGCATGAAGCCTGCAAAGTTTCAAGGTGCTGCAAAACTGCACCTCAAACTGTTCAAAGCAAAAGTCCTGACCCTTGCCAGCAGCGGCAGCCTCCACTCCTCCAGGGCACAGATCCCCTGGAAGGAGTCTGGCGCAGCCTGGCAGCCCTCCCAGGGGTGCGAGCCTCTGGATCTGCAACCCAGATGAAAGGAGCCTTAGGCTGCCTCTCCCACCAGGGACTGGAACCCCCCACTCACCACAGCCCCCTGCTCAGTCCACACCTGGCTTCAGCCCCATCCACTCAGCCTGTGGCTGGCTCTGTCCTGCTCACTAGTGCAATAGCCACTGCAGCCCTGCCGTGCACTCCCCACCCGGCTGCAGCCCCCATGTGCTTGATCGCCCACCCCTTGCCCAGCTCCAGCCCCTCCACAGCTTACCAGCAACGCCGACTGCGCTCTTAGCCTTGTGGCACAGCCCCCTACATGGCAGAGGGCAGCCCCAGTGTGCCGCTGCAGCCCAGCTTGGCGCGATGCAGTCTGGGGCCATGTGCTTTCAGGCAGCTCCAGGCTCTCACCCAGGGCTGTGCGCTCATGGGGACCACCAGCCACACCAGCCCAGATCCTGCATGCATAGAAGCAGCCCAGCTGGATGACGCAGGGCTCATGCATGCAGAAAGGATGCCACTGGTGTGACCACTGGTCCCTGTGTGCGGTGCACAGCCTCAGGTGACAGCCCAGAGCTATTTGTAAGCACATGGCCCCAATGCGCTGTGGCAGAGGCCACGTGGATACCTCGCACCTGGGGACAAGCTGCTTTGCCCCCCACAATGCAGGGGGGCTGTGTCACAAGAGCCAAGAGCACAGCTGTTGCTGGTAAGCTACTGGGGGGCTGCAGCCCAGCAGGGAGCACATGGACGAAGCTGCAGATGACTGCTGGGCTAGTGAGCAGGCCACAGCCGACCATAGGCCAAGCAGAGGGGTTGGAGCCAGGTACAGGCCGAGTGGAGGGCTGTAGCCAATCAGGGAGGAAGCAGGGGGCACCGGTCCCTGGCGGGAGAGGCAGCCTGAGCCTCCTCCCATGCAGTGTGCAAATCCTAGGGCTCACATGCCTGGGAGGAGTCTGGCACTGCCCTGCAACCCTCCCAGGGGTGCTTGCCCCTGGATCTGTGCGCCGGATGAGAGGAGGCTGCCACTGCTGCCTGGGACCAGCATCGAAGACAAGTAAGCCCAGTCTCAAAACATTTCAAAACTTTCAAAACACTTTGAGTGCCTTTGTTTCGTTTTAAAGCTGTTTCAAAGCCTTTTGTTTTGTTTCGATTTCTGTTTCAAGCTCAAAAAGGCAAAATTAAGGCAAAATTCCACACAGCCCTAATGCTTAAATTGCAGAATATTCCCCTTCATTAAATAAGACAATCTGCATACTCAAAGCTAAGTATATGCTGAAGTGTTTTATTATCTGGGTAAGGGTTTATCTGCAGTTAGTGAGAGTTCTGCAAAAGTGGGTTTTAGAGTAGGCCTTCCATTAACAATTTACAAACATACAAAAATATACATTCATCTTAGACATACAGGCCTGGCTCTTTAGATTGTAAAAGGTAATGTGCAGTAGCCAAACCCACTTCTCTTAGTACAAAATACATGGCAACCCTGTAGACTTTCAAGCATGGTTCTTGATCGTGTTTTTGACTTTATAGTGTCTTGCTTTGTTCTAACTTTGTAATATCTGGTCTCTTTCTGAAATAAACCATACTCCTTCTGTATCCTGTCATTTAGCACTCTTCATACTCACTTGTGCTATGATGGTGTTTGGACATGTTCCTGACAGTGCATCTAAGTAATCACTGAAGTGACATCGAAGAAAAGAGGTATTTATACTGTCCAGTACCATGAAGAAAGACACTTTTTCACATTTCTTTCCCAGAATTAACATAACAATGCAAAATTATTGTCAGGTAGGTCCATTTTAACACTGAGCAATCCCTATCTTGTTTGTTTCCTTTCTGCCCATTGAAGGGAAACCGTCACTCTTAAAATTACATAAAATGAATCCATATTTTCTTTCTTTCTTGCATCGTGAATAATCTAAAAAGGCTAATGTATGCGAAACGTGTCCTTATGCCTTCCCTAAACTTAGAATGTTTCAAAAGGTGGCTCTACATACTGATAAGGGGGGAAGAACTATCCTCCTACAGAGAAAGAAAGCCAGCATAGCTCCTTGCTTATATATTAGATAAACAGCAGATTTGGGGTGGGTGAGAACCAAGTGGCTGATGGACAGAAAGAAGGTGGCTAATGCTCAGAATACAAGAGAAGCCAGTTTTCTCAGAGTGGAGAAGAAACACTTTAAGATGGAATTTATGTCACAAATCGTGAGAAGTTGCTCATTATGGTGGGTGAGGGAAAAAGGGTAATTGTTGTTTAAAGTATGTGGTAGGACCTTTGTGTTTTGAACTGAGGGAGTGAGCACACCCTTCTCTGCATTTGTCTTTCCTCATCTGTCATTTTTGACTGGGAAAAAACCAACACCATCCCCACAAAATATTTGCTACAACAGCATTTAGTGGTACCAAGACTCAAGTGAAGCTCCCAGTCCTGATGTCAGACTTCCCTCCTAGCAAATAAACTTGGAAAATAAATTCCATATACTTCCATATTGGCCTGATGGGGCCAACAACTTGGCCAATAAATACCCATGCTGCACACAGCCGCAGTGCAGCACACAGGCAGCGAGTAGCAGAGCCAGCTGTGCGGAGAGCTGCCTCCAGCTGGTAGGTCCGGTGTGATGAAAGGGGAGGGGGGAGGGAAGGGGTGCGGGAGGGCAGATCAACGCCCCCCACAGTGAGGGAGGAGGCAGGGGCAGGCATTGCCCAGACGGGGAGGGGGAGGATGGAGCCATGGTTTGTGGAGGAAAGCTGCTCCTGCATGTGCGCAGGCACAGCTCAGCACACAGGCAATGAGGAGCACAGCCAGGCAGCATGGAGAGCTGCGTGCAGCTGGTAAGTCCGTTGTGCTGG
>NW_017728950.1:55988138-55992761 GCF_001723895.1 Crocodylus porosus | reverse complement strand
GGGAAGCAACTCCTGCTGCTGCTTGCACTCTGGGACAGCAGGGGGACATGTGCCCCCCAGATCTTCACAGGGTGGGACAGGGTGGGCTATAGCTGGAGCTGTGTGGGGCTCCTCTCAGCAGGGGCTGGGCTCAGAGTGGGTGCCAGTGGCATTAGAAAAATGCTGTATCCACCCCAAATTTTGCTGCCGCTCCACTCCCAGTGCTGCCGCCGCCAGCTGCCTGGCACAGGCCCGGCTCTTCCTCATGCATGAGTGGAGGCAAGGTGTTGAGTCAGGGCTGTGCCAAGTGGCTGGCTGTGGTGGCACTGGGAGCAGAGCAGCAGCAAAACTTGGGGTGCCTGCAGCCCCCTCCCAGTGCCACCAGCACCTGCTCCGCACCCAGTCCCCACCAAGAGCCCCGTGTATCCCTGGCTGCAGCCCACCCCACCCCATGCAGATCCAGAGGCAACCTCCCCTTGCCCTCCCAGGGTACAAGTAATGGCAGGAGTCACCTCCCCACCCCCATGAGCCACAGCTCCATCCTCACCCTGCCCCAACTGGGCAGTGCCTGCCCCTGCCCACACCCTCACTGTGAGGTGCATTGATCTGCCCCCCCACGCCTCTTCCCTCCCCCATCCCCTTCCACAACACTGGACTTACCAGCTGGAGACAACTGTATCAGAAATCGGATTGGCATCGGCTAATATGCCTCCTTAAATATCTGGATTGGCCCCAAAAATCTCTATTGGTGCACCCCTAGAAATTTTAGTTCATATGTGAGTGTGCGTGTATACGCATGTGTAGACATGTACTTAGAAACAAAATATAACTTATAAATTCAGTTATATAAACTAAATATAACTTGTACCTTCATATTACATCATCTTTTAGAATGACTGATTAAAAAGGTATATTTAGTGAACTATAGTGGTGAAAGAACCAACCATTCCTGTTTGTACTACAAAAGGTTTGTAATTTATTACTAAAATGATAGGAATATAAAGGCATAGGTAAATTAAAGTAAGATAAACACAGGAACCATAAACAAGGAAACTACAAATAAATAATTAGTACGTAGTTTATTCCGAATTAATGAAAAACCAGTAAGTCAGTGGGTCGAACAATCTGAGATGAAGTATTTTACTTACACATCAGGTAACAGCTGGACAACAGACTGGACCATGATACTGAAAGCAGCAGACCCAGAAGTAGTACAGTGGAAAAGTCATAATAATAGTGCAAATAAATATAAAGGAAAATTGTTTAAAAATTTTAACTGCTTATGCTATTGTTAGTGATAAAATTTTCCATAATGTACTTAGCAGGTAATGACAGGTAAAAGCATAAAAATGTCTTAATTTATCTTGTTCCTCATTACCTGATAAGACTTCGGTACAGGTCATCCTTAATAATCCTGCAATACATTTGGATTCTCTCTCTCATTTTTATAATTGCTATTTCTATTACCGTAGTACTCTAAGGGGCTAACCATACAGGCTAATTTGTCAACTGTACTTCCAGTTTATTTCATATGGTCAAACCTGCTACCAAATCATCAACCACATGTAAACATGCAGAAGATATTCCTCAATAACCAATGAATATATCAGCATATGCATTACCACATTCCCCTCATGCTAAATTAACTGTTAATCCTGTCCACAAACTCTCATACTATTTACATATATTCAGGTTCATCAGTCAGCCCTCACCTCTTCATAACACCTCACTAACTATGTAAGTAACTATGCGACAGTGTCCATACTTTCTACACTTTGAGACAAGTATCCAGACTTACATTCAGTAACTGCCACCAAAAACCAACCCCCAACACAACCCCACCTGAACTTTAAGATTACATCCTAGTCAGATCATGGTCAAGATGTCTCTGTTTAGGGCTGTAATGGTTAAGACCCCCACCCCCTCCTATCACAGCAATTTTAGAGGCACAGTGAACCGCTGTTAACTTGAGAACCAACAGTAAATAAGCTATCATAATGGGTCTCCCTTCAGGACTATAAGAAAAAGGCAAGAAAATTACCCTAAGAAAATAAAAACTGGAGACTCTGGACTGGCAATACCTCTGAGCTGATAATAATGTTGATCTCATCCGCATCAACATTTTACCTTGAACTCTAAGGATGTTCCTTCCTTTCACTAACTTAAATATTTCTCCTTGAATTATCAACTTGCAGTACACCCCAAGTATTACAGACTATGGCCGGAAACACCTGTATGTTCACATCAATTTTATGTTTACCAAAAGAATGCGTTTAGCATCGTCTGAGCATATCTCTGTCTAATTAAGAGGAGCCGTAATTTATCTTGGGAGACCTCCAACTTATCTGGATACGTAATCAGCATGGGTGATTACAAAGCTAACAAGGAAATAATTTAGTTCACTTAACTGCAACATCCTTTGATTCTCTTTTTAAAATGTAGTATCTGAAGCTTGAGGGTCAAGCCATTCAAAGCATAAACTTTTGCCCATCCCTTGGGAAATAACTACAATATCTAATAGTGCTGAGGAGGCAGGGAAGAGGAAGGAAACTATGTATCCCATATGAATTCATATGAATGTAAATTCATAGGAAATTCTATACACAAACACTGCATATACAAGCAGGTCAATATCAACAGTAGAGTTGTATATCATGGTTTTGAGATGCTACCCAAAGTGTATAAAAACTATGTTTTCAACATGAAGCCACAACTCAGTTTTAATTCATCTATTAAAACATCCAGTGCTCTTTTCCATTTTTTTTTTTTTAAGAATATCTTTCAGAAAGCCTTAAGTGAATGAACAAAGGATAAAAAAGATACAGGAATGGAAGGTAGCATCCTTAAGCTCTATCACTTTGTTGCCAAAATTAATACATATGGGAGAGCATTTAACTGTGAAATGTCAGCTAATGGTGTCAATTGATATGGTTTGCTTGTTTATGTTATCCATACTTGAGCTGCTGTTTGAAGACATCATGGGACCAGATTCTATTGATAAGCTATGTTCATCTAATATGGCAAGTCTAAATTAATTTGCCTAACTGAAAACCCCTTGGGAACCATTATCTTGTGAATGATCTCTCTGCATATTCTAGGTGTAGTTGTCATAACAAGAACTGGCCAAATGTAATCAACCATCAAGATTTGATTTTACTTTATTTTACAGAATCATTTTACAACAGAGGTCCACATATTTTATTTTTATCCTGGGAATAGACCTAAGTGCCCAAGTCCAGCTCCCTCGAGGCTAAATCCACTATTTGCAATCTAAATACCTCTGGAGTATCTGAACGGAAACATAAAAGCAGCTTACTTGCATTCAAACTGGAAAAGGTGCAAAATACAACTATTTTGGAACAAAAGGGGTGAATAATATTTTCAAATAAAAGACAGAAATATGAAAGTAAATCAAGGAAAGTACATAAGAACACTGTACATTTTCCTAAAATACCATTCTACATATTCTGGTATAATGCACAGTAGCATGCTAATGTTTTATGCGTGTGCTACTATTGGTGTAGACTTTGAACAAACGAGCTGCAGTACATTCCTGTGATTTAATCATACCAAGCTGAGAGAATGTTTATGAACTGATGATGCTGATAAAATCAATTTATAAGCCTTTCCTAAAGGGGTATAGGCAGCTTTGGCACTTTCCTTACATACACAAAAATCATTTCCCAACACATGAGAATGGCTTACAGTTCACTCTGCACCCTCATATCACCTCTATCGTGGCTGGAATCCATTATATAGAAAGCGCCATTTTTAGAAGATGAATGAACAAAGGCAGTGCGGAAAGTGCTAAATGAAATACAGTATGTCTTTAAGGAGATAAACATTCTTTGCACACTACTTAGTATGCATCACTAGTTATTATCCATTGTCAATTCAATATCTGTAGCACATCTCAGACGCTACCAGTCCAGAATTCATACATTTTAAGGCCAAAAGGAAACATTATGATAATGTAGTATGACCTCCTGCATAACACGAGCCATAGAACCTCATCCAGTCATTTCTGTATCAATCCCATAACTCCTGTTTGACCTCCAGCATATCTTTGAGACAGACATCTGGTCTTGATCTAAAGACTCTGAGCAACAGAAAATCAACACGTCCCTTTATAGGATATCCCAGTAGTTAATTCCTCCCACTGGTAAATGTGTGCGTCTTGTTTTTAAATCTGAATCTGTCTGCCTTTAGGTTCAGGTCACTGAATATGTGCAGATATTACCTACCCTATAGGAGCAAAAAACCTAGAATGACTTCATGACTCACTCCCAGAAAAAATACTTTGCTCCAGCTGGCAATACTTCTAAGGCTTATTCCAACTGTTAGATTAGAGACAGACACTCAAAAAAACAAGCCTGAATTGATTCAATCTCTGCAGGTTAGACTAACCTGCAGAGAGTAAACCAGTTTCCAAGTGGATAGACATTCAGCACATGCCTGCAATGACTCAGGCCAGAAGCCTGGGGATGCTAGAGCAACTCTCCCTTCCAACAGGGAAGCTGAGCTGAGGAGGGTGTGGCCAGGCCCCAGCAGGCTTTAGTTAGACTGAGGAGGAGTTTAAAGCCCACCTTGGCCTGCAGGGTTCAGAAGGTGGGGGAAGAGGGAGAGTCTGCTGGGGTGGGGGGG
>NW_017728950.1:55956630-55988038 GCF_001723895.1 Crocodylus porosus | reverse complement strand
GCGGGGAGGGGGGAGGAGGAGGAGGAGAGAGCTCTGGATGCCCCAGCAGCTCCCTGACAGCCGGGAACAAGCCCAGCACACAGGGCTGCCTGGCAGCTGTGGTTCCGTTAAAACTGCTCCCTGTACCCCAGCTGGGCCATGCCAGGCCAGGGAGCACCGCAAGAGCCTCCCCTCCCCATGGCAGCCAGGGACAGGAAGGGGAGGAGGCAGCGGCAGATGGAAGGGTTAATTCCTGCTTCAATCCATCCCTTCTGCCATGCAGCCAGGGTCTGCCAGCCCTAGAGGCCACCAACACAGCCCTCTCCCCTCTGCTCCCCGGCTGACAGGCAGACCCCAGCTGCACTGTGGGAGGAGCAGAAGGAGGGAAGAATTAATCCCCTCCCTGTCCATTTTGCCTTTACAGGGCCATGCCAGCCGGTGTCACCATGTTCTGTCCCTGCTCTGGCTAAAGAACAGAGGGAAAGGGCTGGTCCAACTCTGGACCAGAGAAGAGCTCTGCCCAGAGAGCATCCTGGGATGCTGGGGGTCTCTGGCTTATCTTAAACTAGCAAGAGGTCTGGGACAAATATTGCATAAACTGGTTTGAGCCAAATCAATTCAGCGTGATACATTACATTCAACCAGGTTTATCGCAAACTGGTTTTAGCCATTTTCAAATAGGTTTATGTGCACTGAATGTCTGTTCTGTTACAGATTTAAATCAGTTTCTGATCACTTAAACCAGTTTGTGTGTAATGTCTGTCCTTAGCCTTGGTGTTCCAAAGAAAAGGAGTGAAGTCTGGATAGCTGGATATCAGTATTTGCTTACTACTTAAAATTATGACAAGACTGAATTGCGTAGTTTCACCTTGCACAGAGAGCAATTAGCTTGCCGACTTTTCTCTAAATGTAGAGAGAATATTGGCTTCCTGTATTTCAAACAAATACACTATGCCAAGCAACTCCCCAGTTGCCAATCTAAATGATGGTAGTTAGATGTAATCCAACTGTAAGTTTTCTGCAACTGTTCTATTTTACCACCTCCCCACTAATTCCAAAATTAGAAGGAATGTAGAGGGGAGATAAAGAACAGTGTAAAAAAAGCAGACGTGGAGGAGTTGGGGGGGAGGTTAATATTGTTGTAATTACATTTGTATTTATATACCAAAAAGAAATCTATTTAATCTGCATGCTTTCTTCTCACAAAATATTATGAGAGGTATGTCTGTTTGCTCTTTAAGACTGAGTCTTCATAGATCCTAATACTTTCTAAACAGAACTGTAAAACAATGCATTAGTGACAAATCCCCCACTCTGTGCCCCTTCAGCCCTTGAAGTTTAACTCCTCTCACATTACAGTATTTATTGAATTTCCCAGCCAAACGGTGTTCTGCTCCATAAAATTCTGACAAGTGGACTCTGCCAAGCTAATAATGGCTTCATTCTGCTGAAATAAACTTATTTCACTGCGGCAAACAAAATGACATGACCTGGAAAGGTTATTTTTAACTGGGTAATGACTCAATTCCAACCAAGCATCTCTCACTGGATTCTTGGATATATAGTTAAGTTTCTTAAATGTAAATATATTCCAATACTAGCTTTCTTCTCTGTTGCACCTTCACAACATGGCTACATCAAGTATTTGCAGGTCTGATGTGGTTTGATTTTCTTGTTCATTAGTCCAGTAATCTTACTAAACAGTCCTAGGGAGAATGTCTCTAAAGTGTGACAGAGAGAACTTAAAAAAATTCTGGCTGTCACAAGCTAGCAGTATCCTCAAAACAACTTCTTCTCCACCTTGCTGAATTTCATATTATTTTCTTATACCTAACATTATAACATATATGATATACTGTGTTGCCTTCTTAAAGTGCTGCTTTAGGACATATTACTTCAGAGTTTAACCTTTTTATGCTTTTCCCCCTTATCTGTGCAAGTAAATTTTGGCAACATCACTTTTGCACAGTTGTCAAAAAAGACGTGCCACAAAGACAAGAAGAGAAGAAAGGAGAGGAGAGGAATTACAAAATGATCAACAGGCATAAAATTTTTAATCTGACTTTACAAAAAGGTTATTTTATGCCCATGTTTCAAGTTTTGCATAATGATCAGTCAGCTTAGAAGCATTACACAAAACAATATATAAGAAAATACCCTTTGTAAGTTGCCCTTACTTCTGATACTTCCACTAAGTAGTCTCATCAGCCTATATCCACAAACAACTGTCAGCATAAGGTCAGATCCCCTCCAAGTTCCAAATGACTGGGGACCACAGGAGCACCTTTACAACAGCTGGGATCTTGTACAAACATGCTGCACCCTGCCAGCCCTGTCTTTTGAGCGCTAATAAAAGAGACTGCAAACAGCTGGGGTCCTTAGGAAGCAGTTCAATAAAGAATTGTTAGGCCTCCTACAGCAAACAAAAGGAGACAAATAATGAACACTCACCAAAATCAAGCTGTTGGTAGATAGGCAAACAAACTGAATGCAAGAAAGAAAAACAGAAATACAGCACAAAAGTGTGAAAAGAAAAAGGTAGGATGATAAGTCTTAACTTATTCCATATCTACACAGACAAAAAGGGTGACAGAGGATGAACAATAATGTATAACACTTGAAACTGACTGGAAATGTACAACACTTAATAGGATTAGCGCAATGTTAACACATTAAAATTAAATTAAGTTGCAGTATATTTATTTCTTTGTTTTTGTTTGTTTTTTAGACAGCAAACAAAACTATTCTCAACACCTTGCCAAAGTCATGACTACACCCAGACCAACTGGGAGAGTGGATATTAACTACTTTTTCTGTCTTTATGATCTAAATGTAGTGGTTACAGGGGGCTAATCTATTGGGTGATGTCCACAACATTTGAGAATCATGTCAATCTTTTATCAGCTCTAAGACGTATAGGAAACTACAAAACAGATGCAAATGACACAAAACTATTCTACTTGACTGGCAAAACTTTTGGTAATGATCTGACAAAAGGACTAACTAAAATCAATCCTAACAGCAATTGGCAAAAAGGGCATGCTCTTCATGGGAACTAAGCATGTAAGTAAGTAAGAAATGCCATGCTGACTCAGGCCAGTGGTCCATCTAGCCCAGTATCCTGCCTGTAACTGGCAAAAGTGAATGCTTAAGGCTACGGACAGACATTCAAAAAGCCTGAGCCTAAACTGGTTCACTCTTGGCAGATTAGTCTAAGCTGCTCAGTTTAAACTGATTATTAATAAATGCACAGACATTCTCTGTTAAACCAGGAAATGCGGGCATGTGTCTGCAGTGGCTCAAGCCAGAAGCCAGGGGGTACTAGAGTATGCCTGCCAGCCACTGCCAACGGGGAGGGAAGAGAGACACCCTCCAAGGCTCTCACCCCTCCCTGCTGGAGCAGAGGAGGCATGGCCAGGCATCAGTCAGAGCTAGCAGGCCATGTAGGATGCCAGCCAGCCTGCGGCAGGGGGAAGCTGCTAGCAGACCAATAAGTAGGGATAGGAAAAAAGTCCTCTCTCCGAAGCAAGCATGTATTGAACATAGCAATTTGCAAACCATACAACTGGGAACAACCAAAAATCTTCACTTAAACTAAGATACAGCCCAGTAAAACCTAAGAGTGACATGTTGCTGGTACACATGAAATAGATGTGTAGCAGATACTTTGAAGCAGATGCTATAGACTAGTTAAGGCTATGGCTTGTGACAGAACACAAAATATATACCTGAAGAATAGAATGATCAAGTTTTCTGTAGCCTGATATTTGGAAGTAATTTCTTTATATTTTTTCATTCAGCCAATCTCAGTGTTTTAATAACCGAGATTTACTGGGATTCATTGAGTTTGTATCTTTTTCTATTGAAGCACATGTTTTACTGTGAAGGCTCTGTCTTTTGCAGCCAAATTGTTTTAAAGGCATAAAGTATATTTCTTTCGTTGCATTTAACGCACACACCCACTTTTGCTTGCAAGATGGTTTTTTAAACAAAGGCACATAGGCTTAGTGTTTACTGTCAATAAATGCCCATTCAGATTTATTTCCTAAAATATCTCATTATTTAAATATACATATATCCATACACACACATATATACATACACACATGTGTATGTATTTGTGTGTTTATACATATACATGTGTATGCACACACACACATATATATATGTACATATGTGCATGAGTGTGTGTATGTAAATAATAAGATCTTTCAGATCATTAGATCTTTAAATCTGAGTGAGCATTTTACTGACACTAAAGTTATGCGCCCTTATTTCAAAAACCATCTTGGAAGCAAAAGTATATCATTTATATATGTGCATGTGCATATAACTAGCTGACTATGAAAAAATTGCCAACCTTCTGCTGAAAGAGAAATGAATGACATAAAACTGTACAGTATCCCAGATAAAAGATTTGGAAATTAGCATGATGCTTTTAAAATGCCATGCCCACTTCAATGTTGCTACCTGACAAACTACGTGAACCAGCTTGAACTAGGTTGTACCTACTGCACGTATATTTTATTTATGTTAACATGTAACAAAAGGTTTTAAATGGAAGGATACACTAAAACCTACTACACGTGAGTGCATCTTTTATTCTTCACTCAGCCTACAATCATGATTCACTGAAGAAATAAAATTAATAGAAGAAATCTGTTATATGATTTGCTAACAGGCTACAATGGAAACAAATTAGATAGTGAATCTCTGTGGTTTACTTTACGCATATTTGTAAAATTCACTCTATGTCCACATCATTTATAATTCAAGTTAACAGCAATAAAATATTTTGTTCAGAATCAAGTAGGAAGCTTAAAAATGGGAAAAGACAAAGTCTTTCTAAGCTGGTTGCCTTATCTTTAATGAAAGCAAGAAATAACGTGTTCAAGTTTGCATGAAAAAAGTATGACATTTTACAAGGACAGAGAAATAAACCAAAGGGTGGGAGAAAGATTAAGAATATGATGTTTTTTAAAAGTATCAATTAGAAAAATGAAAGGTATCATATGTGGAGGGAAAGAGAGCAGAAGAAGGAATTGCACTATAAAGACAGTTGTTTGAAGGGCCCTGACTATAAGTATTGAAACAGGCTGGGATGAGAGGACAGTAAATGAGATATCAGTTTAAAATGCATTAAGGCAGCAAAAAAGGCCAATGCAATTTGAAGCTGTATATGCAAAAGAAAAGGTAACATACCACAGAGCACTGAAGCGATACATTTTCTTGATACAACCGGTGAAACTGAACACGGAAAACATCTTTGGTAGACACCTCTGTATTAAAAATAGGTAGATAAATTAGAGGCAGTTTAAATAGAAATGAAAGTGGTTAACAACGGTGAATTTAAGGCTAAATATACAGTGAAAGATTAAAGAGCCAAATACAATACAAAGATTGTCTTAAGCAACAACTAAAAAGAAACCTAAGGGTCTACAAATATACGAAGGGTGTAAAACCCGAAGGAGAAAGCCTGAATGAAAGCAATACAAGAAAAGAAATCAGACTGATTATCAGAAAGACTTTCCCATGTGTAAAACACTAACAAGAAGATTTAGATATCTAATGTTACTGATAGAAATCTCTTGACTTGAGGTATTTAAAACTAAGCTAGACAAACCCCTAGTGAGCTGACTGTAAGGAACAATCATACACTGGCAGGCATGACCTGTCATATTAGAATAAAACATATCAGATCATTTATCTATAATTTATATGATCCTTTCCAGCTGGAAAAATAATTCAAATTACCATCATCATCTCCTTTTAAATGAGCATATTGATCACACAGTGTTGCTGTTTAGAACAATAGACAGTTTTCCTTTCCTTTATGACGTTCAAAAGAACTGCTACATTTCACAAATTAAAAATGCAATGCAATTCCATTGCTTCAAATCATCTTAGTGACTATCAATAGTATGAAACCAAAAGGATATACTATCTTTCTCAATTTATTCTAGATTTGGGGCAGACCAAAAAAAAAAAAAAAAGGCACCGGAAATATTTAATTAATAAGTTACTTTACAAGACTAAGAACAATACTGTATGTATATAGCATAATGCACAGAACAGCATAGCGGCAGTGTAGTTATGGTATCTTGCTAGAGATCTAGCAGCATGAATCTGAACCCACTCTGAACTAATGCTAAAGGCTGCCTCGAATTAACCAAGCTGTAAATATGTAACTGGCCATACAGGCTGGAGGGTCAAAGGTGTAATGTGATGCTATTTGACTCCAGAAAATGGCGCATCTTAATCATGTTAGCCCTATGGCGTACTGTGTTTTGTTTTTTTTAAATCTTCTACGACTAAATCTCTCTCACAAAGTTAATTTTACAAGGAAGTTTTTCAGATCCCTGATCCTGTAAACAGAACAGTGTTAGTAAATGGTCTCCACAGACTCCCACTGAAGTCAACACAGTTCTTCACAAGCACGGAAATGTATCCCCATGGTTCTCTCTTTAGAACTGGAGTCTTATTCCAAGTATGATGCTGACAGCAAGGCAATTTTGACAGATCATAGAAAACTTTGTCTGTTATAGAGAGAAAACAAACAAACAGAAGGGACAGGGAGAGGATGCCAGCAGAATAAAATGAAAAGGCCAGCTGAACAAAGAGATTGGAATGATCTAAGGAAGAAATGGCATTCAAGAGTCCTCATGGCCTTGAGCTAGTGAAGCACTTATGCAGGTGAGCAATCCTAGTAAGTTCAGTCAAACCATTCTTCTGCTTCAGGTTACACCTGTACTTCAAGTGCTTTGCTGAATCAAAACCAATGCAAGAAATGTGTGAAAGATAGGGAAAATGAGCAAACAGAAGAAAATGACAGCGTCAGTAGCACCTTCTTCCATTTTTGCATATTATAACTGTAACAATGTCATGCTTTAGTGAGTCTTCAATCTAAGCCTCTGATCTTAGATAAATTTGATGGCTGTGAGATAAATAGCATAGAAAAATAGAAAGTTTCATCTGGGTGGAGGCTGTTAGTTTAAACATGACATGAGCAGTGGCTTCAAACATTAGTGCAGGAAGCTCTTCAGAGACCTAGTCAATATTAATTATTAGCTTTTATCTCAGCTTTTTAAAACTAACAGATGCACATCCTCCAAACTAGTTCTATCTGTGGCACCCAGAAGTATCAGAATCTGATGATAAAGAACTCTGACAGTCCCATGTGGTCAGCTGTATAAGCCTGACAGTCTTATGGAACTTGTCCTAGAGATCTGCAAAAAAAATAAGAATTAAAAGAAAAAGAAATGCAGGAAATGCAGCCAATCCAGCTTACTACCACAGTTCTGTGCATAGGAAAGATGGTGAGAAGTGTGCGGCAATCCCACTTGGTGTGTATGTAGGAAAATGTCTGGAAAAGGAAAGGATGGTATCTCCATGGAAGCATATACCAATAAATGCACTTTAAAAATAACTACCAAAGCAGAGAAGAACCATCTTGCATATAGGGGATATGTAAGCAGACCGGTCATAAAATAGAAGAGACAAGGAAAAAAAGTGAAATCCCTCATCGACAAGAGGTTGTGCTTGGCTGACATCTGACTCAGTAACAAAACCTGCGTTACTACGTTCCCACCATACATTCTACCACCTGTTGAGGGAAACATTTTGGAAATACTTTGTGTTAGGGTGACAATGTTTGGATTTTTGGGGAGCATTGCATCTGCAGCTGAATAAAGGCATGACCTGTGGCCTAGTGGAGCTGCTGAACACAAGGGAGAATGATCTCTAAGCCAGCCATTTCCTTATGCTAAGTAACCATCTTCACTGTGTCAACCATTTTCTGAGAAAAAAACAGCAAGTGAATCTGTGCAAGTCTGTGTGCTGTGAATGAGGTGACATTTTAGGAATGTGGAAAATGGTACAACCTGAGACAGAAAAACAGACTGGAATGTGAAAAACAACATGTAATTGGTAACAGAATATGAGATGAACATATGCAAAAAGATGAATGGCAACTGGTGAAGAAGCAGCCTCCAGAAGCTTCCAGGTTTTAGTCAAAATCCTCCCATTGACCGAAGAGCAGGAGTCAAGGTCTTAGACCTGCGCTCATAGCAAAAATGCATGTAAATGAGTGAAATGCATAGGCAATTCCATGCTAATGAAGCAAACAGTAAACAGAGGCAGAGCTTGAGATGGGAGGATAAATGGGTGGAACCGAAGGTGGACTAAGGGTGGAATAAATGTTAATGAGTATAAACCAAAATGTATAGATGTGGGAAAAAACTATTGTGCACTGCGGCTCCCCAGTTTGTTGGTATTTTGGGAGCTGGTCCAAAGCTGTTTCCATTCTGAATAAAGCTTTTGCGAGCAATGTGTGCTGGTGTTTGCTCCCAGCTTGCTCTGGCTAATGAGTACCAGGATCCATAAGCAATTGGATCATCGTCTCCCTAGTCACTGGATGCTGCATGAGGTTGAGGTCTAACATCTTGGCATAGTCAGCAGGATTGTGTTTGCTCCCTGCTTGCTCTGGCTAACAAGTACCAGGATCCATGGGCAATTGGATCGTCATCTCCCTAGTCCTTGGGCACCGCATGGAGTCAGGGTCTAACACTTTGGAAAATGTTTCAATGTAAAAAGTTAAAAAACATCCCATAGACTAAACCTGGAACACAAGAACTGTGAACAGCCTAGTGGAAAACATTTTCTGAAATCTATATAAGCAAAAGCTTTTAAAGAACTGACTGAATATACAGTTCTAAAGTAGGACCTAAGAGTCAGCATAAATCTAATTTTGCATCAGCAATGTCCCAGAGCTAGAATTAATCTCTGAAAACAATAGTCCATCAGCCTGGAAGATGCAGAAATGAAAGAAATCTATCATACTACTGGTATATGGGTCAACTGGAACACTGGTGATTACCTTCATATAATCCTTAAACTGGTATCTTTTTAAAGTTCTTAGCAAAAGCATAACTTCTTGTCATCCAACATAAAATTAATGTCAACACATGGTTTCCAGCAGATATAGTTCTGAAAAATATTCATACTGCAATACGTTTTCAAAATATCATATGCCCTGACCTAGTCCCTGAGATACAGAACTGGTCACATATGGATACATATGGAAATAAATATTCCTGACCTGGCTACAAATGCTACAAATTTCCCTATCCAATGGTTGGCAATGTTTTTGCGCAGAGTGCCAAAAACACCCACACCTCAACTTATAAGATGTAGGCATGCCAAGGGTAGATGGTGGGGGAGCTGCAAGGAACCCAATCGTTGTTACAGTGCAGCCCTGGCCCCTTCCCTGCCATCCATCCCAAGGCATGTGTGCCAGTTAAAATGCTTGCGTCTGCCATGCTCTGGCACCCATGCCAGAGGTTGCCTACCCCTGCCTTAGGCAATTAAAAAGACAACGAACCGAGTGAGACTATGAGTAGCTTCATTATAGGCTCGAAGAGGAGAGCAGCAGAAGCTATGAAAACTAGGGAAAGGAAAATGAAGAAGCTGGCAACTCCTCAAGCTATTTTCACTTCCCCTATAAAAAATATAAAAGCAACCCCTGTATAAGCTCAGAAAGAACTTTTCGAATTCTCTGCACGCAAAAAGATTTCATAACTTGCTTCCCAATCCATTGCTGCTTTGCTGTATAAGACAACAGGTTCCCTCCCTTGGTCCTGTTACTATGTCCCATGGGGAGATTTGTGTATTAGCACTGGAATTCAGAGCACATTAGGTGAAGCTGTTCCAGAGGTAAGGTGAGTTCTTTTACATGCTTCATGCAAGGGTTAAGGACAGACTGCTCCTAAGATTTGGGAGGGGAGTTTGCACCTTGCCCTACTTTGGTAGTTTAAAATTGCCTTAGTCAACCGCAAAAATATAAAAAACATTGCTTACCATAAAGCACAGGAAATTTCATTGCATATTCACCACTACAAAGGTGCAAAAGTCCACCCCTGCATTATGTAGATGGAGAGACATCTGCCAAGTGAATTTTACTTTGTATGTGCCTTCTATGAGCAAAACAAACCTTAAGCAAGTTTTCAATACTACAGAAGGTCAGGAGAGAGAGAGAAGCAAGGGAAGCTAACTTTATTACATCTTTCAGAAAGCTGGTGTAAAATCTCAAAATATTTTTAAATAGTAATACAAATGGTAATAGCCCATAATTATAATACTGATTTGAGACAGATAAATCGCCTTAATATTTTGATAGGTATGAAAGCAAGTTGCATACCAAAGTATTTTAAAGCATGGGTAGCCAATACGTGCAGGCTCTCACACTTGAAGACCAAAACAGTGCCTCATTTATATATGACACCAACCACGTTCATTTTTCTCCTCAACTGAGGTTATTTAAATTATAGAATCATAAAAACTTAAGGTTGGAAGAGATCTGAGCAGGTCATCTAGTCCAAACCCTGCTCAAAGCGGTACCATCCCCAACTATATCATCCCAGCCAATGTCTTGTCTAGCCAGGTCTTGAAAACTTCTAAGGATAGAGATTCCATAACCTTCCTGGGTCACCTGTTCCAGTGTTTTACTACCCTCCTAGTGAGATTTTTTTTCCTAATATCTAACCTAAGTTTCCCTTGCTGCAACTTGAGACTGTTGCTCCTTGTTCTGTCATCTGCCACCACTGAGAACAGTCTAGCTCCATCCTCTTTCGAACCCCACTTCAGGCAGTTGAAGGCTGCTCTTAAGTCCCATCTCAGTCTCCTCTTCTCTAAAGTAAATAAGGCCAGGTCCCTCTGTTTTTCTTCATAAGTCATGGGCCCCAGCCCCAAAACCATTTTTGTTGTACTTTGCTGGACTCTCTCCAATTTCTCCACATATTTTCTGTAGTGGGGAGCCGAAAACTGAACACAGTACTCCAGATGTAGCCTCATCAATACTGAATAGAGAGGAATAATCACTTCCCTTGACCTACTAGCAACACACCTACCAATCCAGCCCAGATCATAACAGGTAGATCACAGATAGACAGATGCCATTAAATGTGAGCAGAAGACTATGATGAAGAACATCAGCACTGAAAAAGGCTCCTTTCTAATGATTTTACTTCATATTAGTCTCCAGCTTTTCCACATTCAGAAAATTACACCTTTGTTATCACTTCTTCCCTAATGCTAACCTAACAAAGGGGAGAATTTCCATTTTGTTCCTCTCTCCAGTGCTAACCTACCGGAACAGGTTAAAAAAAAAAAAAAAAAAAATAGAGAAGGGAGTCAATAGAACAGCAATAAAATAACTGTTGTTTTGAATGGAATGATTTAATTGAGATCTGAAAAGTTACTTCTAGTGCATACCTGAAAATACCCTAGATTCAAGTACTGGCAAGTTTCTGGTGCAAGTGCACTGTAGGGGTTCACACCTACTGAATTTTATATTCTCATTTACATTTTTAATTCAGCACTAGTCCTTTTGTGCCCACTACTGGCCACCCACAGCTATTCCCCAGCACTGGAGGGCTTTAAATCAACATAGGTTACAAAAAACCTCTACTCAACAGGGAAGGCTGAGGGACATGATCACTCCCTACAATCAAGTGAAACAATTAATTGAAGTAATATAGCAGAGTATTTATGACACTGAGAAAAGGAAAGTTTAAGCTAATTATGTGGGAAGGAAGATGCCTGACATTAGGACCTATTGGATCATGGATGCAGTCTCTTTAAGAGAAACAGTGTAGCTCATGTATTTCTTTAGACACAACAGCAAGAGTGGAGAAGGAGTAGAGGAACATGATGCAAGGAACAATTTCACTGTTTTCTGTTGGGCAATATCAGTAGCTGATAAACTCGCATTCCAATACTCTTTTCCAAGCTAGGATTTTTGTGACCAATTGTGCAGTGAAACAACTATATAGTTGGGAGGGATACTAACAACGTTTCAGGTACCACTGTACCCCTCAGGTCACCCAAACACTACCTTTTCCAGGCTTTGTTCCTAAAATTTTATAAGGAAAATACATGCACCCCTCTATGAAAAGTCATGGTTATTTTTTTTTACCTCCGGTTTTTTTAATGGTGATTTAGTCACCTGTATTTTTCTTAGTAAGAATGACTCTAGGAACTGAGGGGGTGGAAGTATCTACTTCAGTTCAATTTTTCAAATACTGTTTATCATTTTTGTTTGGAGGGACATGCCTATATATTGCCCATTCATTTCCTGCATCATTAGTGAATACATCGGGTGGGAGGTAGTAATCATTAGCATGGTTTTCAGAGATTTTGCTACTTGGCTGTCAAATAGTTCCCACGGAGGCTGTGCTATTAAATTCAAGAGTATCATAGTAAAAATGTATCCCAGAATACCTGAACTAAGTAGAAAAGAATGTATGGTACTTTATCATGTAGCATCAACTTGCAGTTTTTTATATTGACTAGTCTTTGCATACCCATGATTCAGAATACCTATTTTTGTTCTCAGACCTTCCTTAATCCCATTTTACTTTATCCTGGGCATTTTTTAAGAATCCTGAATGAATGGAGGGCTCTTTAATCTGCTGACATTTTTGGTCAAAAACCGAAGTAAACAAAACAATCATCCTTGACCTTCAACATGTCAACAACTAAGCCTTCCTTGCACACACTCTGGAAAACCTCCAGACCGTGCTGGATCTTTTCAGAGAAGCCTATCGAAGTCTGGGCCTCTTTCTCAACTTCGCAAAGACTGAAGTGCTCTATCAGCCTGCCCCAGACCATGAACATGAACCTCCCTCTCTTCCCTACATTAGCATCACAGAAAAGGTATTAGAGGAAGTTGAGCACTTCCCCTACCTTGGTAGGTGCCTCTCTCAAAGTGAACACTGATGACAAAATCCAGTAAAAGATCTGGTGTGCAAGTGCCTCCTTTGGAAAATTGCTCCAGCATATCTGTATTCATCACAATCTCCACCAAGACCCAGGTCCCCAATGTAGTTATCAAGCCCACTCTTCTCTGTAGATGTGAAACATGGGTGACCTACTATTATCATCTCAGGAGACCAGAGAGGTATTACCAATGATGCCTTTGGAAAATCCTCCACATCAAATGGGAAGATAACCGCACAAATGCCAGCATCCTTGCTGAAGCCAATATTACCAGCAGAGTCCATGATCCTCAAGCACCAACTTCACTAGGCTAGACATTGTGTGTGGATGCCTGACTCTCAACTCCCAAAACAAGTGCTCTACTCCCAGCTTACTAATGGCCTGAGAGCTCAAAGTAGCCAAAGAAAACACTGAAGCCACACCTCAAGAAAACAGATGCCAATGTCAACATGTGGGAGAAGCCAACTGCTGACTGACTCCAACAGCGCTGCAACCTCAACCAAGTGGCTTTTGAGGTAAAGTGTCTTACCCTTAAAGCAGATAAGAAAGAGCAGAGAAAGGAAAAGGAGAAAGACCCTGACCTTTGGCCTACCATCCCCTGGAGAAAAATCAACACCTTCTGCAGATAGGTCTGTGGCTCAATGATTGGACTCTTAAGTCACCTCAAGACCCATCAGTGAGCCATGGTAGAGATCATCCTTAACTCAAGGGACTGATGACAATGTGATGCATGTAACACAGGGCTGGTCTGGGACATGAGCTGCCTGTGATACCTGCGCCACGTGCTAGATCTGGACTTGGGACCAGTCTGTGGGCTTGATCTAGCCCAAGAACAGGCCATGCTAACTCATCCAGCTCATGAGACCTGATGAACTTAAGGCCCCTGATCTAGGAGGTACAGTGAGGATGACAAAAGTTATTGTACTTGCCAGTATTTTTTTTTTTTATCTGCCTGTATATGAATGTGATCAAAACAGAAACATACCCTAGTTGTAAGGTAATGTTCCAAATGCATACTTAAGCCCTGATGTTTAGTCCTGGGATTTCTTTTCACCCCAGTAAGTGACACACTTGGTTTTCAGAAGGAGAATGGCAAGTACATCACTTCTAGAACATTCTTTTAAAAGAAACAAGATTGACTGGCTGACTCTTATCCTCAAAGTTTGTAAGCCAAAAATGAAGCACAGGGAGACTGAGGATTAGAAAGAAAACAGAAAACCCACAGCAGTTCAGGTCTAAGACTGAAGTGAGTGGAAAAAAAAAGAGGGTGCATCTATTTGCTACAAAAAAGTACTTTGAATTATTCCCTTTAATTTCCCTTTGCAGTCTAACTTGGCATACATTTGTTACCACAATCACAAATTTGCAAGATGATATACTGTTAATTCAAAGATCTTGCAGCCAGCAGAAATGTCCTGTAAGCAGCTGCTTTTACAAGTTCTACCCTACTTGTCAATAATGATTGTGTAGCAGAAACAAACAGCTTTAATTAACACTTAACCTTTTTCTTTCATGTATAAATGCACTTTGTAATGAGTATCTGTCAGTCTCGTTTACTCTACAAGTTCTCTGCTGAAAAATGCTCCTTTGTTTAATTACAACTTGTGTCTTTTTCCCTTTTTCTATAGGCGTCAGTTTGTGGTTCCTTTAAATTATACAGAGCAGAAGATTTTTCCATGTTTCTAAAATTCCAAGCTACACTCAGATATACTCTACAGATATTATTATGCTTTTAGTACTCAGTTAAAATTTTTCTAGAGACAATAATAAGATTTACAAACTGATTAAAACTTTATTGATTTCTCACTTCCTTAATAAACTCAATTTGCCAAAGTAATTCATGCCCATATTCTTCCCTAAAGTTCCATCCTCATCTTCTTTTTACCCTTCTTGCTCAGTAGTCAAATCAGCATGTTTGCTTTTCCATCACATACAATCCAGTCACTGTCTAGAGACTGTTGCTGTACACATGCTTCACTGTGGACCTAATCCAAAGCACACCAAGTCAGCAGAGAGCCCCCCATTGATTTTAATGGGCTTTAGATATAGCCCTTGGGGTACAACCCGCTATAACCTTTTCCAATCAAGTTTGAGTGAGCTAAAAGGCTAGAAAGTTTCAAGAATTCTTCTGGCTTCCAGCACTACAATGAGGAACGTTAGTATTATGAAGGGAACGTTCATGAATGGATTTATTATAACAATTTCTTCTTGCACATTCCCCCCAAAAAGAAAGAAATGTTTCCAAAGTTGTAACTTGCTCTGCCTGTCCTGAGCTCCCTGCTTAGGTTTTTCTAGCTGCCTGGAGGTAACCACAGTCTTGCAGCCCAACAGTTTGACCCCTGGTGCCAGTTACCAAGACCACCAATGCTTCTCACCAGCCAAGTCTTTGATGAACTTTTAATCTTGGGGAATCCCAGCTCAGTGGTATCTTGCTAGGTCTACTTGTTAGTGCAAGGGCACTGAGGCTCAGGCTCCCTTATAACCCACCTAGCGCCAACCCATTGTTACTCCAATATTGCACAGACACAGTTTTTTTTTTTTTTTTTACCAGTTGTCACTTCCGTCTTATCCTTTAGGTCCAACTGCCATCTTCATTCCCCATTCTGTCCCCGGACCTCCACGTTGGCCTTCCAGGTAAGTGAACCGACTCCTCTGAGTCAGTCCATGGGGACAGCTCCTCATCCAGAAGCTGTTACCAGTCATCCCTCCCGGGATCTCCATCTCGACTGCAGCCTTCCCTTGGCTGCTCAGGACTTCCTTCCAGTCCTCCTGTTGGAGTATGGGGCTTTTAGCTCTGCCATGCCACCCCTGCTGCTGAATTGGCATTGGCACATGCTTACAAAGCACATCCATACCAGCACCAGCTTTTCGTCTTCTTCTGGCATCCTGGCCCCTGTTGGCTGTGGCTCAGGATGCTGCAGCACTGTTGGTAATTCCTGCAGTGTGGTGAACCTGCCACCACTGTCATGCTCCTGCAGCTGTGCATGGTGTGGTGCCATCAGCAGGGCCTGTGGGGCAGCAGTCCCACCAGTGCCACCCCATTCCTGTGGCTCAGCATGCCATAAGGCAACCGGCAGTGTCCGTGCCACAGCAATCCTGCCACTGCCACCATTCTCCTGTGGCTCAGCACACCGCAGCACTGCTGGCAAGACCTGCGGCATGGGGCTCACACTGCTGCCGCCAGGTCCCTGCGGCTCGGTGACTCCTGTGCCCCGCCACAAAAATGTCTCTCTCTAAGTCTTTATAAACTCTTTCCTCCTTGTCATCCAATACTCTTAATGTGCTTCCTGAGAGATACCATTAATGGATTTCAGCATTTTTGTTTCATATATTCTGAATTCATTCATGAAATGTAATTCACAAATAAGTTCTACTTGCAGGTTCAGAGTTAAAAATGTTAGTAATTATTTTTCAAGTGAAGTCAGTCCCAAAACCACTGTGACCATTGGGGATCCTTAGATGCTATAAAAACCTTCCAAGGTTAGTTGAATTGCAATGTTTTGTACCACTGGTGATTCTTTGGAAAGAGTGACCTGGCAGTCCCCACTCCCCTCCTCTTGTTTTTACCACAAGCAAACTAGATTTAAAATGTAAATTTCATGTATGCACATTCTTTCTGAGAACTTCACATTCCTGTAACAGCAAAACTTGCACACAGTACATCTATACTATCATAAGGCAGGACAGTGTGGCTCATTATAGACTAAGCTGCTGGTGCCATACTGCCCTACCGTCTGCTAAACCCTTGACTAACACGGTTAACTACCTGTCTACACTATCATAAATTAAACATATATACAGAGCATTAATAATGGTTTAAACTACAGAAAGTCCCATACAAAAATCTCTCCTGTTAAAAATTACCATTTTGAGTCTAGAAACATTTTTTTTCCTGCAGTGTTCAAGACTGCTAGTATGCACACAAATGATTTGCCAGAACTCTGAAAATCTGTATATGTGTAAATAGATGAATGTCAAGATGTTGGATGGATGAATAAATTGCAAGTTTAAATTTATTTTTCAGCATTTACCACTAAATAGGCACCTTGTAAAACAAGTGTCTGGAGTATAACTGAAAAAGATGACAATAATTATTTTGCTTAAACAAATAGTTCAAAATAAGTTGCCTACTTCTATTTTATACTGAAAATCTTTGCAATCCAACTATAAGTATGCATGTAGTATTACTTCTGAATTAGTGGAAATATAAACTCAATTCTGTCAACAAAAGCAAGTCACGTCTAAAATGACAAACACATTTCTGTTAATAAAATATCTACTGACATTAAAGAGATCTTTTAAAGATTAAAATTGAAGCTTTGCACATTCACATTGCAGTTTGATATGAACCACAGTACCTAACCAGTCAGTACTAATGAACACCATAATCACTATAATCAAACAAACAAAGCAACTACATATTAGGAAGGAATTACACTACTATTTAGAAAGTATTACTATGTTTCTAAATGGGTAATTATATTTGGAAATTGTAAATGAACTTGAAATGACTCTGAGAAGAGGTTTTTTGGATTATGGAGCTTGTAACATCGTTATTTGATTTTACTCGTGCTATCGATATAGTTTTCTATTCACTGCAGGCCCTGATTTTACCATCTGTATTCATTACACATTATGTAGTCCACCTCTTTTTTAAAACTTGGAGAAATGATTAGTTTTCAGTGTTTTAATCTAAAATTTGCCCACGTGCTAATTAATTTACAAGGATATTATATGTGTTCCGATGTCAGCAAGATACTTTAGTAACAGACACTGACAAACCTTGAGACCCGATGGGAGACGGAAAGCAACTCATTAAAGAATTATCATGGCTACATACAGACAGTCAAAAACCGTGAGGGTGAATCAGTTCAATCTTCACAGATTAGTTTAAATTGCGTAGACTGAATTAATAAGCCAGTGAACAGACATTCACTTTTGACACTGGAAATGTAGCCACATGCCTGCAGTGGCCCAAGTCAGAAGCTGGGGGCTACTAGAGCACACCTCCCTATTCAGCTGGAACAGACAGCTTGAGCTAAGGCTAGTCCACCCATCCTGCACGGAGGGTGAGAGGGGGGTTGCGGGGAGGTGCAAAGCATCCTGGGATGCTGGGGAACTGTGGGTGAACCTGAATCTGGAGATCTGGGACAGAAGTTCAATAAACTGATGTAATCTAAATCAATTAAGTCTGATACTATGTCTATCCAGGTTTATTTTAAACTGGTTTTGGCCATTTTGAAAGCGCTTTATGTGAACTGAACTTCTGCTGTGTTACAGATTTGAATCAGTTTCCAATCATGAACACCTTTTATGTGTAATTTCTGTGAATTTACAGGACCTAGCCTATGAGGTTATAATTGAAGAGACTGGTTTTATCACTGTGTTACTTCAGATTTTCAATAGTGAAACACAGGTTATATCAGCAGTAATAAATGAAGAATCAGGCCTATTGCTTGGCCTAGAGTTTTATTCAAATAAGAGATGCTCATATGTACATATAATTTTACAGTTTTGTGCATTACTGCCTTGTCAGATTTGTGGACTGCTGCCCATTAGGGTGACTGAACCAAAACAATTGAAGTAATTCTAGCTGGGTTCTCTGGCTGTCAATTTACACTACGATGGCACTGAAGAAAACAGGGAAGTTGGCTTTGTTTACATTCGTTTTGGAAACTCTACCAATTCAATGGGCAGGATGGACAATGTGGCCATTTTACAGAAAAAAAGGAAGAAAGTAGGATAGCTGGTTCTTCTACCTGCATGAAAAGTGATAGCAAGGATTAGCCTCAATAAGTAAACAAATCCAAGAGAATTAATGCAGTCAGAGGATCTATTTTAAACATGCCAATGTTCATTCTATTATCAGTTGCTGTCTGATAATTTGATATGACAGGTGTGAGGCACAAGTTATGACTTCTTCCTTCTTAAAACAACAATTGTGAGCCTTTCCTGTTCACAAGAAATATCAAGGTCATTGTCTAGATCAAACAGAAAAGAGAGCTTCCATCAACAAATGTCAAAACAGATAAGCACAGATTTGACATACACTTGCAAAACTATCACCTGCTATCAGTGCTGCAATGACAGCTGTGTGGTAAGACAATGTGGACCAATTTATCTGTGATCTGTGTCCCAAATGTCCCCCAAATTAATAAGATAAACATATGTCTTTTTGCCACACCGTGGGTGTTGCTGTAAGGTTATTTGTATAATGATCTAAATAATCAGTGATGATAGACCTTCTTCATAGTAGGTAAGCTTACATTTCACACAAGTATACAATTTGTATAATTTCCAATGAAATAACACTTAAAAAAAAATAGTTCCACATACCGAGGGAAAAAAAACATAGATATGTACTACAGTGAAGGAAGTCTTACTTGCCCAAAGGACAAGCAAAATATGTAAACATTTTCTCAAGTCTGTGAATGCATCTGTCTACATAGCAAATGGCTACTGTTATGAAACTACCTGTATCAAATGAACTGCATTGTACTCACATATACAGTATTTTTCAGGCCTTTCTAAACTGTTTATGCTGGTGGTCTAGTACACGTCTTCAGTATTATTAGTAGCCTTAATCTTCTAGCAATTAAAAAGAATAGATGCAGGAACAAAATAATTCCAAAATAATTAGAGTGAAGACCTCAACTGCTGAAATATAAACATAGCCTGGTTACAGAACACAAATGCACAATGATTTTTTTGACCGATGTTACAAAGAGCCTTTTGTTTTTACAGGATTGCTGAAACTTAAGAATGTGCATACCTTTCAACAAAGATGTCCCTTCCTTCCCAAAGAGACTACTATAGTTTCCTAGTTACTTAAAATGACACTTCAATTCATCAAGAAAATAACACTTCACAATGTAGCCTTGAAGCCAAATAATAAATTTTAAAACAAAATAGGCAACCCCTCCCCTTACCTTTTCAAGACATTTTTTTCATAAGCAACACTTACTAGCCCTCTTATATTTTGCTACGTAACTTACAAAGAAAAAGACAAAGTCCAGACACGACCTGTAGCATATACTGATGCAAATGAAGAAATGTAAATTGTCCCCTATTGTATAGTAGGAAAAACAGAAGTAAAAATTATATTTAAAACACCATTGGAAGTGTTTAAGAAAGAAACATAACCTAAGTTTCTACAGACAATTAAACCTTTTCTTTCCTTGTCTAATAATTTTTTGTCATCTTCAAAGGCCAATCTCTCCGACTTGGTCAGTCCAGGATGTGAGCCCCGTGCAGCGCAGGTCCACGTGGTGCAGTCCCTTGTCAGCCAGAGCAGATGTGGGATCACATGTGCCAGGGGTCGAAGGGATGGAGTGCACGTGGCCTAACCAGGCCCAGCCATGCCCATCACCTGGGCAATGGACCAATAATCTTACCCACAAGGCCAGATAAGTTTGACACCCCTGTTTTAAAACAAACAGTAACTCCTTTCTTCAGTGGACTTTGGTCTGATGTATATCTTGCAAAAGATATATTTTACATATTCAAACCCCAGAGCTCTTAAAAGTTGCCGAACTCTGTTGTGTCAGGCATTTTTAATATGGTCTCTCTTTCTCACTCTCCTTACCTCACTCTTAAAAAGAAATCTTATGAGTTTTCCCAAAAAAACTTTCACAAACATCTTATACTATATTTTAAAATATATTAGACTATGCATTTATGTATTTCCTACCTAACCCCCCCTGCCCAAAAACCTTTCATTCTTCAAAGTAAATTTTTTCTGTTGCATTAAATCATGAAAGCAAAGGCTACATTCCATAACATCTATTAAAATTAGAGATTTACAGAAAAAGAAAAATATTATATTTCACAAATACACCACAATATTATTATTAAGCCCTCTCTCATACCACTCACAAATGATAAAAGGAAATGATAATTAAATGCCACCATCTTTCCTGTATAACATATTAAGTAGCTTCACCAAAGGTATGACTAAATAAATGCATACATATTGTTTATTAGTAAATTAACATTAACCAGGCTTATGGTTGTACAATCCAATTTAAATAACAATTTGACTCTATTAGTCAGTGGAAAGTGCCTATAGTAATCTTTAACTAATGTGATGCATCTTAACAAAAAAGATCTGTACACTAAAACTTGAGATTTACCAAGAATCCAGGCTACTAAACAAGAACTCAGCTCTTAAACAGAGCATTTGACTATCCCAGTTGCTAGTTAAAATTTCCAGGTTTGCATCACATATTACATTTACTTACAAATGGAGGATAAATGAAGAACCAAATCCAGAATTAAAAAATGAGAACAAATATTAACTATAGGACACATCTAATACAATATAACTAGCATAGTTCTAGTTTATTCTTTATGTTTCAGAACATAAAGGTCTTGCTGAGTTTTCTATCTGTGTATACTGAGGAGTGGAATTGGTTCTGCTTGACAGAGAAAAAGAAGAGCAATGCAGTCTTTTGATTGTGAAGGATAATCTATAAACACAAGGAACAAAGTTGACCCTTGGTGTGATCTCTGTTCACCTCACACAAGGGATGGCAATCTAGAGATATCGTTATAGGGTACAAAACCGCTTTTAGGAAGGGCTCCTAAAGGAAATCATTCTTCCATTCAACCATGTTGCTATGGTAACAGAACCAATCAAGCCTCTTCACAAAGGCTTTTATGTCAAGTTCTGTCAGCAAACTCATACAGAAAGTATAACTCAAACTAAATTAACAGTATAGTCATTAAACTATTAAGATACATAAAAACACATATTGTTTACAAATGAATGCATCATAGCTCATCTTTTAGATGAGCAGCTTTTAATATATAAATTAGTTTACTGTAAAGCCATATTGCCTACTATTAATAATTTCCTGTTAAGTTTTCTTAGTATAGCCTCAGAGGGAATAATTTCTGTTGTTCCTAATAGTTTGTCAGTACAACAAATTGAACATTTCACAACCTAATCTTTTTCCTTTTTCTCTTCTACTCCCAACCCTGCTGGTTCAAGTTAAATCAGACTCCCGCAGCATCCCAGCATTTTAAAGCCCTGGGTTAAGCTGTCTGGTCCAGAGAGCAGGGCTGGTCCCGCCCCTCTGCTCCCTACCTGAAGCAGTGAGAGCTGGCTCACTGGTTGGCTCACTTCCCCCACCCCAGGCAAACCCCTGCTGGGGTCTGGGACCAGGGAGAGGAGTTAAACTTTCTTTCCTTTGAGTATGGAGCTGCCCTCTGCTACTTACTTAGTACTGGCTGCAACTGTGGACTACAAATCCCAGAGGCACATGGAAACAGGAAGAGGAAGTGATGAGCAACCCTGCAGTTCTGCTGCCGTGAGTCTGGACTGAAAATTTCAGAGACCTTAGGGGCAGCAGGAAGAGGTAGTGAACACACAGCCCATACTGGCTACATGCCAAAGAAATGTGTTCTGGTGTGTCCCCACGCTTCACCACCCCCAGCTTAGACTAACCTGCAAAGACTGAATATCAATTCGGCCTTGGGCTTTTTGACTGTCTCTACTTAGCCTAGAAGGGACTTGTATCCTATTTCTTTGGTTCTTGGCATAAATGTTTTTTTCAGTGGTAGACATCAGATGTAAAATGTATAAAACTAAGCAATTTTTCCTTTAAAACAAGGCCTCATCCTGCTGAAAGCTTCAACTATCACTGGAAATAAGGTAAACTGAAGGCACTAGGCAAAGAGTCCTAAAATAGCAAAGTGGGGTACAGATTTGCAAAATAAATTGTTGCATATTTTGACTAGCTCCACTCCTAGTAGACATTATGGACATTTTGACATGTGCTCCAGGAGGTGCAGGGGAGAGGAGGGGTGCTTTAATTAACAAGCCACACCAATTGTGGCTCGTAAATTGCATCACATGTACCAGCATCCCCTGCACTGAAAAATGGTGGTAGGGCAGTTGGAACTAAAGCGCATCAAATAAGCTTTAGTTTAAAGTGTCCCACCAGCATTTTTCAGCATGGGGACACTGATACACTTGATGCAAGAGTCTGCTGGAGCGCATTTATTTTCATGCTTCAGCAGATTCGACTAGCTCCAACACGCTGGTATGCCAAAACCTACAAGAGACCTAGATATTCACTGGAACAGGGACTTGAACCTCATACTCCCATATGCCAGATGAATGCCCTAACCACTAAGATACAGAGTCTCTCTCTCCCCAACTTCCCCAGACTAATAAATGTTTAATAACTTAAAGCAGGTTTCCAGCACAAGAGACTGAGAAAGAAATCTCTCGAATACCCAAGAGTCACAGGTTTAGGGAACTCACCTGGGGCACGGGAGACTAAAGTTCCATACCTGGCTCTGGATGGGGACAAATAGGAACACAGAGCAGGATCCTTCCCATGTCCCAGTTGAGTGCCCCACAACAGTGACGCCCACAGTCTTGGCTGTGTGGACCAGAAGCAAATGGCATGGGGCTGGCTCAGGGCCCCAGAGTCCACTCCATCTGGCCTGACCAGGACTGGGCTCCAAGGACCTCGCACCACCTTTGCCCAGCCTCTCCACATCCTGAGATCAGGCTCTCCACTGTTCTACATGTGCCATCTAGTGCACAAGGCCAGGACTCGCAGGGATCCTCATGTATCTGTGTGGAGCCCACAGGCTAGACAACAGGTTGCAGGGGGACCAACTGAGCACCCCTGCCCTACACACTAACAAACTGGATATTCTGGGATTTCTGTGCATGTGCTTTTCCCCCTGAAAATGTCTATAGGTCTCCATTACATCTTGAATTGTAACAGGAATATTTATGAAACTGCAAAAAAACTGAAAACTAGGAAAACCATCTGCCCCTCAATCTATTGTTAACGGATGGGACAAATTTCTGGGTTCACTTGAAATATACAATTAGGACTAAAATTCAGAGGTAACTTCCTTGTAGTTGCTACTGAAATACTAAAACTTTTACACTAAGTCTAACAGCGACCATACTGCAATAAGACATTTCATTTTATTAAACAGGGGCCAACTCTTTTGGCAGGCATGTCACAAAGCCTGGCACTCTTCCCAAGTGCCACTCTAATCCTCTTCCCCTGCCCAATCTGATCGTCTACTTTCTGCTTCCCACCATATCTGCTCTGTGCTGTATGTCCCCTCCTTGGTCTACCATATGCCACACAGAGACTGTCAGCAGACATTAAGGCACTCAGGGCCTGTCCAGGCAAGTGTGGGCATTTGGTTCCCTTAGGACAGGTAGCACTGTTGCACTTTGCACCACAGCTACTTGTCTGCAGGGAATGCCTGTGCCCCACACATTTTAGCATGCAGCATGTTACCTCAGGGGCAGTAAGAGAGGCTGGGGCTGGCCCCAGCAGCCTTACCTGGTATCCTGGGGCCTCCTGGGGCTGCAGCCACCGTGCTCCTACCTGGAGTAGCCTGGCTGGCAGCTGCAGTACGACTCCAGGCAGCCCAGCTCTGCTTTTCAGCAGTGCACGCTGCCCAAGCGCGTGCTGCTCTGTTTTCTTTTTTCCAGGGGTCAAAGTAACCCACAGAAAAAAACACTTGGAGCAATGCACACTTGCAGCAGAGAACATGAAACTGCAGTATGTGGTTCTGCAGACATGTTTGTTGTGCCACATACTGCACAATCGCACTCATCTGGACGCGCCCTCAGGTTTTTTGCAGGAGGTGCCAAGCAGTTCCCAGATTCGGACCCAAATCCCTGGAATATAAAGATTTTAGTTTCCAATTTTAGAAATAAGGAGTGCTTAACAACTTTACTTTTAAAAACAAACCCTCAACTGAAGAAAAAAAAAAATCCTATCAATTCTGATTTTAGTAACTCCCACAGAATACTGAAACCTATAAACAGATACTAGTTTAATACACCTCTTCCAAAATATGCCAACACATTAAGATAATGAGCAATGCTGCATCTTCTTTTCCTACCACAACATAGAGATTCTGTTCAGATTCTGCAATATTAACTAAAGCCCCAGCCCTACCTCAGAATCTGCCAGAAAAATAATCGTAGGCTTAAAAAACTGCACCTCACCCATCCTGATACAGACTCAGGGCCAAAAAAAAGGATGAGTTCCTTTTAAACTTCACTCATAACAGAAAAATGTATCAGAATAATAAAGCAATGAAGATAAGGTATTTCACTGGATGCAATGTCTTTCCATGAGAGCATAAATAAAGTACTGATTATTACTACTACCACCACATCAAACATTTTATTTAGCATGTAGGAGAAGTATGATGCATTATTTAGCTCCCTCCCGTGCCTTTTCCCCCACTCCCATCATGCAGACAGCACTGGGGTGGGGCTGGGCTCCATCAGCCCACTCACCCAATCAGACACAAGTTAATGAAGATACTTTGATTTGGACTGCCTTCATCTGAGCTCTAATTAAGTGACAGTTAACTTGTTATGCAATCAGGCACTTTTAAAGCACTCTGCAGCCATCGATCAAACATCACTTCTGTCAGTATTCCTAGTTTCTGTCAAATTGAACTATGGCCATAGTTTTAAAAGCTCCCCTTTTTTACCAGTTTCCACATTTCTTAAAACGCCCATTGCATCCTTTGAACTTAGGAGTTGATATACTGTAAATGCTATCAACAATATAGAAAACACTGAGATATGGTCATTTCACATATATCATGTTTAAGCACTTTACATTGATATAACTAACTTAAAAGTGCAAGAGCCTTTACAGTTATGGGTCAACTTAGCAAAATTAATCAAATCTCTACAACCCCATAACTTAGTAAAAGAAGGATGACTGAATCAAGAGTTTTCATTTTCAAGTATTTGAATACAGCAATGAACATATTTATTGTTTGGAATTATTTTTAAAAAAAATCTCATTGCCTTTGATTTTTCTGCTAAATAAAAGACCACACATTAATAACCATGTTCTTGATGGCTATATACTATAGCAGTTAAGCAAGCAGCTACATTTTCTTGGAAGAGTGGCCCAATGAGTCGTCTTTGTTCTAATGCAGGAAGCAAATCTAAGACTCCTGAGGATCTCTCTCTGGAGGTTTAATCTTATATTCCTTAACTCCCTTGAAATAAAATCCTCCAACAAATCTGGAGACTACAACCTACCCTGGTATAGACTAGCTTCCTAAACCTGTTAGAAACAAGAATATTCAGATAAGTCATTCTTCCATCTGACATATTATCACAAGAGAAAAGATCAATAAAAGGACCATTCATTGTTTCTCCTATGTTTTGTTGTGCTCTTTTTAAAAAAAAAAATGCCATGCTTTGGAAACATCCTGTTAAAAAGTGACTTCCCTATGACAATTTAGCCAAGTGCCCTTTTTTTAAATTAAGAAACTTGAGCAAGTATTCCATATTCAACTATATTGTCATTGGTTTTTTTTTATAACACTCAAAAATTAATTATACAAAACGAGGAGGGAAGTCCAAAATTGATATACAGTCTTGTGTTGGAGGTGAGAAAATAATCCCTACTGGTGAGTAAAATAGATGGCATTAAAATAGATGTTAAAAAATAGGAATTATCATATTTTTCTAGAATTCTTGCAAAAAGACCAATTTTCTCACATACTTCTTTGAAAACTGGGTGGGTATTTTTTTTAACTACACACTTTTCAACAGAAAATACTGATTCTAAACAAAAAATGTTTTCAGAAAAAAATCTCAGTTTCAACAAATTTTGTTTTAATAAATTTTAGCAGGAAAAAATGGCAACCCTATTTCAACATTCTCAGTATTAAAATATGTGGGGGGGTTGGTACAAAAACTTTTGATTTTGAAATGTAAGCTAAGAGTAGTATAAAAAAAGTAAATTAAAATGTCGATATTAAAGCTAAATTTTTGAAGTTTTGAAAACAGACTTTAAAAAAAAAAAAATCAAGATTGAATTGATATTTCATCATAATTTGGGATTAGAAAAGTTTCTAAAATCCCATCAATTTTCCTAGAGAGCAACACCACTTAATAATCATTGAGCCAGAGAGCCAAGTGATTACTGTACTCAACTAGGATATAGCTGGCAATGGTTCAAACCCCTGCCTGAATGACTGCTTGCTTACTTATATGAAGTAGAAGCATTCCAAAGAGATAATGTCTCACCCAAGTATAATTAAAAATTCACTGGCCAGGCAGAACAGGATCTTGAGCCTCAGCCCATCCTCAGACCAAGGTACTAGATCAGATACATCTATAGTAGCGTTTCTCACAGTTCTATTTGGAACACATATTTTCTGGATTAAAATTAGTGGCACAATTCACTCTTATACCTGAAAAGGTTGTGGGGGAAGGGGAAAGGGAGAGCGTGAGCATGAGCGTGAGCGTGTGTTGCAAATTTGGTGGTAGGGGAACAGTGGTAGTGTTTACTGGAACTGCTGTCTCACTGCCAAATTTCCAGACCCATGATGAGGCTCATGAATCAGATGAGAAGGCTCCACAGGCCAAATCTGATACTGATAAATTATTTTTCACGTCACGCTTCCTGTTCTCATGCCATACTAGTCTGATTTAAGTGGTGTGGTACCTGGATTTTTTTTCATTTTTAAAATTTACTCATGATGCTAAATAATAATCCTTATTTTCAGTCTTCTTATTCAAGCCATCTTACTGAGAAAATATTTTGTCTGGTTGTGTCCATCGCATGCACATGTGTATGGGGTTTTTTTTGGTTTTTTGGTTTGTTTGGGTTTTGTTTTGTTTTTTTTTTTTTTGGGGGGGGGGGGGTTCCCCAAGGTCAAATCATGCTCCTTTGATACAATTACTATGAACTTTCCCCACAATCATTGATAAATAACATCACATAAAGTTATCCTACAGCAAAAGCATGTGAATAGTTTCCTCTGACTTGACCAAGCTCCTGAAGAGCTTGTGTGGGCAAGATAGGATGTTAAAGTGTTCTTAATACTGAATATGATGTCAATACACTACATCCACAGTGGCCAAACTGTGGCTTGTGAGCTGCACGTGGCTTGCTGGCACAGTACTTGTGGCTCTCCGGAAATTGACCAAAGCCCTGCCCCCTTCTCCCCAAGTCAGCTCCAGAGCTACAGCTGCACCACTTACCCCAGGCACACTCACCACAGGGAAAGCCAGAGCAGCTCAGCAGTGCAGGGGGAGGAAAATTCGGTGGAGGATCGGATGTGGCTCCCAGGGCGAGTCATTCGGTCACCCCTGCACTACAGTTATTGGCGTGCTAGGATGTGAATAACTTAAATAGGATTGTTGCACCCAGAAGCCGGTTGTTAAAATTCTGGCACCAAGAGGTAAAAGGAACAATGAAGGAAAGTTGACAGCATTGTCTCTGCCACTTACAGGTTCCCACGTCTCCCTAGTCATCCTCTGTACAAACATATGTATGTTCCTGATAAACAGGGTTTATCACAGTCTAAGACTGAACATTTTTTGCAGCAGTACCTCATTAAAATATTGTCAAATAGATAAATTAGCTCTTCTCTGTCTCTTGCTTCTAGGTACCCTCAGGGTTTTAAACTGACCCAAATTATGAATGACTGTCCTAAATTCCAGAGGCAATGTTCCTTGTACTAAACTGATTCTGTCATGGTGCTGAAATGGCCCCACTTCCTGACACATTCTTTTTTTTGTCTTTAAAGTAACTTCCTTTCTGCTCAGAATAAAATGCACTCTGGAAAATGTTAATGACAGATATTTTGGTATGACTGGTCAAATCAGTCTATTTTTGTCTCCAGGTTTCCCATATAAGTTTCCCATACAGAGCTGGCAGCGTTCTCTCATTCAGCTAGGAACCAGTTACTTATGTACTATCAACTGTATAGGCTGAAGAGAGACTTAAGCTAGCCATCAGATCTAGCTTTCCCTGCTTTCCACTGGCAGTGAAGGAAGGCTTTAAAAGATGTTATCTTAATCTAAACTTTGACCCTCCAAACACAGAGTAAGAGCTAGTGACTGCTCTCTCCCCACTTAGTTCAGGCAAACAGACAACTATCTAACAAGCTTCCGGATACATAAAGCAAAGCCAGAAGCTTTAGTAGCACTGAGAGGGTGCTGCGCAGCCTCTGCCAAGCCTTTGTGGACCTAGTGTAAAAGTATCCCGTAGTTTGAAAATTCCCGGTCTTCTCTACTAATATTTTTCAAAAAAATTAGAAACATCCTTTATTATAAACATCTATAAAACTGAATAAGAATGAAACCTATATATTCTGCAGACAGTAAGTAGACTTCTATGCTTTACTCTAAAAACATACAGAAGCTAATAAGGAAGGATAACGCTGCTCTAGATTTATAGTTTATCAACATTTATTAAATACCAGGCAATATTTCCAAAGGATTGGCTAGAAACTAAAATACAACAGAGAAGGTAAACATTTGGATTGAACACACAACAAAATAAAATAACTTGGACCTATACGCTTAAAGATGAAAGACTTGAGATCACACTTAGCTAACCATGGTTATGTGCATGATTTGTCTAATCATTCCTAGAAAATATGTCTCATGTCTCAAAATAGGAGATCAGATAAAAAAATAAGTAGATGACTGTATTAAAGTCCAAATATTACTGGGGGGGGGGCCTCCATTTGAGTTTCCATGGGCAAAAATAAAAGAGCTGTTACTGAAGTTCAATGTCAAAAAATGTTAAGTGCTCCACCTCAGGATGAGCAACCCCCAACACACCTACAGGTTTGGCAGCACCAAACTAATTAGCATCATGAATGAAAGGGACCTGGGAGTAATAGTAGACCACAGTATGTGCCAGCAGTGCAGTGCTGTAGCCAGAAGGGCAAATAATACTTTGGCATGCATCAACCAATGCATCTCCAGCAAAACCAAGGAGGTGATTCTTCTGCTCTACTCAGCACTAGTGAGACCGCAACTGGAGTGCTGCATCCAATTCTGAGCACTACTTTAACAAGGACATGGACATGCTTGAGAGAGTCCAAAGAAGAGCCACCCATATGATCAGTCTTACATGGCAAGCCATACGAGGAAGGGCTGAGGGATCTGGAACTCTTCAACCTGAAGAAAAGAAGGCTGAGAGGGGACCTGGTAACAGCTTACTGCTACACTAGGGGAGTACATCAAGGGCTCAGTGAGCAACTGTTCACCAGGGTACCCAAGGAAAAAACTAGGAGTAATGGCCACAGACTCCTGGAAGGGCGATTCAGGCTTAACATTAGGAAAAACATCTTTACAGTCAGTGTGTCCAGACTATGGAATAAGCTCCCTCCAGAGGTGGTGCAGTCACCTACCATGGAAATCTTCAAAAGGAGACTAGACAGTCACCTTGCTGGGGTTACCTGACCCCCAGTTATCTTTCCTGCTTGGTGCAGAGGGTTGGACCCGATGATCTTGTGAGGTCCCTTCTGGCCTTACAATCTATGAAACTTGCAAACATGAATCATAATATTTTACACATTCTAGTTAATTGTAAATAAATTCCATCATGAGGTCTTCCATCAAATGGGGTGATAATTCCAAAAAGTCAATATGAAAAAATAAAATGTGGATAGGAGATTTAGAAAGCTAAAAAATAATACACAATTTTCAATTCATTATTTAGTTACATATCTTTCAATTTTGCTAACTGCAAAAAAAAAAAAAGCGTCACAAAGAATGCTTAGAATGTTTTCATTTTATGGTAATGTTCTTTTCAGAAGACAATGACATACAAAATGGATTTTCCTTTTTTTTCCCCCTTATGTCTATCATGATGTAAAGGAAAATCTAACTGCAATCAAGAATGGACTTAATACTGAAGGGTTAACATCACAATGCTTCAGTAAGTTTTCTACTTCAAAGACTGAAGAAATGTAAAAGTACTTCTTTTTATGGAACAAAAATACTGTATGTAACAGGCTACAATCTAATAACTAATTTATTCCAGACATTGATCAACTTTTGAAGAATAGTTCTTAAATCCTACTTTGTGTCATATGCCAAATAAAAAAAAAAATGTACCCCTAAATCTGGACATTCAGCTCTGACTATGCACATACTGCTGATGACAATTGCCTCTTTTCCTGAGTGTATGATGCCTTTCTGGCAGCTACGTGAAGCAAGCAACCATACCAATCAAAATACTTGAAAGTGAAGCCACTGCCTTCCTGAGGTATAAGAGACAAGATGGAAAGTTTAAGAAAGAAAATGAAGTCCTAGTTAAATCACAAATATTTAGGTTACAAGCTAGACAATGTCTTAACCAAGCTATTACCTTCTGACTAGAAAGCTGGCTTCTCTAAAACGCCTACAATTTAAAGTGAAGGGAATCTACAAATATATGGAAAATGTGTTCCCATCAGGACTCAAGTTCTATTTAGTTCTTAGCCTGCAAAGACCAATGGTGTTTAAGTGCATTCCTATATACCACTCCTCTGAAAATCCCCAATGTAAAAAGGTAGATGGGTCATGCTCTTTCTCCTTTCTTCTTTTTATTAGTTATGCCACATACCAGAGTTACAATTCTACTTGGAATCCTCCCAGTAGAAATTTAAGTAAAACAAACATTCACACACTTTCTCCCAGACAAAAATGGCAGTTCCAGAAGAAGAATAACCCAACTCCAACCCAAATGAAGTTCCTCCCAAGACCATACATCTCAGGAAACTGAACACAGGTACATTTCCCACAGCTTCTCTCTCCAGGGAACCAGGAGTCAAGCCACAAGGAAAGTCTCCTGTGCCTTCCAGAGACCAGGGTGACCTCCATCTGGAGAAGATTTGGGCA
>NW_017728950.1:55945961-55955660 GCF_001723895.1 Crocodylus porosus | reverse complement strand
AGGTCACATTGCGGTCAACTCAGCTACCACCAGAAACCCCCAGGGAGCCCGCTGACTCAAATGGAGAAGCTTCTAGAACTCTAGATTGCGTAAGTCTGAGTGATTGACAGCCGGAGGCGGCGCCCTCCTGAGGGAAGGAGATAAAAGGCGGACAGGGAAAACGCGCGCTCGTCGACCCTTCACCCGCGGATCAAGAAAGAAGCACCAGCAACAGAAACACGTGCCGACAACGCAGGACCCAGGGGTGGTGATATCTCTCTCTCTCTTTCTCTTCCTTTCTCTTTTTCTCTCAAGTTCTCATTTATTCTCTTTGCCTCATGTGAATGTTTCCAGGAATAAATCTTGACCAAGGGTTTTACTGTTGTTATTCAGTTAACCAAAATAAAGCAGTAAGTTGTTTATTCTAAGAGTGTTGTCTAACCACGCCGCACAGAGGATTGCAAAAGCACCTCTCCCTTCACCCACTGAGTGGGATGGGACAACTCCATTTTAGATGAGAAATACATATAACGGAACCTGGTCCTCCTTCAAATTTACTTAATTTACTTTTTCAAATGTTAAGTTTCAACCTACATTATAGTCAAGGTAAATAAACACTATCTGATGTTGAAGTATTTGTTTGTATTTATTTAGTTGAATGTCCAAGACAGTAAGCACATTGCCTCTTTACTATAAGGCAGTTCTCAACTGGGGTACTGTGGCATCAGGGCTGCTTCTGCTGATGTCAGGTAAAATTGCCCCATATGCCTCAGTTTCCAGGAGGCACACTGGAGCTAAACTAAGAAGCGGCTGCAGCAGAGAGATGTACCTAGCCTTATGACACTGCAATACACAGGCAGGTGTGCTGTTTCTACTGCAGTTGTTCCCAGTTCAGCTCCTATGTGCCTCCTGAGAACAGAGGCGAATGGAGCAGTTCTACCTGGTGGCAGAAACTTCCTGCTCAAAGCAGGACCATTCCCAACACCCTTATCCCAGCCAAGGCTTTATCTAGCCGGGTCTTAAAAACCTTCAAGGATGAAGATTCCACAACCTCTCTGAGTAACCTATTCCAGTGTTTTACTACCCTCCTAGTGAGAATATATTAGATTCCTAATATCTAACCTACACTTCCCTTGCTGCAACTTGAAACCATTGCTCCTTGCTCTGTCATCTGCCAACACTGAGAACAGCTGAGCTCTTCTGAACCCCACTCCAGGTAGTTGAAGGTGGCTATTAAGTCCCCTCTCAGTCTTCTCTACACTAAATAAGCCCAGTTCCCTCAGCCCCTCCTCATAAGTCATGTGCCCCAGACCCCAAACCATTTTCATCGACCTCTGCTGAATTCTCTCCAATTTCTCCACATCCTTTCTCTACTGGGCCCAAAACTGGACACAGTACTCCAGATGTGGCCTCACCAGTGCTAAATAAGAGGGAAATAACCACTTCCCTTGATCAGCTGGCAATACTCGTACCAATGCAGCTCAGTATACTGTTAGCCTTCTTGGCTCATATTCAGCTTTTTGTCCACTATAACCCCCAAGTCCTTTTCTGCAGAGCTGATGCCTAGGCAGTCAATCCCCTGGCCTGTACTGGTGCGTGGTATTCTTCCATCCTAAGTACAGGACTTTGCACTTGTCTTTGTTGAACTTCACAAGATTTCTTTTGGCCCAATCCTCCAATTTGTCTACGTCACTCTGAATCCTAGCCCTACCTTTCAGCATATCTACCACTCCTCCATCTTGGTGTCATCTGCAAACTTGCTGACGGTGTACTCTATGCCATCTTCCAGGTCACTAAACAAAACCAGCCCCAGAACCAACCCCATGGAGCACTTGATACCACCTGCCAACTAAACATTGAGCCATTGATTATTACCCTCTGAGCCCAGTGCTCCAGCCAGTTTTCTAGCCACCATATAGTCCACTCATTCAGTTCGTACTTCCTTAGCTCATCTGCAAGAATGTCATTGGAAACTGGTATAAACATCAAGGTATACCACATTAACTCATTTCCCCACATCCACAGATCCAGTTGTCTCATCATAGAAAGCAAGCAGGATGGTCAGGCATGATTTGCCCTCGGTGAATCTGACTCTGCCTAATCACAACCTTCTTCATCTCCAAGTGCTTAGACATGGATTCCTTGAGGATCTGCTCCATGATTTTTCCAAGGACTGAGATGAGGCTGACTGGTCTGTAGTTCCCCAGATCCTTCTTTTTTCCCTTTCTTAAATATGGCACTGTTTGCCCGAACATCCGTGGTCTCTCCTGATAGCCATCAGTTTTCAAAGAAGATGGCCAGTGGCTCTACAATCTCATCAGTCAACTCCCTCAGCACCCTCAGGTACATTCCATCTGGGCCTTTGGACTTGCATATGTCCAGCTTTCCTAAAGAGTCCCTAACCTGTTCTTTCATCCCTGCTGGCTGCTCACGTCCTGCCCAAACTGTGCTGCCTGGGGCAGTAGTCTGGGACTTGACCTTAACTGTGAAGACTGGGGCAAAAAAGACACTGAGCACTTCAGCTTTTTCTACATCCTCTGTCACAATATTGCCTCCCCCATTCAGTAAGGGACCTAAACTTTCCCTGATCTTCCTCCTGTTACTGATATATTTGTAGAAACCGTTCTTGTTACCCTTCACATCCCTTGCTAGCTGCAACTCCAACTGCACTTTGGCCTTCTTGACTTCACCCCTGCATGCCTGAGCAATGCTCTTATACTCCTCCCTATTTATTTGTCCAAGTTTCCACTTCTTAAAAGCTTCCCTTTTGCGATTTAGTTTACTGAAGAGTTCCTTGCTAAACCAAGATGGTCTTCTGCCATACTTCCTAGTCTTCCTGCACATCAGGCTGGTTTGTTCCTGCACTCTCAGTAAGGCTTCTTTAAAGGACAGCCAGCTCTCCCCCTCAAATTGGCTTCCCAGGGGATCATGCCCATGAGTTCCCTGAGTGAGTCAAAGTCTGTTTTTTGAAGGCCAGGGTCCTTACTCTGCTGCTCTCAATCCTTCCTTTTCTGCAGATCCTAAACTTAATCATCTCATGTTTGCTGCTGCCCACGTTGCCATCCACTTCTATCTTCCCCACCAATTCTTCCCTGCTGCTGAGCTTCAGGTCAAGAACAGCATGGCCCCTAGCTGGCTGCTCCAGCACTTGCACCAGAAAGTTGTCCCCAACACTCTCCAAAAACTTCCTTGATTGCCTGCACCCTCCCAACAGATGTCAGGCTGATTGAATTCACCCATAAGAATCATGGCCTGTGGACCAGCCCCAGGTGAAAGATAAAGGTAAAATTACAGCAACTTCTCCTTTAGTTGTACATTTCAGCACAGCTAACTTCTCTAGATATGAGGCTACCAAAGGATTCTGCTCTTTCATGAAAAAGAAGCCTTGCTCCTCTAGGCTCACCACAATCAGAGTAGGAGTCCACTTTACAATTCTAATTGCATTCCCTGTCCTCCTCGTTCTCTTCCTACCGGAGGTAAGAACAACAAGGCAATGCAGTCAGCAGATTTCAAATGATGACATTTACACTTCCTATTGTTGGCATGGCCGTGCCTATTATTATTATAATTACTGTTATGCTATCATGTTTCCAGCATACCCAACACTACAATGAGCATTGAGTATATTGAACTAAGTTACAGCTACAAAATATATCCAATAGACTTGCAAACCAGACAACCATTCCCCCATTCATGTTAAACTATTGTATAAAACAGAACCCCTGATAGAGCCTGTATTAGCCTACCTAGTCTCTCCAGGTTACTTAACCCATCTCATCCCCAGAACTGACAAAAAGCATTTGTTTGTCATCAACCTTCAAATCAAAGGGATGCCTCAAGAAAGACATTTCTTTCTAATTGATTCTCTTGACAAAAGAAACAACACTTACTAACGCAGAAAATATGCATATTTATAGAACAGCACAGACTAAATGAGTCCACTGATCCGCTAGCTGTTTGAAGAAAGCCTCATCCACCACTTCTTCCTGATCCAGTGGTCTACAGCAGACCCTCACAACAACATCACCCTTGTTGTTCTCTCCTCTGACACTAACCCAGAAACTTTCAACAGCCTTTCTTTAGTTTCATACTGGAGCTCTGAGCAATTGCATGGCTCTTTTACATAAAGTACACCTCCTCCTCCTCCTCTTCTACCCTGCCTGTCCTTCCTGAACAGTTAGTACCCATCAATGACAGTGTTCCAGTCCTGTAAGCTATCCCACCAAGTCTCTGTTATACCAAACACACTATATTTCCATGACTTTGCAACAACTTGCAATTCTTCCTGTTTGTTTACCAGGTTCTATTTGTGTATAGACATTTAAGGTAACTAGTCCATTGCCTTGATTTCTCAGGAAGAATGACAACAACTCCCTTCCTGGTTGCTCTTCCTCCAAGTCACCCACTTCTCCACTTACCTCAAGGCTTTGGTCGCCATCCCTGGGCAAACTTAGTTTAAAGCCCTCCTCACTAGGTTAATGAGCCTGTCTACAAAGACGCTCTTCCATCTCTTCCTCAGGTGGATCCCATCTCTTCCCAGCAACCCTTCTTGGAACATCATCCCATGATCAAAGACTCCAAAGCCCTGCTGGCAACACTACCTGAGCACTCAGACATTGATCTGAAAGATGTACCCGCTCCTGCCTGGGCCCTTTCCCTTATTATCATCATATAAATCAATAATATACAAGATTTTAACTCCATAGTTTCCCACAATTGCACCAGGAAAAAAAAATCAAGTTTTTTGTTAGATGTTATTTGCATAAGTTTGGTCCACAAAAAACACACGCACGTATTAAACTTCTTACAATTTTATGGACATCTTAATGTTAAATACACTGCCACTGAAATTATTTTAAAAAAAAGCTCTTTTAAAAAGGATGTCCTTAAAGCAACTTAGTTAGCATTGCGTTCTGATAAGTAATATTCTATAAAATGTATCTAGTGCTAATGTTGCACCCTTATATTAAAGCCAATGTGTGATATTAGTGATTCTGTGAGCTTCTCTTTATTAGACACTATTTCCTAAAAGTCATTTTATAAAGTGAACCCATGAGAGTTTGAAAAGTAAAAATGTGCAGTGATTCTCTCATAAACAGTACAAAGAGGATCTGAGGATACACTGCTCTATACTCATTCTCTAGAGAAATAAAGGAAGAGATCAAAATCTTATTCCTGAGGACAATCACATTGTTATCACAGTATTGTCAAAGGAAAGATCATCCATATTTTATGCTCTCTGCAATCAAACATTTATCTTCTTTAATGCATTTGGTCATTCTTTTGAGCATGTATATGCTCAAGGAAAAAAATGAATATTTGAAATTTATCTCTGTGTTAATTAACAGAAGGTACAATGCATTTGTAAGATAAATGAAACAAAGTAATTTAATGAAAGTACTAGTAAGACCGTTAATTAATAAAAGAGGTTTGTTCCAAAACGTTAATAACAACACAGAATCACAATGTGGCCAGTCCTATTTGACTTTTAAATATTCAAATACTACTAAGTCACAAGGGCTGACACACTGAAAACATTCGGACTAATCACCTTATTTTCAAAAATCCATTAATGAGAAAGACTTTAAAGGTACTCATTATTTTTATAATGATATCCTTAAAAATAAAATCCTACAGGCCTTTGGTCCAAGTCCACAGCTATGGCAAATACCACTGACCTGGGAGTAGTGACAGAAAAGTAAACTGCCAGCAATGATCAAATTGTTACCTTCATGACTGATTTTTGTTTTGTTTTGCATTTTAGAACTGAAAAGCTAATTAGCACTTCGGTTTCAGTAGCATTGTATCACACAGTTCTTATCACCTCTATAAGAACAAATACATCATATTTGCCCTCTGTCCATCAGTTCATTTCCTGAGATATTTTCATTTCCCAAACCTCTGAATAGGTACAAACAACTGCACCCTAAAAAACAAAGAAAAAAACTTGCAAAAGAAATCTAATGTCTTCCTTCCAAACAGTAGACTTGCCCCTCTAAAATGATAATAGCCTGAATCCTGTTGCTAGTCCTAGAACTTAAATATTAGTCATTAAAATAATTATGGTTTTAGTCCAGAGAAAAGTTGTACATTTTTGGTAATAAAGGTTGCGGCTGAAAAGCAGGTAAAAAATAACTATTTTTTTCCAAACTCTCTGGAAGTATACTTAAAATAGTTACAGCTGTTATACACGTAGCACATTTATCTACATACTTAAGCTGGTCTCTGAGATGCATTGATGTGTAAACATTAATTACCATATAGCTGTTTTCATATCTCTTCTGATTTACAAATGACAAAATGAGACCAATATTACGTAACATGTCCAAGGTTAACTCAGTAACTAAGACAGGATTAAGACTACAGCTCTTGACTTCCAGTCCACTGCCTTAGCCATAAAACTAGTTGCTCTTCTTTTCAGAAACAGAACTCAGAACACCTGAAGGTATGCATAAAAGTTTTATTACGCAAAGGAGAAGTTCTCAGCTAAAATTTACTTCTGTAGGCATACTCTGAAATATAGATGACTGTGCGTGTATGCATGCATGTGTATAGATATGTGTATGTGTGTAGATGTACGTGTATGTATTATAGACATAAACACACATCCATGCACCAAACATTTTAAGGAGGCGGAAGAGGAAAGGAGATGACAAATTTCAGCCTGCAATATATTAAAAAGAAATGAAAGAGCAAGCCCCTGAAAACCAAGGTTTTCAGTAGTAATACTGACATATTCTTAATACATGGTGTTACTGTAATTTAGATTCCACAAAAGAGCTGGGCTCTTTTGAAAAGGATATTTCTTTTCAAAGGAATGGAATACATAGTTCATTGTACCTCTATTGAATCTCCTTAGTAAAAGGCAAAGCCATTAGTACTTGGCTGTCAAATGCAGCATACACCTATCCTCCAAACTGTAATTATTAACATTATACACATTCAAACCATCTGCAAAACAGCTGACTTTGATAATACTTGGTTCCTGCCATAGTGAGAACAATAAGCCATAAATACAGTCCAGGATTTTTTTTCATGTATGTGTATCAGTTGACATGTATTATCAGTAAGGGCAAGGACACTTCTCACAGCTAAGCTAAGCTATCATGGGGGGTGGGAAATAAAAGACTGATAATTCTAGCATATGCAAGCAAATAAATAATAATTAATACTAGATTATTATCAGTGGGTTTGTTTTGGGGGGTTATTTTGGAAGGAAAAAAGTGTGCATTTCCCTAAGTGGAACATTTTAAAAACACACACACAAATGTGACATTTCCAACAGCAGATTTCACCTAACTAGAAATAGGTTTTAAGTAACATTATGCATCATTTAGAGAGATGGTGAAACCAAGGCATAGAGAGGTGGCATCGCTTAGTTGCACCAAAGTGGCCTTTCTCTGTTTTGTGCTTATCAATAATATCAGCTAGGTATATTTGGTTCTTCCTCACCAAACTCTGTACAGGCAAACTTCACTTAGTGCTCTTAATTGGTTCCAGAAAAAATGAGTGCCAAGCGAAACCGCATTAAGCAAAACTCATTTCCCCATAGGGTTTAATGTAAATAAATATCATTGGTTCCTGTGCGTCTGCTGGCCCTGGTCCTGATGCTCCTGGAGAAACACTGCACGGGCTCCGCCAGGGAAGGCATCAGCTCCTCCCAGCCTCATTGTTCTGTGGCCGCTATGGCCCCTACTGTCCTGCATCTGCTGGCCACCAACACACCTGTGCATGGCCCCAGCCACCACACCTGTGGGGCTCAAGTCAGGGACCTGCCCAACTAGAGATTAACAGCAAGAAAGTAAGGATCAACAATGAGCAGTGGGGCTCTGGCAGATGACTGCATGACCAGAAAAGAATGGGTCACGGGCTACAGCCAAAGGATGGAGGGACTCTGCGCTCACACTCCCCCCCACTGCCACTCCTCCCTGTACACCAGCCACTCCAGCTCCATGTACCAGAGTGGACCCTGGGCTCCTGCCACCCCAGCCTGGGCCCCACCGGCCCAGGCTCTATGCTTACATTGCCTAACCCACTGCCCACCCCTTCTCACCACTGCTTCTCCCCGCCTGCTACAGCACCATGTGCCGGAGCAGACCCTGGGCTCCTCCCAACCCACCCTGGGCCCCACTGGCTGCCACTCACCCCTTCACTCAATGCTGATACCACTGCTGATGCCACCATTGTTTCTCCCTACAGTACCTCCCACGCTGAGCATTATAATGAAACCACTGAGCACTAAAGTGAAACAAAGTAGGTATTTTTAATGAGTGCTATAGTGAAACCGTGGTAACCGAAACCGCGTTAAGTGGGGGGTGCCTTTATTAAATGGCTTCCTCTAATAGACATATGCACACTTATTGCACTTTTTTTTCATTAAGACTGCTTCAGAAATTTGAACCATCTTGACCCATGATTGGCTGATGCAAAGGCTGATTTAATGTGCTAAGAAATGTTCATTCTATATTCAAAAGAACACTTTATAATCCAGCTTGAAATTAAGGGCCTGATTCTCATTACATCTTCTTTACACAATTTGAGTTCATATGGATCAGAAGTCATTGCAAATTAGATCTTAGGAATCCAATTCTGCAGGTACTTTCATATATGAAGTTCACAGAAACATAGAACCGGAAGGTCATCAAGTCTGGTCCCCTGCCATGGGCAGAAAGTTATTGGGCTCAGATGACCTCAACAAGATGTTTGTCCAGCCTCATCTTGAACACCTCCAAGGAGGGTAACTGCATCACCTCTGCCGGGAGTGTGTTCCAGATTCTGGTGACCCTTACAGAGAAGAAGTTTTTCCTTATGTCCAACCTGAATTTACCCTCTATTAGTCCTTCCTTGAAGTGCCCTCCTGAATAGTTGCTCTCCTAGTTCTAGATGCGCCCCCCCCGACGTACTTGTAGGCAGCTATCAAGTCACCTCAGCCTTCTCCTCAGGCTGAACAGGCCCAGTTCCCAGAGTCTCTCCTCACAGGGCCTACCCTCCACGCCCTTACGCAATGGGTGGCCCTTCTTTGTACCCATTTCAGCCTATCCACATCCTTCTTGAAGTGTGGAGTCCAGAACTGGGCACAATACTCCAGCTGAGGCCTCACCAACACCAAATAGAGAGCGAGGAGTACCTCCCTGGACCCACTGGCCACACAGTGGCTGATACATGCCAGAGTTTTGTTTGCCCTTTTGGCAGCCTCATCCCACTTTTGGTTCATATTCATCTTCCAGTCCATCATGACCCCCAGGTCTCATTCAGATGCTGTGCCAGCCAGTGGACCATTGTATATCTGTGGTGGAGATTCTTCCTGCCCAGGTGAAAGACCTTGCACTTCTCCCTGTTAAACCTCATCTGATTTCATTCCGCCCATTAATCCAGTTGGTCAAGGTCATCCTGGATCTTTGCTCTATTCTCTGTTGTGACTGCATTTCCCCACAGCTTGGTATCATCTGCAAACTTAATCATTGTGCTTTCCACCCCCTCATCCAAGTTGTTAATGAATATACTGAACAGCACGGGTCCAAGCACCAATCCCTGGGGGATACCACTGGAGACAACCCTCCAGGATGAGGTGATCCCATCAACCACCACTCTCTGGGAGTGGCCTCTAAGCCACTCACCTCACTGTAGACTGGTCCAGCCCAGTACTCTCCAGTTTGTTAGAGAGAATCCAGAGTCAAAGGCTTTACTGAAGTCTGAGTAAATGCATCCCTCATCCAGATG
>NW_017728950.1:55915041-55945861 GCF_001723895.1 Crocodylus porosus | reverse complement strand
GGGACCTGCCCAACTAGAGATTAACAGCAAGAAAGTAAGGATCAACAATGAGCAGTGGGGCTCTGGCAGATGACTGCATGACCAGAAAAGAATGGGTCACGGGCTACAGCCAAAGGATGGAGGGACTCTGCGCTCACACTCCCCCCCACTGCCACTCCTCCCTGTACACCAGCCACTCCAGCTCCATGTACCAGAGTGGACCCTGGGCTCCTGCCACCCCAGCCTGGGCCCCACCGGCCCAGGCTCTATGCTTACATTGCCTAACCCACTGCCCACCCCTTCTCACCACTGCTTCTCCCCGCCTGCTACAGCACCATGTGCCGGAGCAGACCCTGGGCTCCTCCCAACCCACCCTGGGCCCCACTGGCTGCCACTCACCCCTTCACTCAATGCTGATACCACTGCTGATGCCACCATTGTTTCTCCCTACAGTACCTCCCACGCTGAGCATTATAATGAAACCACTGAGCACTAAAGTGAAACAAAGTAGGTATTTTTAATGAGTGCTATAGTGAAACCGTGGTAACCGAAACCGCGTTAAGTGGGGGGTGCCTTTATTAAATGGCTTCCTCTAATAGACATATGCACACTTATTGCACTTTTTTTTCATTAAGACTGCTTCAGAAATTTGAACCATCTTGACCCATGATTGGCTGATGCAAAGGCTGATTTAATGTGCTAAGAAATGTTCATTCTATATTCAAAAGAACACTTTATAATCCAGCTTGAAATTAAGGGCCTGATTCTCATTACATCTTCTTTACACAATTTGAGTTCATATGGATCAGAAGTCATTGCAAATTAGATCTTAGGAATCCAATTCTGCAGGTACTTTCATATATGAAGTTCACAGAAACATAGAACCGGAAGGTCATCAAGTCTGGTCCCCTGCCATGGGCAGAAAGTTATTGGGCTCAGATGACCTCAACAAGATGTTTGTCCAGCCTCATCTTGAACACCTCCAAGGAGGGTAACTGCATCACCTCTGCCGGGAGTGTGTTCCAGATTCTGGTGACCCTTACAGAGAAGAAGTTTTTCCTTATGTCCAACCTGAATTTACCCTCTATTAGTCCTTCCTTGAAGTGCCCTCCTGAATAGTTGCTCTCCTAGTTCTAGATGCGCCCCCCCCGACGTACTTGTAGGCAGCTATCAAGTCACCTCAGCCTTCTCCTCAGGCTGAACAGGCCCAGTTCCCAGAGTCTCTCCTCACAGGGCCTACCCTCCACGCCCTTACGCAATGGGTGGCCCTTCTTTGTACCCATTTCAGCCTATCCACATCCTTCTTGAAGTGTGGAGTCCAGAACTGGGCACAATACTCCAGCTGAGGCCTCACCAACACCAAATAGAGAGCGAGGAGTACCTCCCTGGACCCACTGGCCACACAGTGGCTGATACATGCCAGAGTTTTGTTTGCCCTTTTGGCAGCCTCATCCCACTTTTGGTTCATATTCATCTTCCAGTCCATCATGACCCCCAGGTCTCATTCAGATGCTGTGCCAGCCAGTGGACCATTGTATATCTGTGGTGGAGATTCTTCCTGCCCAGGTGAAAGACCTTGCACTTCTCCCTGTTAAACCTCATCTGATTTCATTCCGCCCATTAATCCAGTTGGTCAAGGTCATCCTGGATCTTTGCTCTATTCTCTGTTGTGACTGCATTTCCCCACAGCTTGGTATCATCTGCAAACTTAATCATTGTGCTTTCCACCCCCTCATCCAAGTTGTTAATGAATATACTGAACAGCACGGGTCCAAGCACCAATCCCTGGGGGATACCACTGGAGACAACCCTCCAGGATGAGGTGATCCCATCAACCACCACTCTCTGGGAGTGGCCTCTAAGCCACTCACCTCACTGTAGACTGGTCCAGCCCAGTACTCTCCAGTTTGTTAGAGAGAATCCAGAGTCAAAGGCTTTACTGAAGTCTGAGTAAATGCATCCCTCATCCAGATGGTTAGTTACCTGGTCATAAAAGGACACAAGGTTCATCAGGCATGATCTACCCTCGACAAAGCCACGTTGGTTGCTTTTTAGCACCCCATCAGTTACCAGCTTGTAGTTGATGGCCTCCTTAACCAACTTTTCAAAGATTTTACCCAGGACCAAGGTCAGACTGACTGGTCTGTAGTTTGCAGGGTCATCCCCACAGGGTGTCAAAGGCCTGCAGCAAGGCGATAGCCCTAGACTTCAAGAGGGCCAACTTCAATGAGTTGAGATTAGTGGGAAAGGCACTGGGGTTCTCGAGACCAGGGGAACTCAGTGCCTAAGATGAGTGGTCATTCCTTAAGGAAACGATACTCAGGGCCCAAGAAGTGACCATCCCAACAAGAAGCAAGGGGGGCAGGAGTGCCCAAAAGACCCCCTGACTCACCAAGAATGTCCAGGAATGCCTAATTGCCAAAAAGGCAGCGTACAACTGGTGGAAGGGGGGGTGCTCTCTCCAAAGAGGAGTATGCTTCCTCTGCTCTGGCCTGTAGGGGGGCTGTCAGGAAAGCTAAGGCGGACATAGAGCTAGGACTAGTATCCAAGATCAAAGATAATAATAAAAAGTCCTTTTTCAAATATATAGGGAGGGTGAAGAAAGCACTGGGAAATGTGGGGCCCCTGCAAGATTCTCTGGGCAATCTGGTGGTTGCGCCAGAGAAGAAAGCAGACCTCTTTAACCAATTCTTCACCTCTGTTTTCTTGTGCAGAGACCGGGACTTCCCCACTGTGATGCAAGACGGACTCAAGGGGAACGCCTCCAGACCTCAGGTTCGGGAGGACCGGGTTAGAGAGCTTCTGGAGGGACTGGACGTGTTCAAATCAGCGGGTCTGGATGCTCTGCACCCCAGGGTGTTGAGGGAGCTAGCAGGGGTTATTGCAGGGCCTTTGGCACGGCTTTACAAGTGCTCATGGTGCTCGGGTCAGGTGCCAGATGATTGGAAGATAGCCAATATGGTCCCCATCTTTAAAAAAGGGAGGAGGCAACTATAGGCCCAGGCAACTATAGGCCCATCAGTCTTACCTCAATCCTAGGGAAACTCTTTGAGAAGACCATCAAGGAGCACATCTGTGATGAGCCGGCTTCAGGGATGATGCTCAAGGGCAACCAGCACAGCTTCATTAGGGGCAGGTCATGTCAGACCAACCCGACTGCCTTTTAAGATCAGGTCACAAAAGCACTGGATGCAGGTGTCACCGTGGATGTAGTCTTTCTGGGCTTCAGCAAGGCCTTTGACACCATCTTCCATTCCCATCTTCATTAAAAAATTAGGCGACTGTGGCATTGATGCCTAGAGTCAGATGGATTGCAGATTGGCTCAAGGGTCGTACTCAGAGGGTGGTGGTGGATGGGTCATATTTGACCTTGGGAGAAGTGGGCAGCGGAGTCCCCCAGGGCTCGGTCCTTAGGCCCATGCTGTTCAATTTCTTTAACAACGATTTGAACGACAGGGTGAAAAGCAACCTGCTTAAATTTGCTGATGATACCTAAAATTTGGGGTTAGGTGACCACACTAGTAGGGAGGGAAAGACTGCAGCAAGACCTGAATAGGCTACAGGGGTGGGCTAACAAAAACAGGATGTGTTTGAATATTGACAAGTGCAGGGTGCTGCACTTGGGCAGTAGCAACCAGCAGCAGATTTACAAGATGGGAAACTCCCTTCTTGAGAGCTGGGAAGCAGAAAGGGATTACTGACTCCAAGATGAACACGGGCTTACAATGCGAGGTCACGGCTGGCAGGGCTAAGCAGACCTTGTCGTGCATCCACAGATGCATCTCAAGTAGGGCCAAGGAGGTGATCCTCCCCCTCTAAGCGACACTGGTCAGGCCGCAGCTGGAGTACTGTGTCCAGTTCTGTGCGCCGCACTTCAGGAGGGATGTGGACAACGTTTAGAGGGTCCAGAGGAGGGCCACCCACATGATCTGGGGACAACAGGGCAGACCCTACAATGAGAGACTGTGGGACCTCAACCTGTTCAGCCTTTGCAAGAGAAGGCTGAGGGGGGACCTGGTAACCATCTATAAACTCATTAGGGGGGATCAGAAGGGTTTGGGAGAGACCTTGTTTCGCCTAGCGTCCCCTGGCATAACAAGGAATAACGGCCGCAAGCTGTTGGAGAGTAGGTTTAGATTAGACATCCATAAGAACTACTTCACAGTCAGGGCGGCTAGGATCTGGAACCAACTTCCAAGGGAAGTGGTGCTGGCTCCTACCCTGGGGGTCTTTAAGAAGAGGCTTGATGCCTACCTGGCTGGAGTCATTTGAGCCCAGTTTTTCTCCTGCCCAGGCAGGGGGTCGGGCTTGAAGATCTACAAGATCCCTTCTGACCCTACTTCTATGATCCCTCTTCGCTTTCTACTCAAGTGTGCTGCCATTTGCAGGACTGAATCTCTTAATTTAACAGTAATTTGAGAGCACTGTATGGTCCTGATCTCACGTACTTGCTTAATTTTAAGCACATGAGCAGTAACACTCAAAATTAAGCAACTTTAAGTATGTATAAGTCAGGGCCTCCAAGTTAAAACTCAAAGCTAAAGCAAAATCAAAAGGTGTAACACACAACAATTGTACAAAGAGCTTCATAGGGCACAATGCTGCCGCTTCAGCAACCACAAAATCAATGCAGCTCCTCAGATCAGTTTTGTTTGGTAAGCTTTTCCCTATCTACAACTCTTCACAACTTCCGTATTTTGATGCAAACTGAATACTAATAGCATTAGTTAAGAAACTGACAGTTAATCCAGTGTTTTCAGATGACAGATTTTAACTTTTGCCACACCAAAATATTTAGCCATACATGAATAAGACCTGTCTTGAGGGCTGTTTCTCCAGCCTAACCACTATAAGAGCAAAGGCAGAGTAAAAATAAAAGGATACATATATTTTTTAATAAAACCTAGCAATGAAACTATTTTGACTACTACTGAGTTGAACTTTCATTTGTATACAGCCCTCTCTATTCAGTAGCGTTTGGAATTTCTCCCAGGAAGTGCTGAATAGCTGCGTTTACACCTCCTCAGCCAGTAGGTTAAGGTCACTTGTACTGGAAAAAAATTTAAAGACCCACTAAAAAGAAGCATGGACAAAAGCACGGTATGGTAAGTGCACTCAACAACCAAAATTACACATGTAAACTCTGTTTTCCTACATATGCTTTAACATTATGCAGTGTGCACGACAGGGTAGCAATAATTGGTAGTCAGTTTTTTAGGAAGATTTTCATCATTGTGACATTAAAGACAATTGTGCATACAAGACCCAAAGAAACTACTATAATTTAAATTCCATTAGGCTACGTAGTCTTCAGTCTTTTTAAACACATTTGTCCCTATGGCACATGTATTATCAGTATTTTCATTCTGAGGTTTATCCACTTGCTATATTTTATTGGCAATGTTGTAATACTACTAAACACTGAGCTAACTCAATTAAGCCATGGCTAAATGATCTTGAATGAGATCTTTAAAAAATAATAGACTTGAAATTGCACAGAATAGCAGCTTTTTTCAAATATATACATTTTCATAATGTCTAGGACAATATCCTGAGGCCTGTTTAATCAGCACTTATGATGTTAATAATAAGAAAAGTAATAATTGTACACTAAATCAATTTTCCACTGCTGATAAGTTTGGACAGTAGGCTTTTTATAATAAAAAGAACTAAAAACAAAAGCATGGAGCTGATTCAGTTCTAGGACCAAGCTAACAAAGGCCTCCCTCTCAAGAGAAAGAAATGCTTTCTGTCATGTAAGAGTGATCCCTGTCTCTGAAAAGATCAGCCTTACTTGGCTCCAAGGTTCATCCAGAAAGTGAAGATAACACAAGACCAGAAAGACATTAAAATTAAATGTAAAATTGTCTGTTTGTTTCTGTAACACATTTCTCTGTATACTTATTTGACCCATCTCCATGAACTATGCAGATATTGAAAACATCAATGGACATTCATTTATGTCTAGTAAGGAAATATTACTGACCCACTTTTACAGCTAAAGACATGGAAGTTCAAGAAAAAACTAAAATTAACAGGATTTCTACATGGCTCAATTTTAATAGAAAGAAAGGCAAAAATAATCATGTAAGTCTATCCTTTGAATGATAAGATCAAAGCATGTCCTGTGTTCAGACACTATAGAGGGTCTCAACCTTTTTAGATAAAAGACATCCCTTGTCAGACTCACGGCACCCCTCCAGAATTATTGCAAACTCAGTGGCACCCCATTTCAAAAATTAGTTTATTACAGTGATTATTTCCTTAGAGGAGCTGGACAGTAGCGAGTGGTGCAATAGGCAGGCAGGCAGAGCCTGAGGCTACCCTTATCTGCTTATGTCCTTATATTTCCAATATCACCCTTCAAAGGATCTCAGGACACTCCAGGATTCCCCTGAACCCCAACTGAGAATCACTGATATAGTGTAAACCCTATTCATAGGTAAAAATGCTTCAGATGTGGTAGTAATTATACAGTTTTATTATTTTTAATGGGCTAGGCTTTTCACAAGGTATTTATAATGACCATCATTGCTCCTGCAAATGGAATTGGTGATCCATTTTCAGAAGCATTTCAAAGAGCTAGATATCACCATTTGTCTAAATCTGAGCAGAGTTTATCCCCAAATCCACTCTGTAATAGGCACTGGGTGCATCTGATAATTTAAGAAGAGGAAGGGCTCTGGAAGGAGCTGAGTCAATAGGCAGGGGCCCCCCAACCAGAAGAAGGCAGGGCTTAACCAGGAGATAAGTCCAGGGGCAGATCTGGGGCAGGCAGTCTTACCCTGGCTGCTGACACAAAAGGAGCTCCAGAGCAGGCAGAAGACAGATGGAGACTGCGTACTCCTGGGGTTAAGAGAAGGCAGTCTTACAGCTGAGATGGGAACTGTTGGTAAATCAAGGGGCAGTGGTGGTCTCAAGAGACCCAGGAGCAGGGCCAGAGCTCAGGAATAGAGTAGAGATGGGAGAAGGTCTGGTGCCTGATTGGGACTAGGAGGGTCTGTTACTCAAGAAGGACTAGGTACTCGGTGACTAGCCAGAACTGGAAAAGTGCCCAGGTAGGGATGGATGGAGACAGCGGCCTGAACTCAGACAGGGGCCAGAAAGGTTGATTGCATAGGGACTACAAGTCCCAGCAGTGGTGGAGACTAGGTCCTTGTATAGGCCTAGGAGTGGCACTAACTGACAACATCTGTGAGGCATGTGTGTGATGGAAGGGGTGGCTGAAGCCACATAATAAGCCCTTAAGGTGCTGAGTTATGACCCCTGAACAGCAGCATAAAATCAGGGATACCTGGAGCAGCCTCCCATTCCAAGGATCAAACAACAACAAGGCGTGGCAGATGAGGTGAACGGAAGCAAGCTTGAGAAGCAAAGGCAGAGAAGAGGCCAAGCGACCACCAAGAAGAATCACAGCCACCCCTGGGAGCAGCACGTGCTACACACCCTCCATGTGTTTACAAGCATTCTTTCCCACCCCTTTCCCCCCACCCCACTGGAATAAGCGATTAATAAGGGAATGCTTACACGCTTTAACCCAGCTGCACACCCTTCTAGAAGGAACAGCTAGTGGAGGACAAGCACCAGAAACAGGCAACATCTTTCAAAACAATGCAATATTCTACTGCCTTTTTCCAAGAGGAAAAGAACTACAATTCTTTGGCCCTGCCTATAGTAGGGAAATAGATTATTCTTGAACATGTGCCCTACAGCCTATTTCTTTCCGTGCTCTACTCCTATCCTGTAAGTCCACGATTCCTTTCAGGAGCCAATTCTGGGACAGTGCAGCTACATTTCACCCCTTAACTAGATTTACTTCTTCATTAGCCTATGCCATATAGTACAAGGAAATAATTTAAAATAGTAAGATGTTCTTTTCCATGATTCAGAGAAAACAAGTTTTCAAAGTAGGAAAAACATCACAAAAAGGCCTGGCTGTCACTTTTAGTTACTTTATCATTTTTCGATTCAGAACCAAAAAATGAAAGGGTGGTTCTTGATACATCACAAAATAATTATTCTTCTTTTCACTTAGGCAGTACAACACCTCCAATAATAAAGGTTCATAGGAAAGTAGGGCTGAAAGGAACTTCATGAGGCCATCTAGACAAGCCCCCTGCTCCAGGCAGGACCATCCCTGACTACATTTGTGATAAAAAAGAATTTTATCCCATGGTCAGATGGGTGTGGACTGTGGGGGGGGAGGGAGGTTGCCTTTCTCTGTACTGGAAGCATATATCGACAACATTTTATAGAAAAAGAACATTGGCTGCTGTGGTTCTCCTGCTCTACCTGTGATAAGTTAGGGTGTAGGTCTATGTTGTGTCAAGGTTGAAGATAGTCTTGTGTGGAGTTTAAATTATGGTTATATGGCATGGTTTGGATCAGGATGCTCCTGCCTGAGGCAGGAGGTTGGACTAGATGACCTCCGGAGGTCCCTTCTAGACTTACTTATCTACAACTCTAAACCATCCCAGCCAAGTGTCTGTCTAAGATGTGCTTGAAGACCTCCAGGGATGGAAAGTCCACAACTTGGTTGCTTGGTCCAAAGCTCAACCACCCTCATAGTCAGAAAGTTCTTCCTAATTTCCCATCTAAATTTCCTCTACTGAAGCTTGAGTCTATTGCCCCTAATTCTCTCCCCTGTCGCCGCAGATGAAATCCTGTCTTCATCCTCTCTAAAGTTGCCCTTCAGGCATTTGAAGTCCTTTATCAAACCCTCCCTCAGTCTTCTCTTTGCTAGGCTAAATAACTGTAGTCCTTTTCACCTTTCTTCATAGATAATGTGTCATAATTTTTGTCACTCTCTACTGGCATCTTTCCAATCTGTCCACATCCTTCTTGAAGCGTGAGGCCCAAAACTGAACACAGTACTGTGGGTAAGGCCTCACCAGTGCTAAACATAGTAAAAGAATCATAGAAAATTAGGGTTGAGAGGGATCTCAAGAGCTCATCTAATCCAACACCCTACTCAAAGCAGCACTACCCCCAAACATATCATTCCAGCCAGGGCTTTGTCGAGATAGGCCTTAAAAAACTCTAAGGATGGAGATTCTACCACCTCCTAGGTAACCTGTACCAGTGCTTCACCACCCTCCTATTGAGAAAGTTTTTCCTAATATCTAATATAAACTTACTTTGCTGCAACTTGAGACCATTGCTCTTGTTCTGTCATCTGTCACCACTGAGAACAGTGTAGCTCTGGGGGGGGGGGAGCAAAATGTAGTCCATTGGCCAAATACAGCCACATAATTTCATTTGGCTTACAGACACCCACCAACTAATTGTACCCCACCCAGCCTGCATACCTCCCTCCCGCATGTGCAGAAGGGCCCGGCTCAGCCCAGCCAACACGCAACTTCCAGGTAGGGCTGTCACTGCTACTGCTACAGCTACTGGGAGACCTGCTCATCTTCCCTGATATCCAGCACCTCCTCCTCATCTCCCTGCTGCAGCACTTCCTCTAGTCAGCATATAGGGAAGCAGCCGGGGAAGAAGCAGCTGCAGCTGGATGAAAGCATGGAACATGGGGCTGGTAGGAGCACAGACACTGCACAAAAGGGGGCGGCGGGAGTGCAGAGCTCAGCAGAGCAGGGTGTGGGTGTGAGGGACAGCGGGGGGGGGGGAGGTGTGAGGACTACCCACACACTACCCACCATGGTGCACAGTCTCTGCCACTGGCAGCAGCAGCAGGCACTCGAGGTGCTTGTGGCCCACACAGGCACTGGTACCTGCCATTGTGCAGCTCCAGCCAGTGCTGCATGTGGCAGCAAGAGGCATAGCTAAGCCATTCGTCTTCTATCACACAGGGCTCCTGGCACTCGCACACCACTGGGAGAAGCCCTGCAGATGGAGCTGGCTGCCTTCCTTACCCCCTGCCGTGCAAGTCCTGGGACTCCACTGGGACCCCCTTCTTCTCAGCCTTTCACCACCAGACAGCAGCACCTACACAGACGATGAATACCCAGAGCGCCTACTGCCTGCTGCTGTCAGCAGCAGGGGCTGTGCAGAGTGACGTGGAGTATGTAGGGCGGGGGGTCCCTCACATCCCACACACCTACACCCTGTCCACACAACCACCCATATATACAGCTCCCAACATGCCCTATGCCCCCAAACACACAGCCACAACCCTCCCATACACACACACTCAACCCCAACCACACCCCACACTCCCCTACCCACAATATACAGGAGTAAGTCTTTATTTCTGAGTTCTTTTGCAATCATCTCTATATGCAATATGCAAACACAAATCATGACAAACATATATTTTGTAAAAAATTTACAATGTTATAGCAGGTGTTCAACTTGTAGTATATGATTTGATTGTTCTGATTCCAAGATGGCAACACTCCCCTCCCAAAAGGAATACTTCTGTGGGCAAGGGAAGGGACTTCCGGTGGCAAAGGTCAGGGGTTGGGGGTGGGAACTCTGATCCTAAGATGGCAAACAGGGGGCAGGGCTAAGGATGGATCTACTCTTACAGCTCTTAACAGCTCACCAAAACTCATAAAACCCCCCTCCAGCCAAAATAACTGCCCACCCCTGATCTAGCTCCATCCTCTTTGAAACCACCCCTCAAGTAGTTCAAGGCTACTATCAAATCCCCTCTCAGTCTTCTCTTCTTTGAACCAAGTCATTCTAGTTCCCTCATCATCTCCTCATAAGTTGGTTGCCCCAGCCCCTGAATCACTTTTATTGCCCTCCACTGGACTCTCTCTAAATTGTCCACATCCTTTCGGGGGGGGGGGGGGGAAACTGAACACAGTACTCAAGACAGGGCCTCATCAGTGCTGAATAGAGAGGAACAATCACTTCCCTTTACCTGCTGGCAACACTCCTACCAATGCAGACCAGTATGCTACTAGCCTTCTTTACAACAAGGGCACACCATTAGTTCATATTCAGCTCATTGTCCAATGTATTGCCCGTGCTGTTTCTGCAGTGGGAGACCAAAACTGGACACAGTACTCCAGAAGTGGCCTTACCAGTGCAGAACAGAGAGAAATAATTACATCCTTTCATCTGCAGGCAATACTCCTTCGATTTGCACTTCCATTGATTTGCAAATGATACTCCTGTTAGTACAGCCCAGTATACTATTGGCTTTGTTGGCAACAGGAGCACAATGTTGCCTCATATTCATCTTATATTCTACTTGCAAGGGTGTGCAAATTGGCAGATCCAGCCGGCAGCTGGACTCCATTTACCAGCAGTGCCTGCCCACATGGCTGGGGCCAGTTTCCATGGAGACCAGAACAGCAGCACTGGCAGGGCACAGGGCAAAGCTGGGAGCTGCTCCAGGACTGCACTTTGATCTTGCAGCAGTGACAGTGTGGTCTAGAGCTGAGGCAAAACCACAAGTGCTGTTGGGTCTGCAAGGGTGGGGACAGGGAGTTGCCCAGTTTGGGGGGGAGGGGCGGGGGGCAGAAGATGGAATAATAAGGGAGCTAGTCAGGGTCAGAGTCTAGAACCAGCACAGACACAGGCTGTGGTAAGTAGCTGGGCTTTTCCAATTCCAGGTGTTGCCAGGTGTACAATAATTATTGTATTTGTACAATAATATTAACCCTTGTACAAAGTAAGATCAATAATAGTAAAAGTATTATTTTTTGTAATTAATGCAGCATACGAAAACCCCAAGTCACTCTCAGGGAGTCTTAACTGACGTTTGGGTTTGCTATCAGCACTTTCTTATGATGGCTGGCCTTGAAATAAAGAAATGCTTCAAATTTGATGTCCCAGTTCTCACTTACTCACTGGTGACTTGCTTTATATTACTCACTGTAAATTAAGATGATTTATTTGCATATTTTTCAGTGTACAATAGTTTTTCAGCAAGTACAATCATTCTGAGTTTCCAATATGATAATTTCATATTTCAGACATGGCAACACTGGTCCCAGGACTGTGCTGTGAACAAATGCAGGGGTCCTTTAGGCCAGCATGACCCATTTTAGATCAGGTTAACCCAGGCCGATCTAAAGTTAGTTCACCTTTGAAGTGAACTAACTTTAGATTGGACATGCCATTTTTAGGGCAATTTATGCTCTGTGAATACCTGCATGCCTGGGCATTAAGATCAACCTAACCATATTGTTTAAAGCTGATCTGAAAGGTCTAAGTTCACAGTTGCATCATATGGGTTTGTTACAACTGTAAATTGTGATTCCTTTCCTTTTTTGTGTCCTTGTAACCACGCACCTTAATGCCTGCACTACCGCAGCCTCCTTCCATGCTCTAACCATGATGGCAAACAGTAGGCCTGTGCGAAGCAGCTAATATTCATTTTGGATTTGGCCAATTCAGGGGATAGTGATTCAATTCAGTGATTCACTGTCCCAAATCGATTCGACCAAATCTGATTTGGAGATTCGGCCACAGGCACCATCCCCCACCCGCTCTCCCAGCCCTGTCAATGGCTGCCCACCCTGGGCCCAGCCTCCTGGCTATTTAAAAAAGAAAAGTCCCCACTCACTGGCTGTTGTCAAGTGGGGACTGTGCCCCACTGCATGGGGGGCTCTGCCACAAGCCCCCATCCCCTGCTCACTCTCCCAGCCCACCCAGGGCTACCCTGCCCAGCCCAAGCACCTGGCTCTGTTTTTTGTTTAAAAGCCCCGCTCTTACCAGCTCCTGCCAGGTGGGGGGCAATACCTGCTGCCTACCACTGTCCCGCACTGCATGGGGGCCTCTGCCACAAGCCCCCAGAAGCCCCAACAGCCGCTGCAGCATCCGGTAAGTGCAGGGCTTTTTTGTTTGTTTGTGTTTTTTAAGAGCTGGGAGCTGGGATTGGACGGGGCAGCCATGGGTGGGCTGGGAGAGTGGGCAGAGGATAGGGGCTCATGGCAGAGCTCCCCAAAATGCGTGGTACAGTGCGGGGGGCAGCAGCAAATTCCTGCCCCCCCACCTGACAGGAGAGGAGGTTTTTTTTTTTTGTTTTTTTTAAAGAACTAGGAGCTAGGTGGGGCAGCCATGGTGGGGATGGGGGAACAGACAGGGGATGGGACCTGGTGGGGGTTCCTCCATGGTCCCCTCCCCATTCCTCCAGCCCCCCCTCACCTCCCTATCTACCAGCACGGAGTCTGGGTCCAGCTCCCTGTGGTGGCAAGCGGGGATTGCCCAAATTTCCAAAGATCTCCAAATCTTTTCCCAATCAACTCAGAGAGCCTCAAATTGATTCAGTCCTTTTTACTGGTCTCCCAGTTCAATTTGGATTCAATGATTCGGCCACCGAATCAAGCAAGATCTCCTCCGAATTGAATCAGCACCCGAAGCTTTCCACAGCCCTAGCAAACAGTCTTCACGTTGCAGTTCCTGTCTCCTCCTGCTAGCTCCTCCTAGGGGCTATACTTCAATCCACTGAATCTGTTTTTCATTTACCTGGGCCTGGAGTGGCCCCACCTCTCTCTGCTTAATCCCTTGCAATTGGGTGGAGGGAGGAATACTATCCTCACTATTTTATCAGATAAAAGCAACATTTAAAGGAAATTATTAAGGTTTCAAAGTCAAGCAATACAAAGTTTTTTAAAAACTGCTAGACAGGTTGTCTGTAAAATCTTAATTCTGCCCCCCTTGTGCACATCATTATGATACATACTTTAATTATATGACCATATGCTATTTTTTACCAGAGGGCTCCAATATTAATCAGTGCACATGTTGGATGCACAAGAGAAAAGAATTAATGTTGCTAGGGTAACTGAAAATCTAGTATATCCTACACTTAATAATGTTCTTTTGACTTTTAATATGGTATAAAATAGGTCTAAATCAAGTAAGAGTGAAGTTACATATCTCAAAAAGTTCACAGAGGAATAGGGGGAGGCAAGGGCAACTAAAAAAGTCAGCTAATGTCAAATGATTATTTCTACTAAGGCCCAACCAGAGGCCTTGAGCTATGCATGGAGTCCTTGTCCTTAATTTTGTTTACACTTTTTTTAAAAAAGTAGCTCATTTATCTGAGCTTGTCAGTCTCACTATTTCCTAGAAAGCAAGCATTTCACCTGTTGACTACTTTGTTAAAAAATTAACTCTTATTTAACATTAATGAGCTTTTTGTAGAAGGCAGATATGCAAAGCATGACTACCCTTTTTAAAAACAGCACACAAATGGCTTCTTTATAAACTGTCTTAAAGCCCTCCCCCCACACACATACACACACTTTACAGGTAATTAACAGGTTAATTATGCAATTACATTAAGACCAGATATATGCACAAAATATTTATCACATGGTTAAAAGCATCAAACAGGTATACAGTTAGACCTTGCAAATGTATACTAACTTTATAGCTGGTTGCAGCTGAACTTGAATCTGTACCTGTGGCAGAGCTTTCCCTGCAGCTGGGAGATCTGCGAGCTGATAGGGCTCCCAACTGCAAGGGTGCACCTTGCCCATTGTGATACCCCAGAGCCCAGGGAATTGCAGCAGCTGAGATCCCCAAGGCTCGAGGGTGAGTGAAACCCCTAGGCCCACACAGGCAGCCAGGACCAAGAGTCCCCACACCAGATGGGGCTCTCAGTCTCACCCACATGTGGTGTAGCCCCTTGGTAATGAGGCTCCCTTCTTGGCAATAAGGCACAGTTGGATGTAATGCATGATCCCACAATCACACTTCCTGCCATACACGTGTGGCATGGCAGGAGATGCAATTCTGTGGATCACACATTACTTCCAATTGCACCTTTACCTGCATGTTTTGAGGGGGCCAAAAATGTATTTGGTAAATGGTTATACTAAATATTCATAACCTAGCAGTTCTGGTATGAAATGCTGGAAGAAATTTATTACTGATTTCCTTCCCTAATTAAAATCAGTACCCTTTCTATTCATTCATTTCTGACTAAAACTTCTGACAAATATTTTTTCCATTGTTTTCTTCAATATAGAGCCTAGAGTCTCCCTCCTTGATCTCATCTTTTACCTTTTGGGATATTTCAGCGAATTCCTGTATCTCTCTTTCCTCGGATTTAATCTCGTTTTCTGAATTCACTCCTCCAGGCTTTAATTTTGTTAGAATTTCGATATGCCATTATTTCCTACTACTGAAAGAAATAAAGGCTGAAGTTCTCCTCTGTGAGAAGTCATCTTTACTTATTCTCTCCATTATTACTTGTTTTAATTATGACTTCAATTTTGTTTTTATGGCAACAGAACTGGAAGGGGGGAGTGGGAAAGAGGGATTATAGTCAAACTTGAACTTCAACTGTTGTGTCCCTTTTACTTCTCAGCTTGTAAGAGAACACATTATCTTCTATTTACCAAATTCAGAATAATACGAGAACATCCTTACCTTGACCCCCGTGAAACCGTCGCATTCGTTTCTAATGCATTTCCTGCCCAAGATTCCTTTTCCCATTTCTTCTTTTTTGCCTCCCCCCTGCCCCATTCCCCACTCCCTACTCTCTCAATTTCACAGGATCCAGACTGTTTCACCCATGTTACTTGCTGTACCAATATCACTCTTATCTGTTGTTATCTTTGTTGACTTCCTTTTATTTCATTTGTTACTGAAAAATTCTGTCCTCAGGCTGTCCATGGACCTGGTCTTCTCTATTTCTCTTACCATTTCCCACACTCCTTCAGCCTTTGATTAATCTTTCCCATTCAATCAACTTCCCAACAATTTAAGATTTCTAAAATCATGCTTTCAGGTCTCCATGCCTACTGCCTCAGTCACTGACTTACTTTCTTTAAATTTCATCTCATAATTTCTTACAACTGGTTCTGGCTTACAATTGATTCTGTATGAGAACTAGAAGGTTTGGGAATTCATAAGAAACGCAGCTTTCATAACTAGAACTGTAGTTCAAATTCAGCCCTAGTTATCAGACACAAATACTCTTAATACTTATCTTTTTAGTGGACTATATGAAATAAGTCAATGATCTCAACTGAATTTCTACTGGACCAGTTTCAAATCACAAGTTTCAGTATTAGAGGGGAAAATAATTATTTGAAAAACCAACAATAAGCATTAAAAATGTCAGCTTCAATGTCCCATTTGAACTATGCTTTAATCGTATTCAAGGAATATTTCTTTAAATGGAGGAACACCAGAAAAATAGACTGTTGTTCAAGGCCATTTTGGTGTGCTAATGAACAGCCGTTGTGTTCTTCCATTCTTGTCATAAACTAGATGTTTTTCCAGAATCATGCAGAAGCAATGGCTCTTTCTATTACTGCAGCAAGGTGCTCCTTCATACAGGTCTCATCAAGGAATTGGTAAATGAGCAGGTGTCCATTGTCTGCATTTCTCCACATTCACATATGGAGGTGTCATCAAAGTTGCCTCATTTGATCATATTTGTTTGTCTTCCAGCTTCTGTGCACAAGCAATTCAGGCATCACCATGTTGGGTAGTCTATATCAACCACTCTGAGAAGGTCCTCCTAGGGTTCCAGATGTATTTCAGAGCACCTGATTATACCCAATCTTTTCCTTCCATCATCTCAGCCATGCCCTGTCATCTGCCGTGTCCGACGGCACAACACTGGTCACAAAAGTTTTGTGCTTTAAGCCATTTAGTTACTTCTGTGTAACCATAGAGTGGATGCCTGGGGTCTGCCACCTGCCATGATCCTTCTTGTTGACTAACCACTTTACTTCTGATATCAGGTGGTGCAATGCCAGCCAGTAAGTACAGGCTATCCTTTAGAGTTAGCTATAGACATCCTGTTATTTCAGGACAACTGTCACTTAAAATTGGGTCTAGTTTCTTGGCATGAACTGATTATTCCCACACTGCACATGCATACTCTGCAGTGGAGTAACACAAGGCAATACCAGTGGTTCATAATGTAGTTGGGTTCACTCCCCACTTTGAGGTGACCAACTTCCAAAGTATTTTGTTCAAGGCACTGACTTTTCCCCTTGTCTTCTCTACATGTGCTTTGAACATAAGTGTTTGATCCAATGTAAACCCCAAGTACACGGGGTTGGGGTGATTAGTCAGTGGGATTCTATCCCAGGTGATGCTTAATTTCCACTTTGCTTCTCTATATCTTAGGTGAAAATCTGTAATCTGCATATTGATTGGGTTGGTGCGAAGCTGGTTCTTATTGTAGTAATCTGACAGGTTGCTCAGTGCACATACCAGTGTGTTCTTAACAGTGGCGAAGTCGTTCTCTTGCAACGTGATGCATAGATAATCAGCATATATAAAGCTCCTTGTATTACGCTGGCTGAGTCGGTCGTTACTATACATGTTAAAAAGTACTGGTGCTAGCATGCTACCCTGTGGGAGGCCATTTCGTTGTCATCTCCAGCAGCTCCATTTCTTGCACAGTTCTAAGTAAAAACATCTATCTATAAAAGGGATCAGATGAACTGTACTAGGTGGTAGTCATGCCTCAGATCAGATTCTGGCAAGCAGGTTCAGTGGCTGTCTGTGTTATATGCCGCCAATAGGTCTACAAACACAACAGCTGTTATCATTCCTTTCTCAAATCCATCTTCTGTATGCTGGGTGATGTTTAGTATTCGGCCAGTGCAGAACTTGCCTGGTCTAAATCCAGCTTCATTTGGTATTAGATGTTGTTTGATATGAGGTAAAAGGCAATTGAGATTAAGACATCCATAAAGTTTATAAAGATGGCTCAGAAGTGACAGTGGCCTTAAGTTCTCTGGGCCAGAGACATCCTTCCCTGGCTTTAATAGAGGTATTCCACAGGCTTATCGCCACAATTTAGGTATTCTAAGGGTTGATGAGCAATTGTTAAAAAGGTATAATACCCATAACTTGGTTGTGGGACAAAAGTGCTTGATCTACTCTGTAGAAGCTGTCGAGACCAGCTGCTTTAACATTCAAGTGACTTATTCTGGTGTCAAGTCCATTGTGTATGGCATGCTAAAATGATTTTGCTCCAGAACAGTTTGCCATCTAACCTGTATTTTAGGATGTTTGTTCGAAGCTTTACCATTAAACAGAAGCTGGTGAGCCACCTGGTTATGATGTTGTGGGATTGCTGTACTTTCTTCAGGTCATTACTCAGCTTGCAAATGGTTAACCTTTGATTATTTTTTTCCATTTCTGCCACCTTTCTTCTTGGAGCCTGTCACTTAGGACTATGACTGCTAAACTAGCGTCTTCTGAGAAAGGATCTCTTTGAAACATGTTCTGGTATTTTTTGTAGTCATCTGCTATCATGGGAGTAAACCCTGGTATATACTCAGCTTTGCACCCTTGAGGTATGTATTTCTTGGAGGTTTTGCGCAATGAATCCACAAAGAGGTCATAGTTATTCGAAACTGGTTCAATGCGTGTCATTTTTTGTCAAGGTCTTCATAAAAGCTTCTCCAGTCTGATTTCTTAAAATTGAAGCATCTACACATTGGTACCTTATTTGAAGTTATGATAAATATGACTTTGATAGCAACCAATCTGTTGGTATATGCAATGGGTGTATGGATTCCAAAATGCCTTTTTGCACATAACTTCTATATTGTTTTCAGCAAAGGCAAGGTCTGGATTACAACTTCATCTCTACTGGGAGCTAATCAAAGATCCAGATAGCTATGAGTTGTGGGGCTGAGCATACTACCTAAGCCTGATTCACATCTCAACTAAATTGTCATTCACATCGTTTTTGCCGTAACCTCATGTGATGCTGTGGCTATTAAAGTCACCAGTGATCACACATGCCTTTTCATGGTCTAAGTTTCCTGGACTTACAAAGACAACGCATTTCCCTGGAGGCTTATAAACAGATGCTATTCAGATGTTGTCCATATGGATGGTCAAGTTTTTAATGTCATTTTGTAGTCATTGAGTTCAAGTTTTATGAAGATAGCGCTACTGTATTTCTTGTGCTGGCTTTCAATGACTAATCTCATCCCATCCCTTTGTGCCTCTCCTGGAGACTGAGCACATGATCATTGCAGTCAGTGCAAATCCTGGAAAGACAGTCCTATTTCACTCCTGAGTCCCTCAATGATTACAGAGAGAATTGTCAGTGTCATCCCTGAAAACGGCCTGTAGTTGTGACACAGCAGGTCAACCTGCTGCAAGTTACAGGTTTGCATTATGCCATCTCTGAGATTGTGGATGACAAGGTTTTTAGCAAATTTGTTGGAATCTGACAGGCTCTGTGACACGGACACTTCTGCTGTGGCCATTAATAGGTAATCAAAACAATATATTACCATCACAAGAACAGGCTTTTTTTCCAAAGGAAATTAGTTTAGCTTCTAAACTATAAAATATGGGATGAACTGTAAGAGAAAGGTCTAAATGCAGTCAAATTTGATCTTGGTAAATTAAGCTTTACATGCGATATGGAAAAATTGACAATAAAATTATTTGATCATTATTCTCTAACTCCCAGTGAATTTTTGCCTAGATCACAAAAATCAACATTTAAATAAACATATGGTTATAACTTACTCAGGAAAGGACAAGGCACAGAATATCAGACATGAGGCTCACTAGGAAAAGAGTATGTTGGGAAGTTTATGTAGCACCTAGGGTGCCTTCACTATGTTGGCTCCCATAAACTATTTCAGCCAGTAACTTGGATATAGATATCTACCACGTCTGCTTATATCCAAGTGAGTGCATTTTTAAATATTTCGTTCACAGTATAAGTCTTATTCTCCTACTCCTCTAGAAATAATTTACCAGCAGAAGAAATGGGAAAAATCAACTTTTAGAAACATTTTATGAAACTTGCAACGACTCTTTCAATACATACACACCCTTCCAAAATGTTTACTTACATTGCTCCCTCAAAGCAAAAGCAGTATAAAGGATTAGCCCCAACTGTCTTTCTGCAGTATATCTCATAATTTAATTCTGATCACATCATGTTTCTCCAAAGATTCTAGTCCAAATGAGTAGAAAAAAAATTAACAGCACATACAGCCTAGTTTGAAGAGGCTGGACTCCCAAAGCATTTTAAGTCTTTGTGTGATTGCAGTATAAAAGTATGGCTCATAAGCCACAGAAATTTATAGCTTGCTTTGCTATAAATACATAACAGAGTCATCCGAGACATATTTGCTTTACAACTAAATAAGAGAGAGGCATGTCGATTTATCATTTGTGATAGAAACACTCAAATAAGAATTGTCAAAGTATTAATTAAAAAATCCATACATAAAAAGACAGACGGTGAAAGAAAGAACAAACGTAGATAATGCACAAAGCTGCTGGATTTATGAGAATACATCCCATGGGTGATGTAATTCAGGCATGGGAAAGTCTTCCTTAAGAAATCTGAAAAACCTGAAATGCCACAGTGTAGTATTTTTTTTCTGCTTGAAACTACAGTGGCTTTAGAACTGAAGTTGTAACCAGGGTTGCACTATAAACCCCTTTTAAAAAAATCCTTACTTACATACATTTAGTCACTTTTTCATTCAAATGTATAGGGTACTATAGCCAAAAACTCCAAAGCGTACGTAATATTTAAAAAAAAAAAAATCTCTTTGTTGGTATATATAGTTATAGATACTTTGATTTCTTAAATATAAGTGGCAAATCCTACATCATTCTGTCAGAAGTAACCAAGTAACCTCTCCAAACCCTCAACCTAAACAACCAGAAATATCTTTCATCTAGCAACTACGGCTATGCAAATCTTCAGCAGCTGATTCAATATAGAGGAGATTTGGCCTGATTCAGGGACCAAATCTCCAAATCTGAATCAAATTGGGAGACCAATTAAAAGCTCCAAAATGACTCGAAGCTTCCAAATTGATTCGGAAACAGATTTGGAAAAGATTTAGTGATTCGGCCATAGACCAAACAGGCAGCTAACACAGCTGCCTCCAGCTGGTAAGTCTGTTGGGGTTGGGGAAGGGGGGGATTGGGGCTGGGACAAGCTACCCAGCCTGGGTGAGGAGCATGGGACGCAGGCGTGGAAGCGGGGGCTCTGCCCTGCTGCCGGTTGCCCCCTTCCACCCGGAGTGAGTCGTGTATGCACTGCACCCCCCGCCTGCCTGGCGCCAGCTGGCAACTGGCAAAAGAGCAAAGCCTCGCTCCCAGCGCTCCTGTACCCGCATCAGTGCTGGGAGTGGGGAATCTGTACTGCTGCCGCTTGCCAGCTGGCATAGGAGAGCAGGCACTGCTGGTGCGGAGGGGCGCAGGATGTGGGCACTGCAGCCCTGGGAGTGGGAGTTATGCCCTGCTACCATTTCCACCCCATTCCACCTGGAGCAAGCTGCACCCGCATCCTATTCCCCCGCCCTGGCTGAGCAAGCGGCAGCACAACAAAGCCCCTGCTCTCAGCACTGCTGCGCCTGCATCCCACACTCTTCCCCGGCCTCCCTCCCCGAGTAACAAGCCCCCCTGCCTGGCTGGGCAGCTTGTCCCTGCCCCAATCCGTCCCTCCCCCCAAGCTCCTTCCCTCCCCACTCCCCCAACCCCAACAGACTTACCAGCTGGAGGCAGCTATGTCTGCTGCCTGTTTAGTCTATGGCCGAATTGCCAAGGCAGCGCCAAATCTTTCAGATCTGATTCAGCTGAATCAGACTGGGACAGTGATTCGAATCTCCGAATAGAATCACTGGCTTCTGAACTGGCCAAATCCGAATCCAAAGCAAATACTTCCTGCTTCGCAGAGGCCTACTAGCAACCTATATCTTAACACAGAGCCATCCAATTTCTAAGCAGCTGAAACAATGCGTCACATGAGCCACAACAGTGGGGCTGTAGTGTGAACCACAGGTCCATGGTCCAAATCCCCCCCCCCCACACACACACACACACACACTGCACTATGTGCATGGGGCAGCACCCTCATCTCCCCCATCATAACATGCAAGCCCTCACTTCACTGCAATACAGGCTCCCGCAACACAGTGGGCTGTGGCGCCCTGCACCCCTGAGGCAGGAGGGAGGAGCAGCTTAGAAACCCCAGGTACAGCAAGAGCCAGAGTGGAGCCACGTAGGGGGCCAGAGGCTGCGTATTAATTCCTTGCAGGCCACTTGCAGGCCACAGGCCATTAGACAGACAGCCCCGTCTTAACATATTATATATGCTCTAATCTCTTCCATTTTATGACATATCTCCAATATGATCACAGACCATCTGCTTCATTGCTCACATAGACCAAACAGAGCACTAAACCTACCCTTAACCCAATTTCTCACTGAACTCACAAAAGCAAAGTATACTGTAATGTACCATACATACTCCAGTCTCAGCATCTGTCCTCACCATCATCCTACTATACTTAAGAAAGTCTCTTCTATCACATCTAGACTCCCTAAGGAGCCAGAGAACTCCAGCATACAATACATCCCAAATACTCTTTTCCAAACGAGGCCAAGACCTTAGAAGGAAGACACCATTATTCATCGTTAGGCTACGGACAGTATACAAACAACACAGTACCCCACTTACAAAACTAAGGTAGTTAAACTACTGTTTTTACTAAGGATAAAAGAAAGAAGCTGAAAACAGAAAGATGTTTGTAAAATATTTTACATTCCATTTGCAGACAATAATTGAAAACATTTCCCCCAAAACTCTTATTTATTATACAAAACTGCTAACGGCACATTCCAGCTAACAGGGGACATAGTTAAGGTTATTTCAGAAACTTACATATTTTGACAAATTCAATATTTACATACTTCCCTGTTAATTATTCATTTCTATACATCTAAATGATTAAGTCTTAAACTATCTTTCCCCAATATATATTCACTATATATTTTAACTTTAGTATCCAGTAGCAATCATTACATAAAGTTAAACAACATTTTTGTATGCAATTAAATCTAGAATTCAGCACCACGACTCAAAAGAAAAAATGAACAAACCAAAAGAGTACTACGCACTTGTGTCAGGGAATATTTCTGTGTCAACTTTAAAACTCTCTTTATTTTATGAACTCCATTTTGCCTGAAACTTTCACTTTGCTCCATATTTGGTTAAGGCACAGTATCCGGAAGGGACCTCATAAGGTCATCTAGTTCAGCCTCCTGCTCAAGTCAGGATCATCCCTGACTAAACCATACCAGCCAAGTGTCTGTCCAACCTTCTCTTGAAAATTTCACTGACACAGAAGTGCAACTGAAAGCTTGTTTTGGTTTTATTTTATGGGCATTGTGCTCATGCCAAAGAACTAGAAGTAAGAGACACATCAAGAGAATGCACTGGTGCCATTTCTCCCCACCCCCACCTGCAGTGCAGGTGCATCTGGAAGCTGCCCAACCATACCAGAGCCCTCAGTACTCAATCCCAGCAAAAGCTTGGGCAGAGGCAAAGTCCTGCAGCTCTAAGGACCAAATTCAGTGGCTCCATGGATCATATGCTGCCAACCCTTGCGCTAGGCTCCAAAATATACATAACAGAACATTTTAAATGTGGTTTGAAACTGCAGTGAACAGATACACAAGCTTGTAAAAATAGTTTAAATCTGCCAGACATCATTCAAAATCAAGTACTATTTTCAACTGGTTCTGTTCTATGTATGGACACCAACCATTCTGTGATATGGGTCTGATCAGTTGCCCGGGCATCCCATACTATATTGTTCCTTACCACCCTCATGCAGCCACAGCCAAAGGCCTATGCCCTGTCTGTTTTCCTCTTCTCAGCACTTTATAATCAATGAGCTCCCTTACACCATTTGTTCAACAAAAGCTATCTTTCTAACAACCAGCTGTGTCCTCACTCCCTACGCAAACACAGCCCATCATCATGCCCCCTCGCCCTACAGACCCTGGGAACCAAAAAATTTGTTTTCAAGAACTTCTCCCACTCCCCAATTCCAGCAAAGTTACTGAATATTTTGATAATTTGCAGGCTATTGAAGTTTATTGTATTCATGTTTAAGAAACAAGGGAAAACAGAAATGTGACAATACCCCCAGCCACAGGTCATCCACCAGCTGAAAATCCTAAAGCATGGGTGCAAGCTTTCCCACCCAACTCGCTCATTGTGAGGCATTCTGGGCTGGGTGCTCACTTCCATTGCCTGGTATCAGAACCACACCGTTTCACACAATTATGAACCAGCTCCCAATCAGAGACTTTTGGGAATGATTCAATTGTCCATGTCTGCACCCTAAAGTGGTATTTTTCAAACTGGAGTACACGGCGCTTTGCCAAGAGGTACATGCCTAAATTTAAAAAATGGCAGTGCAGATTCCGATTGGTCAACACACAATGAATAATGCATTGCCATGTATTAACTTTACTACTGACAGATATATGTCAGTTGTGGGGAGAATGAGCAGCATTATTTTGCAGGCTTAAATGGTTTGAAGACAACCACTTGAAGGGCTTTGACAAACCCAGGGCTCAAGCAAAAGACAGGTGACCTCAGATGAGAAAACTACTTCAGATATTTACTGATTTCTACAGATTTGTAACACTTCTGTGCTACTTGAAAGAGTAATGTATATATTTAAGAAATGTCTTAGCTAAACCTCTGATCCATGCTTTCATAGATTTCATAGACATTAAGGCTGGAAGGGACCTCACGAGATCATCGGGTCCAGCCCCCTGCCCAAGGGGCAGGAGTTCAGCTGGGGTCAGATCACCCCAGCAAGATAAGCATCCAAGCGTTTCTTAAAGGTATCCAGAGCAGGTGCTTGCACCACTTCTGGGGAGAGTCTCTTCCAGCCTCTGGAGACTCAGACAGTAAAGAAGTTTTTCCTTATGTCTAGTCTAAAATGGTCTTCCAGCAGTCTGTGACCATTAGACCTTGTCTTTCTTACTATGTTAACTCTAAAGGGATTAACTAGAATCCAAAATCAGGTGATTTTCTGGGGAAATATGTCTAAGCAAGTTGAGGCTGAGGGATGATACATGCTGCTGCTTTAAACTACTACTGTCATGCTCACAATTGCCAGAGAGAGGTTAAGCTGCCAATCTTACTCAACAAGTGCCAAATCTAAGAAATGTGGTGGTGAAGTTGACTTGCAGCAGCCCTGCCAGTGTGCTTCAGAACCACTGAAGTTGCTATCTCGGGCATACTTCTTGGGCTCGTTCAAAGCTATGCAGCACTGAAGAGATGCAGACTAAGGCACAGGTTACAGTCTCGGGCCTAATTCTGGATTCCTTACGTGAAAAAGAAATACCAGGTACTTGGTGACCTTACCTGATGGATCTACATGATCAGTCACCATTCGCAACTAGGGCACTTAGCAGAATTAGCAATGTAATTCTTGGATCCAGTCAAAACAGGCTGGTGATATTCACTGGAATAGTAACAGACCTGGCTGTGACATCACTGCATGTGCAATAATATTCAAATTAATATTTAACCTAACTTGCCATTGTACAGAATTTAATATCAGTAATAAAGAGAGTGTAAAAGACAAAGGTTTGTTTTTCTCTCTCAAAAATAATAAAATACCTAAGTGAAATACAGTACAGTGTAGAACGTTTATGTATTCTTCAGCTCATCAACATATGCATATACAACTAGTCAAAATCTACTCTTGCAGAGGCTTTATATTACTTTTAAAATTACAGTTTAAACTGTTTTATGTCTCCACTACCCATCTTTAAAGCCATTTTTCAGCTGTCTTAAAAACAGGGTTAAAATATCAAACGGCAGCCTAATCTAAACAACAGTTAATTCTAGGATATTTTAGTTGTAAAGAGAAGCAGCACATCCTCCAAATCTCACAATTTTTTCACAAGCCTCACAATATTTAGTGTTTTTATTAAAAGCTACACCTCCTCAAGGCTTCCTTAGAAATTGTTTATAGCTTCATGGTATCAGACAAAAACCTAGAAATATGGTCCAAATATGCTCTGACAGGCTCAGAAATAAACTAATATCCTAAAGAAACAACCTGTAAATCCTGTGATTCTTTTAAAGGTTTGGCATTATCAAGATTTATTTGGTATTCAAATATGTGATATCAATAGGTTAAAGTTCTGCATAGAGACTAACTCCCAAATAAGAGGTAAACCTAAAACATCTTTTTATATCACTGTGCATGTGGTCACAGAAAATTAGAGCTGGAAGGGAACTCACAAAGCCACCTAATCCAGATCCCTGCTCAAGGCAGGATCACCCCTGAGGGAGATCCAAGTCTCTGCCTAACATGCTCTACAAATTTTTGAAGAATGGTGATTTCACCTCTCCAGGTAGTCTGTTCCTATGCTTGACCATCCTGGTAGTCAGAAAGATCCTCTTAATTGTCAACCTAATCTTCCTCTGCTGCAGCTTGAGGCCATTGCTCCTAGTTCTGCTCCCTCCAGTCACAAAGAAAAGCTCATCTCCATTCTTTCTTTAATTGCCCTTCATGATTAAGTACAGACAGTAAAAAAGGCCAAGGGTGAATCGATTCAGTCTTTGCAGGTTAGTCTAACCAGCATAGATTGAAACAATAAGCAAATAAACAGGTGTTCACTTTTCATTCCAGAAATACAGCCACATACCTGCAGCAGCCCAGGCCAGAAGCTGGAGGGGAGAAGTAATAGGGGGCACTAGAGCATGCCTCCCTGCTGGGCTGCAACAGACAGCTTGGGCCTAAGCTAGTCCACCCACCCTGCAATGGGGGGTTTGCAAGGCTTTGTTAAGTCTGACGCTGAATCCATCCAGGCTTATCTTAAACCAGTTTCGGCCATTTTTAAAGTGGTTTATATGCACTGAACTTCTGTTGCATTACATTTTTTTAAACAGTTTCCAATTATTTATACTGGTTTATTGCTGTCCCTAGCCCTGGCATTTGAAGCCTGTTTTCTCTTCTCCAGACTAAATAACATTTAGTAGGTATGTGCGTAAGTTTGCACTACCCAATCTACTATCACATGACTTACTTTAACCCACGTGATCATAAAAATTGGGTCCGACTTGGGCATGCATTTGTTGGTCCCAGAAGCCATGCCAGGAACTAGGCGAAGTGACTAATATTCACTTTGGTTTCGTCCAATTCGGGGGACAGTGATTGGAATCATCTACTGCTGAATCTCTGAATCACCCAGGCCAGGCCCATCCCCTGCCCACTCTTCCCACAGGGAGATGCCCTGCCCACCCCAGCTGCCGGTGTTTTAAAAAAAAGTCCCAACTCATTGGATGCTGCCCAGGCAATCCCTGCTTCCCCCCACTGCATGGGGGGCTCTGCACAACTCCCCAGGCCCCATTCATTGCTGCCCCACCTGCCCCAGCTCCAGCCCCTTAAGGAAAAAAACCCAAGAAAAACCCCCAGACCCACGGTTCCTGCCCAATGGGGGGTGGGACGATCCCTGGTGCCCCCGCTGCTCTGTGCTCTGTGTGTGTGGGGGGGGGGGGGCTCTTCCACAAGACCCCAAAACCTCCAAGGCTGCTGCAGGAGCCTTGAGTCCTGGGGTTTTTCTTGTTTGCTTTTTCTTAAAGGGCCAGAGCTGGGGTGGGCAGGGCAGCCATGGGGGAGCTGGGAGAGAGGGGAGTGTCGGGGGGCTCGTGGCAGAGCCCTCCACGCAGCATGGGGCAGTGGGGATCTCCTGCCCCCCTGCTCAGCAGCACCCAGTGAGTCAGGGCTTTTTTTTAAAGCACCAGGAGCTGAGGCAGGTGCAGCAGCCATGGGGGGGAGCAGGCAGAGGATGAGGCCTGGCAGGGGTCCCCCCCAGGGTCCTCTCTCCCTTCCTCGAGCCTCCCCTCCCCTACCCCTACTTACCAGCTCTGAGTCCAGCTGCAGCTCCCTGCTACAGCAGGCAGGGACTATCCGAATCAAGAATCTCCGAATCTTTTTCGAAGATTCAGAGAGCGTGAATTTGATTCAGACATTTTTATTGGTCACATGGGTCAATTCAGATTTGGAGAGTCAGCCACCGAATCGGGCCAGATCTCCTCTGAATCAAATCAGCACCCGAAGCTTCACATAGCCCTACCAGGAACCCAATCTAAATCAGGGTGGGAAAGGAGAGGACAGGATTGGGAAGGTGACAGCCGAGCCAGGGTTTTTGGCATGTCTGGGAGGTGGGTGTTAGTGTTGTTCTTCTGGGGGCTAAAAATAAACCAACCAGAGTCAGGGGTAGGAACAGCACAACCCTGGGGCTGGGGTGAGCAGCTGGGCTTTCTTAGTTACGGTTGCAAATGTTCATTAGATCAGGCTGTCCCATTCCCAATCTAACTTAGTCTACCTCCTCATGTGAACTAAGTCAGATGAGGCCAGCCATTTTTGACCTGATTTAAACCCCCAAATATCTGTACAGATCAGCACCCAGACTGACCAAACTCTCGTTCAGTCTACCTAAGTGTAATGTCTGCACTATGCCAGTGATATTGTGATATAAAGAAACAAACTTGGAAACATTTAGAAAAAGCTTATACATATGTTCTTTCCACAGAACTCCTTTAAATTAATTTAGATATTTTAAATCCTGCTAAGAGAGATCCAGTATCTCTGTTAATGGTTCCTTAGCGCAAAAGGAACAGTTAGTGGCCTGTTCATTACCTAGGGAGTGGGAAAACATCTGAAGCAAACGGACCACAATTTTCACAAACCATAGCTAAAGTTAAGCTCACAGGTAGGCCTCGTTTAAACATACAAGTCTCATTGCATCGACTACATGGGTACATTAAAACAGTACCACCCTACAACAGTGGACCCATTGTTTTAAAATGATACAAATGCTTCCACATGAGGTTGCTGTGCCATAGCAACAATGGTAAAATAACAGTTCCAAACCAGCACAGGTATACTGGTACACAAACTGCCTGCAGACCAGGCCTTAGGCTAGCATTAACAAGGAGCTACTGGGTGCTCAGCACTTTTGAATAATCAGGCTACTTTTCCATTTGTTTAAATAAGTACTTCAGCGCCTATATTTAGGCATCTATTTTTTGAAATCTTTGGAACTCTTTCAAGCAGAAATTTAAATCCAACTCGAGTCGCCTCCAGAGACACAGAAGGCCTCTAGAGTTATATCAAGTGATATTTCCTCATTACAATAGGCTGTGGGGCAAGAGACAGACAACACGAGAAAATTCAGTCCTCCCTGTCTTTGTGGAGTGAGCACATAGGATCAGTGAAGCAACTGCAGCCTTTAAAAGCATCAAGTCAGTGTAACCTCCACAGACTGGTAGGAATACTGCATTACGGACACGGGTGAATCATTTTCCTGCACCCCTATTTCACCCCTACTTCCCTATGAGGTGCATTGGCCCATAAAAGCACAATCTGGTCTTACCTGATTGTTATAGAGGAATTGGTTATTGAACGCCAATTGAGTGCGCTAACTGTATCTTATTGTATGAATTAAAATTACAGATTAAAATAAAATAAAATCCCAAATCAGAAAGCACCTAAACTTTTGAGTGTCCAAAATCACTTAAATATAAATAATGCTGATCAACTCTCCATTTTAAATGCTATCCTCATAAACAGGAAAATCATGCCTTGCTCATTCTTTTTTTTTTTTTTTATTTGGCCTCAATGGTAACCAAAATATGACCTACTTTTAGTAATGGTAAATGACTTTAAAATGCATTATTTTACCTAAACCACAATATCAATTTCAATATATGAACCTATATGACTCAACTTAATGGTTGCAGCTGACTCCTAAAAATAATGCAAACATTTCAATTGCACAGAGAATGTTACACAGAGAAGACAATTTACATACACTAATTTGGCAAAGATCGCTTTCTAAATAACAATGTTTTATGGGGGGCCATATTATATTTTTCTTTTAGTGGTTTTTTTTGACAGAAATAGATACAAGTTGTAATTTACTTGTATCCGTTTCCTACTTTACCACCGTCCAGTAAAATCATTCAAACAGCATGACAGATAAAAAGGCAATAATGAAAAGTGTTCTCAATCTTCAGAGGGCTGTAATGTGCCCTGAATACAAACAACAGTTAGGGAATAAAAAATGAAAGAAGAATAACAACCAACCAAATCCTGTTGGTGCCTACTACAGCAGACCCTAAATATATTTGAGTATCCAGCAATGAAAACATTATGCAAAAAGGTGTGCATTGATCCAATAGTCACCAAAGCTTCAGGATTGCTTTTAATTTACCTAAACAAAAAGCCGCTTTGAGAAAAATCCTTCAAGACCTTGCCAAAATCTGACTGCAGGGAACAGTGTATTTTTGTAGTTATAAAAGCAGAACAACAAAAAGATGTCAATACAAGGCCAACAGTAGCTGATAGTATCATGTCTTTCATGCAAATAACAATCTTTAATGTAATAATTAGTGTAACATAGGCAATGAAATACCTGGCAAAAGAAAACTTGATAATGGATGGTATGGAAACATCCATAATAAACTTCAAGAATAACAAACAGACCACACAAATTTACAGATTACAAGATATATGACTCTGAGAGTTAACCAAAAATATATGCATCAAGGTATGTTGTTCTCCACTAAAAAAGTGTTTTTAATTAAGGTAGTGGTCAGACTAGAAAAATCCAAAGGAAGTGTACTGGTCAAAATTTAAAACATTTATACTACAGATTTGGGACCTAATAAAAAGGGTACATATGCACTTAACTTCTAAATCAGTAAGAGTTCTGTTGTCTACAAAGGGGTAAGTGCTTAAGGACCCTTTACTGAAATTAGCCAACAGTGTTCAATTAGATGTTCTTTGTGTATCCAAAAGTCCCATAGATTTCAGTGGATGAAAAAAACCTCTTCAGGATTTTTGCTTCTGTTTTTATTTTTTAAGCAGAAATAAAACTGCCATTCACCACAAGGATTCATATTCAATGTCTGCTTCCCATACTTCAGTTATACTCTTTTAGTCACGTATATTTCACATTTATCAACAGCATACCCAGAAATAGATTCAAAATTGTAACTATTGTTAAATGCAGGGGTGCACCGATAAAGATTCTTTTGACTGGTACCAATGGCTGATTATTAACCAGCCATACCAGCTGATACCAATCCAATAGCCAATATGCAGCCCAGCAGCTTGGAGAGCAG
>NW_017728950.1:55894972-55914675 GCF_001723895.1 Crocodylus porosus | reverse complement strand
ATTGGCCTCTTCCTGGTAGGGGGGCTGAGCCAGAGCTATGCTTGGGGTGAGTGAGGCAGACAGTGGCAGTGTGGGGAGGGGGTCTACAGAGTGGATCTCCAAAAAAAAAAAAAAAAAAAAAAAAAAAATCACCATGCCCCCCACCACAAAATTCACCCTAGCCCCCCGTAACCATCCCTCCCAGCACTACTGCCACCCCCCCCACCCCAAGTGCAGACTCAACCCAGTCACCCACAATGGGAAAAGGCTGGCGTAGCCCCTAGCCCCAAGTTTGCAGTGGACAGCCTGCCCTCATCCCACACACAAATCCTGGGGGCTCATGCCCCCCATACATCCCCTGGGGGTGTGGGCACAGTGGGAAGCCACCCCCCACCCCACCCCTATGCTGCCAAGACAAGTCGCCTGCAGCTCTGTCCCGCACCCCACCCCAGCTAGGTAGGCACCTGCCCCTGCCCCACGCCACTCCCTCCCTCACTGTGGGGGGCCTCAATCTGCTCCCCTACATGCCCCTTCCCCCTGACAGACTTACCAGATGGATGCTGCTCTCCAAGCTGCTGAGCTGGATTCATGGCTGTGTACAAGCTGCGGCTGCGCACATGCACACAGCATTTATCAGTGACATTATCAGCTACACCGGCCAAAAAAAGCCAATTGCCAATAGTGTCAATTTTCCTTTTATCAGTGCCAATCCAATACGGAGCAATATATCAATACACCTCTAGTAAAATATTCTTCTTTATAACCTATTTTCTGGAACTAGTAAATGTACACCAGTCAAAAATGTCTTTTTTCACAAGGAATCCTATTAGTTGATAAATGCAGTTAGATTAAAATTATGTCACATTAGGAAATTGTCAAACAGCAATTATTTTTAAGGCAAGATGCTTAATTCATTTCACACTTTTCCACTGAAAGTCAGAAGTGACACAACAAATTTACAGTAAAGAAAAAAAAAAGTTAAGCAATTTATTGTCAGTTTTAAAAGGCAAAAAACTTCCTGACTTATTATACTTAAGGGCTACGATTGTTAAATAACTGTTTTTGACGTAGTTTGACAAATAAAAGCAGGCAAGTGAGCCTTGATACTGAAGGATTCTACTGAATATCAAACATAACTGCAATAATTACGTTATACTCCCAAATTTTATTTTTTGGACATTTATAAATATTCTTCTTTCCAAAATATATTGCTGTAGGACATCTACTGATTTTTGTTTAAATGAAAACAAACAGAACATTGCATAATTCATCTGACATCACAGAGAATATGCAAAGCTTTATGGACATTTTAAAACAGCAAGAAAAGAGGAGAGAAGGGGAGAAAGCCAACTATCTCAACAAATAATCTTACTAGTATTTCAATTAAATAAAGTAAATTTACAAAAGCAACGTGTCTGGAGGGGTCATTCAGAGGCCCATTAAAGTCAATGAAAGTTCTTTTACTGATTTCAGTGCATACTGGACAGAAGTGTTTATTAATAAAACATTACATAACCAAGCAAAAATCTGCTGGTTCCATTTTCATATGAGATACAAGATGTACAGAAAATTGATGTCTATTTTTCTTTTATCCAATGAACATTAAACCATCTCTATCATTTAAGCAGAAATGTGTTAGTTCCCTTTATTGGTAAATTCATGTTCACAGTGACTTCCTAAGCAGGAGGCTTAAAGTAAAAAGTGAACAGTTCAGAGTAAACAGGAACGTTGTAAGTTTGCTCCAAGATGACAACGTAAGTTATCAAAGCATCTTCAAATCTGAACACAAAGGTTTCCATACTAAAGTACCTATGTAAAAACAATATATACTTCTGAATGTTCTTTGGAAATGCATCCAAAGGATGCGATCCCATTCAGCAGTATGTTGTGTCAGTTCATATACCCAAATGGATTTACGCTGCTTTTAAATCACCTAGCAACTATGACTACAACCATCTTTGTCATAAGTATCTACTTGAGAAAAAAAATGTTAAAGGCTATCAAGATGAAAGAAAAAGGTACAGAAGATTGAATAAGAGTATTATGAATATAGTAATGGCTCTTTTCAACTGGAAAGGACCAGAGAAAAATGTTTTTCATCCTTAGAAGTTGGTAATATTCAAGAAATACTATTTTTAAGGGTAATGTCATCAGCAGGGAAGGAAAGTCAAGGAAATAAAACATCCTCTATTTCATAACAATATGAAACAGAGAATTCTCTTCTACATTCATTGGGTTTACACAAGAAATGAATCTGTCCCACTGTTTTTACATGTTAAAAAATTATTGGCAGAAGGCAGAGCAGGGCAGCACCTTATAGACTAACTTAGTCAGAAAAGCATTAAGATTTCATAGGCAACAGCACACTTCATCAGATACAATATGAATGCACCCGTGGAAAGCACGGGTTCTAAATAGCAGGCAATTTAAATACAAATGATAAGGTGAGAGGTCACTGCACCCAGTCTATGATCATATGGTTTACTTTAAGACAAGCAAGTACAGATAGGGAGCAGTGTATGCAGACACTAGCCAATGGCAGGAGCCATACCAGGAGCTTGGGGTGGGGAAAAGCAGCAGGCAGGACTTGGGGGGTGGGGGAAAGAGAACTAGCAGGTCCACTGGGAGTTGGAGATTCTGGAGGGCTAAAATAGCCTGGTCAGGTTGTGGGGAGAGGGTGAGAAGAGCAGTCCCAGAGCTGGGGTCAACAGCTGAGCTTTCCCAGCCCTGGGGATGGGCTCCGAAAGCATGCAGACATTCAGTAGATTGGGTAACCCATTCCTGATCCAACTTACTTCACCTCCTCAGGCAAACTAATCTAGATGGGAACCACCACTTTTTGCTCAAAGTAACCTCCCCAAACATCTAAACACATGAGCATTTAGATCAATGTAACTCTAGTTAGGTCAACTGAAATGGAAGATCTGCATGTATCCTAAGATGCTAACCTGCTCCGACTTCTACCTCTCTAAAATTTTCTGATAACACTTTAAGATGTGTCATTAGATTCAGAAGTCTAGGACAACACAATTAAAGGTTTTCAAAATAATTTCTGAAGGACAAGAAAATCTACACTCGGTTGCTAGATAAGACCACATTTACCATTTTCAAACCAACACAGTTAAGCAAACAATACTGAATACAGAAAGTTTCTGGGACATTTGAAGAAAGACATGAAAAATAAGCTGTAAACAAAAATATGAAGCTCAGTATGTGCTAAACTCATGGAGATGATTAACTACTCTTCTAATAGACTTTTTATATCAGAATTTACCTCAGTTAAACACGCTACTAAATTTGGATATCTCATCCTCTATTTAGTATCTAACAATTTCTGCCACTCTCAGAAAAAATCACTGTCATGATGGATTGTTCTACTTCTCAAACATTCAGATTCCCATCCTAAATCTATAAATATCTATTTTTAACAGTATAATACTACACATTGTGTTACTTATCTTGAAAATAAAGTAGTAAAACAGTAAAGCAGAATTCTACGATTTAACTGGGCGGGCACATCAGCAGAATGTTAGGTTTACTCACCTATCCTTGTGACTTTGCACAGATTTAAACCTATATTTGCAAGAAAGTGAAAAGAAACCTATGTGAAATTCTGGCTCAGATTAAGTCAGTGGGGTCAGCACTTCACGGGGGTCAGCATTTCACCCTTATTCTACACTGCAAAGCTCCTAACAGGATGATGCATATAATACTATTTATGTAACACGCAGCCTAAAAGCATGTGCACTTTTAAATTCAAAAGATTAGTAAACAGCTATAGAACTGACTTGTTATATTTGTCACTGTAATTAATTCTTATCCTGCAGTCAAACAAAATTGTTGCTACAGCGTATCAAAGGAAAAACAATGGGCACTCCAGATGAGTACAGCTGTGCGGTATGTGGTGCCGCAAACATGTCTGCAGTGCCCCATACCGCACAGTCAGGTATTCTCCACATGGCAAGGGCATGCTGCCCATGGATATCCAGGGTTCCAAAAAATCTGAAGAAAAAAAAAAAACAAACCAAAACAGAGCAGTGCACACATGGGCAGCATGCACCACTGAGAAGCGGAGCCAGGCACCACCTGGAAGGATCACTGTTGCTGTAACCCTGGGAAGCCCCCAGGACCCCAAGTAAGGCTGCTGGGGCCAGCACAGTACCGGCCCCAGCCTCCCCTACCACTCTTGGGGTAACTTGCTGCACATCAAAGTGTGCGTGGTATGGGCATTCCCCACGGACAAACAGCTGCAGCGCAAGGTATGCCACTGCTGCTACTTGTTCCCAGGGAATCAAACATCTGCGCTTATCTGGACGTGGCCAATACATCCATCTTTCATATTAGAAAGGTCTGGATATACATGCATTTCCATGTGAAGTGCAAAAAGAAAAGGAAAACACACTATACCATGCAGCAGATGATTATATTTTTTTCTATTCTAGCAATTTTTCTAATGCAATTGAATTGCTTAAACTACTGAGTTTCATAAATTAGCAGTGTAATGCACAACATTGGTTTATATGTTCTGAATAAAAATATTAATTAAATTTCTCTGAATTCCTTTTTCTTCCACAGTATGAGATTCCAATGCAACAGAAAAACTTGAGCACACAATTTTAAACATGTGTAGCACTATGGATTTCACAGGCACTAAAATTAAGGAATGTTTACATATTTCTAGTTAAGAATGACAGCTTTTGCTACTTGAAGCATCTGTCACTTAACCCATACAAAAGCTTGAGCAAGCCATATACATTTTTGTGGCTAGTTAACATTTTTGACACATGGGATCAGTGGGCGCTAACTCCTGCTAACCTGATTTAAATAATTAGGTGTATTCAGATATTGCAGGAGTGTCCACGTGAATAAAGTGAATGCTATTTTGCTCTCAGTTCACCATGCAAAATCCTCCACATGAGATCCATCCTCCCACACCTTCTCCTGTCAGAAAATGGTCTGGTTCACTTTAAAATAAGCCTTTTATTAATAATCAACAGAAACTGATCTTATACATATGAACATAATTTAAAATACCATACTTTGATGTTGGTATTATTAACATTAATTCTAGACATTAAAGTGTTAAATTTCAGGATTTTAGAGATGTTGATTGCCTGATTTTTATAATGTATAATGAAGTTAAGGAAAAAAAAAAAGTTAGTCTCATCTCCAATGCCCAATGGGTTTATCCAACATTAAAAAATCCAGTAGGTAATTTAGCTAATTGTACAATCTGATTATCTCTCCTATTTTAGTCATATGAAAGGATCATATGATTCAGATACAGAAAAAAGACTAAATTCCAGTCTGAGAATCGCACCAAAGGAGTGAAGAAAGATAATCTCAAGTGTGGTAGGGTGAACAACAGCTTTTGTGATGAACAGCTGATGTGACTGGATTCCAGATGGTGTTAATCTCTCTTTCCACGTGGTCAGTGTATGATCTCAGATTTACAAATATATAACTTCTCTGTATCTTCAGATCATCGTAAAAACGCAGGTCTAGAGCCATTTTCAGCAACACAAGTCATAACTAGAAATACAAAAGAAAAATTTGTGTTCCATATAGACATGTGGTGATCAATGACACAAGTCAATTAACAACACCTTCTGTAAAATGCTTTCAGATTCTGTCATCTAAACATTCAAGTATTACAATGTTGTTTAGTCTAAAAGGCATCTTGGGATTATTTCAAACTCCTCAAGAGGATGTGATCAACTCCTGGCCGCTATGAAACATAGCAGTATCTTAAAGAGGGCTGCCAGAACTAGAATACAAAAGTACTACTCTACAGTCAAGCAACAGCAGCACACCAAAGGAAAGATCATCCAGTGTCTGTCTGAAAAGTGAGAAGGCAGTGATATTTTAAAGAAATTTTAGTGGCTGATAGAGCCAGCTGAGTGCATTCATTTTTATTGCAGCAGAACTTCCAGGGAAGACATGAAAACTCGAGATCTTACCAGTTCTCCATGAACCTTGAAGATCCCCATGGCTGTTTTTGTCAAGAGGTAAGAGTTCTGACCTCCCTTCCTCCCCGACCCAACACACACACTCTCCTTTTAGCCAAAATGATAGCATAGTCTGTAAAGTTATCTATTTGGCCACTTATTTTCAGAAGCAGCTTCATTCCAACAACAAATTATTTTTTTTTTACATGCACGTTTCCCTCACTTTATGAGGGTTCTGTACATGTGAATTTGGTCGTATGTGATGACCCTTTTTATAGCTAAATTCGTTACATGCAAGCTAAATTCATCCTATGTGATCCATGTGGTGGAAGCCCATAGCCAGCTGCTTTGTGCGGTGCATTGTGGGAGTGACGTGCGACAAAATATAGTCTCCTGTGTGCATCTGTGCTCATTGTTTGTTGTCTGTGACATGGACTTCTGTAGTTGCCATCCCCATTATGGCTTCTAAGCATCCCACTATCTTATCTCCTACCCCTCTCCCTGGTCCTGAAGACCCTTCACCTCCCACTCTTCACACCAACTAAACCTTCACCACCACCCTGTGCTTGTGTGTACTGTCTGTTGTTGGTGAGTACCAAAATTGTCTTGTAAAAGTGGTAGAAATGGGTCTGGGTCTTGGAACATATTCTTATTTGTTACATTGTAAAGTGGGTTCCCTAAATGCTAATTTGAGTTCTACACCGTTTTCTGGGAATGCACGGACAACGTCAAGAAGGGAAACCTGTACAAGGGGTCACTATTTAATAGCTTCAGCTTGGCTGGGAGCACCCTTCAGTACCACCTGAATGCATGCCCTTACATTTTTGCTTGCATATTTTGTGACAGGGTTTGCAGCGTTACCTAGAATACATGTCTCTGAAACATCATTGCTTGACCATAGCGTATTACAAGCTAGTATCAGCATGTTGCAACAAAATAGCACGTGCTTTGGACACACGTCATTAAATGTTGCAGTTTTTTTGCTTTTTAAAAAGTGTAAAAATTGATGAAAAAGCAATAATAAGTTGATTTTATGGCTGGTAAAACTCTAAGAGTTTCTTATACATGTTCTAATAGTATGGTATCTTGGAATGGCTATCAACAGACTGAAGACCTTCTTGGTAGCATTCAAACCAAATTCACCTAGCAAGTCTTTACATGGCTAAATCTACTAGTACAAATGTCTTTCAAAATATCCGTAGAGTTTGGGGTGAAAGAGGTTTGGAAAGGGCCCACAATACTCTAAAAAAATAAACTCAGGGGTACTACAGGAGGCAGTGATGTCTGCTAGAGTCAATATTTTAAGGGACCCACGTAACTTGTTGACCCTTTCAGCTGTAAGTCCTAAAGAAACTCTGCATTCTTCCAATGCACAAAAATCTACCCCTGGAAGGAGCTTTGTAAGGAAAAATTACTCACCAGGAATTCAGTTTGTTGCACTCTCTCATCTCCCATTCTATACATAATATCAGAAAATTGGCATTATGGCACTATTTAACAGGAAATTAAGAGAAGAACAGTGGAAGGTAGAGTACTTGTAAAGAAGGGTGCATCCTCTCACACAGTTTGAATACCTTCCTATGGAGTCAGGGAAGAAGTTCCTTTTAATTCATGAAAGAAGTGCAACAGTTATGTCTCTCTAACTTTTCTGTTTTATTAAAGAAATCAAGAATTCAATGCTCTTCAAGGCCAGAACACTGATGACTAGCAAACAAATGCAATAGGACTAAGAGAGTGGAAATTAAGTCAACTGAGAAGAGGTCTGCAAGACACCTGGAAAAACAAGATCTGAGTGACTGCTTTGTCCTATCTAACCTGCATACAGTCCAGGAAGATCAAAGAAATCTGGAAGACAGAGCACCAACCTCATTTGCCAAAACAAGAAGAAGCAACTCCAGGCAAGGGGCCAGCAGCCAGAGCGCAGATTTTGAGCAGCATAATACTGGATATGGAGCCAAGCTGTATCATTCCTTCTCACTGGCAAAAAACAGACACCTCCAAGATTGGCTCCTTTCTCTGGGACAGAGAGCACAGAGGAACAAGGGATACCCAGTTTTTTTCTAGTACAAAAACCAGAAGAACCTAACAGAAGAGGGGAAAACATATGGGGCATGCAGGCTTTCTGACAAATATAGTTCACCAGTATTAAAATGCTAAGGCCAACTCACCATTTTGCATACAAACAAATGTTCAAATGACACAGAATCCCACCTCTAACTTTGGAGTACTTGTTCTGTTGGATCCTAGGTAAATCATACAACTGCTCAGCACCTTCTTATCCACAAAGTGACAACAGCACTTACCAAACTCATAACACTTCTGAGGTTTAGCTCAACAAGGCTTGCAATACTCTTAGAACATAAGGCTACAAGTCCCTACCATAAGAAGCACCTGTTAATTATCGGTCACTCAGGACATGTCATAAATAAAGGCAGTTATCATATCTGCAATACTGGACAATCACAGCGAAGGATGAAAGGTGAGAGAAATACTAGGTATTACTTTGAAGTTAGGTAACAAATGAGAACTTAATTCCCCAAAATTCTGTGGCTTTCAGAAGGTAGACAAGGTTCTTTGGGCAAATGTGATATCTTTTAAAAGACCAACTAAGTAGTTGAAAAATGTTCTTTACAAGCTTGCGGGTACAAACACCCTTCCTTCAGACAGAGGGAGAATCTACAGTTCTAATGTGCTCTCTAGGATGGGATAGAAGGATACTGGCTTCTATCTAGGGGAGCACAATACAAGTGTAGACTCTCCCTCGGCCTGAAGAAGGATGTTTGTACCTGAAAGCTTGCCAAGAACATTTTTTTCAACTATTTAGTTGGTCTAATAAAAGATATTTTATTTGCCCATAGAACCTTGTCTGCCTATGTCCTTAAACCAACACAGCTACAACCAACACCCCTGAAACATGGTTGGCTATCAGAAGGTACCTTGAAAACCAGCATTTTCATACTCCAAGGTGCTCTTGACAGAAAGCTGTTTAAAGGTGAACATCCAATTATCATCTTTTCTATGCAAAAGTCTCTCAGAAGTAAACAGATAATCAGAATGACCTCTCGTGCAAAAAAGGCTCCAGATGACTACAGGGCAATGGCTGCTTAAAAGCCAGAGTTATCTGAACAACATGCTAAGTGAAGGTAATGCTGGTGCAAAAGTAAGCCAGGATATAAGTGGAAATGAACAGCCTGTTCACTCTGAAGCAAGAGCAACAGGGTATCAGAATGGGAATTAAGGGGCTCTAAGGTATCTCCATGGTGCAGCACTAAAGGAGGTCCATGGACATAGTCGTTCAGAGGAGACTGCTATACCAAAACAGACCTTTCTCTGCTGCATTCCCTTCTTCACTGCAGAGAACCTACTGTTGTAGGAAAGCATCGGGGAAAAGCAGAAAAGAATGCAGGAGGGAAACCTGCCACTAAGAGGAGAAAAAAGGGAATGATTAGCAGTGATTAGCCTGGCCAGAAACACAGAAACCCTTAAAGAATGAATAACTAACTTGATATCAACCTGGATTAATCAAATCTAAAATCAGTTAACAAAGTCAAGTGAATGCCTGCTCATGTTCACAGCACAACTCCAGAGCTGGAAAAGCCCAGCCACTCACCACAGCCTCAGAGCTGCACTGGTCCTACTCTTCCTCAATCCTGCAATACTGGGCAACCCAACCCTTCCCCACCCCACCAACAGGTGAGTTACCTCAGGCTGCCCATGCCACCCCTGGCAGCAGCCAACACCTGCATGTACTGCTTCCAGTTTAGGTTTGGGCAGTTAAAGTAAGCCACCTAAACCTAAATCGGGTCCCATGAATGCTTGTTTGCACCCTAAGAGTACACATTAATACTCTTTGCTTTGTTAAGTGATGACGTCTAAAACTTCGCTTTGTCCAACAGCCACGTTTGGACATGAATAGAGACTCTGGTCCCTGGTTATAAACCCCACCCTAGTACACGAGGAACAAACTAAAGTCTCTAATGAAATGAAAAATCCTAGAACTTGTTTCCTACATACCATTATCTGGTGAGCAAAGACAAAATGTGCATGCTCATGGGGCTAGCAAATAACAAAGTATTAGACAGAAAGGAAAGAGTCCAAGAACAGCTCTATGCCCTCTGAGATGTTGAAGACAGTTAAGGAACTTAGTCCTGCAAGGTAATTTCTACAGTTGTAGCAGTGTATCTAATATTAATTTTTTAAATCAAACGCCAAAGAAATAATAGACCAGGGAGCTGCACTCACAGCTGCTGAGAGTTAACATAATACAGAAAGGATCTAACAATGAGCAACAACAGCTGCTTTGGAGAGAAACCTACTGGTAGAGCCCTGGCAGCTGAGGTCATGACAGAGGGGCTTTACAGAACTGAAGATGTAACTGTCCAACATCCCCTTAAGATCCTGCACAAGGGGTAGCAGGCAAGGCAAAAGTCTTTCCTGTATCTTGCTAAGGTGGCTCCTTTCTTGGCCCTGAGGACAAAAAGGTCATTGGGCTTGCGCCAATCAGTGGAAAAGTGGGGGTGGGGGACATATGCCACCTCACAAGGAGGAATCCCCTTCACAGGGGAAAATCTAGCATTGTGTCAAAGATTGGGTTGCATTAGTAGGAGACCACTGAGGGTATGTACAAGTGTTAGGTTCAGCTTAACCTAACCAAGGTTAGATCAATCTAAATGTCCAGGCATGCAGACACTTTGCAAGACTTAACTCATCCAAAAAAAAAGATGTAGTTGATCTAAGTTAGTTCACTCAGAAGGTGAACTAACTTGATATCAACCTGGATTAACCAAATCTAAAATCAGTTAACAAAGTCAAGTGAATGCCTGCTCATGTTCACAGCACAATTCCAGAGCTGGAAAAGCCCAGCCACTCACCACAGCCTCAGAGCTGCACTGGTCCTACTCTTCCTCAACCCTGATGGCATTATTCTTAACTCACTAACTACATCCTGCAATACTGGGCAACCCAACCCTTCCCCACCCCACCAACAAGTGAGTTACCTCAGGCTGCCCATGCCACCCCTGGCAGCAGCCAACACCTGCATGTACCGCTTCCAGTTCAGGTTTGGGCAGTTAAAGCAAGCCACCTAAACCTAAATCAGGTCCCATGAATGCTTGTTTGCACTCTAAGAGTACACATTAGTACTCTTTGCTTTGTTAAGCGATGACGTCTAAAACTTTGCTTTGTCCAACAGCCACATTTCATTTCTTAGAGCTTGAATGCCTTCAGAGTCCATAGTAAAGTCTCAAACAGACATTATCAACAGCATCCTAGAAGGAAAAGGGAGCACAGGCTAGGAGAACTAAGTTCCCCAGAAAACTGAAGTTCTTCTTCTCCCTGCCACAATAAGCATAAGGGAAGGAGTAAGTAGCTTATGTATTAATTTGAGAGGTGTAATGTATGGCTACCACACTGATAGTTATGTAAATGTTTGTTATATTCATCATCATTACAAAATACTATTCTCCTCCTACAACTGAAGCATTCTACATACATGTCCCCACACGCCACACACATGCCTTTAGGGAGGAGTTATTTAAAAAATGGAAAGAAATTCCATCTTCAGTCTGCAGAGGCCATGCAAGAGAACCTAGTATAGCCCTAAAGTAACAATAACTTCTATAGGCTGCATGATCCCCACTACAACTACTAGGAGCAAGTAAGAGAGTAGCATTGCTCAATATAAGGGAGCTTGGTGCACGAGAGTTTTGCTTTCAAAGCAGTTGTGCAGTTATTTTAATGATTTGCATTATTTTTGGAAATCATTATTTTGAGTAAGGTTACCTTTGTGTATATTATTAAACCTAGCCCCTGAAGATGTTAGTCCAGCATATACTCATTGCAAGTAGCCTTCTGGGAACTCAGCAGTCCAGTCCTCCATCAGATACAGCACTAAGTACTGAAGATATACACATCTCCTTTTGTCATATATACAGTGTTTATAGGCACTGACCATTTAGCTCAAATCTCCGTAGCAACTCCCAGACTATCTGAAAACGTGTCTATGAAGCCTGCTTTCAGTGTTTTACAGACATTTTACCATATTTAAAATTAAACAAGGTTGCTGTTAGTCTTTTAACATAGGTATGCTTAGTCTTGTGGCTATTAATTTAATATCTTCTTACTTTACAGAAATGACGATCCCTTCCGTAACAGCTACATGATGTATTTAATGGGTAACAAGGTTACTATCTACAAATCACTATGAATCTTCAAGTGACCATTTAAGGCAATATTTGAGAATGTTTTATAAGCAATTTGTAGATTTTCCTCAGTGACTGGAAAAACGTACATGGAATATAAACTCTCCTCCGATTAATAAAGTAGCTTTAGTTAGTGTCATCAATATCGTTAGTCTACACAAGATGTTTTTAATGTTATATTGTATCCTTCATATGCCATATCTTAGGAAAATATTCCAGGTTTCTTATGTAAGGCACAAATAATTTTCCAGATCAAACAAGATTAGCAACATAATTTTGTTCTTCATAAAATTTTGTTAATCAAAATACATCATTGGCTTGTTTAAATGGTAACTTGAGAAATGCTATTCTTCTCAAAATAGGTTAAAAATGAAAAACTTAATCAAGTAACCCATCTGTTATTTATAGTAAAATTAATTGGTAAACAGTGAATATTTATTATTTAAAATGCTTCACTTTAATTGATGACAGTTTTCCAAATAAAAAGTTGCTGGCAAGCTGCCAATAAAGTAGAACACATAGCTGGTTGGCACAGTTCCATTTCTTGATGGACCCAATGCTCTAAAATTATTCCTGATGGATATATATCTTTATCAAAATGCTTCCAATTCCTTCCCTTGTAGGACACTATAAAATAGCTAGTCATTTTGTTTCTGCACAAAGATATTTGTGTTGAACTGTTTCTAAGATTTTGTAAAAGAAAAGCTACACTCGTAAGCATGGGTGCTAAAGGCCTTGACCCAAAGGCCACTGATGTCAGAGGCAGACTGTCCAAAGATTTAAATAGGTTTTTGGTTCTGTCCCCTTATATGGGCTCTTTATATAAGCTCCCCATTAAAGGTCTTTTCATGCTGTGTGTTGTGAAATTACATTAAGCCAATAAAAATGCATTCATATAACAATGCAGAAAGCATAGGCTGTTGGCAGCTAATATTTAAAGTCTATCCTTAAACCAACACCTCAGACTGGATATGGCCAAGATATCCCAATGGTCTGTCTTTACATATCACATTGCACAGAAGGTACACTAATCAAGGGGGAATAAACAATGGATTTTTTAGCTTTTTAACATCAATCGATATAAACTGTTATTTATCTTTTCTAAAAAAAGTAAACTAGAACAGAACCTTAAATGGACTATTTCCTCAGGATAACTTGATAATATTTTAAACCATCTTTCAAACAACGGAGGTACCAGAATAGGTCAAGAGTATGAATCTCTCTTATATTAACTAATTTTGCTGATAAACTTTAAAATCCAATGCAACACAAAACCTAAATAAAGTATATTACAGCATTTACTGCATATTAGGTTAAACTTCTCTATGCTTATCTGTTAGAAAACCCAAAATTCTGCTAACTAAAGATGTTTTTAATATCCACAAGTCTACTCAATCCTTTTATTTCTAAAATGAATGGTTTTCCAATGATATTGGAATATTAGCTCAGTACTGCATGTGTCAAGTCTAATTTTTCCTGAGAAATGCTACTGGTTAAGTTGGCATAGAGACAGAAGGCTGTAAATTCCTATCTTCCATCAGTACTCTTGACCTCAGAGCAAACCCCACAACTGGCTACAGGCATTCAACATCCATCATTGCTCCTGAAACCTAATCTTTCAGGGAAGGACAGCTGCACTGGCCAGCAGTTAAGCAGCTTTCTAAGATACACTATCATCCTAAACAAAAAATACCAAAAAACTGCAAAAGAACAAAAAACCCACACATACCACTTCCTGTTCTACTTTCTGGCCAATGTTTCTGCAGCCATTCATCATGCTGTAGATTTTCCAAGTTCATTATTTTTCATTTAAATGTTGAGCCAAAACACTAATCTGAAGTCTATTTTTTTTTATAAAAAGAAATGGAATATATTTGTTTATTCAAATATTTCAACCCACTGAGGTCCCCTTGTAGTTTTCAGGAATTCTGCACTGACACTGGGGATAGTAGCAGGCCACATATTTGTGGTTCCAAATTGCTAACATATTTAAAACAGGACTTAGAGAAAATACAGTGTACAACACATATTTGATATATTTGTTGTTCAAAGAGCTGAAAATGTAAGAGGAAAGATTCTAGTCCTTCATTTATAAACTGCTTCTCTCTACAAAAAACCCGTTCAGTCTGGAAGTAAATCCCAGGGTTGCATGGGAGAATCTCTTCCCTTTATAAAAACAACAAATGGTACAATATTTTCCAAAAATAAATTAACAGCTTTATAACTATATACATGCACATGTAAAAAAATCATCTTGCATTTACATGCTAAAATACATGACACTCGTTTCTATATGGGAAATTCTTCTTTTAGCATGAGGCCAATCAAAAATAACTAGAGTATAGAATGTGCCAAATATCTTTTTGTAAATTTTTGTAAAAGCACTAATGTCCTAATTTTCTCGTAATAAAATAAAATAAATCAGCCTCCCTTAACTTTAAAAAAGAAAATGTGCTGCTTTTTACCAGAACAGGCAAAAATGTCATTTCTTCATTCTGAATGTTTGCAGCCACCCAGCCGCAAAAAACAATAATAAAGAAATGCCATTCTCTCAATTCCATATATACAAATTACAATTACCCTTGGTAAAACTGCATTAAAAGATACAGCCTAAGGACAGTTAAAAAATACAATTAAGAATTTCTTGATTCAATCCCCATTATAAGCCAGGCAGAGTTACAGAGTTCAAACTCAGCAAACAATTGTATTCTAAAGGTCAGAAAGCCACTCATATTGTTATCAGAATGTCTGTGTATTTCCAGTCACTGGGCCCAAACAATTAACATAAAGCCAGACTCCAGAAGGAGGTGGGTAAAAACAGTGAAGGAGCCAAGTTAAGCAACTCAAATCAAAAGAGAATAGTAAAGCTATGCATTTCTTTTGCAAATAGACATCTCCAAATGTGGGAAGAGAGCTATATGAAGGAAAATGAGCACATTTGTCTCATTTAGGTCCCTTTAACTTGGTATTCTAACCTAGTAGTTATCATAAATTAGCTGATTCTATGTCTAAAAAGCCAAAAATGTTACGTATCACTTACTAAATTCTAACTTATAGAAACGCTAACAGCTATAAACCAAAAATCACCACACTTGCCAGCTCAATTTTATATACTACATTTACTATACTGCTTTTGAAGAAAATACGTATCAAGTAACTAAAAGAATATGCAATTAGTTCTGCTGTTATTAAAGAATAGGATTATGAGTAGCTGCAAAACAGTAAAGCAATTTGCTATACAAATGGAGAAAGATTGAAAGAATTACTGGAGATGCTAGAAAACGCCACTAGCATTGACAAATAAAAAGAGTTGCACACAGTATGAAGGTGAAGTGAGGAATGTCCTCCAATGTAATAAATCAAAAAGAAGAACAGTTTTAGTGCAAGAACCTAAAATCTGATCATTTTTAGTGAACCAGTAAGAGGAGAAGTGTATTGTATGCTCAGAACATTGCTAAATATTGAAAGTGTAACACACACACACACACGCACACACACAATATCGCTGTTGGGGAATTCAGACAGAGGTGCACACATGAAGTTTAATTTTGTGAATTTGTTATAGCAACTCTATATATTACATCTTAGTTTTTCTCCCTATTCTTATGCCTTTTTATGAGAATTATGTTACAATGCTCAAGTAGGGAATACCGTTAACTTGCAAAGTCTTTGAGTCCAAGGGAAGTAGAGATTGCATATACTTAGAAGTGTAGATTTGGACTAAAACTGAGCTGACCAAAAAAAGAACAGAGCATGTATTTGAATGGTCATATGATGAAGAATTAAAAGAACCCCAGAAAAAGAGAAATCATTTTTACAAAACAAGGTTTTCAATACTGAGAGAATTCTTTGATCAATTACGTTACACAGGATCATGTTTTTTTGAATCTTAAATCAGTTTTTTTTCCATTTATTTTAGCTATTCAACCCACATGTGAGACCGTGGATGTATGATGCTTCAATGTATGTTACCAATCACCAATTACAGCCAACTGACAACAGAGGGAGGTTATGGCTTTGGAAAACAGATCTTGAACTTAGCCTGTATAATAGTAGACATACAGCTCTACGAATGCACAGCAGCTTAAACAACAAGTGAAGCTTGTTGAAAGGAATTTACAGGCAAAACACTCACAAGCAATCTTTTTCTACATCATCAGATTTCCTCAGTAGATGTGTTATACAGGAGCACTCGGTGTAGTAGATCAGAGAGAGAAATAGCTCTTCCCTTTTGCTCCTACTTGGTAAATCATTGATAATATATGAAGGAATATTTTTAAACACTGATTCTGCTCTAGGCTGCCAGTTGCCATTGCGCATTCATAAGTAGCTTCATGTAAAACCCTTCCCAAACAAATCAAAGGCCAGAAGTATTAAAAAAATAAAGAAAATCCACAGCAAATGTGAAAGTTGGGAGTCTTCATAGAACAGATTATAAAATATATGAGCTACATGGTGCCAACAGCTTCAAAACAACAAATCACGATGTGGCATCATACTTAAAAATTCATGGCACAATACAGATGTTTTGAAATCAACATCTATACCTTTTTCTCTGTTTGAAAAACATGAAAAAAACTCAGAGAGAAAGATGATGGGTCATGTACGCAACTGAACCTTTATGTGCAATTAGTTCTACTACTGTTTTCAGTGCAAATATATTAGATCCCAATAGTGAGCATTTCAGGAGATAGAGACTCAATCTATCAATACATTCTATAACTTTTAGCCTTGAGCATATATTTACGTTTTAAGAAGTCTTATTTAGTCAGCTTCATTATGCCACGGTTATAATTGATATGCATACACACAAGGATGCCATTTTACTGGAAATGAAAGGTCGATAAATAATTGTAACAATTATACTTTGGAACAAGTCAAAAAGCCTTTCGTGAGAACTAGCCACCCATACCACACAATATGACAAAAAGTCAACTGCCTTTAAATGTAAACCATTGAAAAAAATGTACTTAGTACAGTCACATTGTGCTTCCATTACATGACCTTACAATACCCTGCTTTAACTTTGAAATCCTTTTAAATATAGAATTGTCCAATAGTTTGATAAATCAAGTTCATTTTGAAGGAAATTCAATATGCAAATGTTTCAGCTGTGCTCTTTTACAAATTGTCTGCCCTGTCAGTTTGAAAAACTGAAAATCAACATAGGAACAGTGTAAGTATGCTTGACCTTATTGCCTAATGTCTATCAAGAATGCCACGGTTGGTCGATTTTAAATTTGTGAAACTGACACTCAAAAATGTATAGTGCATCTTCAGCCCAGATCCCGTAAGTGCTGACTATACTCTAGCCACAGCCTCGGAATCTCTGCACTTGCGAACTTACACAGCACTTACAAAGCTAGTTTAAATACACCATCCATCTATGTCTGTTCCTTCCTTAGAGTAATCCTGTTTAGTTTATCTTTTAACCCTCCACTTGCACTGAACAGCACCATCACTAATCTAATAGAGGAAACGTACAAGCAACAAATCTTTTTTTCTCAGCTTATAGTAGGTGAGAAACCTAGAGAAGAATGTTGAAAACGGATTTAGCTCAAAATTATCACCTCTCAGGCAGCATCCTTCCTCAACCACAACAGTAGCAAGGCAGCCAATAGCCCTGGATACAACATCAGGTGATGGGGGGGGGGGAGGAGAAAAGGGAGGGGATGATAAAACATATAAATAATGTTAGCCCTCTAATTTGTCGGTAATGAACCACAGGTAGCTATCCTTTTGACAAGTTACCTGTGTAAAAAAATGCTCTTCTAGTAAAAAAGAGTTAGCATATGCTAGGTACTGGTATTTGCTGTGTAAGAGTAGTGTATACAGGCCCCTAGTGGTTTAGCAGACATAGCAGCAGATGAAGGGGGATCCCTAGTCTTTAGCCTGTGCAGTTGTAGTCCCTGAATTATTTCAATGCAGGAATGAGGGGTGACCTTAAAATGAAAGCTGCATCCCTGACTAAATTTTAAATTAATTAAAAACAGAACCCCAGCACTGTTTTCAGAAACCTCCACTTCAAACTAAATACTGTGTTTGTTACCATTTCCCATGTAGTGTACTGACACAACTGACGTGCAAGTTACATAACAGCCACAATAGCCTGTTTAATTCATATCACTCTTTATTATTCATTAAGGAGTAATATGCCTGTTAATACTAAAAGCAGATTTTCCAACACAGACCTTAAAACCTAGGAGCTCAGAGACAGTTTTCCCTTTCAAAAGCCATTCCTAGCAGCTTGGCATAGCACACACAAACCACAATGAATTTCTCAGTGCCTTCTTAGAGTGGAAGTCTTCTACTTAGCTGAAGCTCTCAGTGCTTAAAGTGGATATACACAAGCCATACATCATTTCTGCATAGAGAGAAACCTAAATATATTCCACCATATCACCACAAGTGACAAAACTCAAATTGGGAAGTGACTACTCCCAAAAGTCTCCAATTAAATCCCTCTCCTTTCTCAAGCAAAAGCTGCACCACCTAGTACTTTGAAAATCCCATGCCGCCACATTTGCGCCTTTTAGCTATTTTAACTGGTCAAATTTGACAGCAGAATTTATGAAACTGACCGGTTTGTCAAAGTCACACTTCAAAAATACAATAATAGCTGATCCCAGGGGACTGAATCTAACGGAACTGTCACAAAATTGCCAGCTACAGAGAGATGCAAGTACATGGGGGGGGGGTGTCTCTTGTTCAGAGTTGCTCTCTTGAATAACACTAGGGATAGATGCTTTGCTGTTTCCAAACCCCAATACATTGTCTTCTAAACCCCTTTTCTTTCCAGAATGGAAAGGAGCGACTCTTCTAGCTCTTCGGAAAAAAAATTACAAAACACCTCACCCTACTCTGGTTCTTCGCCTCTCTCTCTCAAAAAAAAAAAAAAAAAAAAAAATCAGTCTTGATGTTACAGAAGTTGCCTGGGCTGGTGCAGACAGATGGCAAGGAAGAGGTCATGGGTGAAAGGGTGAACACAACTTTCCAGGCGGAATTCTAGGTTTCAAACCTCAGACAAGGTGATGGGAGGCTAGAAACCTCTTCTCCCCCCTCCTCACCATCCCCCTGCAGCTAGGAGATGCCAAAGCAAATCAGTGTCTCAAGGACTGAGCTGAAATACTGCCCTGAGGCGAGCTCTGAAGCACCACGGAAGCAAGGAACCTTGCCTGTTCTGGGCGGAGGTGGACAGAAGCAGCCCTCTGCCTGTGTCAAGAAACATTTGGTGTGCATGGGGGGAGAAACCCACCTCTTCTAGGTGGCACAAAGGCCGGCCAAAGGGGATGTGGGCTCAGCAGACAGCCTCAGAAAGCACCGAGGAGAAAGAGGGCAATGGTAATCCTCCTGCAGCCCAGAGAATACAACTGAAGAAGGAAGCAGCTGTGGCCTGGGGGGAGGAGGACGGCGAGCTGGGGAGGGGGGAAGAAGTTTTGCTGGACAAACGCGCGAGCTCCATTGGCGCCGGGTCCTCGCCGGGCCCTGGCCCTGGCCCTGGCCCGGAGGCGCGACGCTCGCCCGCATGCATGTGTGCGCCTGGGCACCGGCCCGGGCAGGCATTACCTGGCCATGC
>NW_017728950.1:55880627-55894872 GCF_001723895.1 Crocodylus porosus | reverse complement strand
TATATATATATATATGTGTGTATATATCAATATCAGCATGCATGTGTATATATAGGCATGTGTGTGCGCACATGTATATATTTTTATATGTGTGTATGTGTGTGCATACACATGTACACTTGGGCGTGTATATTCATATGTATGCATGTGTGCACACATGTATGTGTGTGTATATGCAGGTGTGCATATATATAGATGCATGTGTGTATATGAATAAATATGCATGTGTGCGTGAGGACACACACCCACACCCCAGATTCAGGTTCCAGATCTGGTGCTTATTTACATCCCATGCAACTTGGGTGAAATCAGTGAAGTTGCATGGAATGTAAATCACTGAAAAAACTGGGTCAAATTCCGCAACAGACTGGAAAGTATGGATAGACCAGCAATCATGAAAAGCTATGGGTACCTAAGCACTTAAGAACATCCCAGTAAAGGTCTATTTGCTTTTTTAGGTGTCTAAATAACTTTAAACATTTGGAGGTTAGGCTTTGTGTCTCACTGCCTCATCTGTAAAATGGGGCTAATAAAACATCCTTATCACAGGGTGGAATAGTAAATCTATGCATGTCAAGGATTCTGAATTGCTCAGGTGCTAAAGTGATAAGAGCCCCATAACTACCATAATCAGATAAATCCTACAAGCATTTACTCTTGTGAGGTTTCTCATTTGCTCCCCAAAAGATACTTTTGTGTGTAAGTATGAACAAAACAGGGGTCTACTTGTCTATTTTTATAGCATTGACCTGTTGTAGATAGCCCCTTTAATTGGGCTGTCAGAGTCCTGTTCTGTAATGAACTTCCTGTAACCACAGATGTTCACCTATGCAGGATCAGGCTTACCATTGCGGGGTAGGGAAGGATTTCATTTATCCTCCCTGTAATATTTTTAATTTGTTTTTTAATATATTATTTCACTTTGGGGAATATAGTGCTACACAGTTTTAATGCTACTCCGGATAAAAACCAAGACACACTTTGTTGTCCTCCCAATAAACTGTCTCCTTTTTGACACACACCCAGCTGCACCATGAAAAATGATCCAAAGAATGGTTTTACACTTAAAGGAGCATTGCATCATTCAAAATACCAAATTACTTTAATAGTTGTAGTACAAAAAGAGGTAAATAAAGGGCATATGGCATGGAGGACTATTTTGCATCCTGTTGAATGGTAAGGAGACTTTTTTAATTACGTTAAAGGGGAGAATTTAATTTTATATTTTTAAAGAATACAGTTATGGAAGAAAAAATTCGAAGTCTACTTGTGCTCAAATGGACTCTAGTATCTGCAAGCTTCTTGGCTTATTCTAAATAACGTGAGTCAATAAGTATTTGAAGTTTTACTATAAATATCCAGTGGCCTGACAATTTTCATTAGAACACCTTTTTAATTTATAGGATGCATAGGATCACAGTTCAGTGCTCTTTGTGCTGTGATCCTGGAATAACACTGAAAAATTGATCAGCAATCACGTGCTCCTTATGAATTCTTAGAGTAGCACCATTTGCATGCGAGTTTTGAGATTAAGGTTAACCTTCCGCAAAGCTTGGTATTACATGAGCTTCTATGGCTCCTCTCTCTTTCTTGTCAACATTATAAGTAAAAAAAAAAGTGTTTCCTTCTCTACAAGTCATCAAAACTAGGTCTACCTAAACATTTTCATTTCTCAGATTTGTTCTGATTTGTTCAGTAATTCTGATGTAAAAAACAGAGGAGGAAATGAAGATGAATCCAGTGAAACACGAAAAGTCTATGTTCGCTTTTGCTCCAAGGTGAATTAGCACTTGGTATGTTATCAGCATAAATAGTACAATAATTCAGGAGTTATTATTGTATATATTATCTTATTCTGCTTTTATAAGTTACTTTGTCTTTGAATAACTAACAGAATAAGCTATAAGCTACCCTGAACCTCTTTTGGGAAGGGTGGCATAGAACTCTAATAAATTCATGCACGCTATACTCTGTTATTCCTATGGCACGGATAGGCCATTTTTCTCCAAATAGTTGAATACTTGAGGGTCATAATTCATAGTATTATGAGCTAACTTTTAAAGTGAAAAAAGCATTTTTTCTCAGAATATTTAAAGAAGCACAAATGTAATGCTCTATTATGGTCACTTTGTACAGTTTGTTGCCAAAATTACAATAATACATTACTGTAATGCTAGCACAGTATTGAACTGGAAGAATATATCAAAGCTTTGAAATGTTTCTTATAAAAATGCCAAACAACCTTTAATTGCCATCATGCAAGGTACATAGATATCGCATCCTCTTAATTAGTTTAGTACTAACGATATTATTTCATTAACAAATTTCTTAGGGTTTAACGTAGCTCTTTCTTTTATTTATAGCATTAAAATTATGCATGAGATATACACTCACATTTTATACAAATGCATACTCATATTTTTTCCATTTTCGTATTTATCTAACAAGCAGTTAGACCATCTTCACAGATACTTAATAAGAAGAGCAAGAGAGATGTAAAATGAGATTTTAAACTTTAAATATAGCAAGCGAGGACCAGAGCTAGGAAAGAGAAAATCATCTTTTGTCCTAGCTGCCATTTAGGGGGAAAATTCTGCATTTTGCAGTCACAGAACTCTCATTGACTTTAAGTGGAATTTTTCTCAATACAAGCACATAGAAAGTACCCCCTCCTATCATTTTCATGCTGCAATCCCTTTCAGTTTATGCACTAGGTAGCACGTTATTTCATTTAGGATTAATAGTGTACAGTGTTATTTTCCCCGTAGGTGTTCTACCCGAGACTTTGGCCTGCAACTGTGACAAACGAACATCTCCCCCAGACTCTTTAGTACACTGGGATGTTCCACTAACAACTGGAATCAGCCCAATCAAAATGGAACATTGGGTCATGTTCAAAGATCAAGAAGCAGTAGGAGGAGGAACCAGAAAAGATACTCTGTACTTACTTCTCTCATTTTTTGTTGTTGTGTGTGTTATGATAACCGTATATTACCATTATTTATAATTAATATATGACAAGCTGTCGGCTGAAATCTAACAGGTGATTTGTCACAAAGCTCCATTAATGCATATATTAGGCACTGGGTTTATAAGTGATAAGGGGAAACATTCCTTGAGTTGCTGCACTGATACTTGGGGGAAAAAAAGTTCATTTATAAGCCACAAGTCTTTGTGGGCTCCATTATTAAAGACAATAAAACACTACTAGACAAGTAAATACATGTGTTGCCAGTAAACAAAAATACTTGCAGCCAACACACCTGGGGTATGCATATTTTTAAGTGCTAATTCAGTATCTCAACAGACCTACTCAGTGCTTATCTTTTAAACTTTCATGATTCCTATAAATCTTTCAAGTGATAAACCTTTGGTAAGAGACAAAGATGTCTGGAGAAGAAAGTGATAACAGGTATAATTATTTTTTACTATTATTTTTGCCTGGTTTGCTATTTTTATTTGAGCTCTTTCTGATAAAGAACTTTAAAAAAAAGAAAAGAGCAAGAAGTCTTCAGGAAACTAGTAATTAATCATACACTACATGGAAATCTACAGGGACTTGGGGCTGATGAAGCAGGATCAGTTTTATTAGACTGCACTATAGTATGTGCTACAAACTGGAAACAAGAGTATACCCAGCAAAAGCTGTAAATAAGGTTTTTGGACAGCAAAGATTGCTTTGTCTTCTCACTACTTCTGACATACTTCAGTAGTAGAACTCTGTTGAACAATTTTAAAAGGATATATTTGAAATTGAAAACAAATTTTGGTGGGCTTATATTTCTATTTACATATTTTTCATACATATATCTTTATTTGCAACAGGTCAATATTGAGATTTGCTTTAAATTCATACGAGTCACTACCATAAACAAAGGATTATTTTTCTTCCTGGTCTTTAACACAAATCCTGTGCTTTATGGAAAGAATGCATCCCCCCCCCCCCCATTTTAATGACAATCAACAGTGGCCAAAGTCAAGACCAGAATATCACAACAGTTGTTAGGATCAAGTGAAGGAATACAGGCTCTAAAAAAGTAGTTATTATGGATAGCTCTACTTTTTTCCTTTGCCTTTTTCTTTAACTCACCCAGTCTCTTGCAGTCATATGAATCAATTAATTATTTGTTTTACCTTATAATACAGTAGTACCTAGGAATACCAAAGAACATGGTAACAGTCAAATGGAGAGGAAAACAGAGACAGTGAAGATTGAAGCATTTCAGCGAGTAACAGCACAGATAAATATATATATGGTCAGAAGGACAGGGTTATGCCAAGTAAGCAGAAATTGTTTGTTTCCCAACAAACTTAAAATTCAGAACCCCAGGTGGATCTGAACTTCATATCAAGCCTTTACCACTACCATGAGCTGACCAAACCCTAGAGCGGAACACACTTAAAAGGAAAGTTTATATATGGCAGTTGTGGCCTTTACAGCTTCTTCACAGAAAAAGAAAAAGATCAATCAATCTGAAAAATTATATTTAAAAAAGATGTAAATTGCACAGCCAAGGACAAGGTAAAGATGCAGCTTTAGCACTGATGTTCTTAACTTGTGCTAAAATTTTGCTCCTGATTAAGCAGTTGTTTTCCTATTTACATTCATAGTGTATGCCAGAAAGTGTGGAATAATGAGATAGACTCACACTTGTTAGAATCCTAAAGTCACTATATTGGCCTTTCATTATTTTCTTCCAGTATATCCTTTCAGGTCAGCTGATGAAGCAACTCTTTGGTCACTCAAAGAACTGTGCATGAAAACACTACACACACACAAAGGTCCAGATATCTGCAATTTTTTTGCCGTGTTACCTATCACTAGGAAGTAGCCTGCTTTGCATAGTATAACAAATGTATGCATGAAATAAACATAAAGGTCAGTTTACAGGCATATCCAGAACAGCTGAAGGCATTGTGGCAGCAAGGTGTGCTGTCAGGGAGGCAATCTGTGTTTCTTTTCTGACCTTGATCCCTTGTTTCTTAAGCCTGGGAGTGCTATGCAAGCAGTATAATCTATCTTTTGGGGGAGAGGGGGGTTTCTCATTCTTTTCAAGAAACCCTCTCCTCTTGCTAATGAACTAAAGAAACATAGGCAGGCACCAGCAGAAACAGCGTCTTGTTATTATTTCCCATTTCCACTGTGACATGGAACCCTTAAGCATGGAGCAGGTTGAAACAAAGGAAGGATACAACAAGAAATTTGTCCTTAACTCTCAAGGGAAATAGATTCATTTTTAAAAGTCAATAATGCCTCAGCAAGACTAAGCAAAACTTTAACAGACTAAAGCATTACATTCTTGTAATATCCTAAATATTTTTCTTCAAAGGGTCAGGTGTTTTTGCTTGCTTATACAAAGAGCTTGAAAACAACAATAGAATTGGACCCCTTCTCCAGATGACCATTTTGAATTCATCTCAGGATGGTTTACATTTGAAAACTCTTGCCTTCTTACATAACTAAGTGTGAAATGAGTCAGAAGGTCACAGACCAATTTCAAACAGACAAGTGTCCCTTTTACAAAAATGCACATCAAAATTGGGACACAGTGGCAGTCTCAGGAAAGGTAAGAAGCTGAACTACTTTCACTCCTCCAAGTGTTTTCTCAGTCATGACTGAGCCATGTTGATAAGTCAGCCTTAGGGAAATGAATGACTGAAGACTTCAGTTTATATTGCCGTCAACCCAGTACTTTTAATTAGCATTACATTCATGTTAGTTAGCTAAAAAATATAATGTGGCCTGTACATTGATTCTGAGACCACTAGGGAACATTTTTATGCTATTGTTTAAACCAGTGCTGTCCAAATTCTGAGTGGCTGGCAGCTACAATGCCCCCAGCCAGATGCTGTGTGACCAGCACATACCCCAAGTACATGTCTTGTGGGCTGCACAGTGCATTCTTCCTCTCCACCACATTACAGACGGGGCTTGAGCCATGATCCTTAACTTTACGATGTGGACTTACCACGCCATGAAGGCTTCCTGCATGAGCACAGCACCCGCCCCCCCCCCCCCCCCGCCAATAGGGCATCCTCATAGGGTACTGTGGGTGACTGTCATTTGTGTCCACCAGTGCTTCCTCACTGGGGGTGGAATCCCCCCCCATAAGCCTCTCACCCATGGACTCCTTCCAACCTGCAGCCCTTGCCCTGTCACCCTGCCCTCGGGAGCAGAGATAGGCAGCAGAAGCCCGAGGAAGGAAGAGGAGCCTAGGGATTCCAGCGGCAGCAGCAGGAGAACGAAGTAGGAAGTAGTGCCCTGACCTGGCCCCTGACTTGGGCTGCACATTAACCAATCTAGCGGGTGGGCCAGATGCAGCTCACGGACCATCAGTTGAACAGTGCTGACTTACACTCACCTACATAATTAGGCTACAAAGAGTTTTTCATGTTGATCCTGTGCATCTAATAGTGGTTTGTATAACTTTTCTGTCATTTCAGCTTACTTTTCCTCTTTTCACTCCACTGTTGTTTGCTGGTTTACAGTCCATTCAAGCCCATCGCACATTGAATCTGATTCCCCATTGGTCCGCCCGCAGCCAATCTTGCCCATGGGGGGGAAAGGGGGTCCCCCATGACCAATCACATTGGCCAGGAAGCAGCTGTGGTGCTCCTGGAAGTGTCTGTGGCACTTCCACTCCTCAGCTGGCACTCGCAGTATGCCTGCCCTCCCATCGCCTAAGCGAGGAGCACAGCCTGTCATGGGGCGCACCAGCGCTCTCAGGGGGTCCACGTGTACCCCCTATATGCCACCACTGAAGGGTGCAGTATCAAGTCCTTTTGAGAAATGCTGTGTATTTTCCACACACCAAAAGGTGTTAAAACCATACTGACCAAACAAATGTACCAAATAATTTCTGTAAAAAAAATTTTCTTTGACAATTCAATTAAAACAGAAATTAGGGCTTCAAAAATAATCTGTAATTTTAGCCAAATAAATTATACATGAAAAAGGAATGGAAAGATTAAATCTGCCTTACTGAATCCAATTTATTAGCAGAGTTTGGGTGCCAAATCTTTTATGTTACAATGTTGAAAAGTACTTTTCTACATTAAACACCCCTCTGCTAGGAAAATCATATATTAGTCACAGTTTTTCAGTTGGAGGATTTATTTTTCAACACGGGAAACAACTTCTCAGAATCCGTGTTAAAAAAAAAACCCCCACACTCATCGTAAACCTAAGCAGATGTCTTTTTAGGAAGGAGTTAGAGTTCAAAACAGTTCCGTATGAGGTTTTAGCTGTATGTTAGAACTCCAACAAACTGTTAAGAGCTGATGGAAATTAAACTCCTTAGAGTCTAAGCCTGGAAATTTATTGCTTTTTGCTTGGTTGGCTCCCTCTTCATAGGCATAGAAAAGGCATTTCCTACTTTGACACAAAGGTCCTGGTAAGTGGAGTCAATTCACCCCAAAAGTTTAGTGGGCTCCTGAGACACTTTGCTACAGTGCTTCAGACTGTCCTTTTCAGTGCAACCACCAAAAGACTACAACCTAAATTACTTTCTGTTTAACCTAAGACAGACTACCTGGCCACTTGCTTTGGTCTCCTTTTGCTGCAGCAATAGTTAGACAAGCTCCAGAGTGTTTGTCCTGCCAGTCCAATACTTTCCACATAAAATCTTGTAAGTGATGTTCTGCTTACTTTTCAAATGTTTCCCTAATGTTTCCTGGGCAACTCCGTTCTCCTCCTTCTTCAGGTGCTATCTTCCAATATATCTACCCCCTGTTCTTCTTTTTTGCCTGTCCAAATTGCCACTGGACCTAGCATGCAGGGTCTCCAAAATCCTTCAGTCTTTTCCTCCATAAACATTTCCCTTGCTTGTCCCCTTAAGGGGGAAAGGTAAAGGACAAAGTACTGTTGCATATGGTGTCTAGTTGTTCCATGTTCCAGTCAGGACCTTCTGATTCTGGAGACCCCCCGGGGCAAACAGCTGAGCCATCTGCAGGCTAAAGCAAAAGCTATACACCAGGCACATCCCTGATAGCAATAGCTGTAATTCTAGCTTCCTCATAGTTATTAAATACAATAGTTCAATAGTTAACTGGCAACATGCAATAGTGTAACTCGGCTGGTTAGGAAGGGGACCAGAAATGTCCTCAACCCCACAGAATCCATACCCCAGCAACAAGAGCAGCCCCATGGCTTACCCATGCCAGGAACTCCAAAACAACCGCTAGCTACTGCTGCTGCTTTAAGAGCAACAGCTGGGGCTGGCAGAGCGTGTGGCCACAGTAACAGAAGCTCAGCCAGGGCTTGTTTAGGAGTTCCTGGCATGGCTAAGATTTCTGCAGTCCTCCCTCCCCCACCTCCCTTGCTGTCAGAGCCTGCATGTCCTCCCACCCTTGGAACTGCACCCTGCCCCAGCTCTCCCACAGGGTTTGCCCAGGGTGCTAACTCTGCTTATTAAGTCTCTGGCAACACGTAGTAGTGGAAAGAATTGCTTTCTCTACAACTAGTCAAAAATTTATTCAAGGTTAAATAAGGCAAGTCTTAGAAACAGCTGAGATGCACCTATATTTTTCTGAAGCTATTTGGATTTTGTTCTTCAGCATCTCAGCTTGCAGAAATGCTACCTTATCTGCTGTGATTGGGAAGAAATTATTGGAAGTGTAAACCAACTGTAACCAATGCAAAAATACCGAGTCTAGGAACAAAATAGGTCTTGGACCTGCAAGCATATCATTCAAGCAAGACAGATGTGTTAAGTCAGGTACTCAGGTATGCGAGTTGAAACATCAGCAGTATTAACTACAAAATGAATTGCAAATGATGTGGTAAGTAATGTAATACTTCCTGCTAGAACTAGTAAAAGAAAGCACCATGCAGCTTGAGACCAGTACAGTCCATGCACCTCTTAAAGCCCCAGATAAGGAGAACCAAACTCAAGCAGCCTGGAGTAACTCACAGCAGAAGCACATACAATCGTATTTTGAACATCTGTACAAGCAGTAGTGAAAAACACCTCATTACAGGGACTCACGTGGGCACAACTTATTTTATGGGTGCTGCTTGAAACAGTGTCACAGTCTTTTTCTCTGCGATCTGATATTCAAGAAGAATCCATTAAATCCATTGCTTTCATAGAAGCAATACCACTGGCTTCAATAGGTAAGAAAGTAGGATCTGACATTTGGGCTGGGAGGTTTTATAATGCTAAGAAGAATTAAATAGCTTAAAGTGGGGCCCAACCTGTTTGGTAGGCATGCCACAAATTAGCCCTGCGGTGTCTCTCCGAGCCCCTTAATCTGCCCAATCTGCTGCTCTTTTTTCTGCTCCCAGCCTGATTTGTTCCTGTCCTTTCTACCTCCTTCCCTGAGCTCCCTATTAAATTTTCTGCTTAACTTTCTCCTTCCTGCCCTATCTGCTACTCTTCTGTCTCTCTCATCCTTGATCTTTAAGGAAGGGGAATTATGAAATATCAAAAGGTAGAGTGCTCACTTCACATGTGAGAGGTACCAGGATTGATGCCTGCATTCTCCAGTCCCTTTCTGAATGTCTATCTTGCTGGGGTGATCTGACCCCAGCTGACTTCCTGCACCTTGGGCAGGGGGCTGGACCCAATGATCTTGTGAAGTCCCTTTCAGCCTTAGTGTCCATGAAATCAATGAAATCTACTGAATCTGGTTCCACTTGTGGTACCCGTGCTGCAGATTGGCCACTTCTGTGCCCTCCACCAGTGGTTCTTAACCTGTTCAGGATCAGGGCACCCCAACTCCATTTATTTGAACATGGGAGCACACCTGGCTGAGAACCACTGCTGGTGCTGCCTCAGCTTACCTAAGTGCTTTTCACCTGGGTTCTGCTGCCTCCAGATGAAAAGGCACCATGGGCCTGCTGCACAGCTACTTCAGGAAGGGCTGTATCATGTACATGTGCTCCTCCTGTACTAGGTCTCTTATTAGCCTCAAGCTGCATTGTGCTGTGTAACCCTACCTGCATCCCCCACTCTCCTCCCAGAAACAGAAGCAGGTGGGACAGTACCACTCAGGTCTAAGCACAGGGGACACTGGACTGGGAAGTGCTGCACTCTCTGATTAGAGTGCCCTAATGCAGGGGGAATAGGCAAGGCAGTTTTACCTGGCTGCTGCTGAAGCACCCAGAGTGCTGCAGGACCCCAGTTGAGAACCACTGCTCTACAGGAGGCAAATGAACATGCTGTTAAAAGTAGAAACTATGTTGAAAATCCTGTATTGTAAACATCTAAGAAACATATACATGCATACTATTTCCCATAGCCTGAAGCTAAGAAATTTACGCAAAAGGGGAACACAGTAGCGACTACTGCCATTCAAGGAAAAAACAATCAAAATGTAACATAATAATGAAAATAGCCACAAACATATATATCAGCATTTTATGCATATCACTTTTTCAGGCTTCACCTGGCAGATACGTATAAATCAGTCTGCTGAACATGTACTAAAACAGTAAGCTATGGCAAGCTCATGTTGGTACATCTGCCCCCAGATATGATCTAAAAAAAATCATCTAGTACAATGCAAACTTATGAAAATCAGAAGAGATACAATCCATGAGTGCAAACAGATTAACAGACTGTTTAAAGAACATGAGCAAAAGGTATTCCACCTAAAAAATAAAGTAATTATAACAAACGATATTATCTGAGTGTGTGTCTAATTCTAGTTATAATATTCCTGCTCCTCAGTGTTCTCAACTGAGGAAAAAAGAGAAGCATCTAAAAGGAAAAAATTTAAAAGGAGAAAATGACAATAGGCTCTGTGGCTCAAAAATGCTCCCAGTTCTTCAGAATGTACATTTCTAGTGCTATGGTGAACACAGAATTTGATTTTCCTTTCCCCTGAGTGAAAGTAAAAGTAACTGTACCGAAACACATGGAATTACATCAATGGAAAACTCATGCAGATAGGAATCAAGACTCTTTCAGCTGAGACAATTTCTTCCACAGTTATGTGCCTCAAACAATTCTCTGCACTCCCAAAATGCACACATACACCCTACCTGTAAATGCACATCCAAACACTAAGCTGTCAGATACAGTGGGCCTGTATCTCCTCTTAATTACACTGATTTTATAACTGTGTAACTCCACTGATTGACTTAATAGTTTTGTTTCTGATTTGCACTGGTGTAAAAGAAGGATGATCAGATTAGATAAAGAGTACACACTATATATTGCTTGTATTTTCTTGAATTTGTTTAATTAATGTTTTGTATGCTAATTTATATCAGAACATTTTATTCCCAGACAGTTTCTTCCCATCAGTAACCTTCTGCGTGGTCATGAGATGATGGGATCAACAAAATAGGTACGCAGACTTGGGAATCCTGAGTGTGGTATATTCCTCAGTAAAATAACTGAAAGTCTTCCTAGCAGTGTTATGAAAAAGACCTATTAAATGAGAAGCTATATTACTTAAGTTTCTTACTCTCTCAATATTCACAGCTGCCAAAATTAGAAACAATTTTTCTGTCTAAAATATTCAGCCTATAGAAACTAGAGAACTGGACTGAACTGGTATAATTACAAAACTAAAAACAATGTATTAGACTATGTTCTTTTAACAATTCCTTTTAAGTCACATGCCTTCATACCCTTGATCCTGAAAACTTCATGCTGCCAGGTTCCTGCAGCTATGTGGAACCCCCTAACTTCAGTAGTATCTTGAGTGGCAGAGGGGTCCACCCATACTGAATAGTGTGCCGGATCAGGGCTTAAATTGTAAACACCTGGGGTAGGGACAATATCCATGTTTGTATAACATCCAATAGAACATGACTCTAATCTGGTCAGGGCCTCTTGCTGATATAGCAATCTCTAGGGACAGAAAGTCATGACAATAGATGAACAGATTTTAACAGTACATTGCTGCAATCATCCTGCACATTTTCTTTAAAAAATGCCCCTTTATTTCTAGTATGAATTTGTTTAGCTTCATCTTCTGCTGTGCCTTTGTCCACGTGAATTAAAAGCCATCATTTCCCCTTCTCTCTCGAAGCACTTATAGACTGTGATCAAGTCACCCTTTAAGTTTGATTTAAATAGTTTAGACTCCGTAAGCCCTTCATTGTAAGGCAGGGTTTTCAATACTTTGATCATGCTCATGGTTGTTAGAATTATTTTCTGATTTTGCAATACCTATATGGAAGTGGACACCAAAACCGGGCACAATAGTCCGCTAGCAACTGGTCCACTGACCAATACAGATCAGTAAAATATCTCCACTCCTACTGGATATCCTTACTTGTGTATCCTTACATTTTGGCCACAGTCTCACACTGAAAGCCTAATATTCCACAATGATCCCTAAACCTTTTTCAGAGTTTACAGTTTCCCAGGACAGAATCCTTTGTTCCTAGATGTATAGCTTTACAGCTGGCTGCTATGAAACACATATTATTTCTCTGTCCCTGGTTTACCAAGTGATCCAGATTGCTCTATATCAGTGACTCATCCATTTCATTATTTACCACTCCTCTACTCCCTGTAATGCAAATCTCTAGAGAAATTCTGCTATAAAGCAAACAAGCAGACAGAAAGTAGCCAGTTATGCTGAGAGAATGCTCACAGCACTGGCATCTATTTCCTTTCACACTGTGCTAGCTTCAGTCTGTCAGCCAGAGGGGACAGAGCATCTGGCTCCAATGACAGTGCTAATGCTCCCAGTACCATACTTGCGCACAAAAAGTACAAGGACCATTGCTGATTTTGACTCTGGGCAACAATTCAAGGTGGGGAGAAAGTGCTTCTTATGCCATGTGCCCTGCCTTGTGTGTACAGGGCACAATGAAAACCTTAAGCAGGCATATAGCATTATCTACATCCACGCTCCTATGCACTCCTCCTGTTAGTATCTAAAAGCAAAGTGAAATGAAATTGTAAAAAAAATGACTGAAGTGGAAATGGCATAATACAGATGTTGTTATTTTGACTCTCAGTTATACCACAGTGCACAATACCATTCCTATTTATATGGTATGTATATTAAGGCATAGAAAGCATTTGCTTAAGTATATGTATTTTCCATCTATACATCTGGCTGCTGCAAATTAGCCAGTTGTTATAAAAATAGTCAAAAAAATAGAGTCACTATGGCTTTTGCTCTATTTAAAATAATGAACCACAGTAGCCATATTTGCTAAAGAAGCCTCTTTCCCACATCTTGCCCAGAGAGCCTAAATAGCCACTGAAAATGATGTGAAATGGTGGAACTTTTGAATAATAACTAATTTCACAACAGAGGACATCTAAGGAAGATTTAGGAAAATAATAAAATCATGCAATTTTTGCCATTATCACAAGTGCTGGCAATTGAGCAGCTGTATTTTATAGCTGGCGATAGATATTTTGGTTAAAAGAATAATAAATTCAGAAGGAACAATTCAAGCGGGCCTGTGATAAAAGGTTTGCAGAAACGTGAGAGTGCCGGAGGTTTGTTTTGTCCTTTTGGAATGTATTCTTACCACCAAGTGGGAAGCACCATTTCCATTATCACCAAATGGAAAATAGTATCTCCCCTGGCTCTCTATCAAAATCTTAGTGATTATCTACCACTCCCCCACAGTTTACACAGGCTTAATTTCCTTTTCCCCCACATAAATTCCTTACAAGAGCAATATACATGCTTTACAGGAGCATGTTTTACGAAAGTCCGCGGATTCTTCAGAGCTCTCAGCACTTCATAAGATCCAGTTGGTCAACACAGCAGTGATAACTTAACATCTTTTTAGGAAAATTCTATAAATATAGAGCAAACTTTACATTTGCAATCCCCTTTTAAATGTTCCTCTGCTACAGTGTTGCAGGATAATAATTCCTTTGCAATATGTCTCCAAGAATGTGGAGCTTTGTTGTCCTGGTTAAAGGTTTCAGTATTCGCTTTTGGCAGAGCACAAATCCATGAAACATTCACTGGTGTATCATTCTACATTAGTAGACAGTATCCAGTTAAATCTGGGAAATTCACTTGCAGAAATAACTTAGAACATGTTGTGCTATTTATTGATCAGAAGAAAATTGCAGCAAATGACCCAGGTCAACATTTCAAGCAACTGTTTATTTTCAGGATGTTATTAACAAACCAAAGCATGTTTGTAAATATCATCTTGACACCATCAAGTTCAATTGCATATCTAAAAAGGCACGTACAATAAATGCTTTAAAAATGTCTTATATTTTGGCTTGTTTTTCTTTTTTGAATTGATTTGTAATTATCTAAATCAGAAATAGAAGCATAAACCTGGGCCCTGGTCCAAAGA
>NW_017728950.1:55854002-55880142 GCF_001723895.1 Crocodylus porosus | reverse complement strand
ACCTGTTCTGTGCACATAGTGGTATTCCAAGAAAGACCTCTGAAAACTTAAATACAAGGGGATGCCTTCATGGTATGGTATACCTTGGATTAAGGAGCCAATGTCCTTAAGGAAGGAGTGTCATCCTTAGCGCTAAGGACTAAATTTCCAGATGTTTGCACCTGCATTGAACTTGTGATATTTTTTATGAAGATTGGATTAATATGAGCCTGAATCCTAGATCAAAGTGGTCGAATGCAGACTGCAAGAGAGGGTTAGTTGAGACCAAATTTTAGATACATTTCTTTGAAATATAAGGTCAAAGGTTACCTTGAGTCTACCAGGTTCACATACTTAAACGGCACCCAGTTTCCGTAGTCTGGCTTTGACTACTCATCTTAGAAATTCAGATATCTGATTCACACGTAGGGTGACTGGAGTGGCCATTGGTGTAAATGCAAAACAGCACTTAAATTCACATATTTGGAAAAGTAGCAAGCCCCCTAACCATTGTGCCACAAAGCTCCACTCTTTGAAGAACAAAGCCCAAATGTCTCTGGCATTTTTGTTTTAAATCAGCATCTGGAAAGCAGTAATATATGTATTTTTAAAACTGAATTCTATTGAATAAAGAGAAAAGGCACCCTGGATTGGTGAGGGATATAGCATATACTTTCATAAATAAGAGGGAGATTACTAACCCAGATGGAGGAATGTCATGCATAACTATGTAAGTAAGAATAAATCCCATATCCCAGAGCAATCCTAGGATGTGTTTTGTCTATACACAACTATAAAGCTATCCAGTAAGAGCTAGCAGTAACATTTACAGCGATTGTACAAACACCAGCATTATTAATGGGAAATGTTTTAGAGATAAACCAGGGATTTTCATTTTCTACAAAGTTAGTTCTCCTTATAGGCCTTCAGTTTTTCCACTTATCTGAGGTAATCAGCAGCCATCTGTTTGTTGGATTTTCTCTCTTGTGATGATGATGATGTGGTACAGTGCTCAATCACATTTGAAGTAATGCTTTTAATACCATTATTTTTATTCAGTAAAATTTCAGCTGCACAAAGATTACTATTACTATTTCATCTGCAGGTGGATATCTGAAGTAATATTATTACTGACTGGGATAAAACAAACAGTGCTCCACTTTACCTTGCGTTTTCCTATTAGTCATCAGAGATCCTCTGTTATTAACTCAATGGCATAAAGTGAAGCAATAATACAATCTGTATAATAATGAGCCTATTTGAACTACACCAAGAAAAGTCAGATACTTTCATAACGTTTCATAGATTGCAAAAGAAGAACAGTGTTTACTTCTACTTTCCAGGCTTCTTCTTAGAGCACCAAGAGATTTGAGCATGAACTCTCCATTGACCCAGATGTATTGAAGAAGAGATTACAACTAGCAATTCCTAAGAGATAATGCAACAGCATTAGTGTGAGTTACTGGGTAATTACTGGAGCCTAGTGAATATTGGAAAAAAGCAGTCATTCAGATTTTTATATACAATTAAGTAAAGTGATCTGCATCTGTGTTCCTATCTCTGCCTGTTTCTGCAAATATTCTTACACTGTGAGCATGTTTACCTGCAGGAATGCTCACAGATAAATGCTGCAAATATTGGAGAATATTCATGGAGAGAGTTCTGAAAGACAAAGCATGTGTGTCAGCATCAGAAACCTAATTCAAGAAACTACACTCATTCAGAACAGTTCCGACACAGATAGACTATGACCGGTTCTTGCACAGGTACACAGTGACAGGGAGCTTCTTACACTGAGTATCCCACACAAATGTCACTCACATTTATAGTTTCTGTGTTCTGGGGTGTACACCACAATTTGTTTTGTCTAGTTCTTGATGGGATGCACACTGCACCACAAATAATGGGGTCAGAGTTGCCAACCCATTTTTTTTTTTTTTTTACTAACAATCTACAAACTTTTTACTGCTAACATATGGCTTTACTGACACGTGTTTTACATCATGTAAATGTAACTCTTCTACCAGGCCCTGAACAAGGGACAGGTTGAAATTTAGAGGTTTCACATCAACCATAGCTTAAAAAGTTTGGTTGTCAATAAAAAGTTTGCAGCCTACCTCCCAGCAAGTTGGTGCAAGCTGATAACCTTGCAGGCCGCAGACTTTTGCCCTGGCTTTGGCTATAGTGGCTGGGATTTTGCTGGAAGTGCCACTGGGGCTGCCAGCATGAGGGCTCAGGAGCAGCATGTGGGAACCTGAAAAAGGGAATGCGACTCTCTAATCATTTTGCATTTTACACCCCTGCTGAACACCTACCCTCTGCCTACTTCCAAAATGTTTGATATAGTCAGAAAGTTCTCAGTTCCATTACATAAGTCTTTTAAATGCTTGGCAAATACTAAAGACAAACTCACATTACAATCAGCACGTTGCCTGTTAGACTTGCATTTTGAAGTTATATTAGCTGCATTTTGTAAGTAGACAAACTGGGTATTGTTCAGTAATGTTTCTTGTTAATGTACCAGTTGTTAACTATTTTAAGCTCTAATTATATATTTTCATATAATAAAGTGCTGTGCTCCTTTAGAGTATACCAGTTTGATATCATTTTTCCCTCTGCTTCTTTTCTATACAGAACTAACCAAATTTAAAACCTGTTTTTGGATAAATCCACCTGTAATCAAAGAAAACACTCAGGATTTAAGACACTGGGACCAAGCAGAGCATTGGACCCATCACTTCTACTCCTAAAGTTTGGAAAATATTAAAATTATTTCAAGAAGCAAAATCCTCATTCCAGTTTTCACAGTTTAAAGCTTCTTTTGCCAAAGTTTTGTACAAGGCAGAAACAAAAGAATGTGATAATCTCTCCCCTTAACCCTTTTTATCTACAAGCTTACATAATCATGTCTGAAGAGATTACTATAAATCATTTTGTACTTGTAAAAAAGTTGTTATTGATCTTTCCTCTTAAATACAAATTTTGTACATTTTGTGTCAGCTTGCTCAAAACATTGCCATGGCATTTCTTTATCCATTTCATTTCTATCACAGATTACAGCATTTCTGTTGATCATCTGAAATTTCACCTCCCCAGCCAAAAAGATGGATTCTATTTACAGAGATACGTCATTTTCAAAGAAAACAGGAAATATATTTTGAAAGAATAACGTACCCTTAGATATTTTTTTATGTCCTTATGACTTTTATACTGAATTCTAGCAATACAAAATATATGTACAAAATGAACTGTATTGTCTAGGTAGCTCAATTATTAATTCCATTTTATTATAGCGATGCTAATACAGAATTCAGCTTTTCCTACCATGAAAGTAAAATAAAAATATGCTAATATTTAGAATCTTTATAGGACTCAACTAAATGTTTATAATATGTACCATTTTTATGTCAGCATTTTAAATAAAAATAGAAGTTAACTGAAAGAGGCTGTCCAACTCCTAATTCTGAAAAATCACCGTTTTCCCTGCTACAGTATGTGGAAAGCAAGACCCATCCACCTTCTTGCTCTCAATACAAAATGAAGATCTTGTAGTAGACAACTAGACAATACCTTAACTCAGGGAAACTGTTCATTGTCAACTAATCAACGGAGAAGAAAAATCTTTTTGAGATACCATGTATCCTAGTTAACAGAATAAAAATATTCTGCTCTTCTTTTACCTTTCATTATATATGAAAAAAACTATTAGCCACCATTAATAGGATGGTGCCTAGGTATTTGAATCAGCAGTATAACATGAAATGTTGGTACTCAGGAGCCATATATAACCCTTCATTCACATGAACAGTTCTCAGTAAGATTCATGGAACAACTGGAAGTGAATATACAATTATCATTAAAAAGCTAAGGAAATACAGACTAGATCAAAGTACTATAAGTACATACATAACTGGTTGGATCATTAGTCTCAACAAGTAGTCATCAACAGCTCAATGTCTAGTTGGGAGGAGTTATCAAGTGGGGTTCTCCAGGGGTCTGTCCTGGGTCTGGTATTGCTTAATACCTTCATTAATTATTTGGACAATGGTATCAAGTACATTTTTAGCAAATTTGTGGATGACACAAAGTTGGGTGGAGTTCAGATACTTCGGAGGGCAAAGTAGGATCCAGAATGAGTTGGATAGACTGGAAAAGTGATCCACAACCAGATGAGATTCAACAAGGGCACATGCAAAGTCTTATACTTACGACGCACCAGCTTGAGACTTATTTCATTGTGCAGTGTCTCTCACCTGAGATAAGCTAACTTAAGAGAAGTAAACTGAATATAAAAATTCAGCTTAACTTTGCAGTGAAGGCACATGGTTTGATTTATCACTGAAACACTTTCTAGGAGTGGGGTTAATGCTAGAAGCTATGATAATCTAAATGGAATGTAAAACCAATTGCTTTAAATGAACATCTCAGACTCTTTTTTTTTCAAAAGTAGAGGTGTATTCTTGGGTGTATTGGTTAGAATCATATTACATATTTATTCCTACATAATTTCCCCATGTCATTTCAGTTGAGTCATACATTTTTGTTTTTCTGTCTCAAACTCTAAGAATTGTTCCCTTTACTTAGATAGGGTTGAATTTCAGTGGTGGCTCAAGACAGTAAATCACACACACAACTCTTTTGATTCCATTGTGACTGTCCATCTGGGTGAGAACTAAGGAGTGAGCCCTTAGTATGGAAAATTTCTTAGGTCTCTAAGGATTTGAGGGTAAAACACTTATTACAGTCAATGTAAAACAGTTTTGTGAGTAATGGAGTGGGCACAAGAATACAATTTGAAGGATATATTTAATAATTAAAAAGATTAGGTGAAACTTCTGTGAATTATAAAACATGTTCAGTAAGTTTCACAGTACTCTTAATAGAATGAAGTATATCATTTTTAAAAAGTCAGTGAATCACACAAGCCTTTGTAAAACATGTTTTTTCTTTTAAACAAAAAACTGATTATCATGAAGACTTTAACACCTTGAGTGTAATATCTTTTTACCAGAATCACTCTAGTTTATTAACAATTTTGGATATTAAGCACTTGTTTTAGTTTTTTGCCAAGTAAAAGGTAGCACAAAAGAAAAAAATGAACACACTTGATAAATCAGAAACCTATCAAAATGATCTGACTGCCCCTTGTTACACTGATTAGGTTCATTTGTCCCTGGCATAGACTCAAAATGTGTCTAAAATCTGTTGATAAACCAGAAGGCTCACTGTAAGATTATAATTCATGTCAAGTCATCAGATTTCTAAAGTGAAGAATATTTTAAAAAGATAGAAGTGGAGACTGGTAAGGTTTCTGGTGGAGGGAGATACATAAAAAGACAGTCAAGAACATATATACTAGGAAAACATCAGGTAATTCCTTGCAGAAATAATAAAAATGGACTAAGAAATTAGTTTAATGCACTTTGATGGAAAGAAAAAGAAAGAACTGCAAGTGACATAGGACTTAAGTTTAAAAAAATAAATCAAAATCGAATTCCTGAAAAGAACTTTAAAAAATCCTGCTCTGTGGCTTTAATTTTCTATAGATTGTGGGTCTACACCAAAAAAACCCTCAATTTATTCAGCCCATTTCTAAAAACTATAAACAAGTATTTAATAAGTAAAGGCTTGACAAATAATTTCGGAGATCCACAAGATACTATAAAACAGAAAGCTGCTAAACAGCCCTTATTAGTTCTGTGCATTGGCATTCATGTGAAATCTGGTTAATATCTGCTGCCCCCTGTAGTTTACTCTTACACGGCTTCTGTAAAATCAAGCAAGGAGAGCTAGTTAAATTTGAGTATCTCAAACCAAATGTATTAATTTTGTTTGATGTTTTGTAGTTCAGCCTTTATAATTGCTGTGTTGACCTGTGCTGAAGATGGAAAGAATATCCACTAAAGTTTTTATCTCTTTTTTTTGTTTAGTTGGTAAACATAAAAAGTAAAGTTATTGTCTTTTAAAATGTGAAACAATACAGAACGGAAGCCTCTAGATAAACATAATTTCCTTTAAAGAGGCAAAACAAGCATATGTTTAATAAACTACTTTCTCACTTTGTAAACAGTCTTCAGTGTATGAAGTGTAACATATTCCTCATTCTTTCTACCATTATTTTCTAATTATATTAAACATAACAAATAAGTCTCTTAGGGTACATCCAGATGAGCATGCATGTGCGCTTTGAGGCTCCACAAAAAGCACACAGCCCACGTGAAAAAGTCCTCTACGCTGCAAGGAGCCAAAATGAGATACTGGGAAATCTCAGTATCTAAAAATACAGTTTAAAAAAAAATGGGCAGCATACATGGCTGCAGCATACACCACCTTAAATTGGAGCCTGGCCAGCCAGAACCACGCTCCAACTGCCAGCCGGGCTCCATGTGCCTGGATCCCAGCTGCTGCAGTTCTGGGAGCCCCCCAGGACCTCAGGTAAGGCTGCTGGGGCCAGCCCAGATGCTGCCCTCAGCCTCCTCTATACCACCCAGGGCATTTTGCCATGCACCAGAGTGTGTGTGTGCAGGGGCGTTCCCCAGGGACAAGTAGCAGCGGCACAAATATGTGCTGCTGCTATTTGTCCCTGGAGAAACACATGTGCGCACTCATCTGGATGCGCCTTTGCAGTCCATTTATTTAGTTGTCAGGAATATTAGCAGAGCTTATTATCACACAAGACATTTGTGGCATTTAGCACTGGCTCACTGACTAATGAGGTGTCATTCTAATGCCTCAAAATCTAATAATCAGCATTAGTGAAAGTCTTTTGGAATATCAACCTGTACCCAGAGCTTGAGAAGGCAGTATTAAAATAGCTGATTTCAGCAGCAGATCACACAAGACAAGAGGATTGTCATGAGATAAACTCATACTAGAGTCTGTGTTCAAAACAACACAGCCCAGATACTTTGTACAACAAATAATGCTAGCACTGACTCATGATTGCCTACTCCCTGGAGATGTGATATTACAATTACGCAATTATTTCTGGTTTAAACTGAAGAAAGCTGCAAAATAACAGTTTTAACCTGGAATCTACAGAAGTTGTGTCCCACACTTTTTTGACTACAGACTATCAGATGAGAAGTGGGAGGATACTGCAGGAGACAGAAGAATGGAGTTTCAGTTGGAGGACAAAAAAATTTCCCTCATTATCAAACCAAAACTTTCCTACTTTACAATCACATCTGAAGATAATGGAGCTCAAGCATAGATTGGCAAATGGAAGGCAGATCCAGAAAAAAAGGATTAAACATGGATGAGAAGAACAAAAATTACCTTATGTCACACAAAAAGAATAAAATGCATAAGAAACTAAGACAGAAATATCAGTTAGAGAAACTGTTTACCTAGGGATAACTATAAAATATAAAAGTCACTCTCAGTCTTTATAGTTTAAATCTCATCAGATGATTGGAAAAAGTCATCCCCAAAACCACTCTTTTGTGGGTGTAAAGTAGATTTTCAAGAAGCAGAATTTTTCAGCCATTTTGTTGTTTGCCTATCAAAAGATGCTATGAGGGAGTCTTGTCATTATGGCTCCTCCATATGTGAATTTAAATTTCATCTTCCTTCCATCCCCAGTCAGGATCCTCTAAGCCTCATTAGGAAATCTTGTCCCAACAGGTATATGCAAATAATTAATTTTTTGCTTCAACTGCTAAATGAAAAAATTGACAAACCAAATTCATTTTGAATCAAACCAATTTTTTTCTTACCAAAATAAGAAAGCTAAATATTTTTCTTTCAACATAAAATATTTCATCTGTTCTGTAACAAAATGCTTCATTCATCAAAATGGACAAAGAAAAGGGGAAAAAGGACTTGATTCACCCAACTGATAGAGGTGGTAGGAATGTGGGAGAGGGCCAGAAAGAGGGAGAAGTGGCATAGCAGGAAAGGCTGGGGACTGTGAGGGAAGAGTAGCCAGGCGTAGAGGCTGCAGGGCAGATGTGGGTTGCTACCAGAGCGACAGTAGCTGCCTGCTCCCCCCATCCTGGCTTTGTGCTCAATTGTAAGACGAGAGACTTTTCCCCCCATTTAAAGGGGGGGGGGGGGCTCATTTTCTAATCAACTAAATATCGTAGATATGGTTCAGAGGTGATGGAGTGGTAAGCATAGTGCAGCTGAGGAAGACATGTTTATGTTCATTGCAATGCCTTGATTTTTTTATATAGACTTATATGCTGTAAGTACTTGGGGAATGGTATGATCTGAGGTTTGTAGAACTGTTTGGCAAGATTTGTTAAATACTGTGGAAACCCACAAAAACTACAGGTATAATATTTGGGTTAAATTACACATTACACTTAGACTATATGAAGGGCACTTAAACCATGAGCATCCACACATTAGTGCTTGTTATTTCATGCTAAGGAACCTCTGAACATCTCAAAGTTACTCTACTATAGGCAAAGGTTACCTCTGGGATGTGCTAGCTTGTGCTAAGGTAACTTTAGTCTGCTCCATGAAGATAAAATGAGCAATTTGAAAAACTCCTTCAGAATCCCAGGATGCACTAATTCCAGCTCCTTGATCCAAAGCAGGGATAGAGCTCAGGTGTCTGGCTTACCAGCCATCTAGTGACATATCAGAGCTGTGCAGGGAAGAAGTGATATTCACCTGCTCCCAGAACATTCAAATGTTTAACAGTCCACAGATTTACTATGGGCTAAGTGCAATGGGTAACTTCACCTGGCATATATGATTATGCTAGGCCATATATTTTAGTAGCATATTTTATTTACAGTACAGGGGCAGAGTCCCTTCAAAAGATACAAAGTTGGAACAATTTTATTCTATTTTGGATCTTCCTACACAACAGAAGCATCATTTGGGATCTGAGATTCATTTTATTGTTGTCTGATCTGTAAACGGTTAATGTGCACCCCACTATCCAGTTGCTTTAGTTTTACATTGCACCACAACTGAAGATAATTTGGCAACAAAGTCAGATGATTAATAATCAGAGTGCACTATGACACTGCTTCCCTAATACTTGTATCTAACTTGTTTCCACCTGGGCTAGGGTCATACATTACACATAAACCAGAATAAGTGATCAGAAACTGGTTTAAACTTGTAACAGAACAGAAGTTCACTGCACACAGACCAGTTTCAAACTGGCCCAAACTGGTTTAAGACAGACCTAGATGGATGTAGTATTGGACTTAACTGATTTAGGTTGAACCGGTTTATAGAACTTCTGTCCCAAATCCCCTCCTGACTCAAGTTACCTTGCAGTCCCCCAGCAGCCCAGGATGCTTTGTGTCCCCCCTGCCAACCCTGCCTTGCAGGACAGGTGGGCTGCCCTGCTGGCTGGCCCCACCCCTGGGCTGTCACAGAGCTGAGGCAGCAAAGCCCCTGCTGAAGGGGAGCACGGGGGGCCATTGAGGAGAACAGAGCCTCCTGCCCTGTCCCCCCCGACCAGCTTGGGTCTGAACAGTGCACGGGGTCCCCATAGCAAGGGCTTTCCCCCTGCAGCCTGGCTTCTCCCCCTCCCTGTAGCCTGACTGGGTGATCAGGGCAGCCCCCCTCGCCCCCCCCCCGACCAGGGTTAAGAGGCCAGGTCCAGCACAGGGGTGGGGCTGAGTTCACTGCCCAGCTAGGCTGTGGGTTAAAAGCCCCCCCACTCCATCTGTGCTGTGCAGACCTCAGCTGGGGGGAGGGGGTGTGTATGTTCCCTCTACCCTTGTCCCCTGTGATTGACAGGTTGAGTCTGGTGCAGGGGCAGGGCTGGGGTGATCATTCAGCTGTGTTGCAGGGACAAAAGCAAAAGCCCCCCTGCACTGTGCAGACCCCAGCTGGGGAAGCTGAGACTGGGATGGTGGGACTCTGTTCCCCACCCTATGCCCTAGCCCTCCAGGCTACTGGCTCTGGAAGCCTAGGGCTTGGTACAAGGGAGGGTCTGTGGTGACAGCAGGGGGTTGGGAGCATATGCCTGACAGCAAATCAGGGATGGTCCTGCTCAGCTGGGCTCTGCTGCTAGGCTGAGAGCTGTGAGAGCTTTCCCCTGACTTTCCAGTCTGGTCAGTCCCCTGCCCTCCCCACCGCACCCCCACAAGGGTGAACAAGTGTTATGTTTGCTCAAAATCCAATCTTTACTGCTTAGAGAAACCCACAAAGTTTGGATCAATTCTGCCTTGGGCTTTCTGATTGTCTGTAGTTAGCCATAGTGATAGAAAGTTATTTCAGCATCACTTAGTATGACTTAGTATGACTTGAAGAAGACAGGCCATGTCTGAGCTGCAATAGTTGTTCTTAAATAGTCAAAAATGTATATTCATTTTTAGATTTGTCAGGTACAGGGTTGACCAAAATCCTGCTCTGATTCTAAATCATGCCTGATTCAAATGTTCGTTTTGATGAGTGCTAGGCATTTTGCATGAAGTTTAGACATTAAAGGATAGATGTACAAATTACACATCAAAACTTAAGATGAGAGTGCATAAACAGTTTCATAAAGGTCTTGAAAAATAGTAACAGGACACTTGAACAATTTCATTTAAAACAAGTCTGATTATCCAAACGTTTAGAAAATGTGTGCCTTTTTTTTTTTTTTTTACTAATACTATTTCTGAAGAAATGTTTACCTAAGACACTTGCAGAACACAGCTTCCTGTCAAAATAACAATCCCAGCAAGCTATTGAATGAACTACTGTAGTCACTGAATTAGTGGTTATACACTATTTGATAAAAGAAGGATGTCTTACATGACAGCATTAGATAACTGTTTTTCAGAATGTCATTCCTGGAAAATATTTAGGTTCTGGAACATTAATCTTCAGAAGGGACATCATTACAATGTAATAAAAAGTATGCTACTCCATAGAACTCCTAGCATAAAAATACCAGAAAACAAATGCAGTGGCTACTCTGACAGGGTTGTATTTAAAAGACACAATGATTGCATAGTTTTACACATGAAAAATGTTCATTGATTCAAGTTGTAGCTTTCCCATAGGAAAATGCGTTTGGACCTATGATTATTTCAGTGAGAAAAAAAATCCAATGTAAGGAGTAAATATTTGATTGATCATAAAATTGCTCATGAAGTTTTTTGGCAGTGGATACATTTTCTGGAAATGTATGCTTAATAATCAATAAACATATTTTCTTAATATAAGGAAATCTTGCATTCTGCAAGACCTCACAGGCTAGTGATACCAGACATGTATCAGATTTTCTTGAGAAGATTAACCCTGTTAACTCAGGAGACCTCTAGGATCTGATCAGGCACTCCTTATTGCTGGCTTAGTGGAAATCAGCTACACCAAACTTGATTTTCCACACACAGGTGATGAAGGAAGGGAGAAGAAGCAACAGCTAAGGAAAACTGTCACCTCTTCACTACTGGATGTATCGAGTGATAGTGATTAAAAAAAATTCTAATTGATATAAGAAATAAATAATTTTTAACAGAGTGCATCTAAATGTACAATTAAGGCGCAGCAACAAATCCAGGTGCTTATTGCACCAGATATTGCTCCTGAGCATGCCATTTGACTGTGTGCCTGGGACTGTAGCACATTGAGCCAGGTAGGAGCAGCCCCGACTGGCAGGGACCCCTGGGGGTCAGCCTGACAGCCCAGGGCTACTTCTGCCCAGCTCAATGTGCTGTGAAGGGGCTGTCTGGGGCACAAGAAGGCTAGCTGGCAGGCAAAGTAAAATACTCTGCAGCAGGGTAGTAATTGTATTTACAAGTACTACCCTGCTGCAGAATTTATTAGTTTCCTGTGGCCTAATAGCGCCACACGTGTAGACATCGAGATGTTTGCCATGGAGCTAATTAGGCAACTCCATAGTAAATATCTCAAGTTGATGAGCCCACAGATGAAGATTAAAAACATGATATGCATTTAAAAGCAAACTTGAAAAATAAAAGCTCCAGTCAGCAGCAGTTCTGCCATTCTTATCAGCAGTCATACTGGCTTCTAGCTTTCACATGCAATTAAATGCATGCACCTGAACACAAATACACATTAAACCAGGAACAGCTTTCTATAATTACACAAATACACATACACACACAAACACACACACGTATGCACATGCACACTTACTAAACCAGGAGCAGCTTTTTATAATCAAAATAAAATTTTTAAACAGGGCCTGGCTTCAGATGAGTGCTACCTAAATGAGTGCGCATCTGGCAGTTTCTGTGTAGCAGAAGGATATAGGAGAAAGGGGAAAAGAAAGTTGCTGCAGTGAAAGGAAAAGGAGAAGAAGCAGCACTACACAAGAAGGAAGAATGTTATAATGATACATCAACATTGAGAAGCAATGTTTCATTGGGACTTTGCAGATATTTGGGACATTGTATGTGTATGTACTGCTGATTTTATGTGTATATACTAGTCTATCCATTGGTTCTGTAATTTCCCATCTTCATCTCTCTGCACTTCATGTATCATAATCTTAGCTCAGAACACAGCAAGGAGCACCTGCAAGAAGTATTTATTTTTGTTGTGGATGCAACAGACCCAGTCTAGGCTATGATAAGAGGTCTTAGCTAGTATGATCTAATATGTTTGAACAGTCTAATGTAGACATGACAGGCTGGTTGAATTTTTAGGACTTGCCTACAAAAGAATGCTGCTGAAAGTTAAGGCGAATTAACTAAAGGTGAGCTAACTAAAGGTGTAAAGTTAATGCACAAACTAAAATACATGAAACCCTTGTGCAGCTATCTTCATGGAGGTAAGGTGGCCTTAGTTTCCTGTGGTTTTTCTTGCAATAATCTTGTTGGTTTAATAAAAGATATCATCTCTACTATGAGTCCTGATGGCCTTTTCCTCTAGACCAATATGGCTACAACCTGGATACCTGACACAGGAAAGATATGGACTTTAACCGATTTTTAAAAATGAAATCTTCATATTTTTCCAAGCAGGAAGCAACTGTGAGCACCTGAAACCTGAGATCCTGCTCCTGCCTTTGTTTCAAGGTAACTCACAGATCACAGATCCTCACAGGAGGTGAGAGGCTTCATACCAGCTATGAACTGACTGCCCAGAGGAGTTTTCAATCTGTTGACTCTTCTGTGAAATCTATGAAATATGAACATTCATTTCTACCCAGGAGAACTTCTACAATCTTTTCTTCAATGCCGGATGAAGGGTGTTTGTGCATGAAAGCTTGCAATTAAGGCATGTTTTTTGCAAAAATTGTGTTGTAAAGGTCATCTGTACTACAAGTCCTGATTATCTTAGTTTTCTGTAGCTTTCAAAAATGAATATAAGCAGTTATACATGTACAGTATTTACTCACATTCATAGTTAGGTCATTTTCTCCTCATTCAACATGGGGGGAAAAGCCCTCATTTTGGATCTGAGTACAAGGAGGGGGTAAGGTGGTAGCTGCAATTCCCACTCCGGTTCTAGCTCTGATCTGGGCTTAGGGTTGGAGCTGGAACTGCAGCCACTGCCCTCCAACCACCATATGCCCTCTGGTGTAGCCTGTGCTACCCTGCCATCCCCTCCCCTCTCTATGGTGTTTCCCTCTCCACTACCTCTACCCTATGCTGCCCTGACCCCACCCCACACTGCCTCCTCCCTAGCCACTTAGTGTCCCATACTGCCACTTACCTTCAGTCATGGCTCCTGCTCCACTCCAGCCCCTGCCATGACAAGCAGCAGCAGGAGCAGTGGAGGCAGGGCCAGCCCTTCCTCTAGCTCTGGGGCCAGGGCCAGAGCTGTCATTCACACCTGCTGCTGCCTAGCTAGGCAGGAACCAGAACTATCATGTACTCCATGCCCTGCGCTGGAGCTGGAGCTTCAACTAAGGGTAAAGTGGTTGGGGTGAGGGGAGAGTTCAGGCAGCACAGGGGTCAAGCTGTGGGTAGGCATTCAGAGGCACAGGCATCATGAGGGGTGCAAGTGTGGGTGAGGCAGGTGGCAGTTAATGGTGTTGGGAGTAGATACTAGGTAGAGCAGACATGGTGGGCGGGGGGTGCTGGCAGTAGATATGCAGGAACAGGCAAGTGACAGGAGAAACCAGCAGCAGGAGTCAAGGTGAGGGGATCAAGAGGCAGGGGGTAGGCTGCTTGACTCCCTTACAGCCTGCACATGCTCCTGTTTCACTGCTTTAAATTTAAGATGACCTTATAAATGGAAAATTGTAACAAATTCATACATTTTCTATGTATATTGGGAAATCTATTATTGGGGATCTTAAATTCAAAATCATCTTGCATTTGGGCAAATATGGTATACAGATCCACTGCTTGGTTGAATATAGATTGTTTTAATTCTTGCATATTAACTTCACGCTTTGAGTTGGTTTGTGTGAACTTTCCTGTATGCCTCCGGATAGCCAAGTCTGTAGTATTACCAACTTTTTCAATCTTCTCATGAGTCACAGTATTGGCTTTTTTACAAATCTTCATCTCTTGTACTCAATCCCCAATTTATTTAAAAACTAATTAGTTTCTAATCTTTAAGTGGCAAATAAATGCTTAAAATGAAGCCCAGTGCAAATCATAAAGCAAAGTAAAATAATCCGTAATATATTATTTTAATATATTCAATGTGTTTAAACCAGCCTCATGAATTGTTGCATCTGATTCAGGTGTCTTGAATACTTGGGCTTATTAGTCCAGGTTTCTGTGATAGATCTGTAAAAGATGACCAGTGTGAGAAGCTGCTATGGTGGCCCGTTGCATAATTTAGATGGTCTTTCACGGTATTAGAATTAACGGAGGACTATGTGATGCCACCCCACTTATAAAATTCCCCCTATATCAGGGCTTGCAAAGCTGCAAGGGATCAGTAAATATGGTATGTGGTTGTCTTCCTCAGTTCCAGCTCTAAGGGAAATTCTCTCACAACTGGACCTGGGATCTTAGAGCCTTTATACCTGACCTAAAGGGTTTGAGCATGGGTGAGAATCTTGCCCACACAGGTTTTGCTTAGGCCTGCAGGAGTCTTACTGAAAAAGCTTGGCCTGCATTCAGGTCTACTCTGCACTGTGTACAATACATGTCATAAATGTAACAGAATATATTAGCTAACACTTTCTAACATCACATCTTTACACTGTCCTTGAAATCATTTGTTTGAAAAGAAATACCAGTTTATTCTGTACAGGTTGACTAAGAAGAAAGGCAACACTGCTTCCTCCCTAGAGGCAACACTTCTTCCCTAGAAAATTCAATCAAAAAAAAAAAGGGAAAAAACCTTATACAGTTATAGTTTTTTTTTCCAAAGCAGGTAGGTAACTTTATTGAGCATTGTAAGTTTTGAGAGTGAGGTCTTTTAGAATTCCACCTGCCTTGCAAGAAGAAAGTGGGCTTCAAAACAAACAGATTGGCTGCAGTGCTTACAGGAATTTAGCACTATCCTCATGAATCACAGATTCTCCAATGGACAGGCAGAATATTAAAGCTTAACTTAAAGGAGTACGAGACGAGAACCACTGCAGAAAGCTGATTGTTTTGTGATGATACGGCAAAGAGGAGAAACACAGAACCTTGAAAAGCTCATTAAAGCATTTACTTTGTTTGTTGTGTAAAATTTGCTGGCTAGATGATGGCTATGATTAAGCTTAATCTCACAGGAAATACCACCCAGTACCACAATGACTGCACAGTACTAGCTATAGATTTTCTCTGTGCCATGGGCAGGGTTTCTCATTTCATACATCATTTGCAACTTGCTGCAGTGGTTCCGCAAAGTCAGTGCCTATCTCTCTAATACAAAATCTCTCCTTATTTTTGCTTTGGAAAAGTCCTGCAGTGTAGTTTTCTAGATACATTGTTATTATATCATAGCCAAGTTACCAGTCCTTTCTTTTTTGCAATAAAACACAAGTGAAAATGATCACAACGTGTCACAATTTCCTTGCTGTTTATGATGGTTGTGCCCTGCGTTTCAATGAAATCGCATATATGTGCAATGCCACAAACTACTGAGGCTAGTACTATATAATAAATATCAGACTAAAAGTATCCAACACAAAACAATTAGTATTTGTAGCAGAAAGCCTGCTTACAGCCTTCCTTAGACAGAATCTCTCACAAAAAACCTTTGAATCACAAGCCGAAACTAAATTAATTTTTTGAATTCAGATAGAACCACTCAGCCAAGTAATTGCTGCTACTTCCTTAAGCAGAGCACCATCAGTACAAAACATGAATGTTGGAATGAAACATTAGCCACAACCTGACACTAGCAGCCACAGTAATACTTTGTTTCCTTCTGGTTTCCATCCTCTAAACAAACTTTTGAGTACTTAGACGTAAGGTAGAGTTAAAAAGGATAGGATTCATAGGTTTATGGATGTTTGGGTTGGAAGGGACCTTAGCAGATCATCGAGTCTGACACACTGCCCAGGGCAGGAAAGAGCACTGGGGTCAGATGACCCCAGCTAGATGCCTATCCAGCTTTGTCTTAAAGACCCCCAAGGTAGGGAAGAGCACTACCACCATTGGAAGCCCATTCCAGATTCTGGCAACCCTCACCGTAAAGAAGTTCTTTCTGATGTCTAACCTAAATATGCTCTCCGTCAGTTTGTAGCCATTGTTCCTAGTTACCCCAAGGGGTACCCTGGTAAACAGAGCATCTCCTATTTCTTGCTGCCCCCGTCCCCCTCCCCAATGAATTTGTATGTGACCACAAGATCACCTCTCATCCTTCTCTTGTGGAGGCTGAAGAGATCCAGGGCCCTTAATCACTTCTCGTAGGGCTTTGCCTGCAGGCCCCTCACCATACAAGTGGCCCCATTCTGAACACTCTTGAGGTTGTCCACATCCCTCTTGAAGTGCAGCGCCCAAAACTGGATGCAGTACTCCAGCTGTGGCCTGACCAATGCTGCATAGAGGGGAAGTATCACTTTACTGGACTTGTTTGTTATGCACCTGCTAATGCATGGTAAAGTGCGGTTAGCTTTACTGATTGCTTCATCACTCATGCTCATCTTGTTTTCAGCAATAAGTCCGAGATCTCTTTCTGCTGCTGCACTGCTGAAAAGGTCCTTCCCCAGCCTGTAAGCATGCTGGTGATCCCTTCTCACCTTGCTCTTATCCTTGTTGAACTGCATCCTATTCTGTTCCGTCCACTTTTCCAACCTGTCCAGATCCACCTGGATTTGTCCCCTACCCTCTAGAGTGTTGAAATTACCCCATACTTTGGTATCATTTGCAAATTTGGACAGAGTGCTTTCCACACCCACTTCCAAGTCACTGATGAAAGCACTGAACAGCACAGGTTTAAGGACCAAGCCTTGTGGCACTCCATAAGATAATTCAATTCATGCCATTGCCACTGCTGGCACAAAAGTGGATTTAGTTGTGTAAGACCAGGCCTCTGGATGGAGAAAAATGCGCCAAAGCAGACCAAAATGGAAAATCTCCTTCTAAAACTTACTTGACCACTAGTGGATCTAATCAGATACATACATGAAGATTAAAATAATAGAAAAGCAAGGTGAAAGATGATGTGAACAGGTCACTTCGTCCAACCTCCTGCTCAAGAGTAGGGTCATCCCTGTCTAAACCACTCCAGCTAAGTGTTTTTTTAACTTGCTCTTAAGAACTTTCAAGGATGAAGAACCCACAGCCTCTTTAGGTAATCTCTTCCAATGTTTGGCCCTTCTCATACATTAGAAAACTCTTTCTAATATCCAACACAAAATTCCCTTGTTGCAATTTAAGACAGTTACTTCTTGTCCTGTCTTCTGTGGCCAAGAGATTAGTCTATCACCTTCTTCTTTATATCTACCCTTTACATATTTCAAGGATGTTATCAAATCTCCCCTCAATCTTTTCTTATTAAATTAAATAATCCCAGTTTGTTCAACCTTTTCTTGTAAATCAAGATTCTGATACCTTCAATCATTTTTATTGCTTTCCACTGGGTTCTTTTTAATTTGTCCACATCTTTTTGAAATGTGGTGCACAAAACTGGACACAGTACTCTAGGTGAGGTCTCATTAATGCTGAATAAATGGCAGAGACACTTCGCTTGACTTGCATGTCACCTATTAATGCTGCTATTGGGGTTTTTTTCCACCAAGAAGACACTATTCACTCATATTCAGCTTGCAATCCACTATATCACTCTGATACAGTACTAGTGAGGGCATATTCAGATGAGAAGCAAGTTATTAGAAGTGAGAATGTGAAACCATTAGAGGGGCACATGGCCTTGTGCTCTTCTGAGTGAAAGGATGCCTAAGGAAGAGAGATGGTGTAATACTATTTCTGGGAGAAGTTATTCACCAGTCAGAAAGGAAAGAGGACAAGCAGCAGGTACTTCTGTATCTAGTGTTTAGGTACAGGGTAGGACTTAAGGTAGAATCAGGACAAATCAGGGAATTAAAATGTTAACATAAAAGCATAGAGGTAGGAGGAGTCAGAGGCTAGGAACAGAAATTACACATAAACCAATATAAGTGATGGGAAACTGGTACAAATCTGTAACACAGCAGAAGTTCAGTGCATATAAATCATTTTCAACATGGCCAAAACTGGTTTCAGATGAACCAGGATGGTTGTAATATCAGGCTTAATTAATTTAAATTAAATTTGTTTATTGAACATCTGTCCCAGATCCCTTCCAGATTCAAGTTAACACACAGTCCCCCAGCATACCAGGATGCTTTGCACCTCCCCTGCAAACGTCCGCTTCTCCCTGCAGGGTGGGTGGGCTAGCCTTGGCCCAAGCTAGTTTGTCCAGTTGAACAGGGAGGCGTTCTCTAACGCCCTCGCCACTTCTGGCTTGGGCCACTGCAGGCATATAGCTGCATTTCCAGAATCAAAAGTGAATGTTTGTTCACTTATTTATCAGTTCAATCTATGCAGTTTAGCCTAACCTGCAAAGATTGAATTGATTCAGTCTCAGGCTTTCTGACCATCTGTACTTAGCTACAGCATGATACCCTTGTATTTGGAGCCATTTGGAAGTACTAGGACTGAGGGAACATCTCAAATACAGCTATGGACTTAATTTTTTATATACTTTGTAAGAACTGGTGAAGAACTCTAGAAGATAAAAAGATATCTCTTCTCTGAGCATAAATCCAAGGGGAACCAGATAACACCACATTGACAGTAGGGAGATGGGGAGAGAACTGTCAGTGATGCTATAAGGGAGCACTTTTGTATGGAATTCTCTGCAGGGACCCCTATGGAACCCAGCTATTAGCCCTTTTTCTGCCATGCATATTGGACAGAAGAATTACATATACATATACAAATTCATGTGCACTCCTTGCATAATGATGTACAATGTATGATATGTATCTATATACAATTATGATGGATCATATTATATATGTTATATTTATATAAAAATTACATATCTTTAACACAGAATGATTTATTGAGGGCATAGTGTAAACCCTCTATTCTAACAGTACAGAGTACTGCCTGCCTCCTTTTTGTATTTTCTAAAACTAGCACTGAAATGTGTCGAGAAAAGGTGAAATAGTGCAAATTGAAGTTGGGATTTTCAAAAGGAGCCTCAAGAAGTTGGGAATCTAACTCTCAGTGAATTTCAATGAGATCTGGGTGCCCAAATTTTTTTGAACTTCTTTGAAAACAACACAATAAAGTTGTTTCAAAATCATTTTTATATGTCATTGTTCACGTTTAAGGTTGCTTTCAGTGCTGTCCAGCTAAATCATCCCTTCAGGAAAAATACTCCGGTAACCAAGGGCCCTTACCCTTTATGGTCAGGCTCTTTGACCATGGAAGAAAGCATTTTGCTTGCTACAAAATTACATTTCTGAAATAGACTTTGAAATATTTTATTTTCCTGTTCAGTACAAAGTATGGGTATATGTAGGTACTTGCATACTTCTGGGCTCATGAAAGTATACTGTGAGGAAAGAGTTGCCAGGAACTGTAGGAGATGCAGTATATTTTAAAAACATTTGAATTTAATGTTTTTTTTTCTTTCTTCAATGCTGCTTCTATGTTTAGAATTCGTGCTAATTAAATATATTGCTGAAGTGTTTCCCCCCTGTGTATTTTCATGAATACATCAAGCCAAAAACAAAAACTTTCCCCCAAACACCTCACTATATGCTTTATCAATCACAGTAATCAAATAAAAAGTGCTGCCTGCACACTGGGGACTCTGTTATGAGCTGCATACATCTGGCATAGCTTTGATTTTGCTTAGTTTCAATGAAAAAGTGGCATAATATGGATCTTTTATTTTAATCACTTGTTTTGGTAAGCATCATCCAAAATGGAGAGGGATCTTGTTTTCCTTTGACAACTGCATATACCTTGTATTAAACTTTCTTTTCTGAAAGTAACATTTCTTGTGGTCATGGAAATGAGAAACCCATTTCCTTTCTGTGTTTCAGTGTACTCAAGGCAAACTGCAGAGCAAACACCTACTTTATTTCTAGTTTGTGTACAGATTTAGAACTTTGCAAGGCTTATTCCTCTCTCCTTTCTATCAGTACCATCATTGATCTCATTTTACCAATCTTTTTGCCACACTTCTGTAGCACTCAACATTCCTCTCAAAATGGGTAGACAGGACATATAGGAAGTGCAGGGTCATGCTACACCCATATCATTTTAATCAGCACCCTCACTCCATGATTACAGTGCAAGAGAACACACGCAGCTCTTTAGAGAGAAAAAACCCCTCCTCTTCTCTATTTCTGCTCTTGTGTCACTGAGTAAAGTGCACAATAGATCAAAGGCAGTGAAGCAAGGTAAGAGCAGAAGCATGGGAGAACTATTATAAAGCACTCATCTCCATGCTTAGCATCAGGACATGGAAGGGGAACACAATATTAATACCAAATTTTTTGCCATAAAGAAATAAATTAAATCAAATCCCTCTAACATATCAGTCCTGAGAAATACTTTGAATGCCCACTCTCAGGAACCCTGTAGGCAGCTTTATACTAAATAACTAGCACTTATGTAACCATTACCTCAGATTTCACTGACCTTGACTGACTAAGGCAGAAATTATAGCTTCACATGAACTATCACTGAACAGCTTTTACCATGGACTGCACCAGAGAGAAACATATAGATGCAGCAATCTTTTTACCTACATTTAATTGAGGGGCCGGGGGGGTGGGGTGTCTATCTATATGTTGTAGAAGGAAAAAAAATCCTTATTCTGTATTAGGGATTTGCCAGGTTTTCTTACACTAGTGCATGTCAGTCAAACTAAATAGCTTATTGCATTTATGCATGCAAATGTCCTTTTCCCTGTTGCTATTCTTGTTAGAAGGGATGTATAAACATTTTGGTATCTTGCAAAAGTAAACAAGTGGAAAGATGGTGCTACATAGATATCTCTAGAGCTCTAGGTCTGGCAGTGGTTGCCCACTAACTGAAGAGCTGGGATTTTTACTGTGCTGCAACTTTTCATTTAGGATACTGAATTATTCCCCTCTACAATTAAAGAACTTCATTACAGTGAATTTGGTCAAGCCGATCTTTGCAATGCCCTGTAAAACTTCAGATTACTGTGGGAGAACTGAGCAAAAGTTTTGTAATAAAATCCTGAAGCAGATGAAATCCCTTCAGTTGAACATTTTTCTTTCAGAATGATGTATTTTGAAAATTATAATAGTGCCTACAAGCCCTAGTCATGGTTTATGACCTAACTATGCCAGGACACCACCATACAAATTCACTATACAAAGATGGTCCCCACCCCAAACAGTTTATAATTAAAGGCAATGGATGAATACAGTGATAGTTTGGGAGAGGCAGAGAGCATTACAAGGAGATAATATTGTCTAGTCAATACATGACATCAGCACATAAACATGTAAAAGCTGTCAATTTTTCTTTTTTTAGGCAGTAGAGCAAAGAATTTTTTATGAGGGATTTGAAGGATTGTAATGGAATTACCAAGTATGATTGGTATCATGGAAGAAAACTTATAGTTATTTGCTTGAAATATTAACAAGTGAATGATGGATGCTGGTATCATGAGCTGGATGGAGGAAGAAGCTTACTTTTCAATGAAGCATAAGAACATAGAAAGGAAGGGGAATGGACCACATAGGGATTTGAAGATAAAGAAAGTAGCTTATGTCTGATGCAATAAAAGAGGAAGAGCCAGCAGAGCCATGCAGAGAAAGGACTAACATGGCCAAACCAATGGAAATTCCAGAGCTGAGGAGTAACTGTTGAGAAGGACCTCCCATGCATTTTTGTGAACTTAGCATATTGATTATACTTGCAGGAGATTGCTCCTGGCTGACCTTAAGGGTCGTGATGGGATATAAGGGAGAAGGTAGTTCCTTAGGTACACAGGGCCCAGAGCATTTAGGGCTTGTAGGTCAAAACCAGGACTTTGAAGTACACCCAGAAAGTTGCTGGGAGTAAGTGCACAGTCTGGAGCACTGGAGTTGTGTACTTCTGGTAATCCACCTGCACCTGAAGGTGAGCTGCACCCCTATGTAAATGCATTTCAGTAGTCCAGTCTTGTGGTTATGAAGGCATGGATGTTGGTGGCCAGATCAGAATCTGAAGGAAAGGATTGAAGACTTTTACCAGTTGGTGTTGGTAAAAGGTGCTCTTAGCCACCGCTGCAATCTGAAAATCCAGGTGCAGCAGAGGACCCAGAAGCACCCCAAGGCTGCAAAGGTGAGTGACAAAGGGAGGCTGAACCCCATCATTGATAGATGTTCCAGTCCCCAGCAAATAAATCAATCTGCTCACCACTATCACCTCTTTCTTGTCTGGATTTTGTTGCTATCCTCAATCCCCAATTCAATCCCCAACTGGAAAAGGAGTGAGACTGTGGGACTAGGGTCAGCATACTGACAGTACCTCACTCCAAATTTCTGCAATATTCCACCCAGCAGCCTCATCTACACATTGAACAGGAGAGGCAGCAGGATGGAGCCCTGGGAGACTGTATAGAAAATGATAACGAGCACTTGCTCATTACCACCCTCTGGGACCCCTCTGCTGTGCAATACATCTATAGTCTACTGATTACAAAGCTGACAACCTTACTAAGGTCTGACAGTGAAACAAAGATGGCCAGTTTTATGAGTGATCCAACAGACTAATTCCTTTAGTTTGAATTGTGAATTACTTTTAAGGGGAATCCTATAAACAGAATCCAGAGCAAAATCAAGAAGGGCGTGAAACTGATCCTGCCAGACTTTTCTGAAACTCACTGACTGAAAAGTGAGGCTGACATGGTTTCTACAGCCTTAAGGCACCTTTACGTGTGCTCTGGGGTAGAACAGGGGAAGCTTTAATTAGAGTTGCTGTAATTAAAGTGCCTGCAGCATCATGTGTATTCAGCATCCTGCGCTTCAAAATGGCAGTGGTGGCACTTTAACTAAAGCTTGTTTGATGATCTTTAGTTAAAACACCATCACCGCCGGTTTAACACATGGGACACTGAATACATATGACACAGAGGCTGTTAGTGTGCTAATTAGCATGTTCCAGTCTGCTCTGATATATGTTAATTTGCATGCATCAGAGCAGATGTCCAGCACGTGCACAGGTGCCATTAGTACAGATTCAGAGAAAAATGGCCAGCCTATTCTTTTATGGAAAAAACAAAATTGCCACTGAATGAAACTAGTTTCATTCAAAAGATATGAGATTCAACAGATTTGATATTATTTTCCCCTGTGAACTTTCATTAAATCTATAAAGTATAGCATACCTTGCCCACCTTAATAAGATCTCAATAATACACCATTTCAATTGAGATTAATGTTTCTGCTAGGATTGGCACTCTGAGAAATGGAGTGGGGAGCTAGAAGCTGCCTTATTGGTGCTGTCATTTTTTAAAATGCATTTAAGATAGGCTTATGTATTTAAGAGATGTCCTGCCTATTGTTTGATGATTAAGATCCTCTAAGATTTCTGGCTGTAAAAACTGAGCCTCAAACTTGCATCTGTCTGTTGGCACTTTGAAGTATGTTTTCATTTATTTTTCCAGTATTTAAAATACTTTCCCATTTATCTGTTTAATCTGTTTGGCATGGTTTTATCTCAGTGAAGCTGTCTTGAAATGAATGTTGATCAATTGAAGCACTTTGTATACAGATACTGCTGGTATTCCCTGGTCATATGTCTCATTTGATCACTCCTATTCCAAAAGCTTTCTTATATTTAAGAAATGTTTCTGTCAGACCAACACTCAGTGATATGTTAAGCATCCATTATATCAATCCTTATTTAGCTTATTTAAATAAATGTTCTCTCAATGTTTTATCTTTCTAAATAATAGAATGATGTCACAGACATGGGAAGAAGAGTATATTTATTTGGTTTTATTATCTAATTTAACACAAGAACTAAAAGCATTTAAAAATCGTTGCACTGAAAAATGTAGAAACTTAAGTTAAGCAGCAGTGTTCTGCCATTTCCCTACATGCTCTTCTGTTTTTTGATGGGGATGATCATTAAGTAGATCTGCAAGGTGTCCATTAATCAATGTCAGTTGTGGCTGAGCTGAAGTTCTGATTGGTTGCTCAGGACTACCCAGCCGCTAAAGGAGAATACAGACTAGAATTAACAGCTTTTTTGTTCCCTACCAAAAATTACAGAAGCTAAAGCAGAAAAAAAGAAAACCCTTAAACAAATGCAAATAGCAAAACAGATACAGCTGAAGAAAAAAAAAGCATAGTGAGCTAAAATTTTGCTACAATCCTGTACGTGTAGTCAGTGTTTGTAGGAAGGAGTAGGAATTTATACATTTGTAAGGTGCTGCAGCTGTACAAATTTTGAGGGCCTGCTACTTTATATTTATTTAGGAGCAGCCCAACAAACACTATCTCAATCATAACGACTGCTGCTATAACAAAAATTACGAAGTAAAACAATAACAACATACTTTTTAAACACCTTTAAATAAGGAATTGCATTAAGGTAACACTTTCTGATTAGCTAAGGCTAATTGATTGGCAACCTATGGCAACCTGATTGGCAACCTATGGATCACAGGTTGGATCCAGTGCATGGAACCATTTGATCCAGTCATGGATGTAGGATTTTCTCAGCAGTTAGTAGTGAGGGGGCTTTGGCAAGAGTTGCTTCCTAGCTGCAACAGAGAGAAGCATCTGCTGTGCGTGGTCTCCCCTTTCTGCCAGATGGGAATATAGTGGTGGCAACTGGGTCTTAGCACCAACCCACTTCTGATATGAAGGGGCACAGGTGGTATTCTCTTCTGTCCTACCAGTGAGTGGACATGGAAGACGACACAAGACCTGCATCAGAGAGGTCAACTTGCAGCTTTGGGAATGGTGTCTCGAGGCGGGCTTCAGCTTCCTAGACAATGACCCACACACTGGGAGAAAAGACATGCTTGGGTGGGATGGGCTTCACCTTTCCCCCAAAGGTAAGCATGTATTCTGTTCTAGGTTGGCTGATCTCCTCCAGCAGGCTTTAAATTAGGCTCGTCGGGGGAAGGGGAAGATAAGGGTGGAGGAAGTCTTGGACCACTAAACCAAACATCACCCACAAGAACAGCCCAGCCTAGACCGACGATGAGCAGTACAAATACCCAGGTAAGCAACAGGGGCCGGGGTAGTACTGAGAATAGGGGGGCAGTGCACGTATCCTCAGGGGGCCTCAAATGCCTCCACACTAATGCTTGTAGTATGGGGAACAAGAAGGAGGAACTTACCCTCCTGTTAGCTAACACCAACCCAGACATAGTGGGGCTCACCAAAACATGGTGGGACCCAACGCATGACTGGGCAGTGAATATCAAGGGCTATAGGCTGTACAGAAGGGATAGGACAGAGAGGAAAGGTGGAGGTGTGGCTCTCTACGTCAAGGAGAAATATACATCCTCAACAAATAACACTGGGTCAGAGGAGGGGCACACTGAAGTGCTCTGGGTTAGAAAACAAGGAAGTTGAGGGGAAAGGGACTTAACGGTGGAGGTCTACTACAGACCACCCAACCAAGGGGAAGAGCTAGACCAGGAATTCTTAAGTCAGCTCACGGAGGCAGTTAGGTCAAAGTACGTGGTCATCATGGGTGACCTAAACTTTCCAGACATCTGCTAGGAAGAGCAGTCAGCCAGGTCTGACCACTCACGTAGGTTCCTAGCCAAGATACAGGACCCCCATCTAACCCAGGAGATGCATAGCCCCATCAGGGGAGATGCCTTCTTGGATCTGGTCCTGGCCATGGGCGATGACTTGGTGCGGGGTCTGTGGGTGCTCGACCACCTGGGTGACAGCAATCAT
>NW_017728950.1:55818547-55851372 GCF_001723895.1 Crocodylus porosus | reverse complement strand
ATTTTGGCTCTGAGGGACAGATGAGTGGTGAGGGTTCAGTATGAGGGCCAGATCAATCCCACTGCATCACGATTGGACCCTGAAGCTTGGCACCACCACCTTAGTGAGTACCAAGTTTAGGTGGGTCCTGGGGCCCAGCACTGCCACATCCCATCCTTGTGTGCTGGGATTGGGCCCTGGGGCCCAGGACCACTCCTGTGTGCTGGGATTGGGTCTCAGGGCCTGGCACTGCTCCAAGTATTGGAATCTGGGAACCTGATTCAGCACACAAGACCTGGAGCACCCCATGGGTCCAGAAATTTGGCAGCAGGGGAACAGTGCCACTATTCCCCCAACACCAAACTTTTAGACCAACAGGGAGCCGCACAGGCTGGGAAACATAGCACCTGTGGGCTGAATTTGGCCGATGAGCTAAGCACCCCTGTTCTAAATCTATATCAGCTTAAGTATTTGTAATTTTAAAACATTTCACTGACTTTTTCTTACTAACTGTCATGGGTGAGGGTATATTTTTGTCACATCAAGAATCAGAACTGACTTGAAAAATTTCTTGTGGTTTTTGGGAAAACAGACTTTTGAACTACTTAAATTTAGTAATTTAGAGACAGGTTAGGACAACCAGCCTCCCTAGATCATAACTATATGTGTATCCAAGCCATGTAAACAATAGTAAAAGTAGTATAATTGTCATCAAAACCTAAAATTTGGTACCTGGTAATTACTCCAGTCAGTGCTCCCCTCACACACATTTACAGCCTACCTCCAGAGGAGTTACATGAACTACCCCCAGATACATCAGGAACACAGAGGCACCACAAGACAGCCGGAAACAACAGCAGACAATGACATATAGAATGATACAAGGTATCCTGACTGTATTCAGGATGATGCATCAACACTTAGTAAAGTGGTACAAGGCACAGGAGAACAGGGCACTGGAACTTCTACATGTCACCTCTCTTTCCTGCATTTTGAAATACAGAGCCTATTGGACCCCTCCCTCTTTTGTTCCTGGGATTCCTGTCTCTCCTGTTCAGTGCTGAGCAACATAGCCCTCCTTCTCAGGTACCCACATGACCTTGTCCTTCTCTCTTTAGCTCATGGTGTTCAAAAAGTCCCTCCTACCTAGACATAGGCTTATTCCTCTGGGCTCTATCTCCACCAAGGCCTGAATCTAGGGTTTCTTTCCAGCTTACTGTCACCTGTGAACAATCAGCCCCAGCAAGATCCCAGGTAACTGCTGATTTCACTGGAAGCTCGTACACTAAACATGAAGAGCTCTCACAGTATACTTTCTTGATTTGACCTCAGGGGACCTTAGGGAACTGATAAAGGATAGTGGGTATATTAGGATGTACCTCCCTTAAAAGGTCTGCAACCGTTGTCTTACACCTCTAAAAACAAGTTCTACATTAGACTGCAGTTACATGTTTTCCTGAAACAATAAAACACACAAATTGGCATTCTCTCTATTACCTAGACTCTCTATATTCACCATTCTATTGTAGTTAGTTATAGCCACAGAAGTCTGATATAATTTAATTGCTTTGCTACTTGATTGTATACTGTACACACAAAGAACAACAGATAATCTAGGGCCCAATCCAATGCCCACTTAGAACAATCAAGCTTCGCACTTATTCAATCCTTAACTGGCAAATTACCAGCAAAGAAGAGGAGGCTGGACCTGAAATAGCTAGCTCTGAGACATCAGTGCTTTCTTGGCAGCATCCAAATGCAAAAAAGGAAGACTGACCCAGAAATGACAAGACATATTCAGATTCAGCCCTCTATGATGCTCACAGGTTTGAACGGTCTGTTGCAAATGATGGAGGCAATACACTGTGGAGTTCATTAAATAGAAATGTCTAGCACAGCTAGTCAGCTATTACAACATATCCACTCAGCTGAAAAAGTATAAGATTTTCAAAGAAAGGGAAAAGTTAAATCTTCTTTTCCAACAGATAAGTATTTTGGATAATGGAAGTTTGATTGCATAGCAACCTTTCAAAACCTTTTTATGGCAGACACCATTTGTAAGGTGATGGCATTTTTTGGCTAAAACAGCCATACCTGTTAGTAGATGTTGATCCTGCTAGGAATGATATAGAGGTTCTCCAGACATACAAGGTAAAGTATTAGTCCACATATTAGAAGACAGATGGATGTGGGTCTCCAGAGAGGTCTTGAGGAATCCTAGAAGCTTTGGGGAGAACACTTGACTTGGACTTTGTAATTTGAACTGCCAATTATTTTTTCAAGAAACCAAAGCCCAAACAAAGGGGTGAGGTTTGCTTTTTTTTTTAGAATAGTTTGAGAAAGGCAACTACTCATAGCAACATATGTTAGAGGAGCAGATGGCGACATTTTGGACATTTAGGGACATTTTTGCTAATTCATCTGCTAAAAAGTGAGATGCTCCATACTGGCTGCACTAAGCAAAGTCCTTCTGTTTTCAACTCTTCCAGCTAAAAATATCCAGTAAGAATATTTTTGATAGTGCACAGCTAAGTTGTATAATAACAATTTTTGCAAGCACCAATGACAATATCAGTTTCTCATATATCAAAATTCCTTTCCTAATGCATCTGGAGTTATTTCATCATAGAAATAATCTTTTCTTAATAGTAAAGCATTTTGAGATTGCTCAGACAGAACTAATACTGAGGTTGCATATGAAAAGGCTTAGTTAGCCATATGTTCTATTATTTCTCAGAAATACAGCAAATATACTACCAGGTGGTTGCTGCTACTGCTGGTCTAGCCGACATCAAGCTGTCTGTTACTGTTTCACTAGTCTGCTTTGTATTACCTGACGTTCCATAAGAGCCAGTTTCTTGCATGAAATATACCCGCCTTAACGAAGACTATTGTGTGAATACTGGTTGCAGAATCACACCCAAACTCCGTAGAGATGGAAATGGAAATGCAGGAGATGGAAATACAGATAAGATTTAATAATATTTTGTAATTCAATATTCCAATTTAGAAACTATGAGCTAGGAATTAATGTAATTTATTTGAACACTACATTTTTCTCTACCTTAGGAAACATGCAAACTAAACAGTGAGAAAATTTTCTGTCTGCATGCCCTGCCATCTACTGATGTGTTCCAGATGCCTCAACATGGCACTTTTCATGGAAGGGGAGTGTCTACTGCTTATATAAAAATATCAACAGAGCAAGTACTTCAATGAGCACAAGATAATTGGTGAAGGCCTTTGAGTTTGTGGTGTAACTTACATGTTTTACTTAAATTATTGCTAAACAGGTTTCTGCAGTATAATAGGCATGCATAACCGGCCTGTCATAAAGACTGTTGGCATACTAGTTTTATAGAGTGAACCCAAGGCTCACAGATTTGGGAGCAAGAACACCAAACTGGCCCAGCAGCTCTTGCAGCAGTCTAACACAAATATTGATATTTAAACTAAAGATAATGCCTAGTGCAATGTGGATTCTGGTATGACTCAGAGGACTTGGGTACAACAAAACTGGAATCCTAGTCAATATGCATTGACTAGTATGAACCGCCATTTTACTCATGCTGTTCATATCCATAAGAACACTAGAATTTTTTCCACCAATTTCTCTTTTGCTCATGTCTTCATAAAACTGTATCACAGTCTGTCCAAGAAACATGATAATTAGTTCAGCTGTTGACCCTGACTAGTTATCTGGAAAGCATCAAAAGCTATATCATCTAACCACAGATCTGCCCTTCTAAAGTTCTGGAGCAGAGGAGGATGAGCTGTGGACAGGGAGGAGACAAGGCACAGACGGTAGAGGATAACTTCCCCTGGGCTAGTCTCATGAGTAGGTAAGGTCAGCCATGATAGTGACAAGGGTAAGGATAACTAAAAGAGGGCCTGGTGCTCTGTTAAAAAAATGCCAGTCTTCCCCTGCTACACAGACAGATGATTCATTTCTTTGGAGATCATACATCATGAAGTATCACTCATCTTAGCCAACTACTTGGGCAGCAGAAGGCTCTAGCATTGATTGTTCCATAATATTTTACAGAATCCTATATGTTCTCAAATGGTTTGTGATGTTTTCTGGAACTTAAAAATCCTATTTCTCTCTGTCCTGCTGTACATTACTAAAATAAGTCTTTTGGTCATTCAAGGAAAACATTGAAGCCACAGAGGCAAGAGAGTATGCAAAATAATAGCTAGTTTCCCACAGAAATGCAGCTTCTACCTCAGCAGTTCTTCTTTCTTGGGTAGTTTAGTCAAACCAAAACTCTACTTTAGCTGGGATAAATGAAAGCCCAAAATGAATAAATATTCTGCCAAAAATTGTCTGTCACCTTGGCCTTCACATGCTAACTTCCAGCTCCTCCTTCCAAGGTTTGTGCAGCTCTCTCCTTTTATCAGGGGTGGGAAATCCTCACCAACACCAATTTCACATTGGTTCCAAATCACTTTCAGAGCTACTTGCTACATTTTTTAACTTTTGGGAACAAATCCTATTATTACCAACCTACTAAGCCTGCTTCCTCAAGACCTATTTTGCTTAAGCCTCGGCTTGTCTCCTATAGCCTTGCTCTTCCCAGGCATTTCCCAGCAAAGAGATGTGCATGATTCCTCTGGGAAGTATGGCTCCTCCTGGTCTCTCTCACATGGAGGAGAAGGACCTGCATTCACAAAGTGAGCTTCCCTTTCTCAGCAAAACTTACTATATGCCTTGAGAACTAAAATTTCTAGAAGGCCTCAGCACATGATTGGAGATTTGGGCTGATGCACACATTTGTAAAAAATTCACCATGTCCATCACAGCTGAAATCTTTGCCCTTGAATCCTGTTTTGGATTTGTTTTTTTTTGCTCTTTTCATCATTAACATCCGTAAGAAGATCATTAACTTTTCTTTCACTCCTCAAATGACATTGGTTTGGTAGAGAGTAGAAATAATTAGCATTTGTTAGTTCTATTTTAAAAAATTGCCATAGTGTTGATGTCTGTGGCACCAATGTCTATCCAAGTGCATCTATTTATAGTGCAGTGTATGTATCTATTTTTTCCCATTTTTAGTGCACTGGTGTTGTGTCAGGTTTGATTTAGGTATGCAGTTAATTACATGATTAGCACACGGTATTAGCACAAAGATCACCACATACAAAAGTATCAATATTTTTTATAACCAAGCACATGTATTTCATCTTCTTGGAAAAAAACAGAATCTGGTTTTCTATAAATTTTTTTCTGATAACCACTGGAGAAAGGCTAAGAGGAGCTCCTTTTAACGCCTCATCTGGATAAGTCAGCACGCTCCTGTTGTGACAGTATTGGATCTGAACCCAGTCCTGGTGAAGGATCTGAAACTAGAGTCTCCTAGCTTAGAGGTAAAAATGCAACTTGCTGTGCCATGTAGACACTTCTTTTTCTCTCTGATAAGGAGTTGTACTGACTGTGTGGAATCACCACAGCACGTCGTAAATGATGTATGAAATTAAAAATCCTCTGCCCAGTGCACAGAGAGAACACAGATAACTTCATGCCGTTACTGCTGTGTTGTGATATTTGCAGTGATATTTAATTCAGATACATCTCCCAGAAAAAATTACTAAGAGCAGGAATATCAAACAAATGAGGGTGTGGATAATTAACATTTTTATGCACTTAGTCTAAGCTTCCACCCCTCCCCACCTTGATTTGCCGAACCTTCTATACAATGAGATGAAAGTATCCTTACCAGTATAACAGTTCCTAGATTTATGCCCCCAGATACATCACAACCTTTTGAAATACAAATAAAGTATAATAAAAGAGATGGGTTTGAATTGGAATCTGAATCTGAAGGCCCTAAACTTTGAAGCATTTGGGAGATGAATTCAAAATCTGTTCACAAAATTGTGTCTGAGGTTTTTTTGCTTATTTTCAAACTAGCAAAATGCAATTTTAGACTGTTAAACACACCTTTTAAAGTTTTCAGTTTTATGGAAGTGAATGAATCCTCTGACTTCTGTATTGTTATTTAATGCTACAGTTAAGATGATAATGTCATAAAATAGCATACATGATGTGAGACAACTCCCAACTAGAGTTTTCACATTTCTCTGAATCTCTGAAAATTGGCTAATTTAATGGGAAAGAGTAGTACATTTGGAATTTCCCTCTGTAGATGAACATGAATTTGCTTTGATGTAGGAATTTCAAAATGTTGCTAAAATATATAAGAAGGGGAGACCATGTACTGTTTCTTCCTCTCTCTATCTAACTTAAATGGTTGTGACAAACACAAGATAAATTTCAATTTACCTTTCACATTTGACCCTTCATTTTGTCTCTGCTTATTAATCTGTGCTGGTATGACTATGAAGGCTCCAACCTTCTAGGCAGATTTCAAACAGCTGCCTTTTTTGCATTACCAGAAAGTATTCTGCCTTTAAAGATTTTACTACTTTTCTCCTTCTCTCTTTTCCACAGATGTGGCAGGAACCAGAATCAAATCAGGATGCACATTACTGGTCTGTAGTCCAGGAAAATATTCTGAATTCAGTGCCAGGCACGTGACTCTTCAAGAGTCTGGCATTGCACAAACCAGCAGGACAAGAAAAACACATTTTCCTACTGGAGAGCTGGGAATCCTTATTTTTGAGGTGATAAATACGGAATTAATTTTTAGTCCTGGCAGACTACACTATATAGGATATTAAAGTTCATGACAGCTTGATTCCTAGAAAAGGTATCTTAGATCATCTTAGAAGTTTCCCCCCTCTCCATTCTAAGTCTGTACTGTGGGTACTAAAGGAAGCTCTGTTAGAATAGGTAGAGATAAAATATAGCATCAATAAAATAAATGTAATACTCACTAAAAGATTTCTATAATATTTTTCTGAAAAATATGTAGCATAAACAAAATACATGGTGGAATTGGATGTTATACAGTATTTTTTCTTGCTAGTAATGAGGTCATCCAAATTCATACAAAAATCTTTTTACTGGCACACTAACCCTTCATGTATATTATCATATTATGCAGTATGTAAAATTCAAAATGCACACTGAAAGCCTTGTAATAATGTGACATTAAAGCAAGACAGCAAACATAATGGAAAGGTGGAACGGCTGGTTCCAAAATACTAACCCTACCATGTTCCACTTACTGCTTAGCTGTTAGACACATGGAAACAGGGAACACAGCTTAAACTAACCATTTAATGGGGGGAAAAAAATCTCAAAATAGAAAATAAAGTATATGTGCCCCATGGATATTAGCTCTCTGTAGGGACTGACATTTTTGCATTTCCTTTTTTTTCCTTTTTTTTAGAAAGGGTATTGTGTCATTTTGACACAAAGGAAAATTTGCATATAATTCTTGTCTGATGTGATGGAAATCACACATGAAAATAAAAGCCTTACATATAAGGAATCAGATCAAATCCCCCTAAGTTTATGTAGTAATCACCTCTGCATACTTTTTCGTCACAGTAGATATGGCTATAACTAAAACCCTTCTGGCAGGCCAAGATCACTTTTAGAGGTTCTACATAAATTCCCTCTTTTGGCTTGAGTTCCGACCCAGAAACCTGGGAAAACTAAAGTTGGGGTGTTCCAATTTGGGTGTTGCAATGTGAACAAGCTTCTCCTGTTGCAGCAGAGTTTATTGAAGGGGAAGGTAAATGTAACAAACAAGCTTGGGAAACCCTGAATGGTCAGGAGCCATCTCAACCAACTATTAACACTCAATGAGTTCAGAGTTCTGTCTTAATCCCACACAGGGTGAACTTGGCAGCTAGTGTAGCTGCTAGCCCCAGCTTTCTCCTTGCTTCACTGCTGCTGGGGTCCTCTATTCTGCTGTTTCTGTCATCAGTCGCCATGGGAGAGTGGGGGAGTCATGTTCCACTGGTGCTGTAACTGCTCCTCACCACCTCTGGGGGAGCTGCTCTGCTTCTACCGCTGCTTCTCACCACTGCTGGGGCTACTACTCTGCCACCTCTGTTACTCCTCACCACTGCAGGGAGCTACTGTTGCTGGAAGTGCTGCTGGGAGTTACTGCTCTGCTGCCATACACCACCACTGGGAGGACCACTCTGATGATATTTATTGCTACCAGGGGCTTGTTACATCTGAGGGTCCCTCCACCTTAGACCTCCACACAAGTCATGGTGAGCGCTGAAGCACTGAATCCTCAGCTAGCTCCAAACAGAAGCAAGATATTTATCACCACATTAAAGCCAAAACCCATAGGAAAATGTGAGTGAAAGAGAAAGTGGTAGAAATACAAAGCAAAAGATACTCAAAAATTTCCCAATAGCTGTGACATGCTTAGTTTCTTCAATGCAACCAAAAGTATCTGTGGGTTAAACATAAAAGCATCTGTCCTTCTGAGGTCTAAGGATGAAATAACATTCTTTAAAGATGGCTCTGCTATCAATGCAGGGTGGAAAAAGCACTTCCAGGAGCACCTGAACCAAGACTCTAATGTCAAAGACACTACCATCAAAACCATTCTACAACACCTCATTAAGGACTACTTTGTATAGCCACCAACTTATCAAGAAACTGAGAGCTGTTAAGCAGATAAAGAACATGTGGCCCTGATGGAATACAAGCTGAAATTTAAGTAAGGTGGAAAAAAGCCCTCTTATCAACTTCACACCATTATTTTGAAAATCTGGAAACATGAAAAGACTTCCAGTGACTTGAGAAATGCTCAAATCATTACTATAGTCAAGAAAGGAGATAGATTAGATTGCAGGAGGTGCCATGGTATTGTATTCTTGTCCATAGCAGAGAAGATCATCCCTCACATTCTTTTCAACAGACTCACGCTTGTTGCTGAAGAGATTGCTGGAGTCCCATACTGGCTTCATACCACTCAGAGGTATCACCATTCAGACTAGGCAAGGATGGCTGGAAGCCTCCATCAGGGGTATCACCTTTGTTGCCAGACAGTTGCAGGAAAAATGCTGTGAGCAACACTGAGATCTTACATGGCCTTCAGTGACCAAAGGCCTTTGATTAAATCAACAGACAGCCACTTTAGAAAATCCTGAGGAGATCTGGATGCCCACCAAAATATGTAACCATCATCAGACTTCTTCATGGTGACAGAACAACAACCGCCCTGAGGAATGGCTTGGAAATAGACCGGGACCACTATTAGAACAGGAGTCAAACAAAGCTGGTAATTTCAGCAACACTCTTTTCCATGTATACCACAGCTATTCTTCATGTCATTACTTATAGACTTCCATCTGAAGTCAACATCCAGTATTCTATGGACAGGAGTCTCTTCAACATCAACTAGTTATATTCCAAATCCAAGATAGCCAGCACCATCATTACTGATTTTCAGTATGCTGATTATTGTGCTGTGTGTGCCCACTCAGTTGAAGAGTTCCAGGTCACTCTTGACTGCCTCTGTGAAGCATTATAAATGATTGGATTCACTGCCAATTCCATGAAAACCAAAATACTTTACCAATCCACTACAAATCAGTCCCCTGCTTCTCCACTTATTACAATAAGACGACTGTCCTTGGAGGATGTTGAGTATTTCTCCTACATGGGTAGCCATCTTTCCAAAAAAATAAACATAGATGTCAATATCCAATACATGATAAAATCTGCCAGTGCTATCTTTGGGCATCTTCATGTCAAAGTTTTGGGTGGTCAGGAGATCAATCTGTGAATTGGGATGAGAGCCTGTCAAGTCAGGAAGCTGGAGGATCAGGCAGAGTGCAGTCAGAGAGCGAGCTGAATCAAGAAGCCAGGGCATCAAGCAGAGTGGAGGCGAAGGCAGGGGTGGAAGTATAGGCCAGAAGGAACAGCAAGGACATCTAGGTGAGAGATAAGCCCTGTTGCCTGGACACTTTATGTTCCTAGGTAGAGGGAAGTGCAGACCCTGTCCGGCCACTCTCGTGGTAGGGAGTGGGTGGATGGCTAGATCCTGATGCAGGCTTCCTCAGTCTGAACAGTTTGCTGGGGGATGGCAGGTCGAGATAAGTCACTGAGCCAGACAGGTTGAGGTCCCAGGTTTGAGGCTGAAGCCTTACACTACAAAATCATGTCTTTGAATGGTCATGGCATCAGGACCCAAACATAACTTCCCATCTACCAACGTGTTATCATTCCTGCCTTCTTGCATGGCTGTAAAACTTTGATGACAAAGGAAACACCTGAAAGCCTTGGAATGTTACTGACAATGATGTCTCTAGAAAGTCCTCCATATTAGTTGGAAGAATAGAAAAATGAATGCCAGCATTCTGGCTCAAGCAAACACCACCAGTGTAAAAGCCATATTTAGACAGCACCAACTCCATTGAACAGAACATGTCATAAAATGGCATAAAATGGCTTCTAAGACAGGTCCTATACTCCCAAATCACCAATGATGACCACTCTAGAAGTGGGCAAAAGAAGAGATTCAAGAACACTATTAAGGCCAATCTGAAGAAAAGCCTCAACATCAACACCTAGGAGACTCAAGCACTAAATCATTCCAATGATGCCATGATGTATGACAAACCATTGATCATTTGGAGCCAAATCTCCTAACTGGGGGCAGATAGACAAGAGAGACAAAGTGAAAGAGCTGTAACCCAACATCACCAGGATCCCACTTCTTTCTCTTAGAAGTATTTACCATATCTTCAGTCAAACATGCAGATTTTGGATCAACTGACCCTCAGCAATCTTTACCCAATTTTCTCTTACAGCATCAATGGCAAGATCCAGATGTGCGGGCATATGTGGTTTGTGGGGCTGCAAACTTCTTTGCAGTGCCACAAACTGCACATGTGGCACATTAAAACATGTGTGGCACTCCTAATTTGTAGCAATGATGAAAAATTTGCTACCAGGATTTCCTAGTAGCAAATAAACAAACAAATAAATAAATAAAACCCCTGGAAAAAAAGCAGTGCAAAGCATGCCCAAGTGCCATATTCCAGGACAAACATGGAGATGGTACAGTAGGCAGACCAGTACTCCAGAGCCCCCATGCTGAGGCACCCTGCACTCCAGTCAGCTGCTCCATGCCTTGAGGACCCCAGGGCTGCCTACTCCCCTTTCTCCATGTACCTCAGCATGGGGGCTCCACAGTGTGTAGAGATGGGGGAGCAGGCACCCTAGGCTGCCTACTTCCCTGTCTCCATGTGACGTTCTCCGGGTGGCTGGAGCACCGGGTACTTCAGCACAGGGGCTGCCTGTTGGCTAGGTCCATGCTGAGGTGCCCTGTGCCCCAGCCAGCACCCTCTGCACCACATGACGCAGCATGACAATGTGTACCACTGCAAAGTGCATGGGCTAGGGTATGCACTATGGCACAAAGTAGTGACACAAATTGCTACTACTATTCATACTGCTGCAAATACATGCCCATGCTCATGTGGGTGCAGCCAGTATCTTTATAATCTTTACAGTTTTAGAAGAGGAGGCCAGTGCATCGAGCCCAACTCGCCCTTATATTCAAATTTTAAAAAGCAGTTAAAAGATGTTATCACAGTCAAAATAAGCACAAAGAGTTCCCACTGCCATTGACCATGCATTCCAATGAGGATATGCAGATAAGGGGGACAGTTCCCAGCAATCCAGCCCCACATATCACATAAGTACCACAGCGAGGCAGTCGCACAGAACGCAGGTACGTCAATAGGATTACCTAAGAAGTATGCTGTTGTTTAATTGTACTCCTTAAAATCTGATTCAATATGAGAAAAACAACATGTAAACAGAAAAAGGAGGAAGGAACAAAATCATTTAAGTCTGTTGCAGGACTCAGAGCTAGATCAGAAGCTAGAATCAGTACTGCCTATGCTATCTTAGGGTGGATCACCTTGGGATCTACTAAGGACATATTGCAACGGGAGACTAGTTAGCTTTGTTAGTCTAGCATCTGAAAAAAGTAGGCTGTTGCTTACAAAATCCTATGCTTCTCTAAACCCCTCAGACTTTAAGGTGTTACACTGCTTTGACTTCTGCAAAGGCAGTTTGTATTTACACCTCATTATGCCACCCGTAAGTGATACTAATTAAAAATGACATTTGCAGTCACAAATTGTAGGTTCAAGTTTTGTGCTAGATACAATTTAGGTGAAGTTTTTCAACATCAATAAGAGAAGAGAGAACTTGCATTAACATACAGATTGTACAATCCTACAAAGGGTCCAGGAAGCCAATTCTTAAAGGAAGAATTGCCTTAATCAGATTATTATGAGAACATTCTTTGGTTTATTTTTGATTTTTATAATTTGGAAGAAGGCCTGTGTTCCAGAATATCAGAAGAGTATTTTATCAACTCAAATCTTTGTCTACCATTTGTCAGAGAACATTTTTAGAGGGTAGATTTTTCTGGAAAAGGACTATTATCTTTGGGTACATATAGGTGATACATTTAGATCAACCTAACCCAGGTTAGGTTGATCTAAATTTAGGTGTTCAGAGGGGTTAAATAAGCAAAAAATGGTGCACTAAATCTCAATTAGTGCACCCAAGTAGGTGTACTAATTTAAATCAAGAATGGATTAACCTGATCTTAAATCAGTCATTCAAGGTTGACAGGAAATGATGCTTTTTTTTTTTCACTATAAGGGTAGAAAAAAACATTTCAAGTTTAATGTACATACTGCTCAGCCCAAAACGAAGCATTTCATTTTAGATTTGAGTACTTTAAAGGTTTTTATCCTTTTAAATTAAAACTAAAGAAAATTTCAATTTGAAATATTAGTGTGAAATTGAAAACTTTTTAATTATTATATTTTATTTTATATGAATAATTGGGTGAAACAAACACGTTAATAAAATATTGGTTTGGCTGGATCTACATTTTTCATCAGAAAGGGTCCAACAATACATTTCTTCCATCTCCACACAATAAGATCTTGATCTTTCTCTTTGGGCCTCCAGGCACTATTACAACTTAAGTACACAATAATCTGCCCAACCTTGATACTTTGCATAAAAATAGTGCACCTAGCTCATGTTGTAACAATTTTAATTCCAAAGTCCCCACCCAGACCAATGCCCTGGTGGAAAGCGAGTGTAACTTCAGGATGTCACCCTCAAACTTTTACCTGGGGCAGGATGTTATTATGTGCTCCATGGTTTGGTTAGCATCTCTACAGTCACACTACAGTCACAGCCCTCCCTTTCCTTGCAGAGCTGAGCTGAGGGGGGTGTGGCCAGGTCCCAACAGGAGGCTCTGATTAGGGGGTGTAAACCCCCAGCCTGCCTGCAGTCCCAGCTTTTTCCTGGCTCACTGCTCAAGGGGTGGGAGTGTTGCCATCCCCCTCAGCCCCCAGCTAACACTGAGGGAAAGGTTGCAGTACATGCATCTGTTGATGATACAGAACTTTTCAACCTTCCTCCCTGCTTCTGTATATTGTCTGCAGCAAACTGACAGGCAAGCAAGCTGGGGGTGGGGTGGGGGGCTGCTAATGCTGTCACTGCTATCTCAGTGTTTATTGTCTCATTAAGAAAACAGAGAGACATTACTAGCTACTTGTTGATTCTGCCTGTTGATTCAGCATGGACCCAGCATGCACTTTGCTAGCTAATACAATGCCAGGCAGAAGGGAGGGGGGAATTCCCGCTTAGCAGGGTGTGGTGAGGGGGAGCAAACAGCTCTTAAACAGCTTTCCCAAGGAAGGACATTAAGTTACCTGTTGAACAGTTCCAACAAGCCTGCCTGCCTATGTCATCTCCCACAGCACAGACTGTAGCCAGCATGTGGTCTGCTAGCTAATGTTGAGGTGTCTGTAAGGGATGGGGAAATGCCTGCTTAGCACAGAGTGGGGAGGGGAGTGGGGAGCAGAAGTCAGGTAGATGCCTGCAGAGACTGCCAAGCTCCAGTGAGGCAGTAGAGGGGAGGGGCCAGAGAGCCCTGCCCAGCCAGAGAGCCTGCCAAGATGCTGGGGGGCTCTGATTTATCTTAAAGCAGCAAGGGGTCTGGGACAGACATTGCATAAACCAGTTTGAACCGAATCACTTAGGTCTGATACTACATTCAACCAGGTTTATCTCAAACTGGTTTCAGCCATTTAAAAAATGTGTTTATGTGCACTGAACATCTGTTCTGTTACAGGTTTAAACAGTTTTTGATCACTTAAACCAGTTTATGTGTAAACCTAGCCCAGGTGGCCACACTAGCTATGTCCAGTGTATATTCTATTAAGGGTTGTCCACATGCTCTGTAGAAAGTTGAAACCTGGTTGTTGCATTGTTGGGTCGGAGACATGGTCTTTATTTGGGAAAGTGTTTTCTGCCCAAACTTTCCTCCAAGATTCTTCAGTGTTGTGGTATAGGAGGTGCTTGGTTCATGTCCAAAAATGTTTTCATGAAATTATGTTAGGATTTGGGAGATCTTGAAAGTCTTTGTGGATGGGAAGGTCCAGATTACTACTGATATGAATTATTTTTCTATATGTTGCTGTATCTCATCAAATGGAGGGAGGAGTAATGTTTGAAAGTACTGGTAGCCACTGCACTGGAATTGACATCAAAGTTGCAGAGATAGTCTTCATTACTGAGTAGAGCTGTATGTTGATGAGTTTGGTATGTCGACTTGAGGCCTAGACATGTGCACACTACTCAGCTGTTGAGAAGACCAGGGCTAAGGCAGAAATGTGGAGGATGGCAGCTTTTGCACCCCAGGCTGGGCTGGCAAGCTTTGAGATGATGTTCACTCATGCAGTCTTTCAGAGGTGATAATGGTAGGTTAGAGCGCATTCAAGGGTCACCCCAAGGTAAGTAGGAGTTGTGTCATGATTCGCGTCCTCTTCACAAAAGGTGATGTTGAAGGTGTTATGTATCTTGTAATTGTCAAGATAGAATGTGGAGATGATGGACTTGGTTGGATTTGGTTGTAGTTTCCACTTATGGAAATATTCAGCCATTATTGATACATCAGAATTCGGTGTGGCAGTTTCATTAAGTGACTCTAACTAAAAAAAAGTTGATTCCAAAATATGTTGAATCACAACCTAAACCTTCCCTGCAGGTCTGGCTACTTCTGGGTGTCTTTTTCTCAAGATTCTAACAGTGGGTAACAGTAAAAAAGAAAAATCCACAACTCTATTAAACTTGGGTTGATTTGGAAGCCATATACTTTTCCTAGCATGTTGCCTACTTGTTACCAAGGGAAGCACAGCAGGGGTAATTTTCCAGCAGCACTGCAGGGTGTGCAAAAGATTGTGAGGCACTGTTTAAATCACTAACATCTGGTTGAATCAGAGCAATTTCTTTATACACTATTTCAAGTATTTAGTAATACCCAATGAGAATTTGACTCTTTGGGAATTGAAAAGAAATATGTTTTCCAAGATTCATTTGAAACAAAGCTTTTACTGTGAATCTATCCTTAATTCTGTCACCTCAGCCTCTTTTGTTTCAAGATGCTGGATAGAGTTTGGGTGTCAGGATATTTCGTCATTTAAATGAGTTACCAAAACAGAAGTGATGTAGAAGATGCAAAACGTCTGCTAGAAATAGTAGTATTCAGTAAAGATCTGATTTGTAGGTATAATAAGGGAGCTTCCTAGAAAGGATATGATTTTTATTTCTGATAGGTAAGAATACAGAGCTTTAGAATTTACTGCGATGTCTTTCCCAGGTGTATTTCTCAGGATTTTTACTACCTCATCACTGCTTTGTATTTTGCCATAGCAGTATGCAATTGAAGGAGGTATAAGAAGAGTTAGAAAATGATAACAAGATTTCATAAAGATCTATGAGGAGTGAAAACTGGGGGTATTAAGAACATAGAAATTGCCACAGCAGATCAGAACAACTGTCCATCTAGTTCAGCTTCTGTCTCTCAACAGCCAATACTAGATAGTTCAAAGAAAGGAGTAAAAGCCCCATAATGGATCATTTTGATATCACAGGAAGTTTCCTTCTAAATCCATGAAATTACCAGTTGACTTATGACTTCATAGATGAGTATAAATATCCCCTGGAAGTTTGTATGTGAGCTAGTAAAAAGTAATAAAACTACAGACAGTCTTATTCCCAGAAACAGCTAATCCTTTTTAAATCTATGTAAGTGCTTTGCTTTATTGCTATTTTGTGAAATGAGTTCTATCAGATAAATTGTGCATTGTGTATACTGCACGAAGTCCTTTTTGAAATTCACCCTATATTCTTAGTCTTCTGTCATTGGAATTCTTTTCATACCTCTAGTTACTTCTGGTGCTTTTCCTAGATTCCCTTCTTTTTCTGTTATATTAATAAAAATGCAGTTTAAAGAATCAAATGCACAGTATTCAGAGAAAGCATGTTCCATCGTTTCATATTTTATAATGTCTCCTAGGTTGTTTTCCTTTCTTAAAGCTTAACATATTTACTTTCTTACTCACAGTATGCACAGAGTTAACTCAGCTAAAGATAAATTAGAAAGATACTGAAAAAATGCAATTTACTATATTTTATATATTTTTCATACATTATGCTAATTACTGGTAATACAGATTTAAATCCAAGAGTTGGTTCAATAATAATAATGATGATAATAATACTATTTATTATACAGTGACAGTGTGCTTATTCTTTGCAAGGTATGTTTAGAAATCTTAAGTTTTCTGTCTAGACAAAAGCATTTTTGAAAGTAGATGATTAAAGATTTAGAATGCCTCCGCAAAGACTTCCAATGAAAGCATACATACAGAACAAAGCTATATTGGATATACAGTCAAACACAGATAATATCACTTCCTTTTGTATCATTCTCTGCCTATTATTATAACTTTCATCATCAACCACTGACTTCCATACTAAATAATGTCTCAACCCTCTATTTGTCATCACTCCAGTCACTGTCACAAACTGCTTAATGTCAACAAGTTAAATAATCTCCACTGGGTAAATTTACCGCTTAATGTCACAATTATTGAATGATGTTCCAAGATCGAATCACTTAGCAGACATTTATTGGCAAAGTAATTTGCCTTGTTGAAGAAACATATGTAAAGATCTATAACAGAAAAATATATATATATATATTTTATAATTTTAAGGTACTTTTGTCAGATACTTTGCTTAGTGCTTGGAAACTTAATGTCCTACCAGAGCCAGAGTGTGGCTTATCTGGGGCTTTAGTGATACATGTGCAATTTAGTTTATAGTTAATTGCATAGAGTACTGTGAGTTCTTACTGGATAGGGTAACTTTTAGGATGCATTTGTGAAAGTCTTTATAGAAGACAAAGAAATTAATAGAAGGGTGAGAGAGTATAAAAGAGTAAGAGTGAGTAAAGCTCAAGTGCAATGCTATTGGGTGCAGGGGAAGGAGGGTTATAAGCCCTACCAAGCGTTTTGTGAGGTGATACAACATATTTTTGTTCTTTTTTACTTCATTTCTCATGTTAGCTACTGAATGAATTTCACAATCCAACACTACATAAGCTTGCAAAATGCATAAAGGAAATGGTATAAATTCTAGGCCCCTAGAATTTATAGCCACAGACTTTGTGAAGCAACTGGAATACAAGTAAGCATCACCCAGTGTGCAGCTCCAGTTATTATCTGCTCTACTTAATATCACATTTTTTTTGGTCCTCTGAGTGTAACATGATCAGTTTTTGACTGTATTTGGGTGACTGCAAAACTATCATCAGACTAACTAGTGTTAACTTGAACAATCATTCAAGCACAATTCAGTGAAAGTTCTGCTCTTGGGAGACAATGTGTGATTCTTTGCCCTTCCTTGCTTTATTTAGGGTGCTGGAAAGCTGGGAGGCCTTGGGGAAAAGACACACTTAAGCAATATATCTAGGAAATTATAAAGGCATCTACATACAAGATATTATCTGCTTGGTGCAGACAGCTCATGTAGAAAAAATTGTGTTTATGATTCTCTAGAGAAAGGGATGCTCCAAGGCATAAATATTCTGGAAACTGGATTTCTGACTTGCATATGAAGGATGATCTGGTATATGCATCAACCTAGGTACCACCATGTTGCACAAACAAAATATTTGATGCTGTTAATTTCTCTAATAGACAAAAATCCTTTGTAGGTACTGTCTTTATAATGAGGAAGTTCTGCCATCATCATTTCGGTTTAAACTGATGATGTTGTGATGAACCAGAACGTCAGGTCACAAAATGGAAGGAGGATGGGTATGAGTGGAGTGTGAAGCAAAGACCAAAGACACTGCCGCTGACCTTTTGCAGAAGAAAGATCCAGATATTTACGGTAATTTAGTTTAGTTACTTGGGGCCCTGGTGCATATTCACTTAATGATTAATGGGTTTGTCTGTCAATTCCCAAAATTGTACCTCCTGCCATACCACATACATAACGCAGGATGTGTGATTTTGGGACTGGGATCAGATCCCAGTTGTGCCCTTATTAGTTGTCTGTGCCAGTAGTTGCCCTACACTGGCACATAGACAGTGAACCAGTGCAGTCCCAGGGGGCAGTCCCAGGCAATCAGCCCTGGGACTGCACCGGAGTCTTGAACTGGCTGTAATGTGGTCCTGAGAGTGAGACCGATAATCAGTTGCTTGTTGGTCCTAACTCCAGAACTGCATGGATGTCTGGAATTGGCTCCAGGGTGGTCCCAGGGTTGGACCCAGTGATCAGCTGCTTCTTGGTCACAGCCCTAGGACTGTACAGGAGTCTGTAACTGGCTCTGGTGTGTTTCCAAGGCTGGGAATAATAATGAAGTGCTTGTCAGTCCCAGCCCTGGGATCACACATGTGTCTGGAACTAGCTCCAGTGAAGTCCTAGAGCTATGACTGACAATCAGATGACTGTTGGTCCTAACCCTGGGAATGTGCAGGTGTCCCAAACAGCCCCAGTGCAGTCCTGGTGCTGGAACCAACAGTCAGCTGATTGTTAGCCCCCACCTTGGGACTGCCAAAATTCAGCTGGTCTGTAGGCACCAAGTTTTCAACCTGCCAGTGCGGGAGTTGCCTGGGAGCTCAGGATCCCCCTGCACTGGCAAATAGTAATGGTGCCATTGGGATCTGATCCCTCATCCCATAATCACATGTCCTGTAATACATGTGTGGCATGGCAGGAAGCATGATTGTTGGGACTGGGAATTAGATCCCCTCCCACTATTAAATGACTGTGTGCCAGGGCCCTAAATTTCATACTTTCATACTTCAAGCATTCCTGAAGCCATCCTTCAAGGATTATATTTCTTGAGGGGAGTCCCCACCTCCTCCCAAAGCACTGCATAGCTCCATGTCCAGGGTTACCATATGTCTGGGTTTTCCTGGACATGTCCTCTTTTTTGGCACTCTGTCTTCCATCTGGGTGGGTTTTTGAAATGCAAGCAAATGTTTGGGATTTTGCTCTGTCTCCGCTTTTCCCTAGCTAGTCTGAGCCAGGAGCTTCATGGCTGGGGGTAGCGGGGGAAGGTGACTGGTGGCTGGGGAATTGTGCTCTGCACATGGGGCTCCTCCAGCTGCTAGTGGGTGAGGGAGGGAAAGGTGTTCTGTTTTTTGAAACTGGAAATATGATAACCCTATCATATCCATTTCATCAAGTAAAGCTATTTCCTTGTACTTTCCCAGTTACTTTATGGTCTTGAAGCATAAAGTATGCATTTAAATGATAGATTTGTATGGCCTTTGCTACAGCCTTACTATATCTGAATTCTGGGTATCAGTGGCTGAAGGCTTCTGCTACTGAAAAGGGAGAGAACTCAGCCTGGCTAGCTGGCTGTGTGCACAAATGAGCAGCTGAGATGAGGGCTGCAGACAGCAGACCTAAGCTGCAGCAAGGTCAACAGGGCTGCCCATTAGCTCTAAAGGCAAACACATGTGCAGGCTAGTGAGTCAGTTGATTCAGATAAGGCGGTGTGCTCGAATAGGTAAGGGAAATGCTTTGGAGGCAAGGAGGCCTTGCAGAGAGCTGAGCTCTATGGAGAGAGTGGCTGCCCAAAAAGACCTCACAGGAGCTGAAGCTCTCATATGGCAGAATGGTGAGAGCCCAAGATGAGGGCTGTGCTGACGTTTGTTTGTTTATTTACCTGGAATGAGAGGTCTTGGTTAAAGCAAATAGCTTGCCTTTATGCTATTTTACTTTGGGCCAGGTATAATCAGTGGCCTGGATGCAGCTAAAAGGGGTGTTGGGGAGCCACAGGATGTCTGAGAGGCATGTTAACTGAATCCTGCCAGAGACAGGATATGGGCCACAGTGGTGCCTGAGAGGCATGCTACTGAACCCTGCTAGGGCAGAGGCATGAGCCACGGGACTGCTAGAAAGCATAGGAGGACTTGAGCCCTGCCAGAACCAGGTATAAGACAGGCAGGCAGAAGCCAACAGGGCAAAAGCTTGAGTCAGGCAAGACAGTACAGAAGCAGCTCAAGGCTGGGAGAGCCAGGGCCAGACCCTAAGAAGGGCACAGACAACAGACAGGGGCAAGGGGTCCAGAACAGGAGTCTAGGACTGGGACCCAGAAGCCAGGGGCCAGGACAGTACACCTTGGGCTAGGGACACTCATGTAGAAAAAAGGACCCCAGGCCAGGAAGGCCGAAGCCCCAACAAAAGCTTTGAGGCTTGAGGGCCAGACATTGTAGTGGGGAGGCTGCCCAACTAAGATGATAATCAGTGACATCTGCAAGGCATGCACATGGCTGTAGGGGCAGCTGGAGCTCACGAACATGGCCCTTAAGGGACTTGGTGTCTGATGGCAACTATAGTGCCAAAAGAGGGTCATGGCAGATTGGATAGAAAGTAGTCTGGCAGTTGATTGGACTCCCTCTGGGCCTTGGGCAGTCTTAGGATGCTTCTGAGTGTCCTGGCCAAATTGGGATGTATGGTTACCCTAGTTATGGAGATAAACCTCTCTATTACTGTACAAGTATTTGTCTTTTAGAATCAATATTTATGTGGGAAAACAGCCAAGAATAATGTTGAGTATCTCATGACATGTATCTGTCAAAAACAAGCTTTGTTTGCTTGATGTAAAGCAACCTAACATTTTTTTGATAATACACAGACTTCTAAATTCTCATTAATAGGATACAGAAAATTTTTTTCCCTAAATAGGAAACTTTTTTTTTTATAAAGGACAGTTATGGCAGTTGTGTGTATGTGTAGGGGGAAGACGGTTATACTGTAGTTCTGGTCATGTCCTATTTAGGCTTATTTAGTTGTATTTGGTCCAAGCTGGTTAAATGCTCATTTTTGCCTCAACTGAATACATAAAGGTAATTTGTAATGGATGCAATTCATAGTGATTGAGAGTAAGTGCCTATAGTGCTGCACAGTGGCACTGCATACTGCTTTAGGTATAGTATTTTTTTGTAGCAGTAAGTAATACTGCACATGTTTCAGAAGAACATGTTATACTTACTTCCCAAGAATGGCTGAGACAGTAATGTGAGCAGTACTATACTGTGTATAATAAGGAAAATAGTAATCAAACTGTGTAAGTAGAACAGTGTCAGTAGAACCAGCACATCCCACACACTGCAGACTGTTGGAAATTCACAAAAGCAGTAGACCAGTTTCTCATATGTACACATATATTTTGCTTCAACTTCAAATCCATGCATCAGGAAAAGAAAAGATTTTAGCTATCAAACAGATTCTAGTAGCATTAGGCTCAGATAATGGCTATCTACTGTTAACCTTAGGACTGATCAGCCTTATCTGTAAGGGAAGAAAGGTAGGTAAATAATGTGGCATGCAAAATTATTAAGTGTTAACATTGGATTTGCAGTGGAACATTTTATTTTGGGAAAAGGTGTTTAATTCTGTTTTTTTCCCAAGCACTTTTCACAAAAGTATGGATAGGCCTTTGTCAGTGACTGCTCACCCCCTGGCTCTTGACTGCAGCCTTACTCAACAACCAAAACATTAAATGAGCACAAAGGAAATTAGGATCCTTCTTATATTCACTTATACTGAACAGAGTCAAAGTCAAATTCAGTACATGCAAAGCTATCCACGCATGGACATCTAATGGCAGATTTGACATGAAGCAAATGAATATAAACATTCTTGATAGTAAAAAAGGGAAGTGAGGGGGAGAACAAATTTTCTATGAGACGTCCTAGATGACATTGAAGAGCCATGTATGCCTGTTGAATGAACAGACTGGAATTTTTCAAAAGCCTGAAGTTAAGCTTCTAGAGCCATACTAAGGCACTGAAATTCAGGGATGGCAGCATTTTGCCAGCAGAGACCAGAGCAACCTGGACACAGGTGCAGGCTGGATGGCTCTGCAAGCTACCCACCCCAGCAGCCAGCTGCCTGCACTCACTCTCAATGCAAATTCCCACAGTTTCAGCAGAGCTTCAGGCTTCACCGCAGAGGGCAGTGCTGTGGGGGTGCAGCTTTGGGCCACTGATCCCCCATGTGGGATGGGACCTCTGTGGGCTGGATTGGATCCCTTCATGGGCCAGCTTTAGCTCAAGGGCCTAGATTGCCAACCTGCGACCTAAAAGCAACCAAGGGTATGTACAGATGTTATGCTTACATCAATCCAACTAGGGTTAGGTGGACCTAAGTGCCTGACTGTACACAAGTTCAGGAGGTTTGGTCAGGCAAAAAATGGCCATCTGATTTAACTTAGTTTGCCCATATGCAGCTCTTACACCTATATTGACCTAACTTAGGGCCATGTACAGATGTTCGGGAAGGTTAGACTGGGCAAAAAAGTGGCAAGCCCAGTCTAAATTTAGTTCACCTAGGACATGTACTAACCTATGTGACCAGTGCAACCTTGGATGGACAAATCCCACACTGCAGACGCTCCCATTTCCCCCTTTCTGCACCAACTATCCACCCCTCCCCCTCCCCAACCACACTGCCTTACTTAGATTGCATTCTCAGCATGACACCTGGCACCAGAAAATGTGTGTACACATGGGACCTGATCTTTGATCATATGGCTTAAAGTGAACTATGTAACTGTACATTGGGTCCTGGGAACATGTATACACATTTGCAGTGCAGCCCTGGGGCAGGGAAATCATATCTCCTTGGGGCTGCACTTTTCCTACCCTCCCCTGACACCATCCTGACTGGGCCATCTTTAGCCTTCCAACCTCCTATACTCCCAGAGGGGAAACCCAACCCCCACGGACCCACTAGCACCCCCAAATCCACCAGCCCCCTCTGTGAGGGGCTGCTAATCCCTGATCCTGCCAACTGCCCCTGCCAAGACCCGCTAGCCTCTCAGATCCCACCAAATTTTCTCCAGCGCACCCAACTCCCCTGCAAACCTGCTAGCCCTCCCAATTGTACTTGCCCCTCGCCCCACCCATACTTACTTAAATCAGAGTCCTGGCACCAGCAAACATCTGAACAGCTGGTACCTGTTCTACAATCATACTGATTAAAGTAGGCCCCACGATTGTAGATTGGATCCCATCTACATCTGTACCAGCACAAGAGTTCCCAGTGAAATCAATAGGAGTTTCTTGGTGCTTATTGTTTTTGAAAACTAAATTGCATATCTGGGTTTAGGAGGCCAACATCTTTAGGTTTATTTCATTTTGGTCTTCTTTGAAAAAAAAATTAAATCTTGCCTAGAACCTTGGAGGTTGAATTTTATCTAAAGCCAAGTTATATCTGGGAATGTAACAACTCACATACTCTCGCAGTTCCACAGTTCCACACAGCAGGGACCCATAATACATGCTCAGAAGCAGCTCACAGAAAACATTTTAAAATAAAATTATTTTAAGATGTATATTGTATTAATTAAGAAGGTATTTTGGAAAAGATTTTCCTTTTTTTTTTTTTGTCTTTTGCATTGCCAATCAAGTCCCATGAAAAGCAATATGAAACATCATCATTTAAGATTGCTCATGGTTCAACAAATGTTTTTTTTTTACTCTGTTAAATATGCAGTCCTTCCTTAAGTAGGACATAATTTTCATTTTTACCAAGGCCTTTTTATGCCATTCTGGAAGTATAAAGGATCCTTAAGGTATATAAGAATCAGCTTTAAATAGATTACAATATAATTTGACAAGACAGACTTAAGTGTGGGACAGGAAAAAAATACACAAGAAAATGACTTACCTAAGCAGGTAAATGGCAAAGCCAGAAACAGAATTTTAGTTCATTGTCCTATTCATGCTCTCTTTCAAAGTAACTACCTATTTCTAGCATTTGGTGACTTAAAGGTTGTGCAGATGCTTCACCTGCAGGAAACCAAGTATATATCAAGTAGATGGCCTCAGCAATATTTTTTTCCTGACAGTTCATTTTTTTAGAAGCTCTTAAAAGCCTTATAGTAAGAAAATGTCATTTAAATATAAGCTCTGATCCTACAAAGACTGGAACTACTTCTGTGTAGAAATGTAAGTGCACACCAAAATGCTTGCAGGACTGAAACATTTATTTCCTGCTGTTGTCATTTCAAGCTAGATGGCATGTGGAAGAATTATATGATTTAGTGAGGGGTTTTTGGTGGTTTGTTTGCTTTGTTTTAAACTTACCTCCTTCTGTGACACCTCATGAAGTGTTCAAGGGATGAGAGTTTTACAAAACTGATATAAAATATTGCTGCACCTTTCTAAAGGAAACAGTATGCCTCTGTTACAGACTGCTGAGAAATATATTTTGATATCAGTGTCTTTGAATTCCATTCTTAGATTATAATTCATATAACTTGAGTTTGTCAAAGTGTTGTGTCTGTATTAAATGGTTTTCTTTACAGTTCATTACAATTATATACATAAATCAAAAATTTAATTCTCATTCCCCTCAAAAAAGTCCTTTCAGATCAATGTTGAGGATGCTTGTTAGGGCAGTCTGAGCCAGTGTGCACTGAAGGACTGCATACATCATCTTAATGCAAAAGGGGCCACTCCCCAACTCAGCACCCTCTTGCAACTGCATGGCTTGCTCTGCCATGTGTTAAACTCATTCTTATTCAAAAGTGCATCGTCTCTGCCCTCTGGATGAACAGAAGATTTCAGCTTCCAGTCTCTGTTAGACTTTTAACCTTTTCAAGTAGAAATAGGAACAAAATAAGAAACCCAACTGTTAGTATAATTTTGATAATGAAAGACATCTGCATATAACTTGTTGGCATCTGGCAAGCTTTGAAATATGTAGAATTCCATTTTACAATTGCAGTTTCCCTATTGGCAAAGAAAGGTATAAGAAACATTTGCTCATTGCAACAAATACAAAACAAGAAAAATCAAAACAGCATGGAGAGATGACTTGTGAAAAACACTGGAGATAGAATCGCATTTAACATTGCGTTCTGCAAGACTATTCAAATCCCTCACTGAGCACATGCAGATGTCCTTATTCATAGACATTATTACCTTTCAGAAGATTGGTCACATTTACAGAATTATGGTGTCCCTGGAAAAGTATTAATACAAAGAAATGCCACAGGACTGAGGAAAATGCATGTTGTATTCTTGGTTTTGCAGATAATTATGATTTAAAAACTAAAGGAATTAAATCTGAGAGGGAAAAATCTCTGTTGGAAAATATAAATTTTAACCATGGAGGCCTCCAGGCCAACTGGACATGAGAGAAAGTACTTATATCATGTATTTGTACTTGGTATGTGTCCATTTGTCATGTTACATTTCACTAGCTAGAGATGATTTTGCCCCTTAAATTCTAGTGGCACAGCTTTCTGCTGGCGGGGGGGGGGGCGACCTGTATAATGGCTTTATTTCTATCCTCTCTCTGACACATGACCAATAGTAAAGGGCTGCATGCATCATCTTAATGGAAAAGGGGCCACTCCCCAACTCAGCACCCTCTTGCAACTGCATGGCTTGCTCTGCCATGTGTTAAACTCTATTCTTATTCAAAACCATTAGGCAACCCCCTTCATTCCCCGGTGAATGATTAAAGCATCAGTGCTGACAGTATAAATTATGGAAAAAAGGGCTGCCATAAATTTTATGGGGAGATATTCCTTGGACTACCTAATATTTTACAAAAACCCAGAATGTGATTAGTTCCATAAAATGTTCCTTCAGTACCTCTTTTCAGAAAACTCACTTTTTCAAGGTAGTTTGCACAAGACTCACATGACATTCCAAAGCATTACAACACAACATGCATATAGCACCAAGAATAAATCAAAATAAATTGTACTGATTACATAAAAAGTCTTTAACTCTGAAAAAATTAATCCAGATAAATGCTAGTTATGTGTGACAAGCTTAGAACCCCTTGCCCCCTCCAAAATCAGGGGTCAATACATTATAATGGTGTTTTTTAAGGAAAAAACCCAAATCTCAGAAGCATTTAAAGTACTGAAAATATGGTGGATTCACTTGTGAATGTATTACTTTTATTGTGAACTTTCTGGCAGAGGTTAAAATCTGCTCAAAAACTCATATACAAAACACTTAAGGCTATTGTACATTCTTTAAAATTCCTAGTAGTATTTCTTAGAATTAGTTTCTTTTAGATTAGTGTTGAAATCCTTCCAGGCTAATGAAGTTATTCTCCAATATTTTAAGGTTGTCTTTAGTATTCCTGAAGGACTTTCGAAGTAAACTAATGGATAATGATATAATATTTCCAAAGTATATTTGAAGGCAATATTAGGATTCTAGAATTTTCAATGGTACATTGGAGAATATTAAAACTCTCTGAAAAAATCCCCGAGGATAAGTTTAGAGTTATACTTTACTAAACAAAAAGGATTTTTTCATTATAAAAAACAGAACTCTGCTATTCAGTTAAGTGGAACCAACAACAATGACTTCTTAAACGTATGCAGCTAAATTCCCCATATCAAACCAGCAAACCATAATAAATGCATTATGCAAGAGATATGTGAAGGTGAACACTGTGCTTACAGCTATTTCTGATGGAAGAAGCTGGAGGACTTAAAGTATGGATTGCCAATCAGGATGGGCAAAGTAAGGATGCTCATAGAAAATAAAATAAACTGCATAATGTATAAAAAAGTACTGCCAGCTGCAAGGTAATGGGGGTTAAATACAAGAGAGATTGGTAGGGATTCATATTCTGTTTCTGAGCTAAATGCTGACTTATCCTCATCTCACTAACATTTTAATAGTAGAGCTGGAGAAACTTTTAAAAAGAGAACAATTTATTCATTGAATTGTAGCCTTTTCCCGTTTGTGAACTCTTCATGCACAGACTGATTTTTACGAATGTGTGTTATCATCTGCCAAAACTGCATGTAAATATCAGGCTGTGGGTTGTTCTGCATCTGTATTTCTTAACACACATTCATTATTAACATTGTGTGACTGGACACTTCAGTTGCATGATATGGTTTCTGGTTCCTGATTGGAAGAAAGCAGCTGTAATAAAGAAGAGAAAGTTTTTATCTCTTGAGTTTTTGACTGTTCCCTATAGTGATGGAAACTTTTGTTATGTAATGAAGACGAATAAGGAAGGGAATTTTATAAATTCTTCCAACTTGCCCCCTCTCCTCTGGGAGTCTGCACTCCTGGTCTGGGTTTGTGGTGTGGGGGAATAGCTCTCAGGAGCTGCTGTAGTTAAAATGTGTGCAGTCTTTCATGTATTTAGTGTTTCAAAATGGTGGTGGAGGCACTTTAACTAAAGCTTGTTAAACATGCTTTAGTTAGAGCACTCCCGCCATCATTTTGAAATGTGGGGACATTGAATAAATGAGATGCTGCAGCATGCTGGAGCGTTCTGATTACGCTATTCCAACACACTTGGTTTATCAAGTGTGCTCTGACATGTTCTTATCAGAATACATCAGAGCATATGTAAAAGTGTCCGGCCTTCAGGCCTTTTCTGAAATATCACTGTTAGAAAAATTAGGCAGTTGTGTGTACGTGTAGCGGGGAAGACGGTCATACTGTAGTTCTGGTCATGTCCTATTTAGGCTTATTTAGTTGTATTTGGTCCAAGCTGGTTAAATGCTCATTTTTGTCTCAGCTGAATACATTAATATGAGTCTTGCAGACACTTTTTTGTTCTTACGCTAGATGTTCCACCATCTATAGAACAAAATTTTATATGGCTGCTACAACTGGTTGAAAAATGGACAAATCAGCCTTTTATTAGAAAGTGCTATTTTATTGAATTGAAACTGTCTTGCAAGAGTTTATTTTATGATTTTTTAAAAGGAAAATTTCAAAGTAATGTGTCAGCTATCATCATACTGGATATGTCACAACATTATATTCCAATTACTGTTTGACTAATTTTATATGGAATGTTAAATATTACTTGTATATGTTTTTACACATCACATAAAAACACATATATAATATCTGCCTTTATCAGAAGGAAATGTTTTTATCTTATCCAAATAAAATAATTCAGGATTATCAAAATGAAACATTCCAATGTTTCCAGTTTGCAATTACTTGTAGAATTTCAGTTCAATGGGAAAATTTCCAAACTGGGACAAAACCTTCCATATATAGGAAGACTGCAGGGGGGACATAAAACTTGCATTGCTGGCTCTTTACCACATTTGGGGTTTTGGGGATGAGGCAGACTCCACTGGAAGTTTCAGGCAGTTTTTGCTTCTGAAAAACTGGTTTCACTTTTTTAGGAGCATAAATATAGATCACAGAGCTCAGGTTTAGGTGCCCAGTTTTGAAGTCTTATCTGAAAATCTGTTCAACACAGATGCACTAACTTTCTATTCAGAACATTTCCCCAATATTATAGAGAATAGAGAAACTCAATGAACCCCATCTAAAGCAGTATATAGTAATGGACAAGCCATTACTTGACCTGGAATATTGACCATTTTACAAAAGGTGCTAAAAGTCCTGCTGTTTTGGAGTAACTCTGATTATCTCAGCATGTGTCACATGATATATCAAAACACTGTCTTGTATTTCCAGAAGATAATTAGAGAAAAAAGTTACCTTATTATATTTATCTATAAAATAACTTTTATGTTTTCACTGATGTAGTTATACTCGCATATATTTATTTATTTGGCTAAAAATAAATGAAGGTACCTACTAAGGTTTCCATGCTCTATTATAATTAATCATGAATATAATTCATATAATTAATCATATAAGTAATCAAACCTTCTTGATCTTCTGCTCCAAACAGGGAAGAATTGGTAGAAAAAGTAGAAATGGATGGTAACTTGGGCAGCAGTGACCATGAGATGACTGAGTTCAGGATCCTGAAGAAACAAAGCAGGGTAAGCAGTAAAGACCTTGGACTTCAAAAAAGCAGACGTCAGTTCACTCAGGGAACTGATGGGAGGATCCCCTGGGAGGTCAGTCTAAAGGGGAACAGAGCCCAGGAGAGCTGGTTGTACTTTAAAGAAACCTTACTAAGGGAGCAGGAACAAACCATCCCAATGCTCAGGAAGACTAGCAAGTATGGCCCACTTGGCTTAGCAGGGAATTCTTTAATGACCTAAAACACAAAAAAGAATCTTATAAAAAGTGGAAACATGGATAAATGACTAGGGAGGAGTATAACAGTGTTGATTGGGCATGCAGTAATGAACTAGGGAAGGTCAAAGCTGGAGTTGAAGCTAGCAAGACACGTGAAAGATAACAAGAAGGGTTTCTACAAGTACAAGAGGAAGTTCAGCAAAAATGTAGGTCTGTTACTGAATGGGGGAGGCAACCTAGTAACAGATTAGATAGAAAAAGCTGAAGAACTTTTAAACCTCAGCCTTCACAAGCAAGGTCAGCTACGAGACTACTGCATCTGGCAACACAATTTGGTGAGGGGGTGAGCAGCCAACAGGGGCAAAACAACAGGTTAGGGTCTATTTAGAAAAGATGGATATGTAAAAGTCCGTGAGGCCAGATGTGATGTACCTGAGCATGCTGGGGGAGATGGACTATGTGGCTGCAGAGCTGGTGACTATTATTTTGGAAAACTCATGGTGATTGGTCAAGTTTCTGGATCATTGGAAAAGGGCAAATGTAGTGTCCATCTTTAAGAAAGGGAAAGAGGAAGATCTGGGGAACTACAGACCAGTTAGCCTCACCTAAGTCCCTGGAAAAATCATGGAGCAGGTCCTCAAGGAATCCATTTCTAAACACTTGGAGAAGGTGCTTAGGAGCAGTCAGCATGAATCAAGGGCGAGTCATACCTGATAAACCTAATTGTCTTCTATGACAAGATGATTGGTTTTCTGGATAGAAAGAGGATAGTGGATGTAATATACCTTGACTTCAGCAGGGCTTTTCATATGGTCTCCCACAACATTCTCACAAGTCAGATGGGGAATTATGGGTTGGATGAATGGACTGTAAGGTGGGCAGAAACCTGGCTAGATTGTAGGGCTCAAAGGGTAGTAATCAATGGCTCAATGTCTAATTGTCTGCTGGTATCAAGCGGAGTGCTCCAGGGGACAGTCCTGGGACTGGTCTTAGTCAATATCTTCATCAATGATGTGTAAGGTGGATCCATCAAGTCTGTGGATGACATCAAGCTGAGGGGAATAGTAAATACACTGGAGGGTAAGGCTGGGATTCAGAGTGACTTCAACAAATTGGAGGATTAGACCAAAAGAAACCTTATGAGGTTCATAAAGGAGAAAGTCCTGCACTTAGGACGAAGGATGAAACATTCCCATGTGCCTGTGCAGACTGGGGGCTGACTAGTTAAGCATCAGCTCTGCAGAAAAGGATGTAAGGGTTACAGTTGACAATAAGCTGAATATGAGTCAACTGTGTGCATTTGGTGTGAAGAAAGCTAATGGCATATTGGACTGCATTAGTAGAAATATTGCTAGCAGATCAAAGGAACTGATTATTACATCTGGAGCTGTGTCCAGTTTCGGACCCCTCACAACAGAAAGGATATAGACAAATTGGAGAGGGTCCAGCAGAGGGCAACAAAAATGGTTGGAGGGCTGGGGTACATGACTTCTGAGGAGAGGCTGAAGGAACTGGGCTTATTTAGTCTGGAGAAGAGGAGACTTGGGGGGGGGCACATTGAAAAAAACCCTTAAACTACCTACAGGATGGATTCAAAGAGCATGGAGCTGGACTTTTCTCAGTGGTGGCAGATGACAGAACAAGGAGCAATGGTCTCAAGTTACAGGAAGGGAAGTTTAGGTTAGATATGAGGAAAAACTTTCTCACTAGGAAGATAGTAAAGCACTGGAATAATTTACCCAGAGAAGTTGTGGAATCTTCATTTTTGTAGGTTTTTAAGAACCAGGTAGACAAAGCCTTGTCTGGGATAATATAGTTGGAGATAGTCCTGCTTTGAGCTGGGGGTTGGACTACAGGACTTCCTGAGGTTCTCTCTAACTGTAATATTCTGTAATTTTATGATTCGTATTATGCTACTATTGCTCAAATTAGTTATCATTACCAAGATTCATTCTAGGTCAATGCCTACAGAAGTTGCTGTAATGGACACATTACAACATTGCAATTCTCCAGAAGTTATAAAATGGTATATATAGTAAAATTTAGGTAAGAGATGCATGCAGTGTCCCATTGGAATATAAAAGGTAGCAGGCAATTGCAGTTTTTCCTGATGACAGTCCTCTGTTAGAACTCAACAGATACAACCTTTGTAGTATGAGCACCTCTTCCTTAAATATGAAAAGTACCAAAAATTCTATGGGTTATGTGGTAGAGAAATTGGCCACAATATTACCAACCTGAGATCAGATAGTTTTTGCCACAGTATTACCATGTCATTTTGAAATAGAGTAGAGCAGAATGTAAAAACATGATTGCTACCCTCACTTGCTTTGGGACTAAGGGAACAGTTAAAGGGAACAATACTTTTACAGTTTGAACAACTGGCATGGAATAATCTTTTCCAGCAGCTAAGAACCATCAGAAACCTAATCACCTTCAAGTATAAGACATATTTCCTTGACACTATTTTCTTTAACATAAATACTGAAACTTCATTATCATTGTTGGCAGATCCTCAGTATAAGGATCGCAATCTTCCAGTAATTAAGAAAGTCATTGGTGAGCCTAGAGATGCCTGAAGAGGCAGTCCAAGATCTGCATATTTGGCTGCAGACTTGACAAATAGTTCTGGGAGAAAGGAGTGGATCCTGGTGATGTTGGGTCACAATCTTTTCCCTTTGTCTCTCTTGCCCATCTGCCTCAACAGTGAAGTAAATTTGCCCAAAATAATTCATGCCTTGCCATACATCACAGTGTCATTGAGTACAATTTAGTGCTTGGCATTTCCCAGGTATTGATGTTAATATAACATTTCTTCAGATCAGCCTTCAAATAGGGCTGTGCAAAACTTCGGCAGCTGTTTCATTTTGGAGGTGCTTTGGCCTGTTTTGGCACCTGAAACATTGAATCTGAAATGAAATAGAAGGCTCCGAAATATCTCCGATACAAAAAAAACCGATCAGAAATGTTTCAGAAATGTTTCAGATGTTTCCGAATGTTTTGGAGGCACCCCCCACCCCTGGAATTGTCTGGCACAGCCCCTCACCCCTCCTTTTAAAGTGCTGGGAGGCTGGGGCTGGGTGGGGGATGGGCCTGGCCAGGGCAGCCGTGGGAGCTTCTCCCACAGCTCCCCTCTGCTGGGGCAGAGGCAGGCATAGCTAGAAGACCTCCAGGAGAAGCCCCCATGGCTGCCCAGCCTGGCCCCATCCCCTGCCTGGCCCCAGCCTCCTGGCACTTTAAGAAAAAAGAAAAAGCCCTGCACTAACTGGCACAGCCTCCCCATGCAGTGCAGGGCAGTGGGGGGCATCCAGGATTGCTCCTTCCGCCTAGCACCCATGCGGCAGCTGTCCCATGGCGCAGGTGCAGTGCAGCTCGGCAGAGTGCTGCAATCTATCTGGGAGCTGGGGCTGAGTGGTGTCAGGCTCAGGCTGACTGCTGGAGCTGCCCCAGCTCCCAGACAGTGCGCAGTGCCCTGCCAAGCTGCGATGCAACAGCTGCCAAGTGGGTGCCAAGCAGTGGGGGCGATCTCCGCTGCCCCCTACTGTTTCAGGGGAGGGCTCTGCCATAAGCCTCCAGAGGCCTCGACAGCCACTGCTACA
>NW_017728950.1:55815704-55818447 GCF_001723895.1 Crocodylus porosus | reverse complement strand
CGGACTCGATGATCTCCTCAGGTCCCTTCCGACCCTAGAAACTATGAAACTATGGATAGTTTTGGTTCTACTGAAGAAACTATGCCTGTTAGGTTGTTGGCAAAGTTTTGAATGCCTTTTGCTTTGTCCTTTGACGACTTTGTTCTTTCACTCTCAAATTTTCTACTAAGTCTCAGCTTCAATGTAATGATGTGTGCCTTGCATATAGATTTATTAAAAAAACAAAACTAAAATCTTGCCAAAACTAAATACTCTATTGCACAAGCACTTTTCCCCCTTGGGAGATGACAGAATCAATGACACATGGTAGATGTTAGTCCTGTTTTGCAATGCACTACTTGAAGGTACTAATAAACTTTCTAATAAATATTATTTAAGAATCCATGTTGAGAAAAATAGATGGAATGGAATTGTTTATTGACTCTGAGAGATACTTTAAAAATATGCATGCATACTAGATCTGATTCCAGGACCGTGGAGTTTAGTGAACACTCCCGTTGGCTTCAGTGGGTGTTGAACTGGGGTATAATCCCCTGGGAAAAAGACAGCTAGCTTTCTTAATTCCTAATACTTTACCCTGAGTTTGGGGTAAACTTTGTTTCTGTATTGGGGACAAATCAGAAAAACATGGAGGAACTAACTTAGAGATGGAATGGGAAGAGAGGATCAAGAGAGTGAGAAAATGGACAAGGGAAAGAGCAAAGGAAAATTATTGTACTAAAAACATTTTCAAATGGTAAACATCCACCCCTTTGTGTCTCTTCCATGCACACTGGAGTACGAGTTTTAGGAAGAGGTAGAAGTCCTTATAGACTTGTCCCTTCTCCATGTTTTTTACTTTGGTTTCACTCTGTGTTCACTTCAGAGATCTTTCAAATTGAAAAAAAAAAACAACAACAAAGGGACTGAAGGGAAAAGTCACAGTGGTCTTTATTATAATATGGTGTAATTATTATGACGTTAATCTGAAATGTTATTTCAAATTTCATTAGGATTCTAGCTGGAATAACCATAGTAATATTTATTTATTTGTTACCTTTTTCTGAATTCTTATGTTGAGAGCATAACTAACTGGCAAATCCCAATTATTTTTATAAGAAAGAAGACAGATCTGAAAATAAGGCCACTTTTCTTATCATTTATATTTTGTAAACCACCTTAGAATTATTATAATGATGACATTTAGCCAGTCTCCAATCTCTTTAAATTATCTTTGAAGTCAAAGAGCACTCCAGCTACATTTCTAATCATAATACACATTTAGGTTCTTTTGGCAGTGTCTTGCATTGTTTGATAGTGTCTGATGTTTTGGGGGCCATGCTATGCTGAATGATTTTCTTTTAAGCAGGGGAAATCGAGAATGATTTTTTCTATTGAACAGAAAAAGTTAAAAACAAAGAGAAAGCAAAGCAAAGAGGGAAAAGACGGAAAGAGCATCACAAGTTTAAAGGCCCTCACATTTTTTTTTTTACAAACTATTGTGATCGAAGTTCTACATGGCTCTGGTCCTAGTATTTTCTACGTTTCTAGAAATGTAGTCAAGTGGCCTCCTTTATCACAGTGCTTTTAGCATTCTAATATACCTTATAACCTTACCTATCCATCTACTCTTTTTTCCGTATCTTTTCTCTTCTGCTGTCCTTGGTTGCCATTCTGTTTATTAACAACATTCAATAAACATTGTCTATTCTGATCATGCATCCAGCCCCAATGCCAATTTTTCCTTTTTGACAATTTCTACAATGTCCAAGACTTTCATCTGTTCTTATATTCGCAGCTGCATTGTCTTCTGACTGTCCCTATTCACATGCAAATTATAAATTGTATGCATTATGCTTTTTTTTGCCTTGCAATCAGGTTGTAATAAGAGTATGTGAATATAGGTGCACAAATGTACTTTTGGATAGGAAGCTTTACAATACTGACATTTCTCATTTAAGATGTAGATTATCAATTAAACTTGCATGCAGTGAATCAAATCATATCATGTTAGTAGCTCTGCTGTGTGTCACAGTGAAATTCTATTGGATGTGATACTGTTGTTGGTGTTATAAATCATTAGTTCTCCAACAGACAGTCAGCATCCAAATAACTGATTTTGGTTTCAGAGTTGTGTTGCCCTTAGAACAGTAGGGATTGAGTGGGTTAGGAAATAAAGAGGTTAGTTTTCCATTTCATGCTATGTTAGGACAATTCTTCTAGAACATTTTCTTTTTAAAAATACACAAAAACTGCAATGTTCAGCAAGATGAACACTTCATAATTTTTGACCCAAATTAACAGTGGCAGTCAACTTGGTTTCTTACCCACCTTACAAACCTCACCTTCAACTTCTGGTGCTGCAGTTTTTTTCAAAAAGAGGATGGGGTGGAAAGCAACTCTACACTGTCTGCATGATTACTGTTGTGACATGAAGTACTTCACTTTCTCTGAGACAATATGCATCCTGAAGCTCCAGATACATACTTCAATTCCCTGAAACTTTGTGAATCAAAAAATGAGGTCCAGTGGGATACAGAATACAGCTAAATGGTAATAAAAGGGAAATACAGCCTAATTTGGTCTGGCCTTAAGTTACACTATATTTTGACAGACATGGGAAAATTTTCAAAAGTCCATATTTCCAAAGGTCACTTATGAATAGAGAGCTACCCTATCTGCAATTTCATGTTTTTTTGTGGAAACAGTGGGGAAAAAAGCAGTTTCCAGAACCCTGCAAAAATGGCAATCCCTGTGGTCTTGG
>NW_017728950.1:55740178-55815149 GCF_001723895.1 Crocodylus porosus | reverse complement strand
GAAAGAGTGGCAGTGTTAATAGCTGTTCCCATGCTGCCAAATTTCTGGATCTGTGGGGAGCCCTGCATGACAAATTGCATCAGCATGTAGCTGGATGCAGACATTCAGTCATGTCAACATGTTGGATCATACCCAAAGACCAACCCCACACAAGATCTAGTTTATGAACTGACTTCATACCACAAAGGGCCTGGCTAGGCATGCAGGTAAAGGCGTGATGGGATCTAATGTGAAATCATACAGTTACTACCCCTTCCATGCTACAAGCATATGACAGGAGGCATGATTGAGGAATTGCAAAATCGATCTCATCATGCCTTAGGGCCAGGGTATGGGTGGGGGGCGGGGCAGAATCATGATCTCAAGCTCCCTCTGCACTGGTAAGTAGCAAACTCCCACGGCTGGGAGCCTCAGTTGATGGCTCCCAGCCACAGAGGCCTCTGGCTACACATTGAATTAATGGTGTGATAGTAAAAACTCACAATAACTTTGTGGCTTATTCCTCTTTTCATCACACTATTACTTGACTGAACATGTGGCTGGGTGACAGCTTAAAACATGACTAATCACATCTTAAATGTAGCATGTAGATGGTGCTTAATCCATCCAGCAGAGCTAGAAGTTTGGGTGCCACTGGTGTAGATATACCTGAGCTGGGTTTAAACAAGCTAGTTTGAGTACCTGGAGCAGTTTAGCTGCTAAGGTAACAAAAAACTTCTGCTTGGGCTACTGCAACCTGCCTGCAAGTTATGTCTATAGCGCTTTCAATCTCTGACAAAAACTCATGTAGTCAGCCCTGACTAGCTTTGAACCAGTTAGCACAGGTACTGTTAGCAGTATAGCTGTGGCAGTATGAAACAGTGTGGCTTGTAAACTCACGCAAAAAGCAGAGTATATTCTTGAATTGTTAGCCCATACTGAGCTCCCTCAGACATAGTGTGGGTAGTACCTTGCCCATTTTAAAGCTAACTTGGATAGGCCAACACAAACTGCAATGGCAACAATGGCTTTGATGTAAACATAAGTTCTCAAATGACTAAGCCCCTTTTGAAAAACGAGATTTATGCACCCGATTCACTGAAGTTTTTGAAAAATCAATGCAGCAGAGTTATCATGAATTTATAAAATATGCTCGTATTGCCCAGTCTACATTTTTTCACTTAAAAATATGTACTGAATTTAACATATATTTTACTTACTGTATATGTGTGAATCACTTTGGAACTCAGTAAGTAGAAATGTTATATTGAATAGGGAAGCATTCTTGAACCGGGGCCTGAGCTGATGGGATTTGTTTCTGTAACTCACTGGATAAACACTTGCATGAAATCCTTGCCCTCCTGAAATCTATTATATAAATCCCATCGACTTCAGTGGCACTAGGGATTTACTCATGTTGTTTTGAGGTTGAAAGCTACAAGTTATTTACCTGTTGTTAAATGAAAAGGGTTAGTTGATAACTAAAGCGCCTGCACATATTCAACCCAAAACGTTACTACATCTTATGTTTCCACAATGAGAAGTGACCTCACATGCTTGTATCTAATGCTGGTATAAAGAGCATATCAATATATTTTTTCTTTTAGTAGCTTTCTTTTCCCAGCTATGTTGCGTTTATGATGAAATTCAAATGTCACATCTCTTTTCCTACTATGACTGAGCAATAGTGGTGAGAAAATCTAGTGAAAACTTGGTTTTTTTCATTTGAATATTTAAATAATAAATTAAACGATTTAACATAGTGCAAACATTTAAAAAATATTATGTATTTATATTTTAGTACAGTATTATATGTACAGAACACTTTATATATGTAGTAATGTTTTCGTTGTTTGCTACACTCATTTCTATTGTCTGATTGTTTATTCTTTTTGTAGGAATCTGGTTAAACTCATTAAAAAAAGAGAAAAGTCTTGTCACAAATAGCTCAAGAAAAATGGAACGAGAAAGAAAACCATATAATCACCAGCCCTGCTTTGCTTTACATGGCATGTTAAGAACCACCCCAGAAAATATATGCAATAAATTGGTACATTAACCTCTAATTTTTCACACTGAGGTCAGCTATAATCTTGAATTTGACTGTTTCTCTCCATTGGTTTGGTGTTCTAAGTAGTATATTGTTATGTTAAGACCTGAAGAATCATCTACCACATGTCTACTCCAGGACTATTTAATCATTATGAGCATTTTGCTTGGATAAGGTTTTCAGAATTGAGCCTGATCAGATTTTACCCCTGGGGAGATATGCATTTTACATGAAATGCTTTTTCAGGAGTGAAACATTAAATAAATTCTATTCAATGTTTTTAACATGTATTCCTTTCCTCTGTTGGTTATACTAAGATAGACATAGATGCTTTTATGTTTTAAATATCTGCTCAAGAATCACTTTCTCTGGTCTTCAGAATTTTGAAAGAGCCAGAAAATGATCATATTCACAGGAAAATAGCTCTTATAACCCAATTTGGCCTTTGTTCCCTTGCAGTGCCACATTTCTATGCTCTTTGTGGCCACTAGAAATGCAAAATGACCAGCATCCAATATTCAACAAAATGTCAGGAAACGTTCTTCATAAAATTCACTTACAAGGGAATTATTAAAAGGCTAACATAACACAAAGAACTGTTTAAAGCAACCTGTGCCTCATGGTAAATTCAGGAGACAAGCTGGGGAAAAAAAATGCATGGCACATTTTACAATAATTAATAGATTTATACATTTCTATTCAACTTCACACCACCTTCTTTGGATATTATTTAGCAATATGGTTTCTATTTTAAAGTGCAAGGTTTTATGCCTATATAATTTTATTTCCTTTACAAGGATTAAGACACCAGTTTAAAGTCACACACATGCATAAGCAACTCATGGAATCGTGGTTCAGTTCATTCTAATTCTAGGAGGTGATTTATGGACTTTCCAATATTCCAACAAGTGTCTTTTGACATAAAACTTTGTAAATGTAAGTGAGATAAGAAGTGACATCATTTGTTTCCCCCATGGCATTTGAGGAACTTTCCTACTTTAGCAGATATCTTCACACATCTGCAGGAGTATCTGATGCCACTTTTACTATGGTGCAGGGGTGACTAATGGTAAGTAGTGCCGCTGTAGAGAGAGAGATGTTATAGAATCTGTAACCCACAAAACTTACTGCCATGTGGATAACACACAATGAAAGGCTCATCCCATTTTTGAAAGACTAATTTATCAGTTTAGCAACCTAGTAGTAGAGGAAGTCTTCTATTTTGCAAGAGCAGATAAACTCATTTGCATTGTGTAGCCTATAATCTCTAAACTCACATTTACAGTTTTAAAAATGTATCTATCTTAAACTGACATCTCTCTTAAATTTTGGAGAAAATAGCTCAGATGATAAAATTCAGCAACATGCTATACATATTACAATTGCCTTATATAAAGTTAACTGTTTTGCATCACAATTGCCATTTCTTTGGAACATTATACCAAGGGAAGAGAAGATAGGCTCTAATTTATTAAAACAAAGGCCAATAATAAACATACATTTATTTAATGGATACTAAGTGTACTAAGCTATTGGAAGTAAGATGATGGACTAGTAATTTTTTTTAGATGGTCTTATCAAACCACTGGCAGAGTTCTCCATTTAAAAAGTTCACCAGCCTATCAATCATTTATGATATAAGGCACGGGCAAGGGAAGAGACCCCCTCAAAGTTTCAAACAAAATCATCAATAAATAGTTGTTTGTTAGATCAGAGTGAAACTGGCAAAAATAGCTCTTTAGCATGGAGGAATTAGTTTTTGTTTTTGTTTTAATTTTGTCCATTACTCTATTTTTCTGATTTACTTCCAGTTTACAGTAGAATATTTTAGAGGAATTCCTAGCATAACCTGAGAACAGTTAACATTTAAGCTCCCATCCTATAATCATTTGCATATATACTTCACCTTAGTGGTGTGATAAATGGGACTGCTCAGAGTAGTTCAGATAAGCAAATACATAAGCAGCTGCTGGATCAAACCATTACATGATGGATGCTTCACAGAAAACTAAAAAAGTTAAAATGTGTTTCCTACTCCGTTGCATTAGCACCCACTCTATAGATTCACAGAGAAGCAGGGCTGGAAGAGACCTCCAGAGGTCATGTAGTCAACATCTTGCCTGAGACAGGATCATCCCTATCCAAACCACCCCATACAACCAAAATCTAAATTCTACATAGAACTACCCACAACCCTGACACCAAATAGATCTAACACCCTAACTTGCCACAGGTAAAGTAGGGGAAGCATGGTAGCCAATGTCCTACTTCTATAAGATGTTGTCAATATATGCTCAAGATGTCCCAGGGAAGAGGGCCATGCCCCCTGCTACAGAGAAAGGCAAAAAACAGTCCAATACCAATCTGATCATGGGGGGGAAATTCCTTCCTGACCCCAAATTTGGTGATGAATCTGACCCTGAGTGGAGGGGCAAAACCCTCTAGCCAAGAACCTCCAGCTTTGCTCTGAGCAGGAGAATGGACACACCCCAGTTGAAGTCCCCAGCCTTAGCTGTAGCCAACACCCAACTCTGGGAAGGCTTAAAAACATCCTGTTGCATATGATACAAAAAAGTGTGGGTGGGTGTGGTGGGGGGGAACCAATTAGCAAGCCCAGAAATATGGGAAATACACATGGTAGAAAATACCTAGATCATTCCTGACCAGTGGTTATTTAGCTTCTTCTTGAACAACTTCTAGTGATGGAGAGTCTGTAATTTCCCCAGGCAGTCTATTCCACAGCCTCACTAGTTTCACAGTTTTTCTGGATATCCAATCTAAACTTAGTTTGCTTCATTTTCAAGCCACTGATCTGTGTTCTTCTCTCTGCAGCAAGAGAGAAAAGGTAATTTCCATCTTCTTTATGGCAGCCCTTCAAGTATTTGAAGACTGCTATCGTGTCCACTCTTTAAGTGCCTTTTCTGCAAGCTGAACATGCCTAGCTCTTTCAGCCTCTCCTCATATGATTTTCCTTTCAAGCCCTCGATCATTTTTGTTGCCTGTCTATGAACCCTGTCTAACTTCTCCATGTCCTTCTTAAAATCTGGAGTCCAGAACTGCACACAGTATTCCAGATGAGGCCTAACCAGTGCCAAGTAGAGAGGTACTACACAATCCTGTATACCTATCGCAGACCAATGTCTTTATTTATTTAAAACTTTCCTTGTTAGGCAGTTGGCTATAACCGTGATCCTAGATAACATGAAAAAGTAGTGCTGTAGGGGATCAGAGAGGCCATATGAGGTCAAGAAAGCTATTCTTTTAGTGAATCACATATTTCTTTTATTTCCTTTCCTTCCCCTCTAGTAAAGGCGATACATCATGCTCCAGCCTCTTTCCTGAGATAGCTTTAGGTAGCATTTGAACAGGGGCTCTAAAGTATAAAAAGTTTTGCAAAAGTGCAGCGGTAATATCAAAAACATGCTGGCTAATATGGCTACTCCAATGACGTCACAGAAACAGCAGAAAAAGTATTTAAATGTTTCATTCTAAAATGAGCTATGATTCAAAAACAAAGTATTAAAAAAGCTGTGAAAAGTATTCTTGATTCATATGGGGGGGGGTTTTCGGAAAAAAATACATGGTGCCTGCTGGAGTATCAGCCGTATCCTCCAATCTAACATAGTAATAATAATTAATAATGTAAAGGACTGCAATTGTTCTTTAATACTGATTTAACAGCTATGAAAAAGGCTACAGTAAATTTAGACCTTCCCTCAGGGAGAGTCTAGGTTTCCCAGGGGCCAACCAAGAAGAGAACTGTGACTCTCAGTCATCATTCTCTTGTTGTTTCTTGACTTCTGTGCTCTATTCTGTTGGCTCATCTCATTTTCTGACCAGTACATTCTCTACTTTATCTGCACAGGATATCAGGCTGCTTTTCTCATGTTGGTACCCGTTGGGTACAAAGTATCTGGAGTAATTGGTTGCCTTATATCCTTTATTTTCCTGAGCTGCGCATGTAGGTTAAGGACAATCTGTCACTGATTCTCTCAGGCTAGACTCCAGAGTTATACTCCTGTGCTTGCAGAAGAACCACCTGAGCTAAAACTCTCAGGGTTGCATTAGCGAGGAGTATGAGCCAGAGCAGACATTTTTATGAGGTGCAGCATGTGATCTCTGAAACTAAGGGCTTTCCTTATTCTGTCCACGTTGGAGAGGTTGGTCTCACTGGATTCTAGTTTCAGTTTGTGCACTCATTTTTTACTCAGACTCGCACTACTTGCAAACACTGTAAGGTGGGTGGAGACTCTATCAAGCTAACTTCTCATACCTGATTGGGCTTTTCCTGTCTTTTGCACTTTGAACTAGGCTAGATGCTGTTTGATCTACTGGTTCAGTCTAAGATTAGGGCTACCACCCATTTCTCATTACAAGACCAGATGTCTAAACAGCTTCAAACTTTAACTGTTCCGGACTGGAATTTTGCACGCTGGATATTAAACTTGGCAGAATGCCTTTTTGTAAAGCTATAGAAAAAGTTGCTCAATCATTTCTGAGAAGATTGAAGATATGCTGGTTTGCACATGTTTAAAAAAAAATCCTGAATCTGTGTTCTGTTGAGAGCTGCCATCTTGCACATGCTTCAGGGTGGGAGTGGGGGCACTTTAATTAGAGGGGCGCTCAGGTGCCCTTCTACTTAAAGTTCCTGCAGCATCTCATGTATTCAACATCTTGCTCTTTGAAATGGCAGTGGGGGCATATAACTAAAGTTTGTTTGATAAGCTTTATTTAAAACATCCCCACGGCCATTTTGAAGCATGGGGATGCTGAATACACATGATGCCAAAGCTACCGGAGTGTGCTAATTACCATATGTTAGAGCAGGCATTGGGCACATGACTAGGTGCCCACATGTTTGGTAGAAAGGACTAAAAATTTGGTGAGGAAGTCATCTTGGTGTCTTTTAGTGTTCCTGACTTGAATTTGTCAACTATAACCCTCTAGACAATTAGGAGAGATTTATAAAGAGTTTGCCAGCTAAATTCTTCAAAAGTTCTGTCTACCCTGCAACTCCAGACCTGAAGGGTTTAAGCTTCTCTAACTGCTGAGGGCTTTGGTGCCAGGCACCAAAACAGAGGGCAGAAAGACTGCTCACCTTGAGCTCTAAATACTCTTACAGCAGGAGGATGGAGGTCCTTCCTAGCTGCCCAAATTAACTTTGTGGAGTCAAAAGCCAGACCAGAGAGGAGGTTGAATCAGTGAGAATAAATTGGAATTGAATGTATAGGAATGGTAGTTGGTGAAAGAGGAGGGAACAACTGGGACTGAGATTGGGTGGACAAGGGATTGGGAAATAAAAGGCAATGGCAGAGAAACTTAGCTAAAGAACTAAGTAGAAGGTTCTGTTTTTCTAGAGCACACTTGTCTCCTGAACCTGGGAACTCAAGATTTTTAAGAGACTCAGCAAACTTCTGTTATCACCTGCTAAACTTACAGCATAATCATGTCTCTTCTTCTTCTACCTCTGCTGCACATAGAAGATTCTGTTCTGTATGAACATTATAATGCAGTCATCACTGTGATATCTGAGTGTTTTCTGGTAGCTCAATGGAGAAATGCTGATCTCGTGAAGGAACACCTGGAGAGGCTGGACACCTTCAAGCCAGCCAGCCCTGACAATTTACACCCCAGAGTACTCAAGGAGCTGGCCAGCCCCTGGCATGGATCTTTGAGAGCTCCTGGTGCTCTGGTGAAGTGCCTGATGAGTGGAAGAAGGCCAATGTGGTGCCGATCTTCAAGAAAGGGAGGAAAGTGGATCTGGCAAACTACAGGCCCATTAGCCTGACTTCTATCCCAGGGAAGGTCTTAGAAAAGATTATCAAAGTCAGTTCTTAACTGACTGGCTGATGGCAACATCCTGAAGGATAGCCAGCACAGGTTTGTTGTGGGTAGGTTATGCTTGACCAATCTCATTTCCTTTTATGACCAGGTGACCTATCACCTGGACAAGGGGGGAGAGATTGATGTCATATATCTTGACTTTAAAAAAGCCTTCGATCTGGTATCCTATGAACACCTCTTGGCAAAACTGGCCAACTGTGGCCTTGGGTCCACCCTGATCTGGTGGCCAGAGAATTGGCTCTGTGGTCAGACCCAGAGGGTAGTGGTTGATGGAAGTCAATCATCATGGTGCCCTGTGACCAGTGAGGTCCCCCAGGGCTCTGTCTTTGGACCTATTTTTTTCAACTTCTTCATTAATGATGTGGACATTGGAGTCAGAAGTGGGCTGGCCAAGTTCCCATATGATACCAAACTTTGGGGCAAAGCATCCACAACTGAGGACAGGGGGGCAATCCAGGCTGACCTTGACAGGCTCAGTAAATGGACGTATGAGAACCTGGTGGTGTTTAACACCAAAAAAATGCAAAGTTCTCCACCTTGGAAGGAAAAACCCGCAGCATGTCTATGGGCTTGGCACTGCTACACTGACTAGCACTACAGACAAGAGAGACTTGGGGGTCAGGATTGACCACAAGATGAACATAAGCCTGCAATGTGATGCTGTGGCTAATAAAGCAAGCAAAACCCTGGCTTGCATACACAGATGCTTCTCAAGCAAATCCCAGGACATCAATCTCCTGTTGTATTCGGCCTTGGTGAGGCCGCAGCTAGAGTACTGTGTCCAGTTTTGGACTCCACAATTCAAAAAGGATGTGGAGAAGCTTGAGAGAGTCCAGAGAAGAGCCACATGCATCATCAGAGGTCAGGAAACAGACCTTATGACAAGAGGCTGAGAGCCATGGGACTCTTCAGCCTGGAAAAGCGCAGGCTCAGGGGCGATTTGATGGCCACGTCTAAGTTTGTAAGGGGTGCTCACCAGGATCTGGGGGAACATTTGGTGACCAGAGCACCCCAAGGGATGGCAAGGTCGAATGGTTATAAACTCCTGCAAGACGGTTTCATGCTGGACGTAAGGAAGAACTTCTTTACTGTCCAAGCCCCCAAGCCCTGGAGGTGGTTCAAGCACATACTTTGAATGCCTTCAAGAAAAAATTGGATGTTTTTCTTCTGGGATCCTATGACCCCAGCTGGCTTCCTGCCACTGGGGCAGGGGGCTGGACTCGATGATCTTCAGCGGTCCCTTCCAGCCCTAATGTCTATGAAAGCTATGAATCTCTGAACTCTGTATTAGGTCTAAAATTAACAACCTTGCAAATGAACCATGGATGTCAATAAGATTCCACATGGTGGAATGGCATTTTTTTTTAATAATTTCTACTTTACAATCTCAGGATATTACATACAGAAAACTTCCTTAAAAGAGCATCAATGTTCCAAAATTAAGCACTTAAAAAAGTCAGGAAATGCCAAAATTGATGTTTCAGTCATAATTCAGTCCCATTCTGTGAATGCAGTATGATACAATATGTAATCATATCATTGCATGCTAATTTTTGATATCTTCTTCCTGGCTGGATTCCTGTACATATTTAAACAAATAGTACATGTATTTTGCTAAAGGTAAGTTTGTGGGAAGAGAAGGTATACAGAGGGAGGAAACTGCCATGAGAAAAAAGAGAAAAGGAATAAGTGCAAAAGGCAACCACAAGGAAAGGAAAAGTCTGGGTCTTGAAAATCAGCAAATCCTGACACACTTTCTCTGTCCTTGTCAGTCAAATATTGAGAGTCAAATGTTTACTCTCAGCTGAAATTTGCACCTACTGAAATTTGAGGCGTCTACCTGGGGAGAGGCCGGAAATCTTTTTAGATTAAAATAAATTCTGAGCAAATATTCAAGACTGTCAGCTAAATGAATGTTCCAAATATGTGTATATTGCTTCCAAAGGGTTAACTACTTTTATTTTAATGCAGCCTTCTTAAATATGGAGTGTATTGTCTCATGGGAAATTATACTTTTTATGTCAAATATAATTACATACAAAGACGAAAGCCAAAGGAGAACCTATTCAGAGAAGTAGGGCAAATAACTATTTACTTGAACTTGAGACAAGGATTTTTCTCTCAGTAAATATGGGGGGAAAATAGCCTCATCTTGGATTCAAGTGCCAGCTCTTTGGCTGGTCTCCAGCCCAGACCTGAACCTGCAGTTGGAACTGGAATTTCTGTGGCGACCAGTGCTTCTTGGAGTTAGTAGTCAGAGTCAAAAGCAGTGTGGTGAGCATGGTCAGGAGCCAGGGCTGGGATTTGACAGCAGGGGATTAGGCAGAGAGGGGCAGCAGTGCACTTTGCAATCAGATGGGGCAGCAGCATGGGCTAGGGATCAGGTGGGGGATGGGCATCAGCATACACGGAGGGTCAGGTGGAAGACAAACATCAGTGTGGGTCAGGTATTGGGTGGGGGATGGGGCATCTTTTCTGCAGAGCTACTGCTTAGCTCATTAGTCCCCAGCCTGTACAGGTGCATGGGATTGTTGCATCCTAAGTGCAGGACTTTGTCTTTATTGAGCCTCATGAAATTTCTTTTGCACCAATTCTCCAATTTGTCCTGGTCTCTCTGAGTCCTACCCCTACCCTCCAGGGCATCTAGTACTTCTCCCAGCCTGGTGTCATCTGCAAACTTGGTCAGGGTGAACTCCATCCCATCTTCCAGGTGATTGAGGAAGATATGAGCAAAACTGGCCCCAAGACTGATGCCTGGGGCACTCCACTTGATACCAGCTGCCAACTAGACATCAAGCCATTGATTACTAAGCTCCAAGCCTGATAATCTAGCTGAGTTTCTATCCAACTTACAGTTTATTCATCCAACCAACCCAGACCTTCTTAGCCTGCTTGAGAGAATGTTGTGAGAAACTGTATCAGAAGCCTTGCTTAAGTTAAGGTATAGTATATCTATTGCTCTTCCTGCTTCCACAGGACCAGTTATCTTGTCATAGAAGATAATCAGGTTGGTCAGGCATGACTTGCCCTTGGTGAATCCAAAATGATGGTTCCTAATCACTAGCTTTTCCTCTAGGTGCTTTGCAATGGATTCTTTGAAGACCTGCTCCATGATTTTCCCAGGGATTGAGGTGAGGCTGATTGGTCTGTAGTCCCCCGGATCATACTTCTTCCCTTTCTTAAAAATGGACACTACAATTACCCTTTTCCAGTTATCCAAGACCTTTACCAATTACCATGAGTTTTCCAAGATAATGGTCACCAGCTCTGCAATCACACTGGTCAACTCTCCTAGCACCCTTGGGTACAGCCTGTCTGGACTTGTATATGTTCAGCTTTTCTAAATAGTCCTAACATTTTTTTTTGTCATTGCCAGCTGCTTACCTCCTCTCCAAATTGTGCTGCCAGGTGCAGGTATCTGGTAGCTGACTTTGCCTGGGAAGACTGTGGTGAAAAAGCCATTGAGTACTTCAGCTTTTTCCACAACATCTGTCACAAGGTTGCTTTCCCCACTTTTCTCTAGTCATTTGTCCAAGTTTATACTTTTGTAAGATTCCTGAGCTCATTGAAGAGTTCCGTGCTAAGCCAAGTGGATCGTCTGCCATACTTGCTAGTCTTTCTGCGCATTGGGATGGTTTGTTCCTGCTCTCTTAGTAAAGTTTCTTTAAAGTACAGCCAGTCCTCCTCTGCTCTGTTCCTTCTTAGACTGGTATCCTAGGGTATTCTGCTCATCAGTTCCCTGCGAGAGCCAAAGTCTGCTTTTCTGAAGTCCTGGCTTCTTACCCTGCTGCTCTTCTTTCCTTCTTTCAGTGGCCTTGGCGGCCTGCCCCTTCTGCCCAGGGGTGCTGGAAGAGGACATTTTCCACACCTTTCTTGACTGCCCCCGACTGCAGCAACTCTTTGCCGCCCTTGGGGCACTGCTTCGGGCACTGGGCTGGGACTTCTCAGAGGAAACTTACATCCACTTCTTCCCATACTGGGAGGCTGAGAGGGCTGCAGTCAGCCTGGCCAACTTTGTGGTGGGCCAGGCCAAGATGGCCACCCTGAAGAGCTGGCGAAACCGGCTCACCGGGACTGGGATGCACAGTGCCTTGCAGCTTTTTCGCCTGCTGGTGCAGGCCCGCCTCTCCCTTGAATTCGAGTATGCTGTCCTCTGGTGGACGGTGTCCACCTTTGAGGAACGCTGGGCCATCGACAGGGCACTGTGCCGAGTTGAGGCGGGCCTGCTCCTTGCCCTGTGACACCACCTCAAGGTGCAGAGGCACGCCCAGCGAGCTGAGACCTTGGGCTTTGTCCAGGCAGGCCGACCCCTGATGTCCTGAGGCCTCCCTGGGTGTCCCCCACTGGCAAGAACTGTATATATGTATATGTGTAAATACTTCTTTTGTTCTTTGTGTTTTTTGTTGTTGTTGTTTTTGGGGGTTTTTTTGTTTTTTTGTCTGAAGTGTGCGGGCAGGCCTTGCAGGCCATGAGCCCAGGCCTTGTCCTTGAGGCTCAGATCCTTGGACCAAACTGTACATAATTTCTACTGCCCACCATTTGTCACCCTTCCCAGAATAAATGTCTCTTAAAAGTCAAAGTCTTTCTTTCTTTCTTTCTTTAGGATTCTGAACTTAACTGTCCTGTGGCTGTTGCCACCCAAGTTACTATCTACTTTTATCTTCCCCACCAATTCTTCTCTGTTTCTGAGCAGCGGGTCAAGAAGAGCATGGCCCTTAGCTGGCCTCTCCAACATGTGCACTAGAAAGTTGTCTCCAACACTCTCCAGAAACTTCCTTGATTGCCTGTGCATTGCTGTATTGCCCTCCCAGGATGTCAGGATGATCAATTTCTCCCATGAAAACCAGGTCCTATGATCAGGAAACTGCTGGGAGATGTTTAAAGAAAGCCTCATCGTCCTAGTCTGGTGGTCTATAGCACACACCCACCAAGATACCACCCTTGTTGCCTTCTGTTCTGAGCCTAACCAAGAGACTTTCAATAGGCCTACCTTCGATTTCATGCTGGTGGTCTGAGCAATCAAACAGCTCTTTTACATAAAGCACAATTCCTCCTCCTCTTCTCCCCTGCCTGTCCTTCCTGAACAGTTTATACTCATCCAAGACAATAACACTTGTCCATGACAGTGGATATTGTGGTCCAACTGATCTTGGTAACTTTCAGAATGATAATATGGTTAAAAATAATTTTTGATAAGAACATATAATATCTATACTATATCCTGTAATTATGTTGTATGCTATTTTAGTCCTTCAGGCTAATTACAAATATTTTTTTCTTTAAAATGTCTAATTATGTATTTCTTGAAAGTGTGCAATGCATTTTCACTTAGGTCAATAATACATATTTTTAATAATCTGCCTGATCCTCTACCCAAGTGACCAGAATCTTTAAGGGAAATGAAACAGGTTTCAAAACAGTACTTAATATGTATTTAGCTGGAATAACCCCAGACAAATAATATAATAATTGTAGAACCTTCCATGGAAGATTTATTTTAAAGAAACCACTAAGGAAATTAAATACCAGAAATTATGTTTAAATACCATGAGGGCTCTGTGACTAAAAAAATCTTGAAACATCAAAGTTAAGCCTAGCACTGTCCTTAACTAACCTTCCTTTTCTTTCAAAGCAACATGAGCTAAAGCATGTCTTAACATGAAACTTCTTGGTTTTGTCAGTGTGTAAACATTGGAAGGGGTTGACTTGCAGAGTTTTTTGGTATTTAATATTTATATACAGACACAATTCCCACATGCTCAGCAGTTTCCCACTATATAACAGCTGAAGCATTCTCAAGCTTTTACCTCTGCAAATGTTGGTTTTACTTTGCTTTGAGAGCATGGTACTGTGAAATCTAAGTTTTCTGGGGCATTAAATTGGTGTGCTATTTCATAATGCTTCCTCCCTCTGGTACATAATTTTGTTGTCTGAATCAAGCAGACAAAGTGGTCATGCTAGTATAATGTAATAAGTTGGAACTTTGCTCCGAGGTGGCAAATTTGTAACTCAAACTCAATTCTTAGAGGAAGAAAACTACTTGAAAAGGTCATAGCCATCAAACTGAGAGAAAACTGAGCAAGCCTGCACTTATCAATCTCTGGCAATGACAATTAACAATCAATAAGGAGGAAGTTGAATGTCCTCAATTCAGAAAGTCTGGCTCTGTAACACTACAAAACAGACATGAGAAGATTTGACTAGAGCACAGCAGTCAATACTGCACAGACCTGTACATAATCTTTTCAGTCTCAGATCAAGTTACAGTTTAGGGTCACCTTCTTAATTAAGTAGAAGAAAACACCACCAATTCATAAATATAATACTTTGAAAGCAGAAATGGTTGGTATTATCTTTTCTCATATATTCAAAAATACAAAACCATTAAATGGAATAGACTATAAACAATTTATCACAGAATTAAAGGAAAAGGGGCTTTAGTGCACACACAAACCTCTCTGATAACTGCTTGCAGGTATGCTTATTCTATAGTACATACAGACTAACTCATGGTAGCTTCTCTGTCCTTCACTGAGGTGACCACTTACAGTGAGGTAAAACTGAACTCTGGTACTTACTGGGGGTGTGCAAAATGGGCTGTATTTGATTCGGATTCAGATTTGGCCCGAATCGGGGACAGTGATTCGATTTGTTGATTCAGATCACTGTCCTGATTTGATTTGGCTGAATCCAAATCTGAAGATTCGATGCTGATTCAGAAAATCAGTGATTTGGCCATAGATGCAGCTTTAAATGTTTTTTCTACATACCTTGAGGTACAAGAGGCGGCTTGTGAATGTTGCAATGCTGAGGTGGATGGAGCATCCCACAGGAGTGCGGGGAGCCCTCCCTGTGCTTGGCGGTGAACCTGGAAATGAACTGGAAGTAATTCTGGTCCACTTCCAGGTCCACCAGGGAGCACACAGGGGGGCCTCCTGTGCGCCCCCAGCTCAGTGATCTGCTGCAGGGGGACCCCAGGTGTCCCCCCCAGACTTGGGGGGCACCAGTTGCTGAGCTGGAAGGGCATGGGGGCCCCCCCCCGCATGCCCCTTGCTGGATCTGCTGCTGGGCATGCTGGGGAGCCCCCTGTGCTGCTGTGGGATGCTCCATCCACCCCAGCATCTCAGCGTTGACAAGCCACCTGGTACCTTGAGGTATGTAGAAAAAACATTTAAAGCTGTGTCTATGTTCAAATCACCAAATCTTTCTGAATCAGGTTGGAGGGTTCTGATTCAATTCAGAGAGATTAAAGGGTTTCTTGATTCGATTTGCATTTGGAGATTTGGCCACTGAATTGGGCCGAATCTCTGCTGAATTGAATCAGGGACCGAAGCTTTGCACAGCCTAGTACTTATAGTAGAGCATACCCACCCTATTTTATGTTGCAGTAAATTGCTCATCTGTCCATATTCTGACACCTATATGCATAAACAAATGACAAAGAACCTCAAATATTTGAAGATGCTTCAACAATTCCCACTAAGATGACTACTTAAGCACACCGTCAATTGTGACATCGCCACTACCTTATTCCATTGAATTCTGTTACATTCAATTCTTGAGTCAATCCTCCGCAAGTCTTGGAGAGGAGGGGAAAACGATATTTTGGTTCAATCTACTGACATGTTCTTATTGCCATTGAACTTCTTATTTCAACAATTCCATTCCAGAAGATTTAATACTAGTTTGGTTTTCAAATGTTACTTGGGGTTTCTCCATATAGGAAATATTGTTTGAAGCTTCATAGTGCTCATATAATCTCTACTACGAATGCAGTGACATAAAAAGAAAAGATGGGGGTGAACAGGTAAGTTTATATTAGTATGGGGTAAAAATGTCTGACCTGTTTACAACCACTACTTTTCCATCCTTAGTGTTGATATTTGAAACCCTAGGGCACGTCCAGATGAGTGTGATTTTTTCTTCCCTAGGGAAAAGTAGCAGCAGCACATCTTGTACCACTGCTACTTGTCTCTGGGGAATGCTTCTGCCATGCGCTTTCTGGTGCATGGCAGGCTACCTCAGGTAGGGCAGGGGAGGCTGAGGCCTGTCTCCAACTGGCCAGGCTTTGGTTTTGGGTGGCATGTGCTGCCACCACATGAGCCTCCCAGCTTTTTTTCGATGTGGGTTTTTTTGACCCCAGGATCTGGGGAGTCAAACTCCCCACCTGCCCAACTTATACTGCAAGATAGCAGCATGGGGACAACCTGTATGTGTGGTGTGTAACACTGCAGACATGTCAGTGGCGCCACATGCCACACGTCCATCCTCCTCCGGATGGACCCCTAGTGACTATTCCCTTAACCGTTTCATGGACATTATGCTACACGAGCTTAAATAGCATTATGCCAAATAAAAAAAAACCCCTTACCCTGTAGTGCCATGGGTGGATTTAGGATTGTGGTGGGGTGTGTTGGGGGGTGAGGTCACAGTCCTTTTGGGAATGTAGTACCCATGTATCAAAGAACTCACTGAAATGGAGACTACCAATTGGGGTGTGGCCATATCCCACCCACCTCTACTCTGGATGCCAGCAAACTCACTAGTTTGCAAACTCAGCAGAGAGCACTACTGTTGTTTGCCCTTTCTTTCCCTCCCTTGAATTCGGCAGTGGAGGAAAAGAGGAGGCAAGTGAAGAGGGGACAAGTGGCAGCAATGCTCAGCCCCTGCTTTCATGCAGCTCCAATGCCTAGGGACTGAGAACCACCACAGCCACTTGTCCCTGCTGCTGAATTCAGCAAGGGGGAAGGGGAGGGAGAGGAAGCATGAACAGGAGTGGTGCTACCTCCCTCTCCCTCCCCAGGCTCTGAAGCTGAGTGAAAGCAAGAGCTCCTAAAGCCCATGCCAAACATCTGGTGAGCCCTCAGAGAGCTCAGGGTACAAACGGAGCTTCTGGCAGTAGTTGTGCCTAACATGCCAGTGAACTCTGAGCTTCCTGCTCATGTAGCACACGGTCAAGAGGGGGTGCAGCTGTACTGCTGCACCCCACTAGCTATTCTGTGGTGTATCATAAGTTACAGGGTAAGAAAAGGATTTTGGAGGGTCTCGGTGATTTAAAAACACATTATATAACACGTGGAGTCAAAATATTTAAGCACTTCAAATTTGTACTGAGTTAAAATTCACCTTGGCCATTCCTCTTTTCGATAGTGAGGAAGGGGACTATAATCTGCCTTTTATAGGACATCAGAAAGGATGCACTTCTCTTATGAGTAAGTGCATTGTGGTGTAAAATAGCACAGATTCAAAGTGTGTGTGTGTGTGTGTGTGTGTGTGTGTGTGTGTGTGTGTGTGTGTGAGTGAGAGAGAGAGAGAGAGAGAGAAATTTGCGTATATATAAAAACAGTAGGCTTCTTCTGAATTCAAGTCTTGTCCTATAGTACATGGAACAGTGAAACTAAAAGGAGCTAATTTCTAGTGCCATTTGCATTGTCTGCCAGGTGTTAAGCTCATTACTGGGTACAGGCCAGAGCATCATTTGCTGGGATAGCTCATGACTTCATTAGTACTTCTCTCATTTGCCTTTCAGAGGATCAGTTTAAAGGTGGGTTAAAGGGCCAAGCAAGTTCAACCATAACCACAACAAATTTTTAACCTTCATGTCCAAAGCCATCAATAAGCATGAACAGTTAACTTTTTCTAGTCTCTTAAAAACCCCTTTGAGGTACCCAAGGCTAACTTGCCAAGAATCTTGTAGGAGGTGCAAAGAAGTGAAAGGGAAAATGGGATGAGGTAAGTGCTGAAAATTTTGTTCATTAAATATATAATGTTGGTGGAAAATTTTCCTAGTCCCTTCTGTTGTAACACGTATTGTGTCATTTAATAAAGTTCACTTCACTGTTATTTAGTATACTGCAGACACTCCTCATTTGTACACTACTTCCCTTTCTCAGAAAATCCCTTTCTTAAATGAGAGACTCCTTTTATTCTACAACAGCCAATCAAGGATCCTTTCAAAGCCTGTTGTTTGTGAACTAGCCAGGCTACCCACAATAATCCCCGTTTACTAGTTTAACTAACATTTATTGATAGGTTAACAAAATAAACACGGCAAAGGAAAGTGGGGTTACTGCTTGGGAGACAGTGAAGCTTCTAGTTTTCCAGTACATGTTTGTTAACAGAAGTTTTATGACTGCATGTTGGTGGGAACATGCCTTGCATTTGTTTTATTTTCTTTAAAAAAAGTCCCAAAAGAGAATTATTTTTTAATTCCCACATACAGAAATGTTTCTATTAAAATGTTAAAAAAAAATCTTCCTGAATAAGAACTAATTACACAGGGGCGGATTTGACAAGAATTTCATCTCCATTTTATGCAGTATTTATTTATTTTTAATCTTTGATAATTGCATAAAGTGGATATTTTGGGGCCTCTTTCTGTTCAAAGCTTATATATGTTCCATGAAAATGGTTAACTCATGTTCTTGAGGAAAAAACCCCATAAATTGGACAGAAATTAATTTTTGTTAAGACTTAAAAGAGAAATACATGACTCTTCATTTAAAAAAAAATAAGCAAGTCTGGTATGAAACGCAGGCATGTTTGGGCAGCTCTCTAGTCACTAATGAGGAATTTATATGACTAAATAAAGTGTGTAAAGAAAATTCACATCATTATTCATTATTACTGCATCACAAGAATTCCACCATGGTAATTTTATGGGTATTAGTATTTTATGCATAATTCCTATATCTACAAATAACTGGAACTTAAGAAACCTTGCTTCACTTTAAATTCTGCTTTGTAATATGTAAAGTTATTTGTTTGCTCTGTTTGGTTGAACTTCAGTACCCAGAAATCTTGCTGACTTGATAGGGCAGTGATATAGCAAGAATTAGTGACACAGCATTGATCAGTGGCCAAGATGTAAAGCAGGCTCCTAAATCCCTAGTTAGGAATCTAAATAAATAGGTTACTTCTGAAGGTTCTGAGCCATATTTAAACAGATTTTTTGACATCAAACTACATATTCAGGTATGGATATCTATCTTAGGGGTCTAACCATGAAGTTGTCTGGATTGACAGATCTACAAGGGAACTCTTAACTGTACCCAAGAACCCTTAACTGTACTCAGGAGGCCAGTCATGGATGAAACAAGACAGCTTCCATGGCGAGAAAAGCAAGACTCTGCTGAAAATGACTGGAAGCTGGATCTTGTGGTGTAGCAGGGCAGATCCACACCCAGGGCGGCTGCCAATGCATGGGCCAGTGCTGGTTCCTGCCATGCCAATTATGACAATGTGGTCAGCTGCCACTATGGCAGCAGCTGCTTCTACTGTGTGTGCTCCCTCTCTTCCTCTCCCACCTCAACAAAGGCACTGCCCAGGGCTGTGGCTCCAGTCACCATCCCTCAGTTAAGGTACTGGCTGCAGGCTCCAGAACATATTCCTGTAGCAGTTTTAGAGAAACAAAAATAATACATATCCCTTTGCCATGTGTGTCTGCATATATAACATGTATTAATGCACGTGAAGAACACTGTATGTTGTCCTATCTTTCCTTTCTTCTATCCATATTTTAAAAACAAGGTCTAAATTAGCTGCCTTCAAACCCCTGAAAAACATTTCACAAATACAAAATTTCAAAATTGTTAAAAAAAAAATGTACTAGCAAACCTTATTTTGAACATCAGCATTTCACACATGCTACATCTCTGTCTCCCACAGCCATTCATGTCGTTTAACTTCATTCCTGTTGATCTGCTCATCTGTATATACCTAGACACCTGTATTCAGTAAAACTGATGTCAGTGCATTTCAGAATCAAGCCTCTGTGTGGTAATTCAAAGAGCTTCTCTAACCTGTGACAACACAGCCTGGGGAGAATAAGGTTCTGAAACTGGACCTCCCCATCTGGCCACACAACAGCCCTGGGGCAAAGACAGGACTCAGTGTTTTTTGCACTCCTGAATCTCCATTTCTGTCTGTCCATATGCCTACCAATATGTTGAAGCAAGCTGGGATATTCCTTGGCTTATCAGCCATCATATATGGTAATGAGAAATATTAATTTTGCAATGAGTCAGAGATATTCATTTGAATATTTAGCTCTGGATCTAAAGCCAAGAATTCCCAAGGGAAAAGAACAGTGAAATAAGTGACAGTTTAAAGTGGCTTTTCTTACTGGACATATTTGCTCTTCCTATATACCATTTTTACTAGCTTCCCATAAGACCAGATGAACACTTACAATGTTGACATTTCTAGATGTAATCTAAAGTTTGTTTGTGTGACTCCAATTACGAGTTTATTTCAGTGGTCTGTTCCTGTTTGCTTGTTTGTTCTTATTTTCTATTTTAGTTAAGTGAGACCCTCCTGGGAAAATAAATAGCATTGCTCTCATCATATAAGACAGAGATTTATTTTCTACACCTAAATCTATAGACTTTTACTTCCAATTTATTTTTATTGGCAATGACATGGGGGAAGGAAAAACTATTAATTGCACCTGTCCCTGGAATTGCAATGTGTCTGTAAATAGCAGATTCAGCAACCCAAGAAAATATACTTTAGGTAATTTATACTCCTTGTTCCCTATCTCATTAAAAAAGTAATTTGGGATTAGGAAAACTAGAATAGAAATGCTTTGTGTGGACCGTAATTTTTATGTAATAGCCAACAGCTATAGAGAAATACAAAAATACCCTAATTGCTGCTGTCCCCTCCCAAAGACATGATACTGTTGTCTCATTTAGTTTCATATCCAATGAACATATTGACAGATCTAGATACAGGGTTCAACCTTGTTTATAGACAATGCTGTTGCTTCCTGTGTTGCTCAATCTCTCACTCACAGGCCAGAACCAGCCTGCAGAGCTGTGTCCCCCAGCCCTAAGAACTCCCCCAGGGTCTGGACATTTTGAGATGGGGGCATTAAGTGATGGTCCCCTGCTGCCAAATTTTTGAACTTGTAGAATAGCCCCACAGGACAGATAACATGAGCCTGAATTACAAATCCAACCAACCAACTGCAGCCAGATCCAGGCGCATGGGGTTAGGCTGGCATCCTGAGCTTCACCCATTCAGGATCTGGCCCTTGGATTGACCCTGTACCTCTCCTCTGGCCCATGAAGCTGCAAGATTGGATACCACTGCTCTAGTGTAAAAAATGTTTGGTTTTTTTCACCATAATTTTCACGAGGAGGCAAGAGAAGAGAAAAGAAAGAGTTGATATTCTGTTTTTTTTCTCAGGAGGCTGGCTACACTAACTAGAAGCAAAAAGAGGCCAAAGAGATTTGCCTTTGAAAGACACTCTAATAAAATTCTGTCCCTTCCACTTCTTCCTTCTCCAGGGAGTTTCCACTTTATCAAAAATCTCAACCGAAGAGGCTTGATCAGAATATCCTTAATGCTATAGATGAAGATCTAGCTTGACAAGGCATTTTAACACCTAAATCAAAGCCTCCATGCTTAACAAGCATGCCCTGGAATAATCAGATCTGAACCATACAAAATCTCTGTGATAAAGCTGGGGATGAACTGGGTCAGTTAAAATGAGAACCAATACATTTCTTTGCCCAGAATTTGATCCAAAAACAACCCTTTCTATCCTGAAAGGTTTCAAGTAATGTTTCCTCACTGCCATTATTTTAAACATTTAATTGTGTCAAATCATCCAGGGCCTTATGCTGAAATCAAAGCAGCTGATGCAGCGTTGGGGCCATGGAAGAATGCCACACAATACAGACAAAAGAGTCTACCATCAAGATATCTAGTTGCAGGATTAAGGCCTTCAGAGCTTTTGGTTTTCACTAGTGACCTTTGAAACAGTATCTGTCTTATGATATCAGATCATTTTTAATAGTTGAAGTCCTCAAAATCGTTAGATTCATTCATTCCCTCTCCTGGTTATTTAAATCGCAAAACCCCTTTGCTGTGGCACACAGCTCTGACCCTTAATCCTTTGTAGCGAGCTGTATTAGAACATCTATTTTTATATATTTTTTCTGAAAGAAATGAACTGACCAAGTTGTGTAGAAAAATACTCGAAGAAATATATTAAATATATTCTTGTGCATCTGGAAGCTAAGGGAATGTTACTGGGAGTGGGTCAGGATTTTCCGGACATAGTGTTATCTAAAATTATGGGGCTTTTGGTCAAATAAATGTTTTCCAAAGTGATACAGATATATAACTAAAAAACAAAATTGACTTCCTTTTTGCAGGGGGCAAAATTGTTCAATAAGTAACAATGTTCTGATGACCCAAGACAATTTTTAATTTTTTTTATGAAGCTCAAAAAAATGTTGGGTTTACCTAACATGAGGTTCCCCCGTCATTTTTCAGTTTAGTTGCCAGAGCTCTGGATAACTGCTGGACATATTGAAATGAATGGGACCTCTGGCCTGTTTGTGATTAAAATACTGAAAAACTGAAATACTCTAAGAAAAAATAATGATGTTTGATTTCAAAAACATGCACTCCACTTTTTACCAGCTATATTCTTTCCATCCCCCCACCCTGTCTCTCATCCATTGACCATAGCTACATTATTCCCCTCCCACCACCTGTCTCTCACCTATTGACTATCTCAATTTACCTTTGAACTGACTGGCTTTTTTGCATACATACTGGCATCTGGCCACTTTACTACTCCATCCAAGAAGAGCACATACCAACTGCAGATGCTTCCTCAGCCTGACAAAAGGTATTTGTACCCAAAAGCTTGCAAAGAAGACATTTTCTAACTATTTGAGTTGGTCTAATAAAAGATATCGGTTTTACCCAGAGAACCTTGTCTACCTATGTCCTTAGAACAACACAGCTACAACCTGCACCCCGGAACAGTTTCCCTTGTACACTCTTGAGATGTATTCTCACTTTCTCCTTTTGGAGAAGGGGGAAAGCATTGTAGAAATGAGAAGTTCTGATTACTTCTTCATAGTTGAGAAGGCAACTGTCTCCAGCTGTTTTGCTATTGTATAGAAAATAAGATTTTCTAAAGTGGAAAAATAAAGCTAAGCCAAGGGCTTGATGGTTATTATATTCTTCAAGATTGCAGCAGATACTAAAGAACATTGAAAAACAACAAATGTACACTGTGTAGGAGACAGGGCTCATTGATACAAAGACAGTGACCACAATCTCTTGTTTTTCCTGAAAGTGATAACCACCTTTTGCCTTGGGGTCTGATGATCAGGAGGAAAAAAAGTGTATGAGGAATTGGCCAAGATGATCAGCAGATGAAGAGTGGACAGGCTGACATGATCCCTGACAATGAGAAGGAAAGATTACAAATAATTCAATGAGTTTTAGTTAAAGTGCCCCTGCCGCCATTTGGAAGCATGGTAATGCTGGTACAGGAGGAATGGAGGCTGCTGGACTGCACTAATTAGCCTGCTCCAGAACAATGAATCAAGTCTGCTCCAATATGCTGTAATTACAGCACGTTGGAGTAGCCTCCCCACACTTCTACAGGACCCAGATGCCTATTATTCTCCCCCTACCCTCCTGCATATAAAGGCAACAAAATATCACAAATTACACTAACATATAGAATTTGTTGAGAGGGTCATAATACATGAGCTGATGCAAGGAGCACACTTTAATAAAACTAATTTTCTTCCCTCATCTCATTCTCAGTTCTCTGTTGCTTGATGTTTTTCCCATTTATTTACAGACATCAGACTTTCACTTCGATTTGAGTAATTTAAGAGTAGGGAATTGGGCATGTATTTTTGTGTGTGAAACTTCAGTTCAAGGCTATTATCCGTTTGATGTAACCACTTGGGCCTGTAAATAAGTTCAGTAGCTGATTCCTGCTGTTCAAGTGTCATGGCCAGGCTCACCAAAGGATTGTTTTCTCCTCTTATACTTTTTACACTAATAAAGCCTAAATATAAAGCACAATAGCTATTCAAAAGGTGAAGTTACTGAAGACCACCGTGAAAAAGTATAAACTTTTTTATTTCTAATTATTATTAAACTAATGTGAAATATAAGACAAAACCACCAAATATTAAGCGCTCCTTGTATCAAAGATATTTTACAGAAAATCTACTTATGATCCAGGCTGGATTCAAGTTACATCCCTTGAGGTAAATAGCCTAATCCATTGAGCTTATCACTTATGTGTATAATTATGAATTAGATATGCACCGCTCTCAGACGTACTTTAATTAGTCCTTTACTGAATAATTAAAACAATACAGTGATTTTTCAACTTCAAGAAAGTCCCTCTGAGATACTAATATCAGTAATTATAGAGGGTCAGAGGACAGGAAGTATTCTACATGACAGGAAGACAGGGATAATTTACAATGTGATGTTAGAGCACATTGGACCCTTATGTATTCCTCTAAACTTTGTGTATATGATAATGGTGTTAAGCCAGTATGGCATTCCATGTTGTTAATAGTAATTATAATGCCAGTAATTAAAAGCTACAGGTTATGTTTGTATTCATGAATAAGAGATCCTTTTTCTCTTAATCATAACAATGAATCACTCCTCTGTTTTCATGGACATTCACTTTCTTGCAGCAAGAAAGCCTTCATTTGAAATTTACAATCATAATGAAAGCCAGAGATAAGGCTTGACAGTGATATAATCTTGCTAATTTTAAAACTGAAACAGAATAAGTTGAGTCACACATAATGAACCAAATGCCTAAACATTTCTCCACAGAGACCAACAAAGTTAATGAATGCAGATTTTAAAAGGAATAACGTTAAACGTGTCCTTTTCTGTGCAACAAAAACAAAATGTTGTTACTATTACTATTAGAGAAAAGAATGAAACTCATTATTAATAATAAGAAATAGTCTCACACCAGAAATAAGCAACAAAAAATAGCAGACAAGACAGTCAGGAATAAGTGAAATCATTTGATAGCTTTAGAATCCATTTGGACAGGTTAATAAAGAATACTACCATGAAAACATGCTTTGTCACCTCTCTTTGGTGGGACATGCACTGAAAATTGAAAAAGTGTAATGTAGCCTCCTCAGTGTGTGGCCAAAGTACTTTGATTGCCATTTTACAGTCTTGGGTGTGCTCATAAGAGCAACACTGGCCATATCTAGAAACACTTTAAGGGCAACTGTGTGACTTAATTTTGGCATGCAAAACATGAAGAGTAGTAATGAGTAACACAACACATATATAATATCCAATCAAATAGCATCCAATCCTAGTGATGTGTCCTTGGCTTCATCAGGTTTTGTTAGCTGGTGCTAAACAATCCAACGTGACCTGATGTAACCAATTAAACGTAGGAAATGGTTTAAAAATATAAACAGTGTGAGTGAACAAATGGAAAGAGCAGCTAAGTATTTCTCCTTTACCTACAGTTAGAAGTGAACGATGATATGGGTTCTGCATACACCATGTTGTGTCAGGAATTTGGCATAAGTGTTACATTTGTATTTGGGTCCCCATGAAACAACACAAACTTAATAAAATATCATTAGCAAATTTGGGTCATGGCACTAGATTAGTTTTTGTAACACAGATATTATTTATTTAATGGTTGCACTGTTTTCAGTAAATTGTCTGGGTACCCTTATGAAAATAAAAAATATAATCCAGGCAACCATCAAACAATTATAAAGGGAAAATTAGCAACTTGTTGTTCTCAGACTAGAATTCAGGGCCAGTTTGCCTAAGTGAATACACTATTTTGAACAAAACTGGAAAGTGCGGTTACAACAGGAAAAAGAATAAACCGCTAAATGAACAAATAGTAAAACCAGTATTAAACATATATTACCAAGCAGTCTAATAATTACTGGTTCGATTGTTGAGAAGAAGTCAGCTGAAATAATGTCTGTGATTACAGCAAAAAAAGAGGGGCCAACAGCAACAGCCAACCAAGGCAAACAATAAGCCAAAAATTCAAACATGCTATTAAGATACACAGTGCCCACAGCAAGGAAACAGGCTCTGATGCCATTAATTGTTGGTATCTAGATCATAATCTATTTTTGTTCTCATAAATTTAATGTATTCAGAAAAAGGAAAAAGCATAGTAATGACAGGCTTAATAAATCTGACAGGAAACAGTCTCAATGAATTCCACTCCACAGCTTCACTTAATTTTGTGGCTGATAAACATAAAGGAAATATTTCTATCAAATCCAATACAAATGTAACCTAGACATCATGAGTGTGAGGTTGAAGTTCTGCAAATGAGGTAGTCATTCAGTCTGTGTAAGTACTCAGCTGATTCTGTTTTAAACTGTTTCCCTGCTTGATAGCCCAATGTGTTTTCCCAACTAGAAAACGGAAACATTTATATCTAGGCTTTTCAGAAGTGGAAAATTGTGTGTCATCAATAAAACAATAAAATATATACCTGAAGGATGATCATAAAGAAGATGAAGACAAACTATTATCTGTGGCCGTAGGGGACAAGACTAGGAGCAATGGCCTCAAAGTGCAGCAGAGGAAATTCAGGTTGGATATTAGGAAGAACTTTCTCACTATGAGGGTGGTTAAGCATTGGAACAGGCTACTTAGACAAAGTGCAGAATCTCCCTGGAAATTTTCAAGAATAGATTAGACAGACACTTGACTCTGATCATAGGTAGGCATTGTTCTGCCTCGAGTAGGGGTCTAGACTAGATTACTTCCTGCGAACCCTTCCAGCCCTACCTTTTTTACAATTCTATGGCAAGGAAAAGGTAAGAATTCCATTCTGTCCAAATTTACGTGAGGGGTGGGTAGGCAATGAATTCAATAGGAGTTGCAAATATTGCAAGGGCAGAGAGGCAGAACTCCCCCCTGATTTAGCTCCCCAAAGTTCAGAAATGACAGTTAAGATTGCATAAGCAACCAGAACTCGTTACCTTTGTGCATATGTATGAAACAATCTTTCAATTCTATGGTCACTTGCTGTACAGCAATATAATATTATGTATTAATCATTAAAATGTGAAATATGTGAATACCATCTTGTAATCTGTTTTTATTCTTGTCCAGTAAATATTATTTTACTTGACATAATGATCTAATGTATTTTATAACAGATTTTTTTCATGATAAATATAGGCCTGATTTATGTGATAAACATACACTTTTTAAATAAATCAATCACAAATCTATTCAATTATCTCAGAAGAATTAGTGGGGGAAGCAGAAGTGGATGGCAAGTTGGGCAGCAGTGACCATGAGATGATTGAGTTCAAGATCCTGACCAAAGAAAGAAAGGAGAGCAGAACAGTATGGAGCCTGGACTTCAGAAAAGCAGACTTTGACTCCATCAGGAAACTGATGGGCAGGATCCCCTGGGAGGCCAGTCTACGAGGGAAAGGAGTCCAGGAGAGCTGTTTGTATTTTAAGGAAACCCTACTGAGGGTGCAGAAGCAAACCATTCTGATGCACAGGAAGAATAGCAAATGTGGCAAGCAACCAGCTTGGCTTAGCAGAGAACTGTTTGGTGAGCTTAAGCAAAAAAAGGAAGCTTACCAAAAGTGGAATCTTGGACAAACAACTTGTGAGGAGAATAAAAAAATTTTGCTCGGGCATGCAGGGATGCAATCAGGAAAGCCAAAGCACAGTTGGAGTTGCAGCTAGCATGGGAAGGGAAGGGTAACAAGAAGGGTTGCTACAAGTATGTGAGCAACAAGAGGAAGGTCAAGGAAAATGTGGGTCCCTTACTGAATGGGGGAGGCAATCTAGTGACAGATGATGAGGAAAAGGATGAATTACTCAATGACTTTTTTGTCTCAGTCTTTGCAAGCAAGATCAACTCCCAGGCTATTGGGCAGCACAGGTTGGGGAGAAGGTGTGCAGCTCTCCCTAGTGAAAGATCAGGTTAGGGACTATTTAGAGAAGCTGGATGTGTACAGGTCCATGGGGCCACATGTAATGCATCCAAGGGTGCTGAGGGCATTGGCTGATGTGATTGCAGAGCCACTGGCCATTATCTTTGAAAACTCATGGTGATCAGGGAGGTCTGGGCAATTAGAAAAAGACAAACATAGTGCTCATCTTTAAAAAAGGGAAGGAGGAGGATCCAGGAACTACAGACCAGTCAGCCTCACCTTAGTCCCTGGAAAAAATCATAGAGCAGGTCCTCAAAGAATTCATTTCTAAGCACTTGGAGGACAAGAAGGTGATTAGGAACAGTCAGCATGAATTCACCAAGTCCAAGGCATGCTGAACTAACCTGATTGCCTAACTATGATGAGAAAACTGGCTCTGTGGACATGGGGAAAATAGTGGACATAATATACCTGACTTTAGCAATGGTTTTGATACTGTCTCCCACAGCATTCTGGCAAGCAAGCTGAGGAAGTATGGGTTGGGTGAATGGACTGTAAGGTGGATAGAAAGCTGGCTGGATTGTTGTGCTTAATGGGTTGCAATCAGTGATTCAGTGTCTAGCTGGCAGCTGGTTGGTCCAGGGGCCAGCTTTGTTCAATATCTTCATTAATGATCTGGAAGATGGGGTGGATTCACCCTCAGCAAATTTGTGGATAACACCAAGCTGGGAGGTATCGTAGATATTCTGGAGGATAGATCTGGGATTCAGAGTGACCTAGACAAATTGGAGGATTGGGCCAAAAGAAATCCCATGAGGTTCAACAAAGACAAGTGCAAACTCCTGAACTTAGGATGGAAGAATCCCTTGTACTGCTACAGCCTGGGGACTGACTGGCTAAGCAACAGCTCTGCAGAAAAGGACCTGGGAGTTACCGTGGAGAATAAGCTGGATATGAGTCAGCAGCATGCCCTTATTGCCAAGAAAGCTAATAGCACACTGGACTGCGTTAGTAGGAGCATTGCCAGTAGATCAAGGGAAGGTATTATTCCACTCTATTCTGCATGTTGAGGCCACATCTAGAGTACTGTGTCCAGTTTTGGGCCCCCCACTATAGAAAGAATGTAGACAAATTGGAGAGAGTCCAGCAGAAAGCAACAAAAATGGTTTGGGGGCTGGGGCACATGGCTTATTAGGAGAAGCTGAGGGAACTGGGTTTATTTAGTTTGGAGATGAGAAGACTGAGAGAGGATTTGATAGCAGCATTTCCACCTGAAGAATGGTTCTAAAGAGGATGGAGCTAGACTATTCTCAGTGGTGACAGATGACAGAACAAGCAGCCATGGTCTCAAGTTGCAGCAAGGGAGGTTTACATTGGATATTATAAAACACTTTCTCACTAAGAAGGTGGTGAAGCCTGGAACAGGTTACCTAGAGAGGTGGTGAAATCTCTTTGCTTGCAGGTTTTTAAGGCATGGCTTGACAAAGCCCTGGCTGGAATGATCTAGTTAGGGAGGGTTCTGCTTTGAGCAAGGGGATGAACTAGATCACCTCCTGAGGTCCAGAGAAGCCTGAATTTTCTATGATTCTATGATTCTTTTCTTTCATTGATAAAACAATTTTATGCGAATTCCTGGAGGATGAGGCATTTAACTACAAATGTGAATGATATATCAATAAATGTTCACCATACTTTAATATAGGCTCACCTATTCTGTAATGTGAGGTGTGACTCACTGATGTATTTTTCCCCCGGATTCTTTGTTTGAATAAGAAAGACAGACAGACCAACCTTTTTTTTTTTTAAACTTTTTATAAAGGTTTATTAAGGAGAAAAGCGGGTAACAATCCAATAACAAAAAATTAAAACACTGCCCACACAAGGGCCTAGGTACAACAGACAGAGCCTAGGGCTATAGCCTGCAAGCCCTGACCTCACAGTCTAAAAAACAAAAACAGCTAGTACAACAACAGCCTGCTCAGACCCCTGCAGGTACCCAGGGAAGGGGCAAGCAGCACGAGGAGTAAACAAGGGTTAAATGGGCCAGGTTGTAGACAAGTAGCTCCTGCAGCAACTGTGAAAACTGCAGACATCTGGCCCGGGTTCAGAGGCAGAAGGCAGCCCACCAGGCCTGTGCCAGGCTTCAGTACAAGGGCAGGAGGGTGCCCCAGTCCAGGAGGGCAGGATCCAGGAGAAAGAGTTCTCATTTACACTCAAGGTTCCCCACCCAGTGCAGAAACACTCAGGCCAGCTGCTGCCAGAGAGGGTGATCTTCAGCATAAATGAGCCTCTGGAGAGCCTGCAGGTGGAAAGCAGCCACTCTTCTCGCCAGGTCAACCAAGCCCTGGCCTCCCTCAGCTGTAGGTAAATGGAGAACAGCTCAGGGGAGCCAATGGCATCCATCCCAGAAAAAGTCCACCAGAAGTCTTTGAAGCTGTTCTAGTAAATCTGGTGGTGGGGTCCGACATAGCACATTGGTGCTATAATGTTGCGGCTGCCAAATTCTTCACAATGAGGACCAGCCCATGGTAGGAGGGGTTGGGCAAGCACCAGTGCCACTGCCCCAGGTGTGCCTCCATTTCCTCACTGAGGCCTTCCTGATTCTGGGCTGGGAAAACTGATTGGCCAAGGAACAACCCCAGAGCTTTAAGGCCCTTGTGCTGCTAAGCAAGATCCTTGGGCAGGTGTAGGGGGGGATGATTGGACCATGCACTGAGGAGTACGGCATTGCTCTTGGCCCAGTTAACACGAGATGAGGAAGCATGCTCATAAATACGCTGACAGTCCACCAGTGACTGGACATCACTCTGGGTGCTGAGGAGAATGGTCACATTGTCTGCATATGCCATCAGCCTAACTGGCGGGCTGCCAACCAAACCAGAGGTCAATGGAAGAATGAGGCTGGTCAGGTGCTGTCACAGCGTGTGAAGCAGGGGCACAATGGCCAGAGCGTATAGCATGCCCAAGAGGCAGCAGCCCTGGAGGATGCCCTTGTGAGCTGGGAATGGAGCACAGAGCACACTGTTCACTTTCAAAAGACTGGAGATGTCTCGGTACAGTACCCAGAGGGTGGAGGTGAAGACTGTTCTGAAGCCAAAGGCCTTTAGGGTCTGGAAAAGGTAGTTGTAGCTAACCCTATCAAAGGCCTTCTCTTGATCCAAGGAAACAAGCCCAATGTTCAGTCCAAAGAGGTCTGCAGCTGTCACCAGGTCACAAATCAGGAACAGGTTGTCCTGGATAGTCCTGCCCGGCATGCAGTAGCTCTGTTTGGGACAGATGACTGAGGCTATGACAGTACGCAGTTGATTGGCTGAGACTTTGGCCAGAATCTTGTAGTCAGCACACAGAAGGGATACTGGCCACCAGTTTTTAATGCAGCCAAGGTCCCCTGTCTTTGGTAGCAGGGTGAGAACCACCCGGTAACAGCTGACAGGCAGGATTTTATCAGCAAGGCTCTCACGAAGCACATGCAAGAGGCAGGGGCCAAGGAGGGGCCAGAAGGTCTTATAAAACTCAGCGAGCAACCTGTCAAGCCCTGGGGCTTTGCCAGCAGTGAAGCTACCCACTGCAATCATGAGTTCCTCCAGGGACAGCTCTCACTCAAATTCATTGGCCACCACTGGGCACAGCTTGGGAAGGCCATCATATAAGCACTTAGTGAACTCTGGGCAGAGAGGTTCACCTGCAAACGGGTCTTGATAGAAGGCTGCAGCATGACAGTGGATCTCAACAGGATCTGTGAGTATATGGCTGTCTGGAGTCTTGAGATGGTCACGGATTTTCTGCAGATCCTGTTGCTTTTCCAAGTTGAAAAAGACCTGGGTTAGGGCATCAGCCACTGCCAGGTCTTGGAAGCGGGTACGAATCCTTGCGCCTCAGGCTGCACCCTACACCAGCTCCCACAGGTGCATCTTTTAAAGCTTAAGCCTCTCAAGTAGTCCTGTGTCTCCACCAGCATCACATAGGAATGCCTCGAGCTTTGCCAAATCCTCCTCCAACCCCTGGACATGGTGGTAGAGCTCGCTTATTAACAACTTTGTGTATTGTTGGCAGAAAGATCTGTGCCTTCCCCACATCCCACCACTGTTTCCATGAGGAAAAGCTCATTCTTGCAGTCTCCCATGATTTCCAGTAATAGGCAAAGCATTCAAAGAAGTGAGCATCTTGCAGCAAGCTGGTGTTAAAACACCAGTCAGGTGCCTGGGGATGCGCTCTGCCAAGCAGACCCAGCTCACAGCAAATAAGACTGTGATCTGAGAGTCCAGATGGAATAATGCAATGCCAGATGGACTGGCAGGCAATGCTTGGCGATGTACAAACGGTCAAGGCATGCCGTAGCAATTCCACTAGCGGTTGCCTTTATCTAAGCCTACTGCCTTGCGTCAGCATGGAAATGACGCCAGACATCAACATGGTCTCCTGCCTCCAAAGCTGTTCGCAGCTGCCAGGCTGAGAATGGATGGGGTTCTGGCCCATTCTGGTCACGCTGTTCATCAACCGTGCAATTAAAGTTCCTGCCCAGAAGGAGAAGGTTGTCACAATCGGCTGCTCTCCTCAAAAAGTCATCCAGGGTCTCAAAGAAGGAAGGCTGTCCATTCTCACCCAGCAGTGGGCGTATAGATGTTAATTAGGAGGAGGCTAATACAAGCAGTTAGCAGGCAGCCAGGGACAACCTTTTGGGTTAGCGCCGAGTCAGGCATCAGCTGCAGCAATGAGAGGATTGTGACTTCTGCACTGAAAGAGGTACCATGGCTCAGGAACATGTGGCCTTTCCAGGCGGCATGCCAGGTGGCTTGACTAGCTGCATCAGTTTGAGTTTCTTGCAGAAAGGTGACGTCCAGCTTTTTCTGGTGCAGGAACTCAAAGAGTGCCGCCCGTTTCACAAAGTCTCTGCAGCCATTGGCGTTCAGTGAACCAAAGGTTGTGGCAGCCATGTGTGAAGAGTGGCGAAAAGTGGGGCAGGCCAAGGGAACAGAAAGGAACAGCAGAGAGGAACAAGCATGCAGGACAGGGAAAAAACCAGGCCTACAGCTTGCCAGCTGCTCACCATAAGTGCCCAACTTCACCTGCAAGCTTGTTTCAGCAAAACCTGTATCACTGCATCCCCACAGCATAGTGCAGCACTGCTGCTGCAGCCTTAGCAGACACCACAGATATCTCAGATATATCTGGGAACCATTTATGTATATGCTGTGCAACTCTACAATGGTGCTTGTCTGGTCTAGAAAATCAATAAGCCTTTCCACTGAGTAGCCGACACAGGGAGTTTCCTCAGTAGGAACAGGTTCTACCTCTGGGGTAGGGATGCTCCCTATTGAGTGGGGCACCTTACCTGAATCAAAGGACACTACTTCCTGAGACAGGACTTCTGTTAATTCATCCTTAGAGGCAGAATCAAAATCCGACCCTGAGGAGGAGAAGCTATACATGTCAGGCACTGAGAGCTGCCGAGCCCCAGGAGGTGCACTTGTCCCCTCACCAGGATCCTCAACACCAGGATCTGCAGGAGCAGCATCCTCTCAGGAGGCCCAGGGGGGGCATCACATGATCTCTCAGGTGGGGTGCTCTCGTGGGTGAGGCACTCTTGCTCCCAGAGCCACTTGCAGCTCCCAGAGGGTCCAGCCTCCATATCAACTTTGTCCTCAAGAAGGTGAGAGGTGGGGGAGGGAGCCAGGGGGTGGGGAATGGGCAGCTCTCTGCTGGCAGGGAACAAAGATGTTGGAAAACAACCAACCAACCATCAGGGGAGAGGAGAAAGGTAAGCAATGTAGCAGGGAAGGCAAGGGAAAATAATAAGCAACAGAGCAGCTGCAGGGAGAGGGAGAAAAAACAAAATACAACCTCGGGGGGGGGGGGGTTACTGCAGGATAAAGGGCTTTAAAAAGGTGAATAAAGGCAGGAAAAAGTAATGAAAAGCAGGGGACTACAGTGGGAAAGGGGGTCAGACTGTCATGGGGAGGGAAAACAAAGCAAGGGAAGGAGAAAGGCTCACAAAACAGGGAGAAGGTCTCAGAGCTCTGAGAAAACACTCCTGTTGGTGGCTATTTTGAAAGACAGACAGACAGGCAGCCAATCCAACTAAAATCCCCACTAGATTTTCCCTTTGGGTGTACAAAAAATACCGATGATCATTTAAGTTTTCCCATTAGGTTTAGCATCAAAATATTTCATGAAAAATTCCAAACCATTCAAGTTGAAAAAACGTAAAACTTGGGGAAAACATTGAAATTCCTCATAATAACTTTAAAATAAACTCAATTTAAAAAAGATTTCTATGTAGAAAATTCCTTCAATTTTATTTTCTAGAAGTAAAAAACATTCTCTTGAAATTAAACATAACATTTCATTTTAGGGCTCTCCAAACTTTCCATTTAAACTGAAATGTTTTTTTCACTTTTTATTTTTGTAAATTTTGAAAATAATTCTTTTGGGGCAAGCTGAAATGATTTTTCCCCCCTCAGTGTTTGGAATAGCCACTGAATTGAAAAAAAATCAGAGAAGATCTAAAGAAATCTGTTTTCATTAGTGTGGTGGCTGGGGCTGTTCACAGGGCTTTGGGAATAGACCCTGAAACTCCCAAAGGTGAACCTGGGGACCCTGGGCAACTTACCTGGGAAGGAGCTGGAGTTGGGGCTGGAGCTGCATGAGCCAGTGCTGAGTTGCCTTTTCAGGCACCTGTCAATTAGGCTGAGGGGTGGACAGCTGATGACGTCAGCTGTGATGGCTGCTGTGGGAGATTTAAAAACCCTGGCAGATGTTGAGTATGGGGGAAGTGAGCTGGGTGAGATGCCAAGCCTGCTAGGGTGTGACCTGGCCAGCGCATGTTCCCTGCGATGCTGATCCTCTGGAGTTGAGCAGGATCAGTATAGGGAAGATGAAACAGGCTTCCCCACATGGACCTCCCTGAGAAGGGTTTTGGATCTTTTGAATTGTTGCAGCTGCCTTTGGCCCCACTGAGGATACGGCTGTTCTGGGACTGGTGGAGGGATGGAGCAGGGTCTAGAGTTAAGGGCGACAGCCAGGCTGAAACCAGAAGCCTGCAACTCCTACTAACTCCTACTTAGGTCAATGCCCAATGGGAGGCCATAAGGGGCTGGAGCCCGTAATTGGGAATGGGGACAGAATGACCTGCATGGTTAGCGAGTGGACTGGGGTGTAGGGGAAGCAGAGCCCCAAGACTGGCCGCACTGGTCAAGTGAGTATTACTATCTCTGGGACAGTGAGGGAACACCACTGAACCCCTCCTTCAATTATGTTTCCGTCAAGTCGCGGCAGACAAGTCGGGGTGCCTAGTCCAGGCAGCGGGGAGATATTCAACCTACCAACTGGGGACATCACAATTAGTTAGGGCAGGCTCAATCTGTCTGTCATCTGCAAACTTTATTAGAACAGATTTAATCTGTTATTCTAAGTGATGGATAAACAGGGGAAAAAAGGATAGGATTGGTTTAAGTACCAATCATAATGGCTTTACCCTCACATTTGATGTTAATTCTATGCTTGCCCTACCCTCACATTTCTATGTAATTCTATGCTTGCTATTTTTTAAAAGGGTTTAACTTTGTTACTGTGGGTGCTTATGCACAAGGGTGGAAGGTTCTCTGATGTGCTGCAATTACAGTGCATTGGACTAGACTTGATTAATCACTTCTGCATCCCCAAGCTTCAAAATGGTGGTGGGGGTGCTTTTTCTAAAATGCATTTAATTAGTTTTAGATAAAGAGCCTCCACCACCATTTTGAAATATGGGGATGCTGATACATGAGATGCCCTAGCTGCTTTAACTAGAGTAACTCTCAGAGCCACTCTAATTAAAGCACTCTCCCCTCCCCCATCTCTGAAGCTTGTGTACAGACATCCTATAATTATAGGTTCTCTGTTTTAGGCTACAATTTCAACATTCTCTTAAGATTTTTTCTTTTAAATAAACAGTATTCACAACCCAATTCCTTAAGATTTCTACTTCAAAATCTAACAATGAATCTGAGTAAACATCAGCAATGAAATCTATGGACTGGGTAAGTGAAGCTCTTTGGTATGAAATCAATAAGTTAGTGAATACCAAACTTTTAGCTTTGATTCTATATCATAAAGCATTGTTATAATAAGCTCACGTCCCAGTGAGCTATCTTGGGACAGCCCTTAACCTTTTCAAGGAATAGCCTTGACAGAAAAGGGCAATTGACTCATCAAGGTCTGCTAAGTCAAACAGGTTCACTCCATTTGCATCCATCTGTGCGTTAAGCTTTTAACAGTTATTCCCCAAATGATGTTCTTCAATATATCTTTCCAATAACAGTTGCATTTAATGGCCTTCCATTACATTTTTTAAAGAAATAATTTTAGCATTATTCTTTTTGTTTTTCTTCCTGTATCTGAGGTCTATATTGGAGGCACTTATTGTATTTCATGTTACAAAAATACAAACACTTTGAAAACATGATTTTTTCTTTAACTCATACTGTTACAATGTTCATAGATATTTATTGTAATAGAGAGATAAAAAAGATTAAAGGGTATTTTTAGATTTTTTTAGTTGTTTACATTTTGCATTGGATAGAACTTTATATATTGACATTAGCACCATTTTTGATGGTCAATTTAACTTCCTAAGTTGCAAGCATGAATTACATTTGTGGTACTCTGGGCAGAAAATATATAGTCTCTCTGGGCCCTAAGAACACATTGTTCAATAATACCACAGCAAAACTGAAACTGAAGGTGAAATTTAAGAGGGAGCAAACAACATTGCCACAATGAGAGAACACAAGAAGAGAGGGCCTGGGTTGGCCATATTTGCTACTGTTTAAAAAGACCTTCTAAATATCTTTAGGAAGCTATTTAAGTGTACATTTAAAATAAATATATATTTTTTTATATCTACATCTTTGGTGTAGCAAGCCTCCAGCCAAATTAATTGAGTTTGTTTGACAGATTTTTAAAACCAGAAAGACCATTATCATCATATAGTCTGACTTCCTGCATATGAATAGCCATAGAACCTCACACAGTGGGTGAATCAACCTGTGCAATTAGCACATAAACTCTGGCGCAGTTCACACCAAAGTTTATTGCTCCTTGGCAATTTACATTCTCACCAGAGTTTATTACTCCTGGGCATTTACACGTGTGCCTGGGACTAAAGCATGTCCAGCTGACGTGGAGCAGCTCCAGCTAGCAAGAAGCCTAGGGGCCCAGCTTGAGAGCCCAGAGTGGCTCCATCCCAGCTCAACATGCTGCAGAAACTGACTGAGGCATGAGGGTCCTATAGTGCAGGGCTAGCCAGCAGACAGCCCCCACAATAAAGCACTTTCTTGCCCCAGCCAGCTCCAGTTACTGTCTACAAACTAGTTTTGGTGCACTAAACTCTAACATGGGATAGTACTTGTCCCAGACAGTAGTATCTTACAGCATAGTTAATCAATTTATTGTGCCCTAATAGTGGAGCATGTATAGACAGTAACACTGTACCGTGGAGCTGATTAGTCAACATTTGTAGATACACCCAGTAATTCCTCCATCAAGCCCACAGTTCATGGAAAATTTATAGCATCATTCTTAGGGGGACATTCAGTCTCCAGATTTATAAAACTAGATTTTAAAAGATTTTAAAAACTTCAGAGAATCTGCCACGCTCCTTCATAAATTGTTCCACAAGTTAATTACCATGTATTTTTTTCCCCAATATAACCTCAGGAGGTCATCTAGTCCAACCCTGTGTATAAGAGACAATAATCTCTGTCTAAACTATACCATCCAAGTGTCTCTCAATTAAAATGACTGAGCTTCATATATCCTCTTTGTTAAGATTTGCGGTACTTTTCTAAACCTTTTCCAATTCGTCAACATCCTTCTGAAATATGGATACAGAACTGGACAAATAATTCCAATGAGGATCTCATTAATTCCATAAGTAGTACTAATATCCTTACCTCTAGTCTATAGTTAATGTTTACAAATAATTTGTCGTTATCATTGCCTAGTATTCCATCATTTTTTCATTTTAAAACCTTACCAGCAATGATGCTGTTTTCTTCCTATTATTAATGACTGAATAGCATTGGCAAAGAATCAGTGATCACTCTGAAATCCTACTGGGTGTTTCCCTACCTATTATAATTTTATGAGATCTATCAGCTGTTCAGTTTTTAATCTATTTAAGGTGGGATACAATGGCTTTGTATAGCATAATATGTCAAGCAGAATATCATATGGTGCTAAATGGCCTATAAACATGTAATCACATCAATACAATTCCTCTAATCAATGAGACTTGTAATTTGATTAAAATTAAGAAAATTTCCCATGTCACATCCCCTTCACAAACCAACCAAACCTTATTTTTCTGAGATTTGGAAATGTTTCCGTAACTTTTTATTTCATTGTTCTTTATTTTCACTTGCTCTGCATTCCAGGCTCTAACTGGGAAGAAAGCAGAAATGCTTCAGTATTCTGAGAAAAGTTGTCCTTGAAGCGTTTATAGCTGGAACAGAATCAAGGGGCACCTATACAAGAGCAATGAGGCTGCACTGTACATACAGTGTGTTGGAACAGACTCGAATAATCAATTCTGCTGGAGCATGGTTCCAGTTTCATGTGCATCAATGTCCCTGGGCTTAAAAATGGCAGCAGGGGTGCTTTAACTAAAGCTCGTTCAACAAGCTTTAGTTAAAGCACCCCCACTGTCATTTTTAGGCCCAGGGACACTGATACAAAAGACTCTCTGGGTGATTTAATTAGAGTGTCTATCAGAAGAGCTTTTTCTTGGTACCTTCCCAAACTCATGTTAGAGACTCAAAGGCAAACCTTCAGGTGCTTCTCTTAATAGACCAAAACATGAACATCTTTCTATGATTTACCCATCATGAATACCAAGACTTAGCCTAGTAAGGGGAGGAACAAAACCTCTAAGGCAGGGGTGGGCAATTAATTTGGCTGGAGGGTTGTTTAATCACTTTTGGTGACCTGTCAAGGGCCACAAGGGTAGATTGGCCCCATGACAGATGTCCTGTCCCCTGATCACCATCTTGGGACCAGACATTCCATCCCCTAATCCCTGACCTTTGCTACTGGAAGTCCCTGCCCCTGTGCCCAGAAGTACTCCTTTTGGGAGTTGCCATCTTGGAACTGGAAAAGAAAATCATATACTAAAAATTAACTTTCTCATTGATTCTGACTGATTTGTAAGGTTTAATTTGAAAGAAGTTAAAATTGTTGTTTGGAGTATCGTTTAAATTAATGTTATTTTAAAAGTGTAACTTTATATACAATAAAATGGTTTTAACAAATTTAAAAGAAACCCAAAGCAACATGTTCATACACTGTTGCAATGAAACAATAGAATGAAAATAAAATGGCACAATGTTATCAAAACTAATATTTTAATAATGTGACTTTTTTGGCATTTTAATTTCATGAGACATTTTTGTTTTGATACAAAACAATTCTGTTTGGAATTTCTGAATTAGTTGCATAAGAAAATATTGTTTTTTTAACTAGCTCTACAAGTAACTTACTTGAGATCAAATTGAAAATTAGAAAGTGGAATGAAAATCTGAAAGGTTGCAGGATGCTTGACTCCCTTTTTGTACATTTAATGTCTAGATTGGTGTGTTCTGCTTCTGGTTTGGACCAGAACTAGGAACTGCAGAGGCAAACAAAAAACAAGCAAGCATGCAACTTTTTCTTCAGTGGATTTGGGAAAGACTAAATACGTAGATTTGCTTTGTACTTTAGCCCATGCTGTTCATCCATTCTTTGTCCTACACACAAGTCAATTTCCTGAACTTTTCAGTTTTAGATTTATTTGGCAAGATGCAGTAGCTAATCTCAAGAAACTGGTCTTTTGAATCAGAAGAGTATTATTGCCCCGATCCCTGAATAATTATAGCTTTTTCATCATTTATGAAAATACTCTCATGATAGATGATAAAGAGTGATAGAAGGATCACAACAAAAGCTTGTTTTATCATTATACTGTACGTGACTATTTTGAAACATTGATAACATATGTTTAGATTAATGCTAGAGCTGCTATCTAATTTATTAATTATTTGTGGTCGTTCTCTTCTTTCCTCTCTCTCCCCCCCTAATATATTGTGTCTTAGCTACCTTTAATGTGCTGTTAGACAATTATGACTTGGTAATTATAAATAATGGATTAATTTTACTAGTAAAAACGTTCCTCCTGTCCTTGTTATTTAATCCATGTACAATCCAGGATCCATGTGCTTAGATGCTTCCAGTTTATCTTTTTCTTTGATAAAATTTGGACACAAATCTAAATATAAAATGAAATCCATCAAAGGCAGACAAAAGTGAAAATATTGTACTGGGTGGAGGAAACTCTCTCAACCAGAGAGGTTTTTTGTTTTTGTTTTTTTTGCATAACACATTATGCTAGGTGAAAAGGTGGATGAGGAGGGAATATAACTGTCAGCTTTTATAACATCTTTGACTTTCCTGAAGATTCAGTATTCTAAGTGATGTCATTGCTGCCACAGGAGGATGAATATTTCCACATTGCATAAAATAGTCATTGCTACTATGAAGGTAGAGAAATGGAAAAATAGCATCATGGGATAAAGCTGAGGCACACTGAAATTTTAGTGAAGCTATTAGGGCTGTGTGAAGCTTCAGTCCCTGATACAATTCAGCAGAGATTTGGGGGCCAAATATCCAAATCCAAATTGTACCAGGAGACCCATTAATCTCTCCTAATTGAATTGCAACCCTCCAAATCAATTGGGAGAGATTCAGAAAGATTCAGAGATTTGGACATAGAGAGAGCTTTAAATGTTCTTTCTACATATCTCAAGGTAGGAGGAAGGTCATGAATGCCTCAATGATGGGGCAGATACAGCATCCCACAAGAGCACAGAGGCGTCCCCAGTATGCTTGGCAGCAGACCCAGAAGTGGACCAGAAGCACTTCCAGTCCACTTCCAGGTCTCTGCTGGGGAGCACACAGCCCCCCTCCCTGTGTCCCCTCGGCCCAGCAACTGGTGCCTCCTGGGTCTGGGGGGGTCACCCAGGGTCCCCCTGCAGCTGATTGGTGAGCCGACAGGTGTGGGGGGGGCCCCCAGCATGCTCTCCAGTGGATCTGGAAGTACTTCCAGTCTGCTTCCAAGTTTGCCACTGAGCATGTGGGGGGCACCCCCACACTCCTGTGGGATACTCCATCCGCCCCAGTATTGCAGTGTTGATGAGCTGCGCTGGTACCTCCAGGTATGAAGAAAAAACATTTAAAGCTGTGTCTATGGCCAAATTGCTGATTCACTGAATCATCATCGAATCTTCAGATTTGGATTTGGCTGAATTGAACTGGGGACAGTGATCCGAATCAATGAATTGAATACTGTCCCTGATCCAGGCTGAGTCCGAATCTGAATCCGAATCAAATACAGACTGCTTCTCACACCCCTAGATGCTATGTATACTTAGTGCTGATTTTAAATGGCTGAATATTTTATTCATAGAGGACATCTGAAAATAAAATCTATAGAACAAAATACTTTTAAAATATGTATAATTAAATAACCTCATTTACACAAGTAAACACAGCTAGATTGTCTTTATTAGTTAGGACATCTTTAGCTATTTGTTAATAAATCATGGTTATTGCAATATTTGCACTTTTATTTGACATGCTGCTATCTTACCTACTACTAAATTTGGATTTTGAGTGCTCCCTCACTGTGAGGCTTTTTGTCATTAGGCTGTCACACAATCAAAGGCCGCTGTGCTTTTGCCATCTCAATGTCTTATGATCTCCATAATCAACTCCCTCCTATATATAATGCACACTTTAATATAATAAGTAAATTGCAAGCTCTCAAGACCAGCCATGTAAAAGGAATGGCAATACTCTGAAGAAATAGAAGGCCCACAGAACAGGAAAGAAGTTGGTCATCGTTGTCATGACATTGCATTTCAGTTTACTAAAATGGCACAAGGGTGGCCTAATTTACTTCCTACTGGGTACATCTACATGTACTGACCTAAGGCGCATTACCCATTTTTAAGGCGCATTAAGTGTGTGGGTCTACACATGTCCTTAATGCACCTTAAAAATGGTGATTTTAGCCTATTCACGCCTAATTTTGATAGCTGCAAAAGCAGGTATCAAATTTAGGTGTGAATACTTAAAGTGCCTTAATGCATATGTAGACTAACTCTAGTCCCAAATTGGTTCTCACGTTGCGTTAATGCCCCTTAGTGCATTCAGATGTAGAAATGCACCTAAACCACCTTAATATGCATTAGGCAAATGCACATTAAGTTTAGGCGCACACAAAAGCATGTGTAGACATGCTTAATATTATTTATTTAAAAACAAAATGTATTTTTCCATTGGCTTAAGCCATAGAACACTTTCAAAGTGCTTTTCTATAGTAGAAAATCATGTTGTATTATATTGCCCTGATCATTATTTAATACTTACGTTTTCGTTAAAGGTTCCAAATGTTCTTAAGCAACTTCAACTTTCCTTAAATACGGCTGTCAGTCAGCTCTAGAAGGCTTCCTAAAATGTTTGTTCCAGTTTCTTTCTATCTTGATATATGAGTGTTTAAGAAAAAATGTGAACATTTCAACTATAAGCTAGTCCTTTAGAATAAGAAGGCAAAAGAGCTTCAGGAATGCTAAAAATTAAGGAAGATGTAGCACAGTAGAAATAAATACATTTGCTTCAGATAAAGAGACCCGATGAAAGAACCATACCAATGGATAATGATGCACTTGTTTACTTTCTCTTATCAGTAGGTAAGTCAACAAGAAAAGAATACATGTATCCAGCATCAATACAGAAAAAACAAAAAATCAAGACAGCTCAGTTTACTTCTTTATTGAACAACATCCTTACAGTGGAGGCTTCTAAACAGAAAGGAAATTGTCAGTACACAATAAAGACTTTGCTGAGAGGCTCTTGTTCTCAATTGGAGAACATACTGAAGGCTACTCGCTGATATACGTATTTGGATAGGAGAAACCTAGCACCTGTAGGATCAAATCTTTAAAAAAACCTTAATCTGACTTCTAATTTTGAATTCACAGACAAGAGAGGTTGCCACTGATAGCTGCTAATTATAATATTTATGCTACAAGTAGTACCCAGAGGTTTCAATCAAAAATTAATATGAGATCTATACAAGCAACATACTGAACCAAAGTTTTGGAAGAGACAGTCTTTGCCCTAAAGAGCTTACTTTCTTAACAAACACATGATAGAGGCTGCAAGGGGAGACAAACACAGAAAGGTACCCAACGTAAAGTAAAAAGTCAGTACTCATTAGTAATCCTGCACTCCTGCGATTACTAACCCAGCTCTCCTGACTCCCAATCCAATACTATCCCCACTAAATCTTTGCCTTTTGGTTTGTGGCTGCAGTCAGGTAATTAAGATTCTTAAACCTTTGCAATATGTTCACAAGTAATTGAGACAGCCCAGTTAGAGGTGCCTGTCCTTTAAGATATGCAAATATCATATATTAACTTTTAGCCAGAGAAGGTGAAGATTGCCCTCTTATCACAAAATTTGCATCTCCTCATTTTCCTCTCACCTTCTTCCATTAAAAAGTCAAAACCAAAGCCAAAACAAAACAATCCACATCACAGACAAAAGCTATGTGCCTTAAATGTTTAGTATGCGATTATAATATTTATTGCAAAACAGATTCAAAAGACTTATTTTTCTACTCCAAAGCATACTGGTCATTAGCAGTCAGCTGAATTAGGGTCACATGGGTACATCCCAGGTAAATGGGATATATTCAGTATAAAACAGCTCTGATCTTTCTCTTGTATCTTTACATTTTGCTTGGTTGCTTAGTCAATTAAGATTTACTTCCCAGCTTGCCTGCAGTTCTCTCTACCATGCTGTATAGCAAGGAATGGCTGTAGGAGGAGGAGAAGAATCATAGAACACATAATCATAGATAAGCGGGACTAGAAAGCCTCTAGTTCAAGCTCCAACCAGAAGTGGGATCATCCCTACCCAATCCATCCTATACAAATCCATCTATTAGCAAAATTCCAGTCAACCCTGACACAAGCACAAGACATAAACACCAAAACCTGCCACAGGTAAAGTAGGAGGACCACTGCAACCAATATTCTACTGCTACAAAGGTTGTTGAAATACACTTGAGAGATCCAAGGACCGGGCCCATGCCCCCCATTACAGAGGAAGGCAACAACTTCTTATTTGCTTAGTATAGCAACCTCTAGTGATAAAAAGGCAATATTATTTCTGATTTTTTGTCAGTACCAAGGCATGAAACCCGAAGACAAAGCAGGCTGAAACAGGATTCATAGCAATAATGTCTTCACATGGGGCCAGCTTTGCTTTTTTCTGTTTCCACTTACTGCAACGTTTAGGGGTTACAGAATATATAAACATCCCCTTAAAATAATATGATTCTTACTGGCTTGAAGAAATAAAAATCGTACAACCGAGTACGTATCTTTAAGCACATACAAGTTATAATGTTTTATATCATCAGTATCAAACTAGAAATTAGAATACTGCCATACAGTACAAGAAAAATATACATGGACATTCTAACTACATCCAGATGAGAGAGGTATCATGCATTAGATTACAGAACCATACATGTTGGTATGGGCATGTTCAGCAAATAAAACATTACTGCCTTGCTTTATTTCTAGTCTGATATAATTTCATTAGGAGCTTGATACAACTCCTAACTCAGGCAATGGAGAAACAGTACCTTGAACATGAATAAGAGGCTAGATTAGGCCTTAACTACATAACAGTCATATTTCTTCACAAACAAAATACAAAACTAGTGCCAAAAGGTCGTGAAGATCTTACACATAAACATTCAGGTGGGCGTAACAGGCAGAACACCTGTTTGAAAGAACCACTGAAGTGTTTTGCTGGCTTACTGCACCTCTGCAGGTGCATAATATATTCACTGTAAAAAAGTTTCTGTTTGATAGGACACCAAAAAGCTAGAAAGGCTCAAAGGCATCTTTTTTTGTTACTTAATCTACTCACTAGCTAAATTTCCATTTAATTTTTAGCACACCTGACAAGGCACACTATGGGATTAAGGATGTTTTCTGCACTGTAAGAAGACTGTAAAATCTAAACCATGATCTCACTCTTGCCCCTTACACCATTTTTGTACAAGATTTCAGTGCAAAACCACCAATCCAAACACTCTGCTCTTTCTCCCACCTAAAGGAACCCGCCAACAAATTTTAAAAGCAATACTCTTTCCAACAACTTCTAGGCGTTGCCAACTTCAACACAGGTTTTAGATTTATACCAAGAAATCCATGCCAACATCAGTGTTCATCTCTTTTTAAAAGATTTAAAAAGCATCTTAGCAATAACTTGGAAATATAGCATATTTAAAAATCTTACTTTGGTCTCCTCAGATTGCACTGCTGTCCACTGGACTTCTCACCTAGCAGGGAAAAGAATATGGTACAATGAAAAAAATGGGAAATGTATGATATAATTTCCAGTAGAGAGGTTCACTTAAAAAATCATCCAGAACAAGTTGACTTTTTGTTTTACTCTGGGCACATCTGCATGTTCATTAATGCACCATAGTTATTGTGCATTACATTTAGTACTTGGTTAACCAAGTACTGAATTAATGTGCAGTAATGCACACTACTGTGCAGTACCACTGGCACTTGGATTTTTAGTGATGCTTACTGTTTAGTAGCCTAATACTACTGCACAGTAGTGTATTTGCATGGTTTTTGCCTAGCACGCTATTGCATAGTATTATTAGGCTACTATGCAGTCAATGTCTCGTGTAGACGTACCCACTGAATTTTAATTCCCAGTCCAATCGCAGAAGATACAAACTGACATTTATGTAGTTTATTTAGAAGAGAGTGAGTGTTCCTTCATTTCTGCTTGTATTATATCATCATAAATGGATAACATATGAAGCAGAAAATAATTTGGGTTACAAATAAAACAAAAGGCTGACATGTCAAAGAGACAGCAAACTGAATTACTGTGTAGATGGGGATTGCAACATACTAGTTTACAAAGATGCATGATTGCGTGCTTGACAGGTATCCTGCTACCTCTAGGTAAGCAGATAAGGTGCATCATGTACAGCCTTTGGATATAATCATTCACAAAGTTTTTGTCATCTTCAAGGAAAATATTCTTATGGAGTTTTACACAGTGGCCAGTTAACTTAATATAAAATCTCACTTGGACTTTCTGCTGATCAAAGGTATGTTTCCAGTGCAGCCACTAGTACCAACTCTCAAGCATGCCCTGTCCATTGGCTCCCACCTGCAGATGCCCATTCCAGAAATGAGGCAGTGAAGTCTTAACCCCTTGCCTTCCACATGGCCATTCTCAAGACCTCTGTCTATGGTGCACATGAAAATAGCTGCAAAGGACAGTTCTAGAACAACCTCGTCACATTTTTTCCAGTATAGGTACATGTGAGCCTGATTAAATGGGAAGAGCACGCTTGGAAGTGAAAGCCCCAGGAAGGCCGTGTAAATGTAACCCAGACATAATCACTTCTAAAGCATACTATACATGCTTCAGTAATCTTTAATCTCCAAGTGCATGTCTACAGAAATACTTTAGTGCATATTAGCCTATTTTAACGTGCATTAAAGCATCACAAAAAACCATGCTCTTTAACTAATGCTCATTAAAATGGCTAATGCACCTTTTTCTAGTACATCACAATGTAGAATGGTGCATCTACATATTCATTAATGTGCTTTTGCTGATGCGCATTACATTTAGTACCTTCATTGTGAGGTATGGTACTAGAAAAAGGTTCATTAGCCTATTTTCATGTGCATTAGTGAAAGTGCAAAGTGTTTTTGTAATGCTTTAAAGAACATGCAAATAGGTTAATGGGTATTAAAGCGCACATGTAGACGTGCCCTCCAGAGGTACTAGATTTAATGTGCGTTACCTAAAGCACATTAATAAACATGTGGATATGCCCTAAGGTTCTACATGCAGAGGCAGAATCCTTTCCATTTAAATTCCTGGCTTTTGACCTCCTGGCTTTAGAATAAATTTTCTAAAAAAAAAATTTAAAATTAAGTGTTAAAAAATTAAACAACTTTCCCCAAATTAAAAGAAGAGTAATGACATGCATAGATTTTATTGTGATGAGCACAGAACAAGTAGTGGATCTGGCTGGAAGTTTTCAATGAATTAATTTTCCTACATAAAAATCTACTCACACTAAAGTTACTACAAAATATTCTGACATTTTTAAAAGGAGCTTTAAAACTACTGAGATAGAGAGAGAGAAGTTGTGCTCCTTAGTAGTACATTCATAAACTTACACAGCTGTGAACCACCTTTGAATAATCAAATCCTTTCTTTTATTCAACACATTTTATATGGTTCTGCACATGTTTAACTCTCCTCAATAAACAGAATATATAAAACTGAGAAAGTCACATTAAACATATTGTATAAACTTCTCTAAAGTCAGTGCAGGCATCTCCCCTGTGGGGAGAAATGTAACTGGTAGAAATTAGTATCCAATAAGAGGATGGACTAGATTACTGTATTTATTGTTCCCTTTCTTAATTATCCATGTATTATGCCACTCCCACTTTTTATGCCTTGGTCATGGCCAAAGGCAGGGTTGTCCAACTCCTCAGCAGCAAGGGGCTGCATGCTGCATATGCCTCCCGTTGCATCCACAATGTCTCACCAGCTGAGCTGCGTGGGCACCCACCCTCCCAATAATCTGCACCGCAACACTGTGGGGTAGGAAGCAGAAGGTAGAGGAGGGAGGGGGATCCCAAAGACCCTGGCGGCAGCAGCAATAGTAGCAGTACCAGCTGGAGTGCAGGGGGGATTTGAGTGGTGTTGCCTTGATGGGAATCCACAGTTTAATCCTTTGCAGGCTATACTGCCTGCAGGCTCCAAGTTGGACAACACTGACCTAGAACAACTGTGCATCCACAGCTACGTTCTTTTTTGCGTGGCTAAAACCCAGTCTAGAGTTTAAAAATACCTAGTTCACTTACATATTCTATACTATCACTCTGCTGAGGTCATACCAGTTTGCACTACCCCCTTCTTTATGCTGTCTGCACCACTGGTCAGCCTAGGGAAAGTGCAGCAGCAGAAAGAGGTGCTGCCATAATTTAACATTTAGACAAAAGCAGGAAGCAGGAGAAACTGGAGGTAAAGGCCCAACAGAAGTGGGTCCTAGAACCTGTTCCTGCACCTATGGAAAGAGAGGTATTTCCCATAACTCCCAAGCTTTGGGAGCAGTAACCCAGAAAGAGAAGCAGTCTCAGAATTTATGATTATACCATCAGATCTAATCTGTGATCACATGCTACTATGTAATAGATGTTTACTTTAAAAAGGTCCACAGGAACACTTCCTGCTTGCTGACTTGCTGCTCAGAAGTTGGACAGCCCTGGTCTAGCTAGGTCACAGTGAAGGAATAAGATGAGCCCAGTTACAAACATCTCATGAGAAAGTAGAGGATATTTAGTACCAGAAATACAGTCAGAAAAGCTCCTTAAAGCATACAATATACCATGTAAAAAAAAAAAGAAAAAAAAAGGAGATAGAAGGCACCAGCAATGCCTGGGACCTCAGCAATAGTAGATAATTTGTTAGGCAGAATATGCTCAGATGATCCTAAGAAGTAGATGATGTCCCATGTTATGTAGGAAGGCATACAAATGCCTGCTGCCCTCCTCCCAAAAACATAACCAAAACAAGAGTCCACACCAATCTCATGTGGAGGAAAATTGCTTCTTGGCACCAAATCATTTAACCCTGACCATCTGAGGAAGAGGAAGAGGAAGAGGAAAATTCATCCAAGTGAGGAGTCAAAAGGGGCAACACCTTGTCTTTGGGGAGTTTGGTTGCTTTCCCTGCAGTGGAACTTTTGTGATAGCTAAAGCTGTAGCTATGTATTCTGTTCCAAATCTGCCCCCTGACCTTACTGCAGATCCCATGTCAAAAACCCTATAGTGAACCCTGTTTCTCCATATTGGGGCTTTGAAAAATTTAAAGCAGCTTTATATGAAGGCATTCACCATTTTATTTAACTTGCTTTCACAGGGCATTTTGTATATGGCTTTCTGGTGAAATTTCAACTAAAGTGACATTTTTGCATTGAGTGCATTAAAAGATGCACATTTTGCTGGAAAAGAAGCCACTTAAAAATTTGCTTGTCTTAGGGAAACTTTCCTAAGAATGGTTCAATTTGCAAATTCATATCAAAATGAAGAGGCAAAAAATTAAACATCATTTCTAAGTAGTTTTGCATATTATCTGTTCAGCATATGCTAGTATGGCTTTTGATTTCACTACTGTTTCCCCTCACTCCCCAACTGCTTCCAGCTGTACTACTGTTATAAGTAATAAATAATAATTTCTATTTAAAAACAATTGTGAGCTTGTGAACATATTAATGAACTAACTGTTTCTTTCAGCACTATGTCCCCATACCGTCTTTGCTATTAATTTTTGATTGAAAGGAGCTAAACGGCCAAATCCTGAAATTACCTTACAGGAATAAGAAATTTTACTCATGTGCAATAGGCCAGCTGAGGTCCTATTTTGCAGGGGCTTCACAAGATCAGATATATAAAATACCCATTTATGATACAAATGACCCATTTGAGTGCAAAATATCAGTCATTCCTCAGGGAGGTGGGAGAAAATTCAGTTCATGTGAACTCCATGTTAATTTGGGATGGGGCATTTAAAAATGGTTTAGCTGACTTATATTTTTAGAAAAGTAAATTAAATATGAAAAGAAGCTGCTGTTACATAAATAAAACATTAAATGGGCTGACTATGAATACAATATTTCTTGTACTTGGGAACTAAAAGGTTATCAATATAGATGAAGCATAGTCTCACTACTCTTTAGATAAAATGAATAAAAAATATCTTTCACTGTTCCTGGCATAGCAGATTCTCCCCCCCCCCCCCCCCAGTGCTTGCCAGGGTGATAGCAAAGCACTGGTGCTGCTGCTCTTCCTGGGGACCTCTGCCTTTGTAAAGTAGGGGCAGAATGTGCCATTTAAAAAGATATGCTACTTTTTCTTGAAATAACATAAGGGAAAATTTGCAAGCATTTCTCTCTTCTACAGTTATGTACACCTCCACCTACTGCTTGCCCTTTCCTCACATTGTCCCCATTCTAAAACCTGTATTCACCCAATCCTCTCTCTTAAGCATTCCTCAGTGTCCTTTTTTCCCATTCTCAGGCTTCCAACTTTTTCATGCTGCTTCCCTTTTTTGTAACAGCTTCTATCTTCTGTAGTACCAAGCAATCTGTTTCTTCTTATCTTCTAATCCACTTATTTCAGCCAGCTTTTCAGTGCTGAATTTGTACATTCTGCTCTTGGTTTGACATTCTAACTTTATTGCTTTTATTTTATTAATATTTTTATTGTCCAATCATCCAGTTCTAATTCAAGCAAAAAATCCCCTTGTAGACAACAGAGCAAATGCAGCCTTGGCTAGAACTCTATTAACTTCAATATAATTATACTAGCTTAAAGTTGGTCTGAATTTGGCCCACCGACAGTCATTGAGAGATCTTTGCCTGAGTCAGAGTAAAAGGCTGCTATGGCAATTAACTTGTCTTTTTATATTTCTGCTCAGCACATTCTTAATTTATGGTAAAATTCATCATTACACAGAGGACCAGCAGGTGGCTTTAGCTCCATTCAAGATTCTCATACTGGAGCCACTTATGAACAGGTTTAGCTTATAAATTGCACATAAACAATTCCACTGTCTTCAAGGCTAGGGACAGACATTACACATAAATCAGTTTAAGTGATCAGAAACTGGTTTAAACCTGTAACAGAACAGATGTTTAGTGTACATAAACCAGTTTGAAAATGGCTGAAACCAGTTTAAGGTAAAACTGGTTGAATCAGAGTTAACTGATTTGGGTCGAACCGGTTTATGCAAAGTCTGTCCCAGACTCCTTGCTGGTTAAGATAAACCAGGTGCCCCCAGGATCCCAGCAAGCTCTCTGGGCTGGGTGGGGCTCTCTGCTCCACAGCAGGGCTGGCCCCTCCCCTCTGTTCCCTTGCTGGAGCTCAGCACAGACTTGCAGGCACAGAGTGTCTGCCTGGCTTCTCCGAGCTAAGTGGAGATTATTCCTCCATCCACTGTGCCTTACACAGACACTTCAGCATTAGCTAGCAAACCACATGCTGGCTACAGTCTGTGCTGTGGGAGAGACAAGGGCAGACAGGCTTTTTGGAACTAATCTGCAGGTAGCTTGATGTCCTTCCTTGGAAGAGCAGATTAAGAAGAGCTCCATTAGTTAAGAGAGAGGGGTTTTGTTTTCTTAATGGGTTGATAAACACTGAGTTAGGGGTGATAAACATTCCCTGCTGGGCTGCTGAGAAGTGGGGAATAATCAGAGGGTCCTGCCAGAGCCAGACTATGACCCCCTTAGCTCAGCCTTGTGGAAGGGAAGGGAGGGCTGCTCTAGCACCCCCTGGCTTCTAGCCTGAGCCACTGTAGGCATATGCCTGCATTTCTGGGAAGTCTGTCTGGTTACAAAACTGATTTAGCCTAGCCAGGTTACACTAACCTGCAAAGATTGAATCAGTTCAGGCCCCTAGCCCAAAGGAACAACGTACATATGCAAACTCCCAAGTGTAGATAAGTGTTTACGTCCCCTCAGCTATTGTGTATTAAAACTCATATGTATGTTGGGGGAATGTACTTTTATAGGTTTTAATAATTATTTCAAAGACAAAGAAATAATTAAAATAGATTGTTTTACTGGAGCTGGGGCCTGATCAGTGACATATAAATCACCTGAAATCCTTGAATCATTCCTATGTTGTTTTGTTTTCCACCTCTCAGTGTACCACATTAAAATGCTTGGTGAGTCTGTTTTAGTGCAGCCACCAACATTCATAGTAAGTGTGCAAGGCTGTATATGGCAAAATGGTTCAATTTAATGCATACTCAACATTTTGCATCATTTCTTCCAAATAATTTGGATTCCTTTCTGGCTGTACGTTTACCCAGATGAAGCTGTATTTCCATTTCTTTGTCGAGTCACCTAAAAAATATCAACATCTTCTAGGTCTAGTGATACTGTTACCCACTTTCTCTCTTGTGACAATCTTCATCCAAATTTGTGTGTAATCAATGGACACCACCAGAAGCATCTTCTATTTTCCCACTTTCAGATAGGAAAGTTGCTACATATAAACAATTTGGATATCTTATTTTAATCCTGTTTCCTAATGGAAAGATTACTTAACCCTCTGTGTGATGTAAACTCTTATTCCTTTATCGTTCTCATGGGATTTTTTGAAAATTTAAACATATAGAATTCTGCCATGGCCTGTTCTAAGCCAACTGAATTTAACAGAAAGACTCCCAGTGGCTTGAACTACAATTTAAATGGGAGCCCTAATGAACATCAAAGGTTAATTTTAAAAGAATCTTCTTTCGTACATACACACCAAAAGTATCCAAACAAACCATAATTTTCCTTTTGTTCCTGTATTACAGCCTGAAAAAATGCATCTCATATTTTTCCTTAACTTTTTGTTCACCTAATATCATTCCTGATAGTTGCCCACAAGATAAAATAATCATTTTTTTAATGTAGTATCTTAAGTATTAGCCTATGTTTACCATTCTTAGGAATCTGTCCACTCCTTAAATCTAACAGGAGTAATAGCTTGGGACATCCCTGATTTCCTTTAATATAACCCTTTTAAAATTATTTTCTTCCTCCCTCTCCTTTTGCTAGATTGTGCTCTAAGTCTGCATAAGTGCCCTAGAGAAAAGAGCCAATTTGAGTCCTGCATAAGCAAAAATTGCAGTCCTATTCAGAAACTAAGCTGAGTACAATAATAGAGAGTACAGGGACTTCAGGAGGCAGCTGTTTATAGTCAGGGAAGCTGGCCAATAAGCTTTGAAATCTATATTTCTTCAGGAAGCCCTGAGGACTGATTACAGAATACACTGGCTGGTACTCCTGATTACCCCCCTCCTCCCCACACACAGATGTACTATATTATTATATATGAAATCATATTTGGAATGAGATACATACTTTATTTTCCTAATTTAGGACTAAAGCCTCCTTCCATTGAAATGAATAACAAAACTCCCATTAACTTAATGGGAGTAGAATAAGACCCTTAGGATGCAGAAAATATGAGTGGCTGAAGTATACTAATAACATTAAAAATAAGCCATGTATCTCACCCAAGGTTGTGATATATTTTCTTATTCAAACAAATGTGCTACTTTTAATTAAAAGAGAATTTAGAAGATTTTTGTGCTGCTACTTATTGTTGCTATGAGGCTATTTTATGATCAAGAGGACCTTGTTTTTAATAAACTGAAACTGAGTCTAGTTAAGTGGAAATGACTGTGGGAAATGGAGACATTTCAAAGCATACCCAGGATAATAAGCAATGTCCTTTGTGCCTGGGTGATGATGCAGAAAGGATATGTATAAATGACTGCAGATACAGATGTGTATGCACAATATAAAAATAGATTATTTGTAGAGTGAATTTCAGAAGTAGACAAATGTTAGTCTCTTAAGTAAAATGGTGTATGTATATGCAAGTGTGTGCACGTATGCTCATGCATATAGGTGTACAGGACCAAGTGCAGTGGAAATTACTTGAATTTCTCTGAAGTTTGGTCTTTTTCAGATAGTTCTCTTTTGTTTTAAGGACTACTTCCGGTGAAAAGTTTCTCCCTTTTCTCTCTCTTTCACACTCAAACGTTCCCTCTGCCACTGTATAGATCATTGTCTTCCTTCTCTAAGAAATTCTGTTCAAAGGACATATAGGTTCAAGAACTGAGTTAAGCACTAAAATAAAAGAAACACTAAAGTTAAGATTCAGTGTGCAACCTGATCCATTTTCTTTTATGCATGTATATTAGTCATACTAAGGAAACAGGAAAAGAACAAATGAAATTATCAAGATGTATAGTAAGTTCAAAGTGTGTCAGTAGTCACATTTGCTATTTTTATCCTATGTCTTATAATTCATGTGTATGTTATCTCCTTTGATGTTTTCATTATACATTTGCCTGCAGAAACGTGTGGCTTGAGCATGAATGCACACAGATGCGTGCATGTATGTATGTGCACAGGAACACACTAATATAGAATCACAGAATATCAGACTGAAAGGAATCTCAAGAGGTCAAGTCCCTTTTGCCCCAAGGCTGCCTTGCCCTAAGGTAGATCTACAATATCTAAACTATTCCTGACATGTTTGTCTAACCTGATCTTAAAAAGTTACAGTGATGAAGAGTCCATACTCTCACCAGGTAACCCTTTCCAGGGTTTAACTATCCTTACAATCAAAAATTTTCTTTAATGTATAACCTGAACCCTGCTTTTTGCAGTTTAAGCTCATTACTCCTGTCCTTTCCCCACTGGGCATGAAAAACAGTGGTAACTCTTTACATAGTTGAAGACTATCATGCCCTCTACCTGTTTTCTCTTCTCTAAACTAAACAAACTCAGTTCTCTTATTTTTACTCATAGGTCACACTTTCTAGACTAGCAGTTCTCTACATTTTCAGATTCAAAGCCTCACTTGGAAAATAGCAGTTCCTATCTTTCATTAATTTTTCACCTACGAAAAATAAGAGAGTAATTCTTGCAAATAATTTGGAAGGGACACAAGAGGTCCAAATGGTTTTGAAAAATATAGATTCCTATTTGAATTATCTGATGAATCATGTGTAGGGGTTTGTAGCCCTAATAGTGCTAACAGGCTGTGTCTACATGTGCAACTAGTGTGCCTGAAAAAATTCCACTGCAGTTTGCACCAGAGTTGATTGCTCCCAGGTACTCTGCTTGCTAGTGCACTCAAGACCACAGCACACTGAGCCAGGGCAGTACAGCCCCAGCTGGCAGGGGGCCCTGGGGTTTAGCTTGCCAGCCCAGGATTACTCTGACCCAGCTGCAGACCGGCTGACTGGGGCACAAGGGTGCTTGGTTGAGAAACAATGGCTTAGGGACTTTCAGTCATATCACCTTAAGCAGGTGGTGGGAGGAAAATGAGGGTGAGGATGGTGAAGAAAAAGCTGTAGATGCTTTCCATTCCTAAGGAATTACAGGTTAAAGGGAATACTTCATGCAGCTGCTCTAAAATAGTAGAGAACTCCAGGTATTGACTAAGTATTTCTTATCAAGTGATACAAAGTCTCCAATATGTTGACTACACAAAATATTCAGCATGACAAAAATAAATTGTTATTATAATTCACAACAGTATTGTGATGGTTTGTATTTGGTAAAATTATATGAAAATGGGGCAAAAAGTAAATGTGCATGTGTGTAAGATGATGAATCCTGCTCAAAGTGATAGTCTTTAGGTCCCATGGGTGACTTGAATTATTGGGATATATGCTGGAAGGGAACACAGTAGTACACAAGCAGTCCAGCAAATTCCTGTAGTGTGTTGAGGATAAATTTTTGGGTACAGATGGTAGAAACACCAACCAGGCTGAAACTCTTCTCAACTTACTGTTCAAAAGCAGGGAGGAATAGGTTGAAAATGTGAAGGTGGAAAGTAACTTTAGTGACAGTGATCACAAAATGATAGAGTTCAAGATCCTAAGGCAGAGCCAGCCTTAGGGATGGATGGTGTGGGTGACTGCCTAGGACTGTATGGTCAGGAGACCGCCCACCCACCCACACACACACACACACACACACACACACACACTGCCCTACTGCTTGTGCCAAGCAGGAGTCATTGTGGGATTTGGTGGCAACCAATCTGGAGGGCTGGGGACTAGAGCCTGCCACCTCCCTCCCCCAGCCCCCTGGCTGTACTTAGAGCTGAATGGAGATTGCTGGGGCAGCGGGTTAAAAAGTGTGTGCTGCCAGGTAGCATGATGGGCTGGGAAGAGGGTACAAATAGCCAGGCTAAAATCAGTGGCTTTGCCCTGCACAAAGGGCATCACCATCACTGACCTCATGGAGCTGGAGGCCAGGCTGTAGCCTTGCCTCCCCCAGCCACCACCATCACTGCCAAGGGTGAGGGCACAGGTGGCTGGGTGGCACTGGGTGGCACCACCCTGCTGCTGTGTCTGGGCTTCCTGTGTGGGTAGCTCTGCCTGCTGCCTGCCCCCTTGCCCTTCCTGGGTCAAGCTCCCACCTCTCTCCAGTCCCACCACTCAGCATCTCCACTGAGTGGACACATGATGCCCTGTGATAGTCCAGGGGGTCCCCTGCCACCCGCAACTACCTAGGTATGTGTTCTTCTTTGCACGCATGCACACAACATCCATCCCCTGGCACACACACACCCACACCCTCCCCCTACACACAGCATTGGTGACTTGGCAGGGGAGAGCACCGGGGGGGAAATAACGGGGAAGGGGAGAACCAAAATACAAGTTTGCCAAGGACACCATTTCCCCAAAGGCTGGCTCTGCTTAAGGGAAGGAAGACAGGAAGGAGAGCAGTAGAATAAAGATACTGGACTTCTTCAGAAAAACAGATTTTAAAGTCATGGAACTGGTGGGTAGAATCATCTGGGAGGCAAGTTTGAGGGGAAATGGAGTCCAAGAGAACTGGCTGTACTTTAAGGAGACCCTTTTAAGGGCCCAGGAGCAAACTATCCTGATGTGATTGAAGAATGGAAAGTGTAGCAGGAGAGCACCTTGTTAGACAGCAGTCTCTTCAATGAGATCAAATTAAAAAAGGATTGCTATAAAAAGGAAATTTGATCATGGTGCTAGGGACGAGTATACGAGTATCACACAGGCATGCAGGGAGAAAATTGGAAGGCCAATGCAGAGTTTGGGATGCAGCTATCCAGGAACATAAAAGACAATAAAAGTGGGTTTTTATAAGGAAATCAAAAGTAAGAGGATGACAAGAGGAATCATAAGTCCCTTATGGAAGGTAATCTAGTTATCAATGATTCAGAGAAGGTTGAAGTATTTTATTACTTTTTTACTTCAGCCTTCTCAGATAGGGCAGCAACTGGTTGGTAGCAAAGATAGGGAAAGAGACAAACAGCATAGAGCAACAGATGAACAAGGTTGGGCATTATTTAGAGGACCTAGATGGCAAGGTGGGATAGGATGCACCCTAGGGTACGGAAGAAATTGGCTGAAGTGATTTCAGACCCTGTTGCTATCCCCTTGGAGAACTAGTGGCAGTCAGCTGAGATCCTGGATGGTTAGAAAAGGACAAATATTCTGCCCGTCTTTAAGAAAGGAGGAGGAGGCCCTGGGGAGCTACAGCTGTTCTGACCCTGATATCTGAAAAGATCATAGAGCAGGCCCTTAAGAAAGCTACTGTGAAACACTTAGAGGAGAACAAGGTGACCAGGAACAGCCAACATGAATTCACCAAGGGCACATAAAGCCTAATTCATCTGATTTTCTTCTATAAGATGGCAGGATCTGTTGGTGGGGTGAGAATGGTGAATGTGATATACCATGACTTTAGCAAAGCTTCCAACAACGCCTTCCACCACACTCTCATTAACAAGCTAAGAAAGTATAGAATAACCAAAGCACTGTAAGCTGGATCCATAACTGGTTAGATCAGAGATGTTCAACCTCCAGTCAACAGGCCAAATGAGGCCTCTGGAGCCTCGGAATCTGGCCTGTGGAGCTCTCCATAGGTTGGGAAATTTAGTGGGGGGAACGGTGGCAGTAGGGCCAACCATCTCCCACTGCCAAAATTCCAAGCCTTGTGAGGTGGGTCTGAGGTGGGCCACAAGACCCCTTCCCCACCAGACCGCCAGACTGGGATGGGTCTGCATCCCTACTGGGCCATGCCTTCTGTTGCGCCAGGCAATGCTCCCTCCTCCCACATGGGGCCAGGCAATGCTCCCTACCTTCTGCTTGGTACAAAGGTGGGATGGACGGTGCCATCTTTCTTCTGCAGGGCCAGGCTATGCCCCCTTCCCTCTGCGTGGACAGTTTTAGGCCAGACCATGTCCCCTTCCTCCCGCAGGGCCAGGCCATGCTCCCTCTCCCCACAGGGATGGATTGAGGCCAGGTCATGGGCCCTCCCCCCTGTGGGGCCAGTTTGGGGCTGGCCCAAGCCCCCTTCCACCACACAACTGGATCAGGGCAAAGGTGCCCGCTCCACACTCAGCATGGCCAGATCAGGCCCCACCAGATTCGGCTTGTGAAGGGATTGGGCACTGCCCTTCCAGACTGCCAGCCAAAAAGACTTAGCACCATTGGATTAGATCATCATATTCAATGAATAGTCATCTAGTTGGAAGGAGGTATCAAGTGGTCTGCCCTGGATCTAATATTATTTAATATATTAATGATTTGGATGATAGCATTGCATGCATACTTAACAAATTTGCCAATCATCTCCAAGATAGGTGTAGATACTCCAGTGGGTAGGCCTAGGATCCAGAATGACCTGGATTAAAGAAATGATCTGTGATCAACCAGATGAAATTCAACAAGGACAAGTGTAGTATCTTAGTGTCTTGCATTTGGGATGGGATTATTGCATACACAAATGTAAAGTGGGGAATGACTCTACACTTGCATCACTGCAGAGGGGGACCTGGAAGTTACAGTAGGTCATAAACTGAATACGATTCAACAAGGTACACTATCTGCAAAAAATATCCCAATAGCACACTGGGTTGTATTAACAGAATTGTCACTTCCAAACCTAGGAAAGTAATTCTTTCACTCTATTCAGCACTGATGAGACCTCACCTGGAACAGCAGGCTCAGTTTTGAGCCCCACTTTTCAGTTTGCAAAGAGTCCAGTGCAGAGCAACAAAAATGATCAGGGGCCTGAAAGGCAAGACTTACAAGGAAGGGTCGAAAGAACTATTTAGTCTTGAGAAGAGAAGACCGAAGGAGCTGGAAATGGGCTTTTATCTGAAGCCATAGGAGGTAAGACTAGGAGCAATGTCCTCAAGCTTCGCCAGGGGAAATTTAGATTGGAAATTAGGAGAAATCTTTTGATCTATGAGGATGGTCAGGCATTGGAACAAGATACCTAAAGAAACTGTGGAATCTCTATCCCTGGAAATTTTCAAGAGCAGATTGGACAGACACCTGTCTGGCATAATTTAGTCAGGGGTGATTCTGTCTTGAGCAGTGGGCTGGACTACATGACCTTGTAAGGTCCATTCAAGCCCTACTTTCCTATGATCTTATGAGGATGGCAATGATGGTAACAGAGGTGTTGTATAACATAGGTTGTGACAATCTAACTTTTTAAAACTCATTCTCAAGTTATGGTATACTCCCATCTATTTAAATTACTGGTAGAATACAGAGTGATGCTGTTTCTCATAAACTGTCACAGGAAAAAAAAGAATTGTATTAAACATAACAAGGGAATCCTCCTACTTGTTCAGAAGAAGTAATTTTGAGCTGGGAAATAAGACTAAACGTTTATTTAGAGATGCTAGGGAATGAAAGGAGACTGTTGCTAAGGCAAAATACTATCTGGAAATGCTTGACACACGCTCTCAGAAGGTTTCTGTAGTCTGATCTTCCATTTAGGCTTAGTGTTACTAGAAACTAAAAATGACATCAGTGGTATAAATGCACAAATACTGTTGCTAAGGATGGATGCAGTTGCCAGGTGAAATGGTCTACATTACCCTGTCATGAATATCTAAATATGTTGATAGCAATGGGCTGTTAAGGACAGTCTTGGAAAAGTGGATGATCTATTATTTCTCAATGGCCATCTAATAGTAAAGTAACTTGAATACCTTTTTTGCTTATTCATTTTGTACCCGCAAACTATCGTCTATTCTGCAACCCAACAATGTATAAATAAAGTGATTTATTTAGTTTACTGATGGTGATGCTATCTTGTACTTTAGAGAAAATAAACCTTAACTAGGCTTAAGGACAGCCAATCAGTTACAAACCTGACAGACTAACGTATGCTGGAAGACACTCTAAACTTCAAGCCATCAGAAGTAAAAGATAAAGTTCCTTTAATTTTGATATTTAATCTTTCAGTATTTTTTTCCTTATATTAATACTTCATCTGACACAAGTTACCTTAGAAGCAACTAAAAATATGCTTCAAGTAAAATAATGAAATAGATACTGTGAATGCAATGGAACAGGTTCTTTAAATTACCGTGTGTCACAAATGTAACAGACGTTTGTTCTAAGGTGCTAGTTAAAATAGTAGTGCTGCTGCCTTTCTGGAAATTTGCATAGTATTACCAATAATGCTTTGTATTGTAATTTTGCTTGTAAAACCTTGTCTGCCTATTATTTCAGAGAACACCTCCTAAGTAATGGAACAAATTACAGAGGGAAGAGAGGCGACTAGCAGCCCTTACATCAAAATATCCACATAGAAGGATTGATGTGTATGATCGCAGTTTCATATTCAGTTGTTAGAAATATGATCCAATACTCACTATAAGGACCTATTGTGCCATTCACCCATGAGAATTGCAGGCATATATAGCAACTCACAAATACTACAGTGGTTTTCAACCTGTGGACCATGGACTCCTGGAGAGCTGCAGACTATCTCTAAAGAGTCTGTGAAAAATGACTACTATCAATCAAAAGTATGTGAATACCCACACTTACAATTCAAAGGAGTCCACACCTCCTTTTGAAATGTTTTAGGAGTCCATAAATGAAAAAAGGTTGAAAACCACTGAGCTAGCGGATCCATTCCTTCCACAGTAGTCTTCCTGGAAAGTCTTTCACCATGTCTTACAACTTCCAGGTGGCCTATGCCACTGTGGTGTTCTTGTCTCACTCAATACAAATTTTAACACAGACTTTTAGGAAAGTCGTTTAAGAATATGATCTCTGGAAAACATCTGCCTGCATTTCCACCCAAAAATCAGAGGTAACTCTTAAAGTTACAAAAGCTAAGAGAGGACATGACTGATCTTGTGTTATGGAAGCTTATGTCTATAAGCTTAGCTTTGACTGACACATTATTTCTTCTGTGCACCCCAATCTATTTTCTGCCTCACTAAGCTTATAAAACTCTGCATAAATTCTCCTTCTCAGCCTGTTCTGTAATCCTGTGAACACACTGTCTTCCTGTTCAGTCCTTCAGCCAGCAAGCACCAGCTGTTGGGTCCTGGAAACAATGTTATTTATGTAAAAGAAAAAAAAAGCAGATGATCAGAAAACTGTGAAAAATCAGAAAACATGGTGGATCTGCACAAATGTTTGAGTGAGAGTGTTTGACTTAGGTAAAGGAAATTATTAAGACTTCCATCAATCAATGTACAACCCAACTCCAGTTAGATCAGTTTACTGAGGAAAGATAAAACTGTGAATGCACTGAGTTTATAAACTAATCCACTTTTGATAGTTCTCTTTATTCAAGAAACAGAGGCCATGCTGAGAACTGAGGAAACTGGGAACACAAATTAAGTATGTTAACATATTCTGCCATATTGCCCCCATTAAATTTTATCCTTATTTTAATGGGAAACAAACCCACTACACTGAGAGACCTCTTAATATTTTTTCAAATTGTAAAACACACTTTTTAATTTCAAAGGCAGAATATAAACTATTTAAAAATGTTTTAGCAGAAACCTATTAACATGTGTGTGTATACACACACACACACACACACACACACATATATATACACACACATATATATAAAATTACTGGATAGGAACTATGCTGATTTTAGCTGATCTCAGGGCAAAGGGTGCACTCTGCTCTTTGTGAGGAGGTGGATAGAGGAAGGAAACCACAGGCTCAAATTAATCTGCAGCTAATTCTACAAAATTAAGCCTGAGCAGATCTTCATAACAGTGGTGACAAATCACCCTACCCATCTTGTCCCCTTACTTGTCCCTTTCCACTAGCAGGTGGAGAAGTGCCACATTGCAACATTTCATAACACAGAATGAAATGGGTTGGGCATCCTTTCTATTTGTGCTTATTCAGTTGTTCCTTCAGCCCTATCACAGAAGTGCATCATGCCTATTTCCAAGGACTCTCTGTAGTTACAGAAGTAAGTTGTAATGCAATACTATTCATTCCTATGCATGATTTTAGGGTGCACTGAAGAGGACAGGGCTTTTTCCTTATGCTGCACAATCAGGAAATGATGCTTGTGTTAGTGCTTAGCATTTCCAGAGCCCAATGGGTGCTAGCAGTGCATGAAGCACTGCTTGGTATATCAAAAGGGGCACATCTGAGTCATAGAGTGGCTTGGGCAAAACCCATTTTGTACATTTTGTAGTAGCTGGAGAATGTCCCAGTGCTTTACATTGTCCTCACTGCTTTGACAGGCAGGGTTCTTCAGGTTACTTCCTCTGATCAGTGTAGCTCCATTTGACTGGAAGCTGTCCATAAAAGGCAGAATTTGCCATTTTTTCTCATGGTTTTACTGGAAACACAGTCATGTGAAATACCTGACTATACAGTGATTGGAGGAGAGGAGAGGATGGAGCTAGGGATGGATCTAGGGGCAGATCCAAGTGAAGGGAAGGGGTGCACCAGTTTGCATCCTGTTTTGACTCCTGCTTCACCCAAAGTTTAAAACCAACTGCTTGGCAGTGGCAGCAGCATTTCTAGTCAAGTGATGCTGAGGGAGTCACTTGACTTCATGGCTCATTATAATCTACCTGATCTCTTCTAAACTTTTAATTCCACAGGCGTTAACGTCCTTCTCTTCTTTTTAAAGGTCTTGATGTTCCACTAATTATTCTTATCTTTCTTCTGCAATTTTACTATTTTCCAGCCCTGCAGATTTTCAACTAATTCCAGTGAAGTTACATTTGGTTTTGGTTCAATCTTGAAATGAATAATACAGCTCTAGGCCCCTAGGCTTATTAGTACATCTTCTAATTTATGTTTAATTGGAAAGAATGTATTGTTTTGTATGTGATGATCAGAGAACCTAGTTTTCTCTGATAAAAATCACAAATTCTCTGACCAAAAGCACAAAATTTGTTATTTAAATTAAAAGCCCCCTGCAGCACCCTCAGTGCCACTGGTGTCCCTTACACCCCCACAATGTCTCCTGCAGCCCTGCTGGTTCCCCTCACTGCCCCCACCCCTCCAGCCATGCTGGTGCCCCTCACTGCCCCCCCACCCACAAGCCCCTGTCCCTGACCCCAGCTGACAGGGCTATGGGGTCAGGGACCCAAGTCTACAGCTCCCTGCCCCCAACAGCAGGCAGCTGCAGCAAAAGCAGCATGGAGCCGGCTCCCCCACTGCTGCTGCCTGCTCGGGTAGGACCGGGGCTAGCTCCTGGCTCCCCCCAGCCATGACCTGCAGCCTCCCAGCCCTGCCAGAGGGCTTCCCAGCCCCCTGCAAGCCCTACTTACCTCAGGCTCGAGGACAGAAGAGTGAAGCTGAGTGTCGCTGAGCTCAGGCCTTGCCCTTCCTCTCCAGGCAGGACTGGGGGTTTCCCCACCCTGTTTGCAAACAGCTTTTGCAGGATGCTGCTCAGCCAGCCTGCAGAGATGTTTGCAAAAGCCCGGAATCTTTGGGTTTCTCTGCTAAAATGAGAAATCTGCATTTTCTCTGATAAAAAGGGGAAATCTGTGGTTTTCTCTGTTTTTCCACGGGAAATGGAAAACTCAGATCCCTGGTGATGATGCAACTCACCATCTGCACCCTCCTTTTCAAAATTCTGAATCCGCCTATGGATGGAGCTAGCAAACAAGGAAAACATCACAGGTACAATGAATGCATGACACCAGTTCTGAAATGCTGACTTAATAAATTTGCTTTGTGCTTTGATATTGATGGACTATGATTCCTTGTTTGGAGACTTACTGATGTCTGAACAGAACAATTGTTTTGAGAGCACCATATACCAATAGTTTAGATAAGAAGTCCAATTAATTGAACTGGTTCTGATACATTTGAGTATTGTATTCGTATAGTTGACAACTGAGAAATATGATAATTGTTTCTCTTTTTTAGCCCATAACATATCTGGGATAGGTGCTGACCTAATTTTTTCTTAGTCCTACAGAAAACATTCCCTAGCAGAAATAGTGCTGAGAAATAGGGCATTATGGTGCAAATGTTTGCTGTTTATTATGGACAAAAGATGGAGAAAGTGAAAACATAAGGTAAGTGTTTTAACTCCAGCTTGGTTCTAGTATTTTGCTTGAAAATAAATATACCTGAAATACTGCCTTGGTCCTTACACAGCATTCCATCTCTTTTGCTGTTGGCCAATATACATTTACATTATTATGATATGTAAACACATAATGCAATGGGCTGGCAGGCCTTCTTTAAGCTAAATTTCTACAATAAGTAGTACAATAAATAACAGTAATATTACAATTGCATAAATAACAGTATTACCACAATAAATCTAACAGGCCATCATCTGGCTCAGAACCAGAGAGCTCTGGGAATATTACAGTATTCAAACATCTAGAATGGTTTTCTTTTTAAAGCAACTATAGTAATTGTCAGTGGTTCTGGATTGACAACATCAGAAAATAACCTTTTTTCTATTTACCTACCAAAAAGGTAAAGCAGGAGCAGTCACTGTAAGTATTCATATCATACCACTTGTGCACACGAGCAAAGACTTGGACTGTCTAGGTCTGAAGGTGAGAAAATAATTTATTCCCCCCATTTATTCAGTCTGTAGCCTCTGAGACAGTCTACCAGGACTCACCCAAAGAGTCTAAAGCAAAATGCATGACACTTGGGGTCGAAACAGACATAGACTGATGTCTCATTCAATGGTGAGCAAGTAGCTGTCTTTAGCCCTCGTCATATTACATGAGAGGAAAATCAGTGGTGCAACAAAAGATACTAATAGATTCTGCCATTTTATTCCAGAAGATGCCTATCTGCTCTGTGGCAGGAGAGTGTGGGCAGCCTGAGCTGCTCACACTCTCCTGCCACCCCAGGCATAGCACCCTCATGCCCCTAGAACACCTGCCCAGGGTTTCTGCTTACAGAAAGGTACACTTGGGAGTCTCAGGTCTCTTCTCTACAAGTGGAGAAGTTAGGGTTCCCTGAGCACATATTCTGGAAAGCCCCACTTTTCCCACCTACCCAGACCCACTCCCACAGCCAGATTAACACATTGGCAAACTAAGCACATGACTAAATCTCTACGTGAAGAAGGGGCCCAGTTGTGCTTATTTTACATATAATAAGCATCGAGTGAAAAAAAGGAATATAAATATACAGTATTATGTAGGGGCCCATGAATTTGTTTTCCTAGGGCCCACTAAAGGGTGAATCCAGTCCTGCCCACTCCTGGAAATCCCAAGGGTGGGTCTGGGTAAGCAGGCAAAATGGGGCAGAACATGCATTGTGATATGCAACCCCACTTTCTCCACTTATCCAGATAGGCCCCTAGAGACCCCAGGAGAGGAAATTTCCCTGCTTATCCAGACCCACCCCAGGAACTCCTGGAACACATCTGGGTAAGAGGGGAAAGCCAGACGGGCACTCTCAGGGCTTGAGGGGCCTGATCCTGTTCAGGAATTCCCAGGGAATGCAGAATCAGGCCCCTCAAGCTCCGGGAGAAAACATTACTCTTTGATCCTCACCACCAAGGGGCAAGATAATGGACAAAGTGTTTTGCCTAATGAAGTGGATCAGCTGTGCGATGACATATGGTGACACAGCTGATCCACTTTATTCAGGGATAACTTTTTCTAACTTCAGGTATGTGCAGCTTTATAGTAGCTGTCAAACCCATCTCTGGCCTGCCTAACAAAAGTGTTACAGTGGCTTTGTGCTTATTTTAACTTTGGCCCTCACTTTTTATTAAAAATTAAAAACAACAGAAGTCAATACATTAACAGATAAGTCAGAGGCATTTGTAGTACAACAGGGCTATTATAAAAAACAACATAAACACCAGAGAAGGGGCAACTTTAGGGTTCCTGGGAGTCCCACTAAAGCCTAGCATATATCACAGTAGTGACAAAGCTCTTGGAGAAACCATTTCAGCTGCGAACCGCAAAATTCTTCAGCTGCTGTGGTGTAGTGCAGGCCCAAGAACCCCTTCTTCTGTCTGCACTCCTCTCTCGTCCCCACTGGCACCAACGCCTTTTCCTTGAAGTCAGTAAGGGACAGAAAAGTCACAAGCAGAGACTGCTCTCTACATTTTTCTTTCCCAAACTACTTCCCCATTTTAGTTATTATGGGAAAAGTCCTTGGCTGAGGAAAGGCAGGGACTATCCCAATAAAGTCTTCATATTGAACATCTGTATTTTCCCTTTCTGAATTTCTTTCCTCCCACTGCAAAGGTATTGTCTTCTTGATAAATATATTTATGATACATCTTGTAATCTGACATGTTTGCAAATTTTGAAATGCATTTTCTCCCCAAAAGGCCATTATTAAAAGGAACTGTTTTTGCCCTATCATACAGTAAAAATTGTTAGAGCTATTACAAGATACAGGAAATTTTCTCGTCACCCTATTTGTATGACTTTGCATAATGAAGTGAAAACTTTGTTTAATCCTGCAGTAATTGCTCTTTCACAGACTGCTGCATGATTTTTAAAATGTACTACACGATTTAGATGCAAATTTTGAAAAATAAAAAAAATCAGCAGGGACCTTAATTTAGTCTAGTTTTCTGTAAATAATAAGACCACCATCCCCCAACCTTGTGTTCTCATTATATCTGGCAAAATGTCTACTAATAAAGAAACAGTCTAAATGGAGAATTTAAATAAAAGGGGTTTGCAAAGTTCTCTCAGCATCTGGAGGCTCTTTACTATGCAGAGGACAACAACATACAAGTGATAGGGAGCTGGGTTTTCAAACAAGCATTTTATGTGTTTGGACTGTAGAAATGTGCATGAAGAAATTAAAATGAATGCTTGCTGTGTAACTTAAAAACATTTTCCAAATGCATATGAAAATCATATTTTCATATCCGCATTTCTAAACGGTGTGCCTTAGTCCTTGGAGTGCCTTTCAATTGAACTGAACAAAGTGTTCATCATGCCAAGCCTAAGAGCGGCGTATTCAATCAAATTTGTGTGCTGCACCAAATATTATACTGAAGTGTTAATATACTTTGATATTACTCTAGATTACTCATAACATGCATAAAAGGGCTACACATGAGAGTTCATCCATGGACTATTAATGTCAATAGTAAGACTCCCATTGCTATTTAATGAGCTTTGGATCACACTATCATTTGTCTCTTAGAAGTTACTACTGAAAAAATGCAGTGTATTTCTGTCCTAACTGTCCTTTCCCAGTGGTCTTGTATGGGTGGGAGATTCTATATTCAACAGGCATACATTCTTTTGAATAGTGAGCCCACATTGATATGCATCACCTGTTAATCATGCTGAAATTTTATTTTAATCATTAATCCCCCAACCCCCCCCAGTTTCTAACACCATCACCTGTCCCTTTTTTAAAACATCAATCAAATCACAAGCCTTTCAACTTTTCTGTTAATTTTATATTCCCTGATGGAAAAACCATTTAGTTATTTTTAGTTATCTACTAATATTTTCACTTTAAATCTAGGGTTGATAAAGGAAAACACGAAGGCTAAAAAATAGTACCACTAGGCCAGCTCTCTCTGCCTACTTGTAATGGAGTACATTGGAGTTATCACAGTCCTACGAGGGTGGATGAGGAAAGGAGGTATGTTACAATGCACCTTCACCTTCAAAGGCATCCAAAACCCTTGAGGAAGAGGTGATATGTTTTATTAGACCAACTAGATAGTTGCAAAAAATATTTTTATTTGCAAGCTTCAAATGCCCTTCTTCAGGCAAAGGAGAAGTCAAAGATTGTAAAATTTCTCCCAGGTAAAAATAAAACTTCATATTGCACAGGAGAGCAGATGGATATTATGCTTCTCCTGGTTGGGAAATGTTCAGTTGTGAAAAGTTGTTCTGCAAGTATGCAAATTATGTTTGAACAGAGGCAGAAGTAATGTCCAATTTAGCAGGATGCTAAATTTAGCTTCTTTTTTTGTGTGAAGTTGTTTCATATTTCACAGGAGAGCTGAGATGGTATGTTTCTCCTGGGTAGGAAAAGTCATTAATGAAAAAGTTGCATCTTTGACTTCTTCTTTGCCTGAAGAAGGGTGTTTGAGCCCAAAAGCTTGCATATATATATATTGCAACTATCTACTTGGTCTAATAAAAGATACAGCCTCTACCTCAAGAGTTTTGGATGCCTTTTCATCTAGATTAACACAGCTACGACTATTATACTCCTTCACCTTCAAAACGCTTGACAAAAATTCTCACCCCTTCTAAGACTGACTAGAGGAGGAACAGTGATACACTTTGAAATGAGCATGAGTGACAGAGACTAAACGATGCTTTGCAAAGGTCGAAGAGCACTTTCACTCTTCATAACAAATGTTACACATCCTTGGCTACCCTTTATTCTCCCAACACACTCTCTCTCTCCCACCCACAAACATACACCCATATATAAGGTTTTTGCACACATACTCTACATATCTTATAGCTCATATACTATATGTAATATTTTTCATAAACATCGACAAAAGAGTTTAGAGACCCCTCCTGAAGTGTGCAACCACACCTCTGGAAAGACCCTGAAACAGAACCTCCATCTTTTACTTGAACAGGTATATACCATGATGAAAAATCAGCTATATAAATGAGAGATAAATGGAATCAGTGTAAAGCATGTAGAATATGTCACAACCTCATACTTTTGCATTCCCAGCAGATTTTCACTTCATAGTGATAAGACTTATACATATAAACTATAGTATAAATAAAACTTGCAAATATCAAATAAATTCAAGTTTTAAAGTTCATTCACTTTAAAAAAAAATCTAAGACACATTAAGTAACAACATAGAAAAAATACAAATGTGTTGTTATTTACAATATATGATTTATAAGTTGACAGAGTCCTTTCAATCAGCTCATCAGTGCCTATTCACTCTAATGCTTTCCTTAAGTGCAGTTACAGTAAAGAGCTCCATGCATCACCACAGTAGTAAAAAGCAAAATTTTCCAGTCTGGATATGGGCTATTGTATTGTGGCACATGGGACTCTGAGGTCAATATTCTAAGAAAAAAGTTTCCTCCTTGTAAAAAAAAAAAAAAATCAGTGTTTTTTGTTAAATTGCAAAAGCACTGAACTCTCTTTCCCTCAATTTCTGCCCTACCGCAGGATTTTACAGTCAATTTATCAGGCAATTAAAACTCAAATCAGCAGTCACATAGCAATTATGTTATAAGGGGAATATGTTGCAAACAAAGACTTGATTAACTCAACATGGCAGTAAATATGTAGTTGGGCTCTGTGTACCATCCTGATAATAAATACTTTTTCCCCCCCTCAGAACTCTCTTGCTGAAGAATAGAGTGGGATCTGGCACACAGGTGAATAGTAATGGAATATACTGCAGTTCACCAATCTTCCAATACAGTGCCCTCCTTATTACCTGATGGCATACCCTGTAGTTTAAAGTGAGTTCCTGGCCTGAGTCAGGATCCTCATAGACAATTGTTCATGTCACAAAACCCCCCAAAATCTCACTAGCTGGCACTGTGGTTGGCAAACTTAGCAAGGAGAACATGAATGTATGTCAATGAATCTTTCTTACCACTAGAGAGGACTCTCTCCTAGCGCATTGCCTGAGCAAGTTGGAAAGGCTAATAACATTTCTTCTGTTCCTGTTCTTTGGATAAACTGAAGACTTTCAGGACCGAGATGTCTCTCAAGATAAACTACACTGTACAATATTGTGTGATGTCCTCTCCTTCAAACAGCATATGGGACTCTGTGACCTTGATCTACAGTTCACTTTTATTTCTTGCATAACTTTCATCCAGAGCATCTTTTTATGAGCATCCCAAGCTGAGCAACATTTATTTTTTTGTGGATTCAGCCTGGGGCAGATCAGCTGTTCTGAAGAAGTTATAAGAAGATATAAACTATGTGATTATCATAAGTATATAAACAGTAAAATAAACTACAAGGGGAAATCCCCAAGGAAAACTGAAAGATCCTTGATTCAGTTCAGATCCATAACAAATTGTTTTAGAGCCGGATTGTCTCATGTCAGTTATTTTCATTGTTGGGTAGGAATTGCCTTTCTTGCCTTTTAGAAGAAAGGAATCTAATTACTTTTGCAGACATAAATTCAAACCTAGGCAAGTTATTGATTGGTTTCTAAAAGTGCCACCCTACCTCTCTGTCTAGCCACCAACAAGGGTAAAAAACATGCTTCCAGCAAGGCTTAGGGTAGTGCTAGCTCTATTTGGATCTTGGAGGCGAAGGAAGGATAAGTACTGAGAGAGGGGGAGGGAAGTTGGGTGGAGGGAAGTGTGGGGGGAAGATACAGGCCACCCAAACACAAGGCCTGGCTACCTGAATTACCAGACTAACGTTTCATCTTGCTGAGAGAGAGGATTGAGAATCAAAATTTCCATGGACACAGATACTCTGAGTGTAATAGGACCTGCCCTGCACCTATTTAAGATAATGGGAAAACTTTCATAGGACTTTGGTAAGCTTCAGCTCAGGCCCAGGGAACCTAAACAGGCAGAGACAGACATGTGAAATAAAGAGAGACAAAGCTGATGGGTGGTAGAAAGAAAAAGGAGGAGAAAGGGATGCAATGGGAAAAGATGATCAGGAGGCAGCAAAAAGGAGTAAGATAAAAGGAGACAAGATAAGGACAAAAGAGAAAGAAGAAAGAATGACCAAGTAGTCTAGAAAAGTGGCAGACATGAGACAGAAAGAGAAAACTAAAGAGGAGGAAAAGAAAAAGAGAAGGAAATCAACGTGCAAGGAAGCTATTTTTTTTTTAAGAAAAGAATAAATATAAAGTTTAAGGCCAGAACATGATAAATAAAATTACACATTTGATTCCAAAGGTGGAAATACTTGTTTTTTTTTAAGGAAAATATAACCAAAATACTTTAAATGCTAGTTAAAGCACACATAAGCCAGTGCTTTAATGAGAGAAATACTTGGATTTAGCATATCTCAGGGATCAATATTCTGGGTTCTTAAACTACTGACCTGAGCATCAGTAGCTAACAGCTGAACTGCTGAGAAAGATAAAAGTCTTGTCACTCATGGGATGCTACTATTCTAAGATACATAATCTGCTACAAATAGCAACTACTGGAAATTCTCTCCTAGTTCAAGTACCAGTGTTTATGGGCTTGGATAAGAGGCTCATTGTAATGTGAAGTTAACTTGACACCTGGTAAACATGACATCTGTATATGTATATACATGAGGCTGTATACATTGTTTTATTTGGAACAGATAGAAGACTATGTGGTAGAATGAAATAAAATATTTGCTCTAATGTAGTCTATTAATTCTATAGTGCACAATGCAGATTTCTCAAAGGAGAGTTTAAGAGATTATTTGAAATAGACCTTATTCTTTACTGTGGTAGACAATATTCATTCCTCTAATGGATTCATTTCCGTGTAGCTCAGGGCTGAAATGGATATTTTAGACATTTTCTTCAAGGACTTTTATGATGGACTAGGCTGATTTACATTTCATGTTACAAGCTATAGGCACTTCATCTCAATGTTTGTAAGGCTCTCCCAGGCTGGTCTGACAATTTAAAGGTGTTTAACCAAGAAGAGCCCACCCATACATATTAGAAAATGAGGTGGTCATGGTTTGGGGACAGTGATGACATTAATGGTTTGAGTGCCTCAGAGGGAGTGTAGGCTGCATGCAAGCTGATTAACAGGACTCTGCCAATTCACCCTTATAATTAAGGTGAATATAATCCTGCATAAAATGCATGCTTGTTTACTAGAGAGACAACAGCAAATCTACTTCTATCTGTCATACTTGTTACACTATGGACAACATTTCTTTTCAAAGCCATTTGTATCTATGAATGAGCTTACCCAAACTAATCAATGAGATCATAAGCAGCACTCATAACTTACAAGAAATCTTCATGGGTAAGAGCTGAATAAAAAGCTTTACCATTGTTTGGAATGCTTCGGGAATACACTCATTTAGAAGAAAGCATCCTCAAGAAGCCTATGATGGATTTTTGGATAAGGAAAGAAATAAACCATACTAGACAGTAGTTATTTAACTAGGGCACTCAGATAGGATGCAGGAGATGCAGGATCAAGTTTTTTGAATATATCGGACCTGGATACCTCAAATTCCATGTGAACACTCTAACCACCAGGCTGTTAGTTATTGGGAGGATGCTTCTCAAGAGTTTGTTTACAAAAAAAGGGCAAATACTCACATTTTCATTTAGCTGTGGAATAAAAACAATTTCTGAAAACTCAATCTGCTTTCAGTTAAATTCTTATTTTTTAGCCAGACCTAGAAAAATGCAAAGGCTTGTATAGACTAGGACAGTTGAGCTTTCCACAGGTTATGTTGTCAAAAGCCCCACTAGTTTGTTATCTGCTCCATCTGTTAGCTCTGTTGCTCACTTAAAGCCTTGGTACCAGATGCTTAAGACAACACATCCCCATGTGTGAGACCAAGACAGAAGGAAAGAAAGCCAGGAGAAAAAAATACAGGCAACAATACAAGGGCATGAAAAAGCCCAAGATGAAACACAGAAGAGCCAAAAATAAGACATTTTCTGATAAGTGTGTCTAGCTGTAGTATGAATTTACAGCAGATCCTAGACAAATCCTGAGCTAATTAGGGTATTTATGATACCTTCTAGGGGTGCGCAAAGCTAATTTGAATCAGAGAAGGTTTAGCCTGATTTGGCAGCTGAATCATAGTTTCGTAATAGCTAGGGTCAGGAGGGACCTGAACAGATCATCTAGCCTGACCTCCTACCACAGGCAGGAATGAATGCTGGGTTCACAAGACCCCAGACAGGTGATCATCCAACCTCCTCTTGAATTTGCCTAAGTAGGGGTGAGGACCACTTCCCTGGGAAGCTGGTTCCAGATTTTGGCCACCCTAACTGTAAAATATTACCTCCTGATCTCTAACCTAAACCGATTCTCCATCAGCTTATTACCATTGTTCCTTGTCACCCTAGGTGGTGCTGGGAAGAAAAGGACTCTACCTATTTGCTGTTGATCTCCCCTGATGAGTTCGTAGGCAGCCACCAGGTCCCCTCTCAGCTTCCTCTTGCTGAGGCTAAACAGGTTCAGGTCCCTCAGTCTCTCCTCATAGGGCCTGTCTTGCTGCCCTCTCATCAAGTGGGTGGCCCTCCTCTGAACCTTCTCCAGGCTGGCCACATCCCTTTTGAAGTGCAGCGCCCAGTACTGGACACAGTACTCCAACTGCAGCCTGACCAAAGTTGCATAGAGGGGGAGCATCACCTCTTTGGACTGGCTTGAGATGCACTTTTGGATGCATGACAAGGTATGGCTGGCTTTGCTGGCTGTGGTCTGGCATTGGCGTCTCATGTTCATCTCGGAGTCAATAATGACTTCAAGATCCCTTTCTGCCTCTGTGCTTTCAAGAAGGGAACTCCCCAGCCTGTATGTATGCTGTGGATTCCTTCTCCCTAGGTGCAGCACCCTGCATTTGTCTACATTGAACCCCATCCTATTCTCCTCTGCCCACTTTTGTAGTCTGTCTAAATCTATTTGCAGCCTCTCTCTCCCTTCAAGTGTGTCCACCTCGCCCCACATCTTAGTGTCATCAGCAAACTTGGACAGCGTGCTTTCCACCCCCTCATCCAAGTTAATGATGATGTTAAACAGTGCGGGCCTGAGGACTGAGCTCTGGGGTACCCAGCTGCTCACATCTCACCAAGTTGAATACGAACCATCCACCACTACTCTCTGGGTGCACCCCATCAGCCAATTTTTACCCATCCAACTGTGCAGGCATCTATGCCACAGTCGCTTAATTTATTGATGAGGATGGGGTGAGAGACAGTGTCAAAGGCCTTCTTAAAGTCCAGAAAGACTACATCCATGGTGACACCATCATCCAAGTATTTAGTTACTTGGTCATAAAAGGCATTGAATCATCAGAATTATTAAAATTAAGCTCATTAAAAGCTCCGAATCAATTTGAAGCATCTGAATCATTTTGGAAAAGATTCGGAAATGATTCAGTGATTCAGAAGATGGTCTTGTGGGGAAACAGAAACTGAGAGGAGGGAGGGGGGAGGAGGGGGGGAATATTGCTTTGATATTGACATTGTAGCTGACCAGTGACTGTGATCTTTCCCTGAGTTCCCTTCCAATCACAATGCTCTAGGGGAAGAACATAGAAACAACATATAAGGCTCTGTGTGAAGCCTTTTTCTCCCTTTTGTGAGCTGTCTGTCTGGAAGCAACAGTAATGGCTTCCTGGTCTGTCTCTTGCTAGTCTATCTTGGAAGGACTGGATACACCTTACTAATTACCCTTGCGTAGAATCCCTCTACTTATCCCTATCCAATCCATTCCTTTCTTCCGCCAATTTGGGCCAAGGGCATGGCTTCAATGATGGGGTTCAGAGGCACCAGACCCCAGCATCAGGCAGGTACCACGAGGGCCTCAGTGGCAACCTATCTCACCAAAGATGTGGAGCCAATGCCTTGGCTTATTGGGGAAGCCACCACCAGATGTGGCTGCGGTTGCCCAGGAACACCTGTCCTGTTCACCGACTAGCGTTCCAAGTGAGAGGGTGTTCAGCATTGCTGGGGATGTTGTGATACCCCACCATACCTCCTTGGATCCTGGTTTGGTGGAACAGCTGGTGTTCCTGAAGGTGAACCTCCTGCTGCTGGGGCTTCCCAAGCTACATGTGCAGTTGGAGTGAGCGCACTGCCTTCACTCCGTACCTATTTGCTTTTTAAATTTTCTTTGACAACCACTAAATGCCCTGCTCTCAGAGCTGGAGGCAGCAGTTTTTCACCAGTCAGCAGCGGAAGAACATCTCCTTGTTGAGCTCCTGTGCTAGGACAAACTTGGAGGTATAAGCTGGGGCTATAGGGAAAAAGGAGGCTCCAGGTCTTGGACATGACCTAAAACTGCACCCTGACAGGGTAGGGAGACCTGGTGGGACTGCCAGTGGTGTGGCAGCCCCAGGAAATGCCAAGACCATGAACCTCCCTGGTGAAAGGTGGGTAGGGGGCACCTGAAAACCTCCAGCCACCATATGCACACACAGTCCTGGCTAGGTAAAGCTCAGACCTGTAAGATCTTTAAGAGGTCTGAGGCTTACTGGTTGCAGTGGAGTTGTGAGGCTCCAGGTGAGCTTAGCTGCCTGGGATGCCATCTTTGAGGCATGGGCTGCAGTGTAGGGAAGGTATGGAGCTGCAGAATGGATGTCACCCCTAGACATCAGGGTCCTAAATGGGCAGCCTCCTGCCTGGGTAACATCTGAATCAGTTTTCCATCAAGGCATAGCAGATGAAAGAAGGGTGGGTGGTTAGCCCAGAAACAGGTGGGCAGGCCAAAATCTAACGGGGACTGGGAATGCCCCCTGTTACAGGATACCATCCCGGCTTTTCATCCCACTCTGCCTACACACACACACACACACACACACA
>NW_017728950.1:55720707-55740078 GCF_001723895.1 Crocodylus porosus | reverse complement strand
ACACACACACACACACACACACACACACACACACACACACACACACACAAAAGTGACACATCTTTTGCTTTCAACAGTTTGAGGTGCACTTTCACAGAAACCCCTGCACCTATCTCCTTCAACCCTGAAGGCTTCATGCCCTCAGAAGGAGCTACCATCCCTGCTGTTTTCAGCCAGTTCTGCAAAAAAATGACAAAGCTATAGGTATTTTAGTGATTCCCCATTATAGTCTATGGCTAAATCACCAATTTACACCAAACCAGCTCTGAATCTTTTGAATCTGATTCAGTTGAACTGATTCCGGACAGTGATCCAAATCATTGAAATGAATCACTGTCCCCTGAATTGGCTGAATCTGAATCCTAATTGAATACTGGCTGCTTCACATAGGCCTAATACTTTCGTATTTAGTAAGGCTTTGCCATTAGAACTAGAAAGTTGTAACAAAAGCTCTCTCACACCTTAAAAATCTTTCTCCAGGTAAATCATCCTACCAAAACTTTATGGAGTCATCGAGACAGTTCATTTGCTACCTGCAGGATACACAGGAGCTATTGTATTTGTCATTTACATAAAACTTATGATTATATATATAGGTAAAAAGAGGTTTAGATACTTGGGTACTCTTGCAGCAGGATGGTCAATTGTACAGAAGTTTAGAGCAGAATGACTGAACCAACTAACATACAATCTCATATAGCAAACACATACTTTCAAGGACTAGTGTGATTAGTCCCGTTGATTAGAGGAGGCTCATTTTTGACAGAATTACTTAAATGGGAAGAATTTGTATTTATAGTGTCATGCCCCATTATTTTAACATCTGCATTTCTGCAAAATGGCAGAATGCACATATGCCCCAACAATGTCTTTATTATTTTCGCTGTTTCTCAACCTTTTTAAACAAATATTTTCTGGGACAAGCTGTTATCTTTGAAGCAAAAGGCTTATTTGAGAAATATTTCCAGGCTAAGTGCCCCATGCAAAAGTCCTTGAGAATCAGGGTTTCACATCCACATATCTTGGGATATCAGCTGATCTAAATGGCTTTCAGCATTTTACTTGCTCATAAAGAAATCTTGACTTAAATTAGCCAGGTTCTGCCTTGACATTAGTTGATTAATCAGATTTACAGAAGAGTTAGAAAGGCAATTTTTGCTATTCAGAGATGCCAAATTATCAAAGAGTAAATCAAGGTGATTCTCTTAAAAGTGCTCTTGATCACAGAGTCTTGTGTGAGTACAAGGGATAGCTTGCTGTTTATTTTTATTCTCCATTTCCCCACAGAGGCATGGGAATATTATTTTGTGATAAAGGACACAATCCATTTCCTCTTTTATCATCACCACTTTTTATTTTCTGTATTTTAACTGTTTTATTCTTCTTTGAAAAACTCCCATAGAACACTATTTATTAGTAAACTGGGATTATCAAAGATTTCAAATTGATCTGTGTTTATTTCACAAAAATAAGCATCCAAATTCAGAAAGATCAGGAAGCAAAATCAAAATACAATCCTTTCCAATCAAAGTAAAATTAAAAGCAATTTCTACAATATATTGCACATAATTTCATCCTTTAAAATTTAAAGACAAAACAATAACTCACCATGGGTGCGTTTACATGAGATGCTACATCACAGTAGCAACAAACTACGGTGACATAGCTGGCACAAATGTGATGCTGAAGCTACTGTACAGTGGCAATGAGCTACTGCACAGTAGGGTTGGCAACTACCCATGCACTGCTGGGACTGTGAAATAACAGCGGTTACTGCACAGTTATTTAGTACTTGCTAAAGTATTGGCATTAGCACTGGAACAGCCAACAATTGCCCTGAGCTGGGCTGGACTGGATTGGTCCTGATGGGTACTGGGGATATTGGTTGCTAAAGCAATAATTAAATGACTGCACGGTAACAACTGAGCAGTGTAGATATGCCCACAGTGTACTTTTGTAATCTGTGTTTTAAGTGAAACTTGAAAAAGCCTATAATACTAGATCTAAAATTAGATGATTAGCTGATTGAATTTAAGCCTTATCTTTTTATATATGAAAGGGAATAATAACATAACTTCACTTCCTTTGTTAACCCTTGGAAGAAACCATTGTGAAACAGGGCAAATTTGTAAGAAATAACACAGAAACAGCCAGCACCTAAAACTCCCTTTGACTACAATTGGAATAGGATTTAACTCTTAGGAAATGAATACCCATGCATAGAAATATTTGTATCCTGATATTTGAGGAATCAAAGTAAAAGATTCAGAAATATTACATGCATCAACTGAGATGGAATGTATATTTATGTCACAGCACTGGACAGCTGGCTACGTGAAGACACAGAATGCATGCTTCTGGCCTCTTGTTGAAAAAATGGCATGATGGGATCTGATCCCTGATCCCAACAACTGCATATCCTGGCATGCTACATGCACATGGTAGCACATGCAACTTTTGTTTCCTTGACCTGTAGTTCCCATAGGAACTGGGGGCAAGGGTCTTTAAAATACTGGCTTACAGCAAGCCAGGACCCATCATATTTGCTACCACAGGAAATGCAAAGGCAAGGCAACAAACATGTTAGGGTCACATTAACATGACATGTGAATCAATTATAACCTTCTGGGAGGATAGGGACTCTTTTGCAACCAATATCCCCAACACCCATGAGGACCAGTCCAGTCCAGGACAACTGTTGGCTGTCCCAGTCCCAATGCAAACAATTAGCTGGTTGTCAACATTGGGACTGAGAAGCCCCTGGCTGGGTTCCAGATTCAGGGGGGGCCACAGTCCCTGAAACATTGGTATTGGGATAGGGCAGCCCTGGGTCTACAATCTTCCACACATTCAATTCATGGTGCCATACAAACCACACACAAAGATTTCTACATTAAATGTAGAAACCTTTGTGACTTGCTTGCCTCAAATTGGCTGAATATGTGGCACGTTGCTATTTTTGGCACAATGAACATATTCACATAGCATCTGCCAGAGGCCTATCTGCGATGTGCCTATTCATATGCATCTGCCTGTGTACATAGAGTTTCTCCTTCAGCTGAAGTAAAATCTGAATTACTGAATCCTGAAGTAGGCAGGAACTGAATGACTTGGAAATTTTTTCCAGTATGTTCTGTTGTGTTTTCACAGGTGAGGAGAGTCTGTGAAGAATGTAAACAAAGAGGCAGATAAGGTTTTTGGGGGTAAATCTGATTTCTTTTATTACACCAACTCAAATAGTTGGAAAAATTCTTCTTAGTAAGCTTTCAGATTTAAATACCCTTTGTCAGGCTTGAGGATGCTTCTGCAGTTCACGTGCGCTCTTCCATTTCATTCCATCCAGGAAGAGCATACACAAACTGCAGATGCTTCTTCAGCCTGACAAAGGGTATTTAAACTAATATCTTGCTAAAAAGAATTTTTCTAGCTATTTGAGTTGGTCTAATAAAAGATACCAGATTTACCCAAATAACCTTGTCTGCCTACGTCCTTAGACCAACACAGCTACAACCTATACCCCTGTAACAAGGAGGCATACATTTATCCCACAGAATTTCCTTGGAAAACTAAACAGAACAAGCACCAAATAAGTAAATATAATTATTTTATCACAAATCTATTCAATCAGGGCTGTCCAACTTTGGAGCAGCCATGGGCTGCACTTCCCTATGGCTTCCTCTCCTGTGTGCTACACTGTGCCACTGCAAGAGAGGAAGTAGAAGATGCAGGAGGGAAGGGGAGCCCACAGACCCCATGGCTTGGGCTGGGAGCAGCAGGTGATAGCTGGGTGGGGGAACAGCACCCAGGCCAGCCTATGAGGGAAAGTGCATGTAGCTGAGGTAGAGGTGATAGAAGCCTTAGGCCCACAAGTTAACCACTTGTGGGCTCCATGTGGCTCACAGGCTACCAGTTGAACAGCCTGGTGTTAAATTAATACTATTAGCCAAACATTATTTATATAATTGCATAGTTGCACATGGCAATTTACAGGTCCCTGCCCTAGAGATTTTACGATGTCAGTTAAGGGTGAGATTTTTTTTTATTGTCTTTGCTAGCCTTACTATACTTTGACATCAATGATACAATTCCCATTGACTTCAGTAAGCAAAGGTAGGGAAGCAGTGAGGACTTTTGAAAAATCCATATAATAAAATAACAAATAAGGTGGGAAAGAAGGGAAGCATGAAATGCTGACATATACATCATGTTAGTTCTCCAGTGTTAGGAGTTTTAGTTTGGGGTTCAAGATAATGATGGAAGGCTAACAAAGATAAAAGTCCTGGGGAGAAGGAGACAAGTTTCCTGGCACAAAAGATGGAAGAATAAATTCTCATGCTATCAATTGCACCTAGAAGAGGCAAACCAAGAAAAATGGTAATCTTAGATGGCAAAGATTAAGGCACAAAATGACAAAGTACAGGAAATTAAAGAACAGATGCTGGCAGGAAAAAAAATTGTGAAGAGCACTTTATATTTTAGAGATCAAAGTACAGTCACAAAGATCAGTACCAACACATCACTGACAGAAGAGTAACGCTAATGATAAGCACTTTTCCCCAAAAGGTTTGTAATTACTGATAGGACAAGCAGCATATGGAAAATTGTAAGTAATCTGAACTTTGGCCCCAAATGCACATCAAACACAAGCAATACACTTTTCCTGCATCCCTCTTCTTTTTCCTTCAATTTCATTGCACTGTTTCAAATCCTGGTTCTAACTATGATTTGGGAGTATGCACAGTGAGCTGCTATATAAGCAACTATCTCTTAGTGTTTTTGGTTTTGATAAAAGTTTATCAAACCTCTTTCCCATTCCAACACAGTATCATTTCACAGGTATGTCTAAAGGTACATCTACACAGCACAGGGCAGTATCGTATAAGCTAAGTACAGACAGTCAAGAAGCTAGAGGTGAATTAATTCAACTCTTCACAGGTTAGTCTAATCTGAGTAGGTTGAGCACATAAGCAAGTGAACATTCACTTTTGATTCTGGACATGCAGCCAGCCATATGCCTACAGTGGCTTGGGCCAGAATCCAGGGAGTGCTAGGGGACACCTTACAGCTGGAAAAGACAGCTTGGGTCAAGGCTAGCTCATCCACCTTTTTTGGGGGAAGGGGGGAGTTGTAGGAGAGGTGAAAAAAATCCTGGGGGACTGTGAGTGAACTTGAATCTGGAGGAGATTTTGGACAGAAATTCAATAAACTGATTTAACCTAAATCAATTAAGTCTGATATTACATCCATCCAGGTTTATCTTAAACTGGTTCCAGCCCTTTTGAAAGCAGTTTGTGTACACTGGACTTCTGTTGCACTACAGATTTGAACCAGTTTCTGATCACTTATACTGGTTTATGTCTGGCTGGCTTATACTGGTTAATTTCTGTCCCTAGCCATAGAGGTCCTAGAGTTAGCTCTGAATACATACATACCAAAAGAAGAATAGCCATATTGTCACAATACAGTTACTGCATGGAGAAATTTGAACAAGTTTAGGTACCAAAATGCATATAGCTATACTGGTATAATACGATAATGCATATGATCAGGTACTGGGAGTAAGACATTTGCAGTAGTATGGCACTCCACCTGCCACATCTCACTACTGCCTACTAGGGCTGTGTGAAATTTCACTGGCTGTTTCGTTTTGACACTGTTTCAACCAATTCTGAGATCCAAACAGCAAAATCAAAACAAAACAAAGGCCCTCAGAACACCCTTGAAACAAAACAAGGCTGGTCAAAACTTATTAAAAGTTGAAAAGTTTTGACCATAGGCTGGGGATAAAAAGTCAGTCCAGCTGGGCTGACTTGCCATCCCCAGCACGAGATCCAGTAAGGGGTGGAAGGCAGCCCAGCCGGGCTGCATTTCTGTCCCCTGTGCTAGATCGCACCAGGGCGGTGAGGAAGCAGTGCAGCTGGGCTGCCTCCCGCCCCTGGAGCAAGCTAGCATGAGGGACAGAGAAGCAGCCCAACTGGGCTGCCTCCCACCTCCAGCGCGATCTAGTATGGGGGATGGAGAAGCAGCCCAGCTGTGCTGCCTTTTGCCTCTGGTGTGATCTAGCATGGAGGACTAGGAAGCAGCCCAGCTGGGCTGCCTGCTGCCCCAGTGCAATCTAGTGTGGGATATGAGAAGCTGCCCAGCTGGGCTGCCTCATTGATCCCAGCGTGATCTAGCACTGGGGATAGGAAGTCAGCCCAGCTGGTCTGACTCCCAATCCCCGGTGAAACTCAAAACAGCATCGAAACAGCCTTTCTGTTTTCATGGAAAGGAACAGCTGTTTCAACTTGAAATGAAATTCAAGATAAAACACTATTCCGTCAAACCATCAAAGCGAAATGGAATGGTGCCGTTTCACACAGTCCTATTGCCTACTACAGTATTGCCTTCTGCTGTGTAAATATACCCTTAGTGACAGAAGGTGGTCAGCATCTGTCCCAGTATTGCTCTGAGTATGGACAGTGATACAAGCTGAAACCTAACAGACAACACTCCTTACATCAGAATCTTTGCAATATGGCCCAAAGACTATCTTCCTCATTTTCTGAACCCATCTGGATCAAAAGCTGAGATCTTGGCCTATTGAAGGTATGCTGTTTTAGCCAATTACTTGATGAAAAGGGTCTGGAGTGGAGATACCAATCTCACCCTAGGAGAGGAGGGAACTGGTGTATTTAATCCCCTATTCCATTCTGGGATTCTAATCCATTACAGGTTTTTACAGCAGATTCCCATAGTTTTCTATTGGTCTGGAATAGATAGACCATAGTCTGCCTTAGCGATAGCACCTTCCATCCAAATGCACCACCTTTTTAGCTCTTCCTGTATCTTGCCTGCCTTCCATTGTGGGTGCTATGAAGGTGGATGCTATGACGGCAGGTGCCAAAGGGCTACATAAAAATCTGTTTATCCAGGGTACATACTATAAGGGGGCCTTGCTAGTTCCTTTTTCCCAAAAGAATGGCATTAAGGGACCACAGTAAGCTTAAGAATGAGGGCAATCAGGTTACAATAGTCTGGATAAAATAAACAGGGTACCTACTTGAACTGATTTGAGTGGCCAAACCATTTACCTGGTTCATTCATCACAAACTCTAAGTAAGGATATTTTTGATTTATATAAACAGTCTACAATGCAGAGCTATTCTTAGGAACCCCAAATCAGACATGCATCCCAGTATATGCTTTAGTTTATAAAATAAGCAACTGGATTATTGTAATACATCATTAAATACAAACCTCAACAACAACCCCTAACTATGAACAGCAACTCTCAGCTCCTTCATGAATAAATCTGTGGAGTGTCCACCAGGGCAGCATTCAAATCTCAAAAAATAGCAGTATTCCCAATCCTGTGTGTTTTATTTTATAAACATTAATAGTTATTCCTCACACCAACTCCACAAGCGCAGTAATAATTATTAATATCCCTACTGTACAGAGAAAGAAATGACATAGACTTTTATCAGAACTTGTCTGATAAAGGAGCATTTTATGGGGAGGTGGCAGTGGAATTGAATATTTTATAACAGTAATCACTTTAAATATTTTCAAACACACAGATATCTGCTGCAATAATTCTCACTTTAAGATATCGCTACTTTATTCAAAATTAAAAGGACTGTAAAAATGATTTTTTAGCTTCTTGGAAGCATGACTCTGAGGTTTAAAGGATTGTTATCTCCAGCAAGTAAAGTTCCATTTGTAAATATTTTAAATTCCTTATTTTTTTTCTGGCAACAAAATAATAGATGGTTCACGTTAGCCATTACACTTTAGTGCAAGCCAAGAAAAAATTTTAAATGCTGCAAATCATTAAGGTCACCACCATTTCTGACATTTAGTTGTAACACTTTTCTCTGTAATTGCCTTTATGATTGTTTCGCTGCTATACATTGGCACTTAAGGCTTCAGTCCTTTTTCTTTTACAAAAAGCTTCATACATTTTCAGTACTTTATGTGTATGTGAAAGGCTAGAACTTCCTATTGTATGTTGAAATCCTCTTATTTCTGTTAAATGCAAAGATATATACTGCTCAGGGCAAAGTTACCCACAGTGAGATTCCTCTTTGCTAGATTCAGCCAACAAGCTGCTTGCTTTCTAGCAGATGTTCCTGTTTTTTAAAGGCCATTGGGAATATGAAGGAATAGCTATTGCCATTTTCCCAAGAGCGAATGCTAATGTGAAAAAAAATGGTATATATAAGGAATAGAAAGCATTTTCAAGGTGATGCCAATAGAGATTACTTTAATTGAAGTTCTGTTTATATACTCCAGACAGAGAATCCTCTTAACTGTGGGGAAGAAATGATTCTGGCTCCATTTGTCAAACCTTGGTCCTCCCAGCAAAGTGCAGGTAAATAGGTTTTGCAAGGCTGCCCAGCTTCAGTTCTAAAGGGGACTTGAAACTGTGTACAATGTCTACATTGCAATCCAGCATTGTGATTGCAGAGATAAACTCAGAAAAACATGACATGGTGGTCACCAAGACTCTGAATAAATGTACAGGCAACTAGCATTTCGTTTTGTTTTGGGTTAATGAGAAAAAAATGAAAATCTGAAATCTGTTTTAATAAGAAGCATTCATTTCTTGTCTGCTCATTTGTTTTTTTATGTTTGATGAGCTGAAAAATCAATTATTCATACATCTCCACACATGTCAGCAAGAAGTCTCAGAAGCTTCCAGAATATTTAAATACAGTGGTCATTTTGCACATTGTCTTGGCAGGGCTTTTAAAAAGCACTGAAGAAAACAAGTGAGAATGAACTGCAGTTCAGAAGCAAAACACTGGTAGTTAACTGTTAAATACCACAGCCTCTAGTAAATACACATCTGCTAGATTAGCACTGCATATATTAACTAGGGCTGTGCGAAACAGCACCATTTTGTTTTGACTTCTGTTTCACCATTTCGAAGGGTTATTGTTTTGTTTCGCTGTTTGGAAGCACTGTTCTGTTTTGTTGAAACTGTTTTGCTGTTTTGATGCGTTTCAGTGTTTCATCCATAGGCTATAATGGGGAATCATGAAAATATATATAACTTTGTCATTTCATGCCTGATTTAGATGAAAATTGCAGGCATGGTAGCCCCTTCTGAAGGCACGAAGCCTATCAAGTTTCAAGGAGACAGGGGCAGGGTTTTTTGTGAAACTGCACCTCAAACTGTTCAAAACAAAACTCATATCACTTGCCAGCAGTGGCAGCCTGCTGTCATCCTGCACACAGAACTGGGAGCTCACATCCTCCAGGAGGAGTCTGACACAGCCCTTCCAGCTGGGTGCAGGCCCCTGGATCTGTGTGCAGGATAACAGCAGGCTGCTGCAGCTGGCTGAGGCCAGCTCGGTTCTTCCCGGTGCTCAGTGTAGATGTTCTGGACAGACTTGGGTGCTGGTGCTGGCCCCAGCCAGCAGCATCAGCTGCATGCTGTCATCCACTTGCTCTGCAGCCAGTGAGTGCAAAGCTTTAAAAAAAAAAAAAAAGCCCCATAATTACTGGCTCTGACAGCAACAATTGGGGCCCCTGAGGGCTCAAGACAGAGACCCCTGTGGAGTGGGGATCAGCAGGGATCACCTGCACTCACGTTTTCCTGGCACCCACTCACCAGCTGCCCCATGCCGTGGCTGTAGCACGGCTTGACAGAGTGCAATGCACTGTCTGGGAGCTGGACTGGCTTCATGTGTCAGCCAGAGTTCTGGGTTCATTCCCTAGCTCTCTAATCATTCTCCCAGCTCCTCCAGGGGGGTGCAGCCCCCAGATCTGAGTGCAGGGATTCAGCAGGCTGCTGCCACCAGCTGGGGAAATAGCCCAGAGCTGCTGCCATCCCCAGCTGGCAGCAGCAGCTTGCTGTCATCCTGCATCATCTTGGGGTGTGCACCCCTCAGGAAGAGCTGGGGGAAGTGATCAGAGAGCTGGGGAATCAAACTGGGAAATGAGGAAAATGTTCAGGGACCTGAACATTCCTCCAGACCCTGGGTCAATTCCCCAGCCGAGTGGCTGCCACTGGCCCCATCTTGCAGCAGCAGCCTGCTGAAACCCCACGCTCAGATCCAGGGGCCGCACCCCTGGGAAGAGCTGGGAGAATGATCAGAGAGCTGGGGAATCAAACCAGGAGCTAGATGTCAATATCAGAGCAGTTCTTCCCTTTCCATCTCTTTAGTTTCTGTTTAGCTGCATGCAAGCCCAGCTTTGAAACTCAAAATATTTTGAAACTCTTGAAATGTTTTGAGTGCCCTCATTTCATTTCAAAGCTGTTTTGAAGCCTTTCATTTCATTTTGATTTTGCTGTTTCAAGTTCAAAATGAGTCAAAACAGGTTCAAAACAAAACACCGTTCAAAATTTGGCACAGCCCTAATATTAACACAACAAGCCATTGATAACCTGGTCTACTTACCTCTAATATTAAAGGTGTAGCCTCATTAACTGAAAATGGAGAGAGATCTAAAATAATACTTTTAACGGAAGTGGTAGTGTTTAGCAATTAAGTAGTATCTCTTTAAATAGTATTCATTTAAATAATCCACATACAGTAGAAGTGTATGTAGTTGGACCTTACATGTTGTATGTAGATTTTAATAAAGTTATTCAGATCCCACTGTGCTTTTAGGAGTTCTTCAGTTTGTTCCTTGATTCTGGAACTTGCTTTCCAAAGTCCAGGTTTTATAACCAAGTCTATTTGGAAAAGAGGTTGGGTGGACATCAACAGGAATAAATAAATCATGGAGTTTATGTTTCATTAGCATTGATTATACTAGATTTATACTTATTATATTTGATATTATGGAAGCATGAAAGTGCCCTGAGACCTGCATGGGTGCCTAGTCATGTTAAATTGGAAAATAAATAAATGTAAACTTAGATGCCAAGAAAGAGCGGTGGGAAGGACGGGACATGACAGGCAGGGCTGGATTAATCCTTTAGTGGGCCCTAGGCCAACAAACTCATGGTCCCTGGGCCGGTCGAGACCCCTCTCCCCACCCCAGTGCTGCCACCTGCAGGGAGCAGGGCTCAGAGCTGTTGCAAGGGGGTGGCTGCCACATTGGTGAGGCCAGCAGAGGGGAAGGGAAGGGAGGCAGATGGGACATTCATGTGTGAGGAAGGACCTGGGGCCCAGGGGAGGGAAAGGGAAGGGAGGTGGATGGGACTATTCGCACCCCTGCCATGGAAAGAAGGACCAGGCCCCCCACACCTCAGGGCCCTAGGCATGTGCCTAGTTTGCATATGTGTTAAAATCTAGCTGTGAGGACAGGAAAGGTTGATTTTGAAGCCTGGTCTGAAATGAATTTAGATCTATCTTACTCCCTTTTCCTCTCTCGATAGCACATTATAGAATGATGCATGCTTAGCAGATTGGATGGCTTATTATTTGATATTGCACCTACTTTTATGCATAACAACCCTCAAAACACTTGTGCGCCAACCTGCTCACCATACTGTCATTCCTACTTGCTTAAGTTATACAGTGCTTTTTTAGTAGAGCAGCCGTGAGAACATACATTATTTTAAAACAAAAATCATATACAGGCAGCTAACTAGTGGTGCGATTCAGACTGTTCCTACCAGAGCTGGCATCATCATGCTTTAATATACCATATGCTGTGTAGCAATATTGCAGATTATTGGATTTCATTTATGTTCTGTTTGTTAAACAAAGGTAAACAATCAATCAAAAACAAAAAAGCTACTATGTAAAAAAAGATGAGGATTTCTTTTATCATGCTCAGAAGTTTGTTAATTTCAGCTCTAGTGGGCCTGAGTGGGAGCAAATTCCAAATGTCAGATCTTGTACTGAGAAAGTTCTTTTTTTCCATCATTAATATATTATCCTTCAGAAAATATTTGGGAGAAGAGGCACTGAGATGTCAAATAATTCTAGGTTTTAAAGACTGATTTATATGAAGTGATGATCTGGAACAATTTAGAATATTGAGTCCACTGCTTAACTGCATACTAGGATTATTATCACTAGAAAACTACACTAAGGGAGGTATTTTCACAAGTACCAAAGTGATTTAGGGCCTTGCTATATGATAATTTAAGGTGGCTCCTGGAACTCTTAACACTTGGATTGTCTGCGCATTAACACCTGAAACTATTTTTAAATTATGCAGCTCAAAGTTACACCGCTCCAGGGCAGGATTATCTCTGATCTGTTATCCAGCTCATGTTACCTAAAGTGTAGCCACTACAGGCAACCCCACCCATCTCCCTGCCCCACTAGCTTGAATCAGGACCATGCTCCTTTCCACCTTCCCCAGCACCCCAGATCCAAACCTGAGACAGCTCTAACAGCAATCAACATCTGAATAGCTCACAATGTGATGTGTAAAAGGCCCATAAGCAGCACATGTTGCTTTGTGTCATGGAATAAATTACTCATGGTAGAGGTGATATCTAATTAGACTAACTAGATTTTTGCAAAAAAATGTTCTGCAAAAATCTAGTTGGTCTAATAAATGATATCACCTCTATCACAAGTCCTGATTGCTTTTGCCTCTTGGCCAGTATGGCTACAATGTGGCTACCATGAAGTAACCAGTACTTTTGGAAATCCCAAGCTGAATTACAGTGTGATACAGAGAAGTTGTATTAATCATGTGTTGTTCACTGCTATTCTGCAGTCACTTCAGACATAGACAAATCATGTTCAATGTTGTATTAGATGTAATTAGATTAGATTAGTAACTGTCAGAGCTGCTAACATCCAAAAATTATTTTTGCAGGGAATATGCATTATATTTTCACCTAACCCGGGGCAGTGAAGTTGTTACATGCCAATAAACATCTCATAGTAAAGGCTTTTGGCCTTTTCAAGGTGCGAGGCAGAGTTTGGTGAGAAGCTACCAGAAACACTGTATGAAAACTTGTCAACAAAGGCTATGTACATGTATTCAGTTTCTACCAGGAGAATCTCCATTCTCCTGGCAGAAACCACAAGTGTGCAGACCTTCCATCCCCTGTGGCCATTCTTGCTCTGGCAGAAAAATAACCTGAGAACAACCAGGGATAAATTGCTTCTGGGAGAGTTTCTCTCAGAAGCCTGAACATCTGCATATTCTCCCCTGGTTTAACTCTTCCTGGGGACCAAGAGAAGTGGAGTTGGGGGAAAGTCTCCCATGCCTTCCCAATACTGGGGTCTGGAAAAGAGACAGGGGTTACCCATCCCATAGATTGGAAGATGATGCCCCCAGATGCTTCTTCCACTGGAGTTCCAAGAGCTAAGAGAAAACAGTGCTTCAAGCCCCCTGCCTGCTTCTTACACCAGAATCCCTAAAGTAAGAATTGGTTGTGCAGGGTGGGGGGTGGGGAAGGGAGAGGGGTTGCCCTACTTACCCCTCAGCTCTGCTTCCTGAGACCAGGAGCAGAGCAGAGGAACACCTGCTCTGACCATGGGCTTTGCCCACTACTCTGTCCTTTTGGACCCATGCAGGAGGGGAAAGAAGCAATGAGGCACAGTCCCCCCTCCCACCACTACACACACTCTCATACTTTGTCAAGCTGAGAAGTGCCCAGACTGAATAGCAGTGCCTGCCTTGGGAAAGAAGCAGGAAGCAATAGTGCCAGCTTTCCACACCCCCCCCCAGCCACTCTGGGAGGGAAGAGGAGCAGCTGCTACTGCCCCTTGGCTCCTCCCAAAGTCAGGCCCTGCTTAGCTTGGGGTAGGAGGTACCGGTTTTGCCCCAGTGCTCTCTCTGTTCCACTCCCCAGACCTTGGTTTAGGGCAAGTGTAGGGACTCTTCCCCCCCTCCCCCTGCCCTGCCGTTCTACTCCCTCCAGGGACCAGGAATAGTAGAGCAGGCACTGCTCCCCTCACCTTCCTCAGACCAGGATCACCCCAGTCTAAAGGAGGCAGCAACAGCAGGGGAAAGGGAGCAGATCCATAGATGTTAGGGTTGGAAGGGACCTCTATAGATCATTGAGTCTGACCCCCTGCATAGGCAGGGAAGAGTGCTGGGTTCAGATGACCCCAGCCAGATGCCCATCCAACCTCCTCTTGAAGACCCCCAGGGTAGGGGAGAGCACCACCTCCCTTGGGAGCCCATTCCAGACCTTGGCCACTCTAACTGTGAAGAAGTTCCTCCTAATGTCCAGTCTAAATCTGCTGTCTGCTAGCTTATGGCCATTATTTCTTGTGACCCCCATGGATGCCTTGGTGAGTAGGGCCTCAACAATTCCCTTCTGCGCCCCCATGATGAATTTATAGGCAGCCACAAGGTCGCCTCTCAACCTTCTCTTGCAGAGGCTGAAGAGATCCAGGTGCCCTAGTCTCTCCTTGTAGAGCTTGGCCTGCAAGACCTTAACCATATGAATGGCCCTTCTCTGGACCCTATCCAGATTATCCACATCCCTCCTGAAGTGTGGCACCCAAAACTGCACGCAGTATTCCAACTGCAGTCTGACCAGTGTCCGATAGAGGGGAAGTATCACCCCCTTGGTTCTGTTTGTCATGCATCTGCTGATGCATGATAAAGTGCAGTTAGCTTGTCTGGTGACTTCATCACACTGATGATGCATGTTCATCTTGGAGTCCACTAGGACTCTGAGATCCCTTTCTGCTTCCATGCTACCGAGCAGGTCATTTCCTAGGCAGAAGGTGTGCTGGACATTTTTCCTCCTTAGGTACAGTACTTGGCATTTCTCATTGTTAAATCACATTCTATTGTTTTCTGCCCATTTGTCCAACCTGTCCAGGTCTGCCTTTAGTTGTTCCCTGCCCTCTGGTGTGTCCACTTCTCCCCACAGTTTTGTATCATCTGCAAATTTGGACAGAGTACACTTCACTCCCTTGTCCAAGTCACCGATGAATATATTGAAGAGTATTAGTCTAAGGCCGAGCCCTGTGGGACCGCACTACCCATTCCCTTCCAGGTCGATACCAACCCATCCACTACCACTCTCTGGGTACGACACTCTAGTCAATTTGCCACCCACTGGACTGTGTAATCATCCAGGTCACAGCCTCTTAACTTGTTCACCAGTGTGGGGTGGGATACCATATTGAAGGCCTTCCTGGAGTCTAAGTAAACAATGTCAACCCCTATTCCTTTGTCCAGGTGTTTTGTAAGCTGGTCATAAATACAGACCAGATTAGTCAGGTATGACCTACCTGCTGTGAACCCGTGCTGGTTTCCCCTCAGCATAATTTTTCCTGCTGGGCTCTCCAATATATGAGCCTTAATAATCTTTTCAAAGACTTTGCCAAGGATGGAGGTGAGACTGACTGGCCTATAGTTGCCTGGATCCTCCTTCCTCCCTTCTGTGAAATAGGGACCACATTGGCCCTTTTCTAGTCCTCCAGGACCTGGCCCGTGTGCCACACATCCAGTCCTTCCAAGTGATTCTGCAACATCTCAGGGTCAATGCTTGGTTGTCTGGTGTCCAGCTGCTGCTTCTCTACAATCCCATTGTGAGACTTGTCTTGCCCCTCATTTAGGAACACTGAGACAAAGAACTCATTGAGGAGTTCAGCCTTGTCCCCCCTGTCTGTCACAATTGCTTTTGCCTGAAGGATCATTTCATTAAGGCACAGCCACACTTCTTGGGCTCCTATCTCGCCAAACCTCTTACTCTGCAGTGCATCATTGACTAAACACCTGAGTTTGCTGAAGTCAGCCTTCCTAAAGTCTCGCACTTCCACCCTACTGGTTACCTTATCCACTCTATGCCTTATGATGAATTCTATAATTCATCCAGCTGAGTGTCTGGGCCCTGAAGGACTTCTCCTAGTATAAATTTCTGAGAAATTTCCACCAGTAGAAATGAATACCTGTTCATGGCCAAAAATAGCTTGCTTCTTATCTTCCTTGCCAGTACAGCTCACTTCTGGTCAATATTTAATCACCTAAAATTGATATTCAGCAAAAAATGATTTTAGTTATCAGTTTCTTTACCCTGCCTTACCAAGAACACAACATTGCATTCTTTCATGTTGTTTTGCCCATTTTAAATTAAAATTCTCTTAAGTTAGAGTGTGTTCTGCCGATAATGCCTTACCCTTAATGACTCATACATGCAGAAAGCTGTTAATTTCCTATCCCTCCTCTTAGCGATTAATAAAGTGAACACATACAATATTGTTTCAGAAGATATATTACTGACATGACAATATAAAAATATACATGGTACATTTTACTCTTGAGCTTTCCTATTACCAGTTCCTCTACAGCTACTTCTGGAGTCCTTTCTTACTGTTAGAGTAAATTATTTTACTATGCGGTTGACTGGAACAATTCATGGTATTAGGTCCTGGTGTGGCAATTCATTATATATGGTTGAATACATACCTGTCATGTATTAGAACAGAGGTTCTCAACCTATTTGTCATAGTGGGCCACACTTGCAGCTCTCAATGTGTTATGTGAGCCTCACCTACACATCTTACTTCCTGTCTATCCATTAAAAAAAGTTCTAACAGGATGTCTCATGGGCTACAGCAGTGTGCTGACTGGGTCACATGTGGCCTACAGGTTGAGAACCACTGTATTAGAGCCAAGGCATCACCCAGATAGACAACAGTCTGCCAACGCATAGCAAAAAAAATGGTATTGTCATAATTTTGTTCAATGAATAGTTACAAAACAAATGGGGGTGTGTGGGAGGGAGGAGGCTTTTAAAATGGAAAGCTGAATTTACCTTAAAGTGAAAATAGAACTAGTGACTGTGAAAAATTTCCGTGACTAACTTCCGGTATTAGAGCTGATTGATACAGGCTTCCCACCTCAATGGAGGGAACTTCACTGTTTAAGTCCACAGGCTTTCAAGTACCAGCATTATATACTGACTTGTCTGAGTTTGCAAGAAGTTTTAGGTTTCATAACAGAATAAAAATATGGCCTTTCATGCTGGGAACTTAAATGGACTGTCAATCTAAATTTGGGACAAAAATTTTGGAAAAACAGTTTTTGCAATATAATCAAAAGAGATAGCTCTACAATAAACTAAACTTCCAGAGAAAACAATTTCTTTTACACTTATGAACACTCTCCTGAATTGCTTGCACCTCAGATATGGTAGAACTTAGGGCTGTGTGAAATTTTGCAGGCTGTTTTGTTTCAACACTGTTTCAACTTGTTTCCAGCTTGAAACAGCAAAATCAAAATGAAACAAAAGGATCAAAACAAAACAAGGGCAGTTGAAACATTTTTAAAATTTCAAAACATTTTGAGTTTTGAAGCTGGGCTTGCCTGCAGGGAAACAGAAAATAAGGAGAGGGAGGGGGAAGAGGAGGGAAGGACTGCTCTGATAGTGACTGTGTAGCTGACCAGTGACTGTGATCCTTCCCTGATGTCCCTTCCAATCCCAGTGCTCTGGGGAAGGGATGGAAAAACAGCATAAAAAACACTGTTTGAACTAAGCTTTCACTGTGCCTTCACACTTACAAGTGAAACTAGTTTTGCTCTGAACAGTTTGAGGTGCAGTCTTCCAGAGACCCCTGAACCGATCTCCTTGAAACTTGGCAGGTTGCATGGCCTCAGAAGGGGTTACCAGTTTTCATCCCTCTGCACCATAACACACACACGCGCGCGCGCACACACACACACACACACACACACGTCAAGAGTTTTGCTTGTCAGCAGCCGGAGGTGCAGTTTCCCAGAAACCCCTGCACCTATCTCCTTGAAAGCTGGCAGGCTTCATGGACTCAGCAGGGACTAGCATGCCTGCAGTTTTCACCCTGCTGTGCCTTAACATGCACATGACATGAGTTTTGCTTTCAAAGCTTTGAGGTGAATTTTCCCAGAAACCCCTGTACCTATCTCTTTGAAACTCAGAATACTTCATGGCCTCAGAAGGGTCTACCAGTCCTGCATTTTTCATTCAAATCAAGCACAAAATGACAAAGTTATAGGCAATTTCATGCTTTCCCATTATAGCCTATGGGAGAAATGTTGAAACAGATTTGAAACAGCAAAAGAGTTTCGATGAAACAAAACAAACCTTGAAACGAAACAATGTCCCATCAAAACAGAAGTCAAAACAAAATAGTGCTGTTTTGCAGAGCCCTAGAAGAACTAAACAGGAAACTGAATGCATTGATTTTGAATTATCAGTGTCATGAAAGACATGCAGAAAGTAAATCAAAATAATGAGCAATGACAAGTAATTCAATTTTTAAAAATCCAAATATAAAAGGTAAGAGTGATGATGAAATGCCTTTACTTATAACCAACTGATTTTAAGTAGGCAGTCTTTTTTATTTCGGTCTAAAAACTACATTGAGATTTATGTGCTAATGTCAGCCAGCTATCATATTTCCCCAATTCTCCAGGTTAGTATTTCTTGTTTTATCCATTGGGTGTTGTGGTGTAAGCAACTATTTAGCATACAAAGCTGAGAAACTAAAGAAAAAGCAGACTGTATTAAGTTGCCAATGTTTCATATTCATGGCAGTACACATTAGTTGAATCACTTTCTGATTTTTATGTCGAGCGGTTTATAAATGTGTTCCTTTTTCTGTATTATCTCCCTGTTTTTTAACTGATTCATATATTATTAGAAGGCAGAGAGGAACAATATGCTACATTATTTGGTGTGATTAATACCCATTGATTACTTATTAAATGGACCACCTCTACTCTGTACACTTGACCTAAAGAGCAACTGAGATATCAAGTATAAAAATGAAGGGCCTAATTTATTAATAATTATATATATAATTTCTGCTTGATTCAATCATACTTACAAAAACATATATAACTTTTCATGAATTTTAGTAACTTGAAATTCATTTTTTCTCGTACTCAAGTGGCCACTTTCTCCAGGGTAAAATAATTGGTACATTGCAGAGAGAAGCATGAAGTGTGCTTCCTTGTTGAAATATATGGAAACAAATTTAGTGTATTGGGACTACAAGCTCCTTTCATTTTGAAACAATTCTAATGTGTCATCTTACAAACTGTTGTTTTCAAAGAAGTATAGTGGAGTTAGGTGCTCATTTTCCACTGAAATTCAATGGGAAATAGGTGCCCTTACGCTACTTTAAAAATCTCAGAGTTTTTTGGCAGCAGAATGAAATTGCGTATATAGAAAGAGTCCTGCTGCACGTTACATATATTAGGCACTTAACTGGTTAATCATGCAATAAATTTAGACTGGCCAAATGTTCAAAGGAATTATGACACCATAAAAATGTATATCTACCCAGAAAAAGACCTAGCCAGCTACAAAGTCAGAGCTTGAAAATGTGTAACAACTTTATAGCTGGTTTCCACCCAACTTTAATTTGAACATGTGGCAGGGCCCAAAGAAACATATAATTGTACATGGTACGGTTAGTGTGAGTTAATCTCACCATATGCACAACATATGAGAACATTTTATCAAAGGTCTTTCATTTCTCAGTTAGCTTTACCAATGGCCCTTCTAATGTTGCT
>NW_017728950.1:55710774-55720412 GCF_001723895.1 Crocodylus porosus | reverse complement strand
CACACACACACACACACACACACGTCAAGAGTTTTGCTTGTCAGCAGCCGGAGGTGCAGTTTCCCAGAAACCCCTGCACCTATCTCCTTGAAAGCTGGCAGGCTTCATGGACTCAGCAGGGACTAGCATGCCTGCAGTTTTCACCCTGCTGTGCCTTAACATGCACATGACATGAGTTTTGCTTTCAAAGCTTTGAGGTGAATTTTCCCAGAAACCCCTGTACCTATCTCTTTGAAACTCAGAATACTTCATGGCCTCAGAAGGGTCTACCAGTCCTGCATTTTTCATTCAAATCAAGCACAAAATGACAAAGTTATAGGCAATTTCATGCTTTCCCATTATAGCCTATGGGAGAAATGTTGAAACAGATTTGAAACAGCAAAAGAGTTTCGATGAAACAAAACAAACCTTGAAACGAAACAATGTCCCATCAAAACAGAAGTCAAAACAAAATAGTGCTGTTTTGCAGAGCCCTAGAAGAACTAAACAGGAAACTGAATGCATTGATTTTGAATTATCAGTGTCATGAAAGACATGCAGAAAGTAAATCAAAATAATGAGCAATGACAAGTAATTCAATTTTTAAAAATCCAAATATAAAAGGTAAGAGTGATGATGAAATGCCTTTACTTATAACCAACTGATTTTAAGTAGGCAGTCTTTTTTATTTCGGTCTAAAAACTACATTGAGATTTATGTGCTAATGTCAGCCAGCTATCATATTTCCCCAATTCTCCAGGTTAGTATTTCTTGTTTTATCCATTGGGTGTTGTGGTGTAAGCAACTATTTAGCATACAAAGCTGAGAAACTAAAGAAAAAGCAGACTGTATTAAGTTGCCAATGTTTCATATTCATGGCAGTACACATTAGTTGAATCACTTTCTGATTTTTATGTCGAGCGGTTTATAAATGTGTTCCTTTTTCTGTATTATCTCCCTGTTTTTTAACTGATTCATATATTATTAGAAGGCAGAGAGGAACAATATGCTACATTATTTGGTGTGATTAATACCCATTGATTACTTATTAAATGGACCACCTCTACTCTGTACACTTGACCTAAAGAGCAACTGAGATATCAAGTATAAAAATGAAGGGCCTAATTTATTAATAATTATATATATAATTTCTGCTTGATTCAATCATACTTACAAAAACATATATAACTTTTCATGAATTTTAGTAACTTGAAATTCATTTTTTCTCGTACTCAAGTGGCCACTTTCTCCAGGGTAAAATAATTGGTACATTGCAGAGAGAAGCATGAAGTGTGCTTCCTTGTTGAAATATATGGAAACAAATTTAGTGTATTGGGACTACAAGCTCCTTTCATTTTGAAACAATTCTAATGTGTCATCTTACAAACTGTTGTTTTCAAAGAAGTATAGTGGAGTTAGGTGCTCATTTTCCACTGAAATTCAATGGGAAATAGGTGCCCTTACGCTACTTTAAAAATCTCAGAGTTTTTTGGCAGCAGAATGAAATTGCGTATATAGAAAGAGTCCTGCTGCACGTTACATATATTAGGCACTTAACTGGTTAATCATGCAATAAATTTAGACTGGCCAAATGTTCAAAGGAATTATGACACCATAAAAATGTATATCTACCCAGAAAAAGACCTAGCCAGCTACAAAGTCAGAGCTTGAAAATGTGTAACAACTTTATAGCTGGTTTCCACCCAACTTTAATTTGAACATGTGGCAGGGCCCAAAGAAACATATAATTGTACATGGTACGGTTAGTGTGAGTTAATCTCACCATATGCACAACATATGAGAACATTTTATCAAAGGTCTTTCATTTCTCAGTTAGCTTTACCAATGGCCCTTCTAATGTTGCTCGATAGAGCAGCTTCCGATCTACCCTTTTGGATTGTATGAATTAGTTTGATTTCGCTGCACTGGTTATTAAAGCTCTGGAAAACCAATTTATTTCTTGTGTTCAGATAATTGAAGCCCTATATACACAGATCTGACCTGGGTGGAGGTATAATTTCAATTACTATGCATATTGTGTATATAACCTCCTCCCAGAACAATTTTGTAAAGTCATATATTTGCCATATAATTTTCAAATAGCATCTTTCATCTGAGTATTTAAAAACCTTTTTCAAACATTTTGGCCTCAGTCCTATGAAATCTCCAGGCCTTGTTTAGCCATATCACTTACAGGGGAAACTGAGGCCAGAATGACTGAATAATTTACCTAAAGTAAAAAAGTACAGAGTTGTTTGTAGAATTCATAAGTCCCAAATCCTTATAACTACCATATCTTTCCATATGTAAGAATATATATTTGTTGGAAAAATCTTATTCTAGCAGCTTCTACTGTAATTGGGTGGCAATCACCTAATCTGACTTAGGGGAAACACTTGCAATTTGGGGTTACATTTGATTGTAGTTTATATCAACTTTTGTTTCTAATTTATATTAATAAAATTAGGCTTTGTAAAGGTTTTTTCATGTAGTTTTATGAAATTTCAATCATGGCAAAGTCAGTCAGTGCCATATTCCATAAAAATAAGTTGCAGTGTCACAGATTCATCCCAAAACTAAGTTACCCTTTGGGGGTTCATTGTGTAGCAAGGAAGAATATTCTTCCAAATTAGGTTTACTGTTGGGATGTTTAGGCTTCACTATTGTTAGTACAAAACTGTGTTCAGTTTTAGTGTTCAAATATCTGTATGCACTATGGTATCTAATACAAATGTAACTTTGATGCATCTTTATATTATGCCAAGGTTGTTTTAGTAAGACAGTGATTAACTTGAATGGCTGTCACCCATTTACACTTAAGAGTCAATGGCTGACAATAAGCATTTGACTTGAGTTGTTTACTCTTCCTCATGCAGACATGCTTGGAGGCAGGGAGAAGCCAGAATCTGGTCAGTGATAAATTTGCATTTTAAAATAAAGGCCATTAAAATGATACCTGGCCACTCAGAGGAAAGACAAGCCACATATAAGAATTCCTTGGATTTGATCTATAATCATGTGGCTTATTTTAAACAGTGTGGTTGTACATTGGGTGCTGGATGCACATACATTTTCCAGTGCCAGGAGCCCAACGTAAGTAAGTTGGGATGGGGGGAAGGGTGAGAGGGATTGGGCGTTAGCAAGTCCATGGTGGGGGGTCATGGGAATCCATTGTGGGGGGTTGGTGGGATCAAAGAGGCTAGTGGATCCATGAGGCTGGGGGAAGGTAGGACTGGATAAGCTAGTGGGTCTGAGAGGGGGTTTGGCAGGATTAGGAAAGATAATTTGGCAGGATTTGTGGGGTTAGGTCCTTTTGGGCTGGGGGAGGAGGGTTGGCAGGACTGGAGGGAAGGAAAGGAAAAGCGCAGCCCCAGGGCTGGGCAAAATGGCTGGACTTTCCCAGCCAGGGCTGTGTTATGAATGTGTACACATGTTCCCAGGACCCAGTCTACAATCACACAGTGCACTTTAAATCACATGATCATAGATCAGGGCCTGCATGTATACATGTTCGCTGGTCCTGGCAGTCACATAGGGAATGAGATCTAAGTAAGTGGGGCTGGGTGGGGGGTTAGCAGGTCTTGCGGGGCCTGATGGGTTGTTTGCCTACGGTTACACTGGCATGTATGTTCAGGTTAGATTGGATATGCAGTTCATCTCATAGGTAGGGATCACTGTAAATCATACCACAAATGCCCCTGTCATGGCTCCTTTAATATTATTCATTTCACTGCTTGCCTCCCCCCACCCCTGATTGGTTGAGGGGCACCACTGGCTGGACTGTTTACTGCTGATCACCAGGGAAGCAAAAACCATGGCATATGTAAAACTGCAGTTTTCACTTCCCTGGCAATCAGGAGGAAATGGTCTGGCTGGTGAGGCCCCTCTGACTGGAGGAGGCAAGCGGCAAAATAAAAAAAACAACAGGAGCTGCTTGGGGGGGGGGGACGGAGGCACTTCCAGCATGATTTATGCAGATTCCTACTCATAGGTGAACTAAAGTTAGATCGGGCCAGACATTTCAGACATTTTTGGCCCAATTTTTAACCTTCCCATGTGTCTGTACAGATCAGCACTTAGATCTGTTAGGTCGATTTAAGTGTAATTTTCATCCATACCCAATATTAATACATCTACATGTCTAAAGAGGATGCAGGTTTGTAGTCTGGAAAATACACATATTCAGGGGTCAAGAAGTTACTGGCATAGTGCGAGTCTGCTGAGAAATGAAAGGATGACATATGATAATAGCCAATCTGGCAAGGGTACTTAAGCCTGCCTGCACAGTATGGCTTTCTCTTTAATCTTCTTCAGATATAAGGGAGAAGCTGAGATCCCTTAGCAAAGGAGGCTGAAGAACAGCAGATGAAGGAGGTCTTTGTGTGTAGGAACAGAGGCAGGAGCTGCATTTAGAACTGTAAAACTGACTAGGGATTGTACTCTTGGTTTGAAGGTTCAGGGTAAGAGCTGGTTGATGTTCTGGTGTTTTGTTCGTTTACTCTTATATCTCTGTCTGTATCTTAACATATGGCCAAGTGATATTCCAAACTGATCCTTTCCATGGCAAGAATCATAGAATCATAGAATCAATGAGTGGGAAGGGACCTAGACAGATCATCAAGTCCAACCCCCTGCCATGGGCAGGAATGAGCACTTGGGGGCAGGAGGGGTCATAAGACCCCAGCCAGGTGCCTATCCAGTCTCCACTTGAAGATCTCCAGGGAAGGTGAGAGCACCACCTCTCTGGGAAGCCCATTCCAGGCTCTGGCCACCCTTACCGTGAAGTAGTTCTTCCTAATATCGAACCTAAACCTGTCCTCCCTCAGCTTGTGGCCATTGTTCCTGGTGACCCCAAGGGGGGCCCTGGTGAACAGACTTTCCCCAGGTCCCTGCTGGTGGCCCCTGATAAGGTTGTAGGCAGCCACAAGAGGGCCTATGATTTCCTCTCAACCACCCATAAATGGGATTTCTACCTGGGGCTAAGAGAGAATCCCTTACAGCAGCTTCAGAGACCAGTGTAAGGGCTGTGGAGCTGAGGCTTGCGGGGATAGGGAGCATTCCCAGGGCAACACTGCCTGGACAGCCCAGGCAGCGGTGCCCCTCTACCAATCAGGGATGGTGGGAGGCAAGCAGTGAAATGAATAATATTAAAGGAGCCATGACAGGGGCATTTGTGGTATGATTCATGGTTCCTTTGGCGGGGGCGGGGTAGCACAGTGGAGAGAAACTAGGGGCTCCAAAGATCCCCTGCAGACTGGCTTGTGACAGAGTATTAATGGGAACAAGATATTGCACCCTATCTACTGAGCCTTTAACATTTTAAAACTCTTTAACAGGCACATTTTTTCTGGAATTAAATTTTCCTTTGAACATACTCGGATTTTATTTTACTTGCAGCTGCTTTTTCTTTATTAAAAAGAATTCTAAACCTGGGGGACTGAAGAACTTTGGGAATAAATAATGATATATGTAACCTCCCATTTCTCAGTCACCAATTCCAATATAACCAAGTTAGTAATTACCAGAAATTGTTACCATAGGCATTTAAAATGGTCTACGTGAAACTAGTTTAGATTCAAGACAATATCTACATGATATACCCCTATGCACATAAAATAGCTGATACTAACTGGTACTCATGCTAAAAGTCTCAGCAGCAAAGCCAAGGAATAAGTGAGCAAAAATAGTGAACTCACCCTTTAGCCCTAGGGGTCCCTGAGGTCATGGCAGAAATATTTTGTAAGATTATTTGAGGAAGTTTGCATTCCTGTTGCATAAAATATTTTTGAGTTTGGGAAGGATGACCCCAAACTGTAGGGCTCCACATTTCAAACCATTCACATCTCCTACATTCAGACTTATAGTAGATACAGAGACAAAATTCTGTTTATTATATTTTAGTCTTGGATGCACTACAGGCTCCTACCTACAAAACATTTAAAAAAGATTTTAACCCCAGAATTAGCAAGCACATAAGGCCAAACTCTAGCAAATTCATAGATTTCCGTATAATTATTTTTATTTATTAAGTCAGGCTTTAAAAAGCTTTGCAGTAAATGAACTATGATTAAATGACTTCTTAAACTAATCTCAATCCTGTTGTCTAATTCCAACTAACATTATTAATCAATTAATCTTTCTATATACTATGGATAAAATGCTTAAACTGCATTTCAAATCTACTTAAGAGATTCTAAGCAAGCAATATCCTTAAGTCCTGGATTAAGGTATTTTTTTTAAAATCAGATTTATTTCCAACCTGTGTTGCTGGACAATTGTCATAGAAATAAATAAAACATTTTTCATATTTAGCATTGGAGGCTACTTTATAGAATCTTGTTATATGAGAATTGCATTTTTGTGTACGATGGAATTCAGATGACAGTATTCCCTTAAATTATACTCACAGATAGATGCTATTTACATATCCAATGCATTTCTACAATTGTGTGTTAAGTCTTTAGCGATAAAAATACCCAATCCCATAGAATAGCATAGGTGCTACCGAAGCTGCATACTGTGTACTGAAAGTGAGGATTACTTTTTTATGGCCCATGGTTTCCATGAATAGAATTAACCAGATACCAATTATCACCTCATTGAAAGGATAAGTCACTGTGACATCTACAGCTGAGATCAAACTCACTGCTTTTGTAGTCTGAATTAATTAGACTTGGAGACAGCAATATTAAAGGGAAGAGAAATGACTGCAAGCAAAGAAAATTTAACTTTGGCATTATGTTGGACTGAGTTTGAGAGTACCCACTTGCATAAATTCATCAGGATACAGCCAGTGATAGATTTCTCCTTTCCACCCCACTTACACCCTTAAGAATTAACTAGGTTACCTAGCCTAACACCTTGGTCTCTGATTAACCTAGAGAGCAAAGGTCACAGTATATTCTTTAAATGCACAACTTGCAAAATGTTCAAATTATGGAATGGTGTTGATGTGAAGCTGGCTTATTTATACACAACATCTTTTTGGGAAAGCAATTTAAAAAGTAACAGTGAAAATGGGGCCATAAAACAGTATTATTTCTAGGGACAAATGCAATTCTGCAAGTGTTTTTAAATCTGGCAAACAGACTACTTAGAGGGGGATCTCTCTTTACTTAAGTATGTGTCCCTAGGTGGTGAGTAAAGGGAGATGCTTGGCTTGTTACTGTAGTTCCAAACGTATCAGATAACTATGCCCACCAGCTTACTTGGACACAGCAGTGGGTTTGACCATCTGCTCCCAAATATGACTGCAACCCTAAAGCTCTTACAATTTGGCACGGAAATGCATGAGAAAAAGCGAGGGGTCCTAAGAATCACTGGATTCAGACAGGTGCCTTGGAAAGTTACCCTGGGTAACATGTGTTGTTGTAATAGTGTTGAAGCATTCTCTTCCATGGTACTATGAGCTGGTGTCAGCCTAGGAAAGGAGGAAGTTGTCATTTCTGATTACTACTGCTTTCACTGGAAACAATTGCTCCGCCATACTGTACTCTAGGCCAGGAGCCTATGGCATGTAACAGAAGAGGTGTAATAGAGACTATTACACCAAACTCATATACTCCTGAGGATAAACACAACTAAGACACACTTTCATATCTCTTACAAAGAAGTGTTCTTTGGGAGACAAGGTTCTTTCGGTAAATGTGATATCTTTTATTAGACCAACTAAATAGCTGGAAAAATTGTTCTTTGCAAGCTGTGAGGCACAAATACACTTCTTCAGGCATGATGATATTCTGCGTTCTCCTGAATGGAATAGAAGCCAATATGCAAACTACAGGCCTGTGAAAATGCGAATGCACGGCAGTGGGAGACAATAGGTTTGAAGCAGGTAGGTTGGGGGTGAAGGGGAAAAAGTTGACCTGGTGATAGAATGTAGTTGGTAAAATATAAAGAGGTACCTGGAGGTTATCGGATGGCAGGCAGGTTGTAATGTGCCATTAATTCAATGTCTATATTTAGCCCATGATTTTTTGCATACAGTAGGTTGATGAAGTGACACTTGTAGGCTTGTTTATGAAAGGTGTTTTGTAAATTAGCTTTGAGGATTAGAACTGAGAGATTGGAGAGATAGTGGTTGTCTTGTGAGAAGTGTGTCCCCACAGATAACTGGGTATTTTGGTCTTTGATAGGTTTTAGGTGTGTATTCATTCTGGTGTGCAGTTGTTGTTTGGTTTCTCCTTTATATTTTCCAGCAGGGCATGTGTGCACTGGATGAGATATATTACAATTCTGGAGGTGCAGATGTAATGTTCAGGAGTGGTTCTGTTGTGGGGTGTAGTTATTGTGGGAGTGGTGATGTGTTGGCAGGTTTTACATTTCTTGTCCTGGCATGGTCTGGATTCATTCAGCGAGCTTTGGGCCATACGAAGTTTGCTGCTGGTGACAAGGTTGGTGAAGTCCAGTGCTTATTTAAAGGCTAAGATGGCTGGTTCTGTGAAGATCTCTTTAAGAATTGGGTTTTCTTCTAGAATAGGTTGCAACTGTTTCAGGCTTTTCCATATAGGTCCAGGGAAGGATAGTATGTCATAATTAATGGTGTGCAATTTGTGGGAATTTTATTTTGCACTGCAGCAATTCACATGGTATTCGAGTAGCTCTTTCAAAAATGCTATCTACGTCACTGGAGAAGTGCACTTGTTGAATGAAAGCCATTTTGAAATTCGTGAGGTGATGATCATGGGCATTTTTCTCAGTGCAAATTTAAGTGGTTTTGTGGGGCTTGGCTATATAGTACAGCTTTCTTGGTGTGTTTAGGTTGATTGCTAGTTCTGTGTACATATGTATGCTGGACCGTGGGTTTCTCGAATACGGTAGTTTGTGCTTTACTCTTCTGGATATTGATCATAGTATTTAAAAAAGGAAATGTTGGTGTGGGAGTATTCAAGAGAGACTGATGGAGGGGTGATGATTATTGAATTTGTTATGAAATTCAATTAGAGATTGAAGGGTTTTGGTCCAACTGATGAAGATGTCATGTATATGTCTTGGGTATAGTATGGGTTTGATGATGCTGTTCTTAAGGAATTCTTCTTTTAGGGGGCCCATAAAGGTTGGCATATTGTGGGGCCATTTTGGTGACCAGAGCTGTGCCCATGGTCTGGAAGAAGCATTGGTTATTCAAAGTGACGTTGTTGTGGGCGAGGATGAAATATAATATCTTTAGGTCTATAACGTGAGTTATAATCTTGCTTTTGTAGATATGTAAAGCAGGCTTGGATGCCATCCTGGTGTGGGATGTTGGTATATAACCCAATAATATCCACGGCAGCTAGGAGTGTATTGCTGGAAAGGTGATCTATGTTTTTAAGTTTTTGTAGAACATCTGTTGTGTCTTGCTCTTTGGGTGACAAAAGATTTTAGGATGGATTTGATAAAACCTGATATTTGCTCAGTTAGGGCTCCATGTTTGGATATTATAGGCCTTCCTGAGTTCCCTTGTTTGTGGATTTTAGGGAGCATGTCAGAAGTCCAGCGGTTGGGTAGTGAAGGGATCAAATTCTGGCTTTTTTTTTTGTAGTTCAGATAGAAATGATTTGATGGTGATTTTGAGTTTTAAGGTGAAAAGAGGAGCTGGATCTTCCTTTAGTTTTGTTTTAGTAGGTAGTATCAGAGAGTTGTCTGTTGGTTTCTTTTATGTAGTCTTCATGGTTAAG
>NW_017728950.1:55705228-55710658 GCF_001723895.1 Crocodylus porosus | reverse complement strand
CCGTATCAAAAAAAAAAAAAAAAAGAACAAAACACAAGCATGATCCCATTCACAACTTAGTTTCTTCCTCATTGGCAGATAGCCCTTTACTACACAAATATTCCCTCAAAATGAGAGTAATACTGCATAAAATCATACTCCAAGCAGGATGAATAATGGAAAGAATGTAAAAGCCTCTATGACATCAGCTGTGACATTAGTAGTTAGATGAACTGGTCGAACATCTGTGTGGTTGCAATGATAAGGTATATTGTGATCCACTTGGCCTATCGTCAAAGACAGTTAAGAACCTAGTTTGCTCTTTGTTTCTTACCAAAAAATTTAGAATGTACTTATACATTTTACTCTATGTAAATGATAAACTGATGTCCCATGTATTTATAAGGCCTTGAGTCAGACCTCCCTGAATGGGAATAAAGCTACCACAGAACCTAACTTTAGGGGTAAATTTTGAAAGTGTTGGCCTTATCCTCAGGCCTAAATCCAAAAGCTGCTTTGTAACAAGATATTATTCACTACAGCTATTATTTCAGCTCTGTAGAGAAAGCTGGTACAGATAATCTGTCCTCTTTAATATAGGACAAATCATAGCAATGGTTATCTCATTACCTTTTGGAGGAGTGCAAGGGGTCCCTGGTACCCTTGATTAAACACAGCAACACAACTTGGATTTATAGCCTGAAGACCATTATTCTAAAGCAGAATAAGCTCTAGATCTAATACCTCAGGAAATCATCTTAATAACACATGTCTACAGTGAAGTAAAGAGCTGATGAAGGACCTACAGGTGTATCTACAGGACCAGATGAGGAGAAATAAAATGTTTCTCGTTGAAACTCTTCTGCTATTGGCCTCTGTGACTAAAAGAACAAACATGGGCAGCTGTAGCTAGTTGCAGAAGGATACCTTTATGATATGCAAATTATTTTCAGGGGAAAGCTCATATTAATTCTGTCTAGACATTCACCTCTAGAATCTGAATCCAAGACTAGGGAACTTATATAGGAACCCAGGGTTGCATAATAATCCAGAATGTCTCCCTGAGCTCCAAGGATCTGTATCTAGAAAGCTGGAAGATAAAGCCACATCTCTTCAATATTTTCTATATCAAGGCTATCTTTTATAACTAGAGGAAGATAACTGTACCAAGAAGGAGAGAACCAAAAAATATCTAGAAAAATTAATGAGGAGAAAGCTTTTTTTTTTTCCTTATGCTGCAGAACCAACTCTTACCAACATATATGAAGGGAAGATCTGAGGTAAGGCAGCAAGGTCTGACTAAGCCACAGGAGAACTGGCAGGCAAGGTAAAGCACTTGGAGTTTGAACAAAATGTTTGATACTGAGAAAAATAACTTAATAAGAAAACCCTGAAGTGATACAGAATGAAAATGGGAAGAACTATTGAATATAATAAGATGCATAAGGTATGGTCATAAAGAATCACATACTGGACACGTTCAATTAAAACAGGACATTTAAGAAAACTTAATATATGGATATGAGAAGACGATTGTAGGTGGTGAAGTGACACCAGCTCTTTTCTTTCAAGGAGACTGATGGGGGAATAATTATAGCAGATGATATTCTTGAGAGCACGTAACACTTGTACTGGCAGCTGAACAAGAATCCACTTTCAAAGGTATGCTTATCATTACTGCTTTCCATGAAATCAAAGAATGGTAGCTAATAAAGACACAGAACGTATCCTTTAACGAAGGGCTCAAACAAGTAGTGGATGGGCCTGTTGAAGACCACATAACAGCCAACATTAAAAATGAAATGATGTCCAAACAGAGAAAAGTTATATATATTATATAATATACATATTATTGAGCAGAGCTACTCTATATAGAGTGTGCATTTGAGCAAGGCACAGTAGCCCTGACTTCTTATCAGCAGACAGAGAATTTGCTCGATGTTCAAGCCTCTTATTTTTAAACAGAGTAAAAGCAATACAGGGAATTAAGGCTCCTAAAATAAATCTAACCAAGGTTATGAATACATCTTCATTTTTGAGGGGAAAGAGGTTTCCAACAAGGCACAGCATATCCAGTTAGGTTTCAAAGGGCTGGGTAATTACCTACTCTGAGTTCCATGTTTCCATACAAAATTCTACAAAACCCCCCCTAAACTGTATTTTTCTCAGCTATAATATAAAGAGCTTATTCCTTGCTAGAAAAAAAAGACAATTTGTTGCTAAACCTTTCAGTCTACTGCACCAGTACATATATGTGTATTTGACACAGCAGAATATCAAAGAATTGAAATAATGAAAATAATAAAATAACACTTATTTAAAGAGATCAGGTAATTGAAAGACAAATTTCCTTCTGCCTAAATTTGCTGTCAAAAGATACTGAGACATTTGTTGAAATGGCCCAACAAACAGGCTTTCAAGAAGAGATGAGATTCTGTATGGTTATTTAATAAGCGAGTGCAGAATTTTTAACTCAGGATATAGGTGGTCTAAAATGGCCAGAAGTCCCCTTTGTGCCCTCCCAATCTTAGGCTGCTCTAGGAATTTAATAACTATCTTATATAATTTAGATACCTCTGGATTATTTCTAAATTACAGCAGCTTCCCTTGACTGACCTGTGGATCCAACAATACCTGCCTGGATTCTCCAGATCACACTCTTCTTCATGACCTACCATGCCAACATGAAGTACCAGGCTGAAGAATGTCCACAATGCCAGGACTTGTCAAAGGTTCCTTAGATGGCAGCCTTATATTTATCCTCTAGAGTGCCTTGGGGGCTTTTGAATAATTTCTATTCCTTACTCACTCAAAAGGATTAGATATTGGCTAGTCTCCTCTGTATACTGCCCACTAAGTCTTACAGGAAGGTACATTTCTTTTTCATGTACCCTGTCCTCTGAAATGCTGATAAGCAATATCTAGTTTCCTTTTTACAAAGGTGCCATCATTCACCATGAGTCTTCCAACACTTAGATAGCTACTTACAAGGACCATAAGACATTCAATTTTCCTAATCAACTTGTATTTAAAGGTATCCAGAACTGCATAACCCTAAAATAGTTACAATTTATCTTTGTGGAATATTACAGTCTTTGCCCTCTAGGACCATTTTTGCCTCTAGGCCTGTTTTTGTAGTTTTCTACTATTAAAAAAATGTTTGGCTAACATAAAAATCGGCTCCTTCCCCACCCTCCAGTGTCAATATCTTCAGTGAAATAAGACATGTACTATTAAATGCATTTGCCTCAATCTATCTTCCTAAAATTGAAAGGTTTATTGGTTTGGAGAGGTCCATGCTAGGCATTTTCCTTTTCCTGGACTCCAGACCTAAGAAGCACAAATTGAATAGGAATCTTTTTCACCCAATCTAGTTCATGGACACTACTCAACAGCAAGAAGCTGGTAATCCAGCTAAGAGGAAAATGAAAGACAGATGGATGTTACAATAAACTCTATCCTGTTGGGGAAATATCCACTGTCCCAAAGAACTTAGAATCAAATGAACATTGTGCAGGGCAGATGTAAAAAAAAAAAGGTATTATTCATGTACAATGTACATGACTACAGAATCAGCAAAACAACAGCAACATCAGACACTGATTTTGAGGTTGCCAGCAAATTGCAAAATAAAGGCTTGGTCTATTGGTCTAAGGACAAAAGTAGCAACCACATCTACACTTCTAACCCTGACAATGACTGCTTTCATTTAAACATTTCACCTGTCATTCTGAGTTTTATCAGCTGAAAGAGGCAAACCATTTATGTATCTGTTGTGAACATTAATATTTGCAAAGTTCTTTGAACACAAAAATACCTGTAAGAGAGGTGTTATTATGAAATGGGTAACTGAAATCAAATGGAATATAGTTCCTGGTGGTGCCTGCTTCATGCTGATGTGCAGCATATGCTGACAATGAGTATAGAAATATTTTCCCTGAGGTGTCCTCAAAAAAATGTACTTTGTGAGCAGCCATTGTTAAATAAGAATGAAAGCTGGCTAAAGCATTACTGCTCTGAAACCTGTGTCTCAGCAATGTGAAGCTGCTTATGCTATTAATTCTGCTTATGATAAAAGAAAACTGTGCATTGAAGTTCCCTTATTGTAAAACCAATGGAAACTATTAGTATCAAAAGCTCTGCTGCAGAAACCCTATTTTTTTAAGGCTTCCACAACTTCCTTTTGACTGCTTTCACACTGCTTATCCCCTCTCAGGAAAACTCTTAAGCTAAATTCTGTTAGCAAAGTGAAAATGCCTTCTTTGCTTAGTTGGCTTTTAATGTTGACAGTAGATTAAAAATAGAGAACATGCGATTAAAAACAATAAAAAAGATATAAAATATTCTCTTTAGCATTTTCCACCATAGTGAAATAAAATGCAATTACCTTGGGCTTCGTTCTTAGCATATTGAGTGCTTTTTTTTTCCCAGGTTACTCTAAAAATTGCAATTATAGTCATTTGTGGCTTTCACAAGATTATAGGTGACTGAGCATATCATCAGGCAAAATCAGAATTTCCCATGATACAAAACAAAACACTTTCCATAATACCCAAAGTTGCTTTTCCATAATGATCTGGGAGAGTAGATTAAATATACAGAATGACATGCATACCCACAGAAAATGTTCAGAGGATTATCAATTTAGCTTTTGAAAACTATTCAACTAAGTAAAGCTGGTGCTTCTATTGCTACCTGCAACAATTTCTGTTTAGTATCTTTTATTTATACATTTCCCTTTGTGTATCAGTTGTGAAACTATTAAAATAATCACACGATAGTGCAGCGTAATTCCAGGAAATCCATGAGCCTCATTAACTGATACACTACAGCCTTTGTAAACTGGCTCTGCTGATGCAAAGAGGTTGAAAAACACCAGATCTGAATGTCCAGAATATAATTGTGTCTTGAGGGACTCCAGCATGGCTCTTTTCTATTTCCTTTATAACCCTTAGCATGGATCTGTAAGAGTATGTCCAAGAAAAAGCAAATCTTCTAAAATGACCTTTTGGTCAGCAGGACAGAGCAACACTTAGGTTTTACTAAGGACCACACTAGCCAGGTCATGTACAGGGAAAGTGCAGTTGTGACATGAAATGTACTTCTCTTTAGCTGTATGCCAACTCCACCACAGCTGTTCACTGCATCAGTGTGGGACCCAACTTATCATGGGAGAGTCTCCATCTACCACAGGAGTGGGCAAAATGCGGCCCGCGGGCTGGATGTGGCCCACCAGGTCATTCCATCTGGCTCATGGAACCCCTAAAAATTTATAATATTAATATTTATCTGCCTCTGGCTGCCTGTCATGCAGCCCTCAAAGGCTTGCCAAACACAGTAATAAATTGCCCAAAATAATTGCCTACCCCTGATCTATCAGGAACATTTTTCTTCTATCACCAAATTGGCACGTATCACCAAAACTAAACCTCTTTGCAACACTTGACTGCA
>NW_017728950.1:55677411-55704893 GCF_001723895.1 Crocodylus porosus | reverse complement strand
GGGAGGAAAATCAGACTAAACCTCTACATTGCTTTAGCTCCGACTAGAAACTCTTTCATTTTTTAATGCATTACCTGACAAGTATCATCATATCAGGAATCAAGGTACGTACCCACAGAGAAAGCGAGAGAAGTAAAAAGCTGGGTAGAAAGTTAAAGTGTATTTACGTAAATACCAAAGTTCCTTTTCTCTCTTCTGTATTTCACCTTCACAGTACAATTTTATTTGTAAATGCCTCTTGCAATACTTCTCACCAATCTCTGCACTCCCCCCTTGTTTCAATGTTTATAGTTAAGCAGTTAAAACAATTATGTTTTTCCTCAACTGCTTTGCAGTGCCCCTAGAAGATAATCCTTTAATTATACCTTCCAGGTGGATTTCTAGGTGTTCTTGGCCCTGCTGACAGCTAGGGCTCAAAAGACCCTTAGTCTGTCCTCTTCTCCAATGTGCTTAGCTGATCTGTGTTAGGAGAGACAAGTCAGGAAAAAGCACATCAAACCCACAATTCCTGGCTCCTTTCCCCTATTCTTCTGCCCTTTTCCCATACCGCTTTCAAGCTACCTGCTATCTTTAACCTCCAATTTAGTGTCAAACTTCACACAGCTCAGAACACACCTGCATAGCTCCAGGGAAACACGCAGAAGGATAATGCTTACAGAGGAAAGCCCAAGAAAGCCGGAGGAACACAGTCCTATCGTTGGGCAGATATGGGCTTAGAAGGCTTAAGTCCATTGTTTTATGAAGAGCACCCAAACCCAACATGGATATGAGGAGATTTCAGTGTAAACTTGTACAGCGTGGAAATCCTAAATATTAAGGACCAGCAGTGCAGGGACTGGGTAAAGAACTTTAACAATGATATTATTAAGTCAATGAAACTGCAGTCTAGGAAGCAGAAATAGGTGGTTATGTCCAAGAGTTCAGCATAGTTCATCTAACAATTCCAACCAGTTAGTCAAGAGGATTTACATGTCCTGTCTTTTCTGTCGGGTGTTGTCATGCTGAGGATGAAAGAGCAGAAGGAGGAGACTCTATCAGCTGACGGAGAAATCTCTCACCAGTCAGGACTCCAGACTGACTTTTCCAAGCGGTCATTCCCACTGATGTCCTTGGCGACTTCACTGAGGAAGTTTTTGAAACCAGCCAATGGAAGAGTAAGCCTTAGACCTTCAACCTAGTGAGTGAAATGCAGCTTTTATATTTTTCCTCTTTACTTTTCCCCCTTGAGAAGGTGGGGGGGAAGGGTGTGGATTTTCCTCCTGCTATTTTCTTCTCATTATTCTAGAGATACCATTATGTGATTTATAGACAGAGGTAGTCTCTGGTGATTCACTTGCCCCCCACCCCACTCCCTCCCAAGATTTGGAAGCTCTCTGGTGAGGGAGGACAGGGATTTTTTTTTTCTCATAGATGATTCAGTGTTTGCTATTGATGGTTTCAGTATTTGGTCCAAGGGCTTCAATGATGGCAATGCCCCAGCCATTCTCTTTAGTTGCCTCTTTCGCTTTTCCCTCAGAAGGAGAAATAAAGACATGGGGTAAACTTCAAAGCAGCAGCTACTTAAGCTGTTTATCACTCCTGGTATTGGCCCATTATTGAGAGGTGATGAATGCAAGCTTTTCGGGAAGATGGTACTGTAGTTGATTCACTAAGTTCAGTAGCAATGTAAAATGTCCCAGATCTCAGCAAAAGTTGATCAAGGCTTGCGTATGTGTGGGGCTGTTACCAGGTTTCTGAATATTTTCAAGACATATAGCAAAGACATTCTCAGTGACCTGAAATGGTTGGTCCATCTGCCAGTATGGCACCTATAGTACTTGGATGGCCAGAGACAGAAAAGTAACTCTGTTGTACCACTTTGCCACTCACTTCCTTCTCACTTATAATTATACCAAAACCCATTTTTTCCCTCAAAAACCATGAAAGAACCTGAAGGCACAACAGCAGCACTTAGAGTCCTCTGGTGTTTCTATCACAACTCACCACTTGCATTCCCTCAGATACATGTTCCTGAATGTAAACAGGCATGACATAACAAAGGTGATCATTGTTGTAAACTGCAATCTTGTGTTGCCAAAATATTGTGAGGAACAGGAGTTCATTAGTGACATTCCTGGGGAAACACATAAATGCCATCTTTATTACAGTTTTCTTCAAGTCTTTCCATAGAGAAGGCACCTTCGGCCAAAGCTATCTGATCTCTCCATCAAGCCTGTGGAGACAGAATGCCATCTTTGTCTCTCCCCAAACTCTGCTATCAGGTGGGTGACCAATCTGACAATTTGGTTACCTTGGTCACTGCAGAGGGTAGACACTCCTGGCCCCATTGGCTTCAGGTAACCCTGAGTTGTACCTTGAGCTGGATACATTCCTGAAGGAGGTGCCCCCTCTGCCTCCATGATTGACCTCACACACCTGGGTGGGAGCTTAAACTCCCTATTGTTCTAAGCAATGTCATGACTGGGAGGGGGCTAGAGACCCTGCCAGTCTACCCAGCAACCAGTGATGCATTTCAAATTGGTTGACTGGCAGCAAAGACCTGCTGGCCTTCATTGGATCAGGTAAATGAGGGCTATATAAAATAAGGACTGCCCAGGAGGTGGGGCAGCAGCCATGATGAGAAATCTCAGAGAAGCTGGACCATCTGACACTCACTCTCTCTCTTGAAACTCATATTCAGTGAACTACTTGTCTCCAGAGGGAATCTCCACCCACCTCTGGATGATACTTGTGAGTAAGCTACTTGATATGTAACTAGATATATAGCATGCAGTAACTCAGATGCATGATCAAAGGCATGCCACTGTATGCTCTAAGGTATTTCTCTGACCAGTACCCTATTCCAAACCTACTCCTTGTAACCAATAAAGTTCTTCTCTGTATCTAGTGTGGAAGACTTATTGGGAGAAGGTCTGGATTATGCCTTGGGGCCCCCTTGGTTTGGCTGAATAAGGGAGACCACTAGTTGTGCTTCAGACTGAGGGAAGCACCCCAAGTTCTTGCAGTGGATTGAGTATCCATCAAGGACTACTAGGCCTGTATGTCCTAGGGGATCAATCCAGACCTTGGGTGGTGGCGGTGTTACCCCCAGGCTTGCAGGTGTGCTACAAGAAAGGGGTCAGCTAGATGTGAGGCAACTCCAGGGTGGCACTTGGAGCCTGGAAGGTGGTTGGGCACAGTGATGCAGGTGGCTCAGTACAGGAGCACCCCCTACTGGCCTGCTACAAAACCCATCCTCAAAGTCCTTTCAGCAAAGAACCAAGAGGAAGTGTGTGCTTGGTGAAATCTTCTCCAGTCTTTGATGTGGCACCATCTTCCTTTCAATTCTCAAAAGCACCCTCCACTACCATTCTGCACCCAGATGTAACTGAATGCTCAGAGAGTTCCCACGCTATTGTGATACAGCTTTATAAACTAGAGAAGCGAGAATAAGGGGAGTCTTTCGTAATACAGAAGAACACACAAAGACTGTGGATATCCATATGGTTTGGAAGTTGAGTTCTTGGATTGCACAAGCAAATAAATGGCAGATCTTATTGAGACTATCATCTTGTTCACCTTTCCAGCGTGTCCATTAACCTCCCAATGTAGTCTACTAAGACCTAGGCTAAGTTCAGCCTCAGGCTGCTTGCCTGCCTGTATCGATTCAATCTTCGCAGGTCAGTCTAAATTGTGTAGATTGAACCAATAAGCAAGTGAAAAGACACTCACTTTTGATTCCGGAAATGCAGCCACATGTCTGCAATGACCCAGGCCAGAAGCATGCATCTCTGCTTGGCTATAGCAGACAGCGTGGGCCAAGGCTAGCTTGCCCACCCTGCAAAGGGGGTTTGCAGGGGAGGTGTGAAACATCTGGAGATGCTGGGGGATTGTGAGTTAACTTGAATCTGGAGGGGATCTGGGACAGAAGTTCAATAAACCAATCTAACCTAAATCAGTTAATTCTGATATTACATCCATCCAGGTTTATCTTAAACCAGTTTAAACTACTTTGAAAGTGGTTTATTTGTACTGAACTTCTGGGCTAAGTACAGACAGCCAAAAAAGCCTAAGGCTGCAGAGATTAAACTGAGAAAAAGCTGGACACACATTTACCTTTGATTCAGGAAATGCAGTCACATGGTTGCAGTGTCTCAGGCCAGAAGCTCGGGGGCACTAGAGCATGGCTCTCTGGTACGTAGCCAGTATGGGCTGTATGTTCACTTCCTCTTCCTCCTGACACTACGGTCTCTGGGATTTGCAGTCCAGGACAATAGGAGCGGACTTTCCAAGGTTGCTCATCACTTCTTCTTTCTGCTTTCAGGTGCTCCTGGACTTTGTAGTCCACAGTCACAGTCAGTAGTACATTTTTAGCAGGGCAGGGCAGGGCAGTCCTGTACTGGGGGAAGGAGAAGTTTAACCCCCCCCACCGTGGCCCCAGACTCCAGCCAAGGTTTGCCTGGAGGGGGTAGGCAGTCCCTACCTCCCATGCAACTAACATTTCTCTGTTGGAGTAGACAACACAGCCCAGCTCAGGGCTGGAAAAAAAAGTTGAGATGCTGAAGGACTCTGATTTCACTGGAACCAGGAAGGGGTCTGGGGCAGAAGCTTCATAAACTGGTTTGACCCAAATCAGTTAAGTCTGATGCTACATTCAGCCAGGTTTATCTTAAACCAGTTTCAGCCATTTTGGATTGGCTTATGTGCATTGATTTTCTATTTTGTTACACTTTTAAACCACTTTGTGATTACTTAAACTGGTTTATGTGCAACTTCTATCCCTAGGCCTGTTGTGTTACAGATTTGAACCAGTTTCCGTTCACTTATACTGGTTTATATATACTTTTTGTTCCTAGCCCTTGTGAGCAACTTTATGGTTCACATACTTCTGGGTTTTGTTGAAAGGACAAATATTGGGCACGTGTCCCCAATGTCTGTCCTTTCAACAAAACCCAGAAGCATGTGATAATGCTACTTCAGTCAATAACACTACTTCAGTTATTCAGTCAATAATACTTCCTCAGTCAGATAACTCCATTCTTTGAACATCAGCTATTATTTCTGGCCTATTTCTGATGTTAAATATACAAGCTGAAACAGTTTTCAGTATGACATCACAAACCTCCACTACTGCCATCACCTCAATAATAGACTTGCCAACACTGAACTTATTGGCCAATAATCAGTAGCAGTCTGGGTTTGTCAGTTTTCACAGTATGACAGTTCTCGGCCTCTGCTCCAGTATGAACTGTACTGTGTTGTAATGTTGATGGGTTGACAAAAACTCTTTACAAAGGAAGTTCTGTTTCCTCGTGTTGCAATCCCACATCCATTTCTGGTCATCCCATTTTTTGAAATGATGATGAAATCCCACAACTGCATTAGATATGCTGCTACAAATCACTGTTCAACAGCATTGCAATGTGTGAAGAAAACTCAAAATATTCCACTCCTATGCTGCAAGCATAACTTTAAGTGGTGCTTTAGAAGTAGCTTAAGAGAAAGCTATAGCATGAGATGCAGAGAGTAAGGAGGAAGGATAATAACCATGACTCATTCTGCTTTGCCCTTTGGGGCAGCACTACACTGCAATATAGACCTACTCCAAATGCTTTCCTACATACAGGATTACAGCATTTTAACTGATGTAGTTAAGCAAGTAAAAGAGACATGTGGACATTGCATTTAATTTCCGTTTAGATTAGAGATGGGTTTATGCTCAATCTTACACTAATTTAAGAGTGTATTTATATGGGGCAAACCAGAGAAAATGTGTGCATGGACAAGACCTTAGAACCACTGTACCACTTTATATCCATGGCGTATTTTCAGGTTTTTTTGCAAACAAAAATGATAAAAACCCATGATTTTCTAAAAATGAATATTTACATTCTGAAAGACAATTCTTTTGCTAATTTTGCATGTGCAGACTGGTAGAATACTTAAGGTCCTAAGAGGATGGAGTGCAATATTTAAATAGAAACAAATTCTATGCTTTGCTACTGACTGCTGAACTTCAGAGGAGTGAATCAGTTAAGCGCAAATAGAGTTTTGCTATGGCTTTTGCATTTTGTATTTTGCTCCAGTACGTGAGATGTAGTTATAAAGAATGTTCAGAGCTTCACATATACAACTCATATACCTGCACTCACTAAGGAAGAGACTTTGTAGCATTTGCAAAATGGTATTTCCTGCATGAAAACAAACCCATGAGAGAATATACTCTTTGATACCAAGCTTTCATATTCACCTTCAAATCCATCATGGCTAACAGTAGGTTCCTATTTAATTTAAGCCATATTCATATTAATTGATGTTTGGCTGTTCACATTCTTGTAAGGAAACACAGACATGTTGCTGACATATTTCATTCCAGCTGTACACAATAGAAAAATTCCCACTGATTCAAGCTTGTGAACATAGCAGAATTGGATATTTTCCTGCTGGACACGGCTTTTGATATTGACAACTGACCTGAATATAAAGGCATTAATATAATGTTGTTGCCAGAAGTTCTATGCCCTGCTCTTGAACTGTACATATCATTGAATTTTAATGGCAGAACTGATGCTAGGTTTAAAATAAATTTTGTGAGGGGCTAATGTTTGTATAAGTCAGGGTAGCTTAAGAAAGAAGTAAAAAATAAACACGAAATGGACCCCAAGCCAGAATAGACTGCAAATTTCATGTGTTTTAGTTCCACCAGCAAGCAATATCGCTCAGTGTGATACAGTATAAAACTAAAGATACCTTCCTTTTATCAAATAAAACCTTGATGTGTAGACAGAATCCAGTACCCTTGCAGCAGGCCAACTTCTATAGCTTGTATTCTGCATCTGCTTTTTCCTTTTGCGTTCTGTTTCTGACCTTTTTTGCTCTTGCTACTACCTTTCAATCACAAGTTAAATCCATAATCTTCCCCCACCTCCTTTCTGTAATGGCAGCATTTAAATTATTCCACCAGTTACACAACTGGTACTGATATCTCCTGTTATGAGAAATGGTTAATGTTATACTTGCTAGAGAACTGCCTACACTATTTGATCTTCATGTGTCTTTTCTTCAGCTAACATCTCAGCCTTATCTTTGCACAGCTTCTTTAGTTTAGCTTCAGCTTTATCCCCTGGAAGTAATAAGTAGATATTCTTGGAATTTTGTTAGGACTTTTTTCAGGGTTTTTTTGTTTTGTTTTGGGTTTTTGCTCGTTTGTTTTTTAACTGTAAGCAGCCTTTCTGCTTGTGACAGCTATTACTTAATAAGCTTTTCTTCAAGACAACTTCTATTAGTTCAGACATAGCAAGTGAAAATTTAAAAAAATTAAGTTAAATTCTGTTAGTATTTACTAGTGCTAACAGCTCTGCTGGAGTCAACAGGACTTTCTCATGATGGCAAACACAACACCCAAAAGGTCTTTGTCTTTAAAATAGGTACTAAGTCACTGGGAAAATTGTCTGGCTTGAAATTCAAGGAATATAGATGGTGACAAGCCTTTAACCCTGGGCCCAGTCAGAGTGTGTACTGAGCATGCTCAATTCTGTAGAAAAGTTGATGGAACTCAGGACTTGGTAGACTCAAGAAACAGGGATGAAACTGAACATTGGTTTCGTTACATTCCTGACTGATGCATACCACAGTTAAATGACTTGAGCCAGATAGCCCACTCCCTCACAATATTCATTGAAGATCAGATAAAAAGCTATTCAAATAACAAAGAAATAGAATACACATTTGGCTGACTCAGAATTTGTAATAGGATATGAGCCAAAATCTGCTTCGCATAACCTTTGTGATTTGAAATGCTTTAAGCCAGAGGTGCTCAACTTTTTTGTCTTGTGGGCCAGATGGGTAGTGACAGGTCCCTCTGTGGGCTGGATCTGGCCAGTTAGCCTGACCTGGCCTGTGAGGAGAGCATGGCAGGGGGCTGATCTGACCTGAAGGGCATGTGCATTGTGGGGCCAATCTGGCCATGCAGCAGGGAGCTGATTCAACATCAGGGGTGGATGCAGCTAGGGGCCAACCTGGCCTTGTGATGGAGGGCCAATATGCCATATGGGGTGGGCAAAGCTGGGGCTTGGCTGGGCTGCATGGCAGTAGCCCAGGTCACCTGGGTACCCAACTGGGACCCCAACTGCGTTATGTGGCAAAGATATAGCAGATTCAGTCCCATGGAGACTGGAAATTTGGATCCAGGGAGTTGTAGCAGTGTTAATTGCCAATGCTCCCCTGCTGCCAAATTTCCCATCCTGTGAGGAGCCTTGTGGGTTGCATACCATGGGTCTGCAGGCCAGATTTAACCTAATGTCCAGGGGTTCAGCACCCCTACTTTACACTGACTTTAGCACTTTAGCACTGTACTTCTCATCATCTCCCAGAATCCAACTCAACATGTATGGACTCAAAAATTAGACATGCTCTTTAGGTGATAAGTTCTGTGCTTCTAAGGCCAGGGTTGGTGACATTTCTGACACTTAGGATACATTCCCATTTCACACTGCTCAGTCACAACTCAGAGAATCATAGGGCTGGAAGGGATCTCAAAGGATCATTGGGTCCAGCTCCCAGCATGAGCAGGAAAGATGACCCCAGCCAAGTGACCATCAAGTCTCCTCTTGAAGACCCCTAGGGTAGATGACTGCACCACCTCTTTGGGGAGCTTGTTCCATAGTCTGGACACCCTAGTTGTAAAGGTTTTCCTGGACATTAGCCAGCCTTGACAACATACTTATCAAATAAATCAAGCAATTTGGACTCCAGACTTAAGAATAGTTCCTCTGCTTATACAACTCATGTACGGACACTAAAAAAAATCCAAAGATATGGTAACACACTCAGGTAGTGGTAAAGCCAGGGACCCAGAAATCTTCAGACCTCTTTCTCTGCTATGCCACACACACACAAATTGTAATAATACTGAGCTGGCTTGTCCCATATGAGGTTAAAAACCTAATCCCTTAACAGGGTGGCTTTTGCCCTGGAAAATCAACAACAAGCCAGCTACTTTATCTAGCTCAACATATTAAGGGTGGCTTTGAAAGAGGCCAAATCATTGTAACTCTGTTTGTCAAGATAACAGCTGCCTATGATACAGTCAACCACTGACAACTCCTCCACAAGACCCTAGGAGTGACAATACATTGACACCTTACGGAGATGACACAAACCCTGCTCAAAAACAGATTTTGTTTGTCAAACTGGATGGAAAGTGAAGAAAATGGAGGCAACAAATTAATGGCCTCCCCCAAGGAAGCGTACATCCACTGCTGTTATATAACATCTATACATATGACCAACCAACGATGTATACATAACAGCCCAAAACATTGGCTTCAACCATGTTTGATCAAAGTGAAGCAGTAATTAGCCTAACCTCATACTACATTGAAAACCAATTATACACCAACCCAACGAAAACACAAGTATGTGCCTTCCATCTGAAAAACCATGAAGCCAACCACCAACTCATGGTTTGGGACCCCGATATCTCACTGTCCAAACCTAATTTATCTTGGAATCACCCTTGATTTAACCCTTTCATACAAAGAACACATCATGAAGACAAAAGGAAAGCTGAGTGCTTGTGACAACATTATATATAAGCTCACCAACTTGAAATGGGGACCTAGCCCCTCAACCATCCGAACCACTCTTCTGGCTCTCAGCTTCTCCTCTGCTGAGTATGCATGCCCTGTATGGGCAAGATCCATATATGCTAAGCACCTTGACCCCATTCTGAATGATAGCTGCCAATCTGTTAAGGATGTCTCATGCCTACCAGCCTAAACAGTGTGTTCTGTCTGTCTGGCATCACTCTGCCTAACATCAGAAGAGCAGTGGCCCTGCAGGACAGAATGATCACGACAAACTGAAGATGTGGGACAACTGCTGTACAACCACTCTGCAGCACACAAACATCTGAAGTCATGCAGGAACTTCCTCACCAGCACCCAACCTCTTCATGCCACATCCAAGGAGATATGATTAATATGAAAAATACCTGATGGTAGGAAAATGTACATTCCAGCAATTGAGTCCTTACCACCAGGGGCTGATGAACTAGGGGAACCATCAGGGGCAAAGGTGGTGATGTAACAACCACTTATGCACTCAAGTCAGATCTTCCAAGGAACTAATAAAGAAGTGGCTCTATACCATTGCTTGAACCACTTGTGACTGCAGCGCAGAGCCTCAGACTATGCAACATCTGCTGTAATGCCCACTGCTTGCAGGCACATGTGCAATGAAGAATCTTGCAAAGTACAAAAATGACCACAAGCATAAATAACAAAATGGTTAAATATGGTGAAGAGATGCAAGAAATATGTTATTTTTTTAGTACATTACTAACATTTAATGAATGATGACACCTAATATTGTTATACTTCTGCATTGTACCTTAAAAGTTATAGTAAGCTCTTGATGAAAGTCTCACATAAGCCTCCCTAGTCATTTGTGATGAAGACTCCTTAAGAATCCTTCTTAATGTAAAAATGTGCTAAATGCATCAGGCAGAGGAAGAAATAAATTTATTAACTTATCTGTCTATCAGGGTGTCATTCAGCTTTAGAAGTCTCAAATAATGGTAAGCCAGGTGTGTGCAAGAGATAGGAAGACACCTTTGTTAAATTTCTCTGGTCTAACTGGTACTTTCTAAGGACCATTAAGAAACTGGTTTGGACTGGTTTTCAGAGACCCCAAAAATAAAATGCTTCCTGCAATAAAATTTCCCTTACTATTACTATCTCTATGAAAGTTAGATATGGACTTAGGTGAAAAAAGAAAACATTATTGACACAACATTCATTGCACTGCCATCCTAGAAGTCAGGAAGCTCAGTAGGAAATTATACTTTTCAGTGGCTTATATTCAGTTCTTTCTGTAAAAATGCTTAATATTTAGTGCTATGTTAATAAAATCCATTTGGCAGGTCTGGTGTATATCCTAATAATTTAAGAAATCACTTAAAAGAAGTGTATTTTGCAGGGTATCACATGGTTAACTGGCCAACAACCAACTGATCTCCCTTATGCAAGTTTTATTGCTGAAAAACACTGTTCCCACAACCTAGCCTCTGATGGATATTGAAATATGGATTTTTATTAAACTTTATTTGGTTTGGGCATTCTAGACAGTTATAGATTTGTTTTGATGAGATCCCGATAATCTAAGATTTGGTAATTAAGTAAAAGAAGAATGACTTTTTTAATATTCTGTTCTAAAATGTAAACGTACCTAACTGAACACAAGAGTTAATAAACTATTTTAAACTACTACATCTTGCATAGACCCTTAGGGAACAAGGGAATACTTTATGAGGTATGGGTCAATTATGATTCTCCCCATTCTCACCCCATGACTCATTCTCATTAATAAATTGAGCGACTGTGGCATTGATGCCTACAGAGTTGGATGTGTAAAAAACTGGATAATGGGGCACACCCCGAGAGTAGTGGTGGATGAGTCGTACTCAACCTGGCGTGGTTTGAGCAGTGGGGTCCCCCAGGGCTCAGTCCTTGGGCCCGCACTGTTTAACATCTTCATTAGCAACTGGACGAGGGGATTGAAAGCACATTGTCCAAGTTTGCTGATCACACTAAGATGTGGGGTGAGGTGGGTAAACTCGAAGGAAGAGAGAGGCTGCAACTACATTTAGACAGACTAAAAAAGTGGACAAATGAGAATAGATGGGGTTCAATGTGGATAAATGCAGGGTGCTGCACTTTGGGAGAAGGAATCCACAGCACACATACGGGCTGGGGAGTTCCCCTCTTGAAAGCACAGAAGCGGAAAGGGATCTTGGAGTCATTATTAACTCCAAGATGAACATGAGCCACATATGCCAGACTGCAGCCAGCAAGGCCAGCCATACCTTGTCATGCATCCAAAGATGCATCTCAAGCCGGTCCAGAGAGGTGATGCTCCCCCTCTATACGACATTAGTCAGGCCGTAGTTGGAGTACCGCATCCAGTTCTGGGCACCGCACTTCAAAAGGGATGTGGCAAGCCTGGAGAGAGTTCAGAGGAGGGCCATCCACTTGGTGAGAGGGCAGCAGGACAGGCCCTATGAGGAGACACTGAGGGACCTGAACCTGTCCAGCCTGAGCAAGAGGAGGCTGAGGGGGGACCTGGTGACTGCCTATAAACCCATCATGGGAGATCATCAGTAAATAGGAAGAGCCCTATTCTCCTCAGCACCACCTGGGGTGATGAAGAACAATGGTAATAAGCTGAGGGAGAATTGGTTTAGGTTAGAGATCAGGAGGCAATATTTTACGGTTAGGGCAGCTGTAGCAGGGCACTAGGGTGCCTGCTACTGGATAACAGGAATATGGGCCCAGCTGCCACTCACTGGGGCAGCACAGGTAGGGGTTGCTAAGGCAACTGATTGGGTCAGCTGACCAGAAGGGGGCAGGGCCTGGCCTTTATAAACAGAGAAGGCTGAGGCCAGAGTCAGTTCCCCTCTGGCAGCCTGAGAAGCAGGAGCTCTGCTACAGCAAGCAGGGCGGGCCCAGTCAGGAAGCCGGATGGCTTGAGCAGTGTTGGTGTGGTCATACAGGGTGGAGAGGACCCTGACAGGGGTATGGATGGAGGATAGCCAGGTTGGCTTAAGATTTGTGTTATGGCCAAGGGGCTTTGCGTTTTCTGTTTTGGTTGGTTGTTGTGAAGGCGTGAGCAAGGCCCCAGTGCGGGCGGGGAAGTGCGTGAGGTGCAAGGCAGGCCCAGAGCATGAGTGCGGAGAGACAGGTCCTAGTGGGGCACTGTCTGTACGGGAGAAGCCCTGGGAGGGGGTGAGCTTATGGAGGAGCCCCGGGAGGGTGGCGGTATAAGGGAGGTCATGGCACCCCTAGGTCGTCCTGCCAGTGGCCAAAATCTGGATAACTTCCTAGGGAAGTGGTCTGTGCCTTTACCTTGGGTAAATTCAGAAAGAAGTTAGATGATCACCTGTCTGGGGTCTTGCGAACCCTGCATTCATTCCTGCCCGTGGCAGGGCATCAGGCTAGATAATCTGTTCAGGTCCCTCCTGACCCTAGCTACTATGAAACTATGATGATTACCTAGTTTCTGAAGAATAAACTTAAAATTTAGCTGAAAGTCTCAAACCAGATTCTGCATAGTCAGTATATCATAGTAGCATGCAGTCTGTGTCTCAGAAATAAGCAGATGTAAAGGAGTTACTCCACTAACAGAACAAACTACTTCTTTTAATATAACAATATGGATAAAAACTACTCAGTGTTCTGTGCCTTGAAGTAACTGAATGCATTTATACATAGCAGGCAGAAATTCCCCCAAAATCATGTGATCCTCTCTTTTTTTTTTTGTTTTTCTTGCTGTTTGTTTATTAGTTTTAGTATATTTATGCTCAATATAAGCAATGTAAGCTAAAATTCTAACCTTAAAATTCAAATATAAGTTTATCTGTTGAAAAAAATATTTAAAAAAGTAAATGGATTGGACTTCATAGGTATATGAATTCTGATACTGATTATAAATCAAAAATAGAATTCAATTTATGTATTTTAACACTTTCAGATTGTCTTCACTTGCTTTTGCCATCTCCACTGAAATGGTGTATTTAAAACAAAATGTTCTTTGTGATTAAACCTGTGAATTAGGAGATTAAATTTCTGTCCTGCAACTGACTCACTTGGGAGGAGAGATTTCACTCCCTGGTGGCTAAATTTCCTTATATATAACATGTTTGATAATACCATAGGTAATATATACCCCTTGCATATTACTGCCTCCAAAATATATGAGTTTGCTTAAAATTCTTCTATTTCTCAAGTTCTACCTGAGTATCTGCACAGATTAAAAATCAGTTTCAAAATCCCTAGTGTAGAAAGGGGTGCATTTTTGAGGTACACATTTACTGCACTATAATTTTGGATAGCCCTTGAAGCCCATTTCTTTGCACTCACAGTTAATTATATTTCACTTTAGTTATTATATGTTAAACTTTTGCTCATTCTAATTCCTACGCAGTGGAGTCAGCGAAAAGATTTGCACTAACTTCAGTAGCAGCTGAATTGTACTCATTCAAAAATTCACATGCCTGATTTAAAAATAAAATCAGAGGATTTAAAATACATACAATATACTTGAAGTTAATTTACCTGTCTTTTGGTGTTGGCACAACCTTTTCTGCTTTCAAATTTTTCTTCACAATTGTAAGGGCTAGTAGAAACATACTTTATAAAAGGGTGGAAAGCTGAGGTTTGCACTCAAAACACGTTTCCACCATTTGGAGTTTTACAAGAGCACCAATTATCAAAAGATATATGATACAGTTGTGAAATTTGGTAACAATTAGTGTATCAACTTTTCAGAAACTTGTTAATGGCCTAATTCTAATACTTGTAATCTGTGTGATGAGCCCATTGCTCCACTAGTAGTCACACTGAAATAGCAAAAGATACCCATCCGCACTAGTAAATATTATAAGAATTTAAGAATCTGGTCAGAAGTAGGCAAAGTGCACATACTATCAAAATGGCAGTATGAGTACTTGTGCAGACATATTTATAATATACTAAGATTCAGAAACAGAATATTAAAACAGAGCTTCACTATTTCTGATTCATGTAACAAGTTGCATACTGGACCACCGGCTGTATGTTGGGCATACTGTATTATCAGCTGAGAAAGAGAGAAAAACTCTTTCCAATTTAAATTAATGACTTTCTGCAGCCCTAAGCTTGGTTGCCTTTTTCATAGCTAATACAAAACAAAAGCAAACCAGGACCATAAGAGCTATGGTGGCAAAAGAGTAATATACTGGAAAATGCAGACACTTCTTTCTGCCCAGAAATATGTTTGCTGTGAAGAAATAAAGTGAAATTTGACAAACTAACTGCAATAAGAACTCTACACTTGTGTGCATGGCAGAGGCATGCATTAAATTCCTAGCTAGAAAGCATGATACTTTGTGTAAAAAAAACAAACATAAACAGGGATCGCAGGTTAAGAGGGAACTAAAATCCTCCTTTTAGCTTCTGCTTAATTGACTGTTTCCTGCAGAAGTTAAAGAAAAAGAAGAGGAAAAAACGCCTAATTTCACACTTAATACACACTGAATAAGCCCCCTGTGACCTTTTAGGCATACCCTAGCTACCTATTTACATTCCAGGGGGTCTTTACTTGTGCTGATGCACAGAGAAACTTAAGCAGGTAATTCCCTATTAACATTAATGGGAATTACCCATGTAAGTCGCCTGCACTTTGATAAGAGAATTGACTCCCAGGGTTTCAGTTCTCCTCCATTCCATTTTATTGACAAAAATCCTGAAGTGTGTGAAGATGCAGTCTTGCTCTGTTAATATAAAAGGGACTCCCTGCTGACTGGAGGTTTACAGAAGCAGCTCTGAGAGTTGCATCTTGGATAGAAAGACAAAAGCCTAAGAATAAACTATATGCACTCAACAAATAGATGTCAGTACTTTGGTTGCTTTAACAAATTTTGATGAAAGGAATTCACTATTTTAGCTGGAACCAAAATCTAGTTAGAAATCTGAGACGGTCTATTCTTTTAATACAGATCCTATTCCCATTTTAATATAAATGGAAATTCTGAATTCTGTATATGAAACAAAACTTTGTCTGACTTCATAGCAGGCAGTTTTGAATGTGAAATTGTAGGTATCATGGTTTATACATCAAGTTATATGCACAGGACCTCATTTGAAAATACAAGTCAAGAACAAATGTTTACTCATTTCAGACACAATCTTTTACATGTGCAAGTACAAGCCTTACATAGAAACAAAGTTATAGCTCATTTGACCATTTAGCTTCCCAAGTCTGAAGGATGTGGTATTAAAATGGGGTTCATCTTTGCCATTTTATTTCAGAGATATTAAAGTTAAAATATTCCAATTTAGCAGATGTCGCAGGCACTGAAGTGCCTGCTCCTAAAGGACAGGTGTGGGTTGCTGGGGCAACCACTGAGGTCAGCTGACCAGGAGGGGGCAGGGCCTGGCCTATATAAACAGCCTAGGCTGAGGCCAAGCAGGCAGTTCCCCTCTGGCAGTTGTGGAAGCTGGAGCAGGCTAAGTTGAGAAGCCTGATGGCTTGAGTAGCTCATGGGCAAGGATAGCAGGTAGAGGAACCCCTGGCAGGGATGGTAATGTTGATGAGCCAGAGAGCTTAGGGTTTACGTTTTAGCCAAGAGGCTTGGGTTTTGTGTTATAGCCGATTGGCTTATGGTTTTGTTTGTTGTTATACCGGAGGACCGAGAGAGGCTGTAGGGTTTGGAGGAGGCCTCAGGGGAGCTCCACAGTAGTGGTGGAGTTTCCTGGCACCGAAGAGGGTGCCGCGTTTTGGGGGTTGCATAGACCCTGGCCCAGTGGGGCAGTGTTGTGCGGGGTGAGGAGCCCAGTGTGGGGAGTGTCCCAAGAAGGCAGGTCTGGGGCCAGGCACGGCTATGGCCACCTGATCCCCAATCATGGGAATCACAAGGGAAGGCCCCAGAGAGGGCGAGAGCATCGCGGTGAGCCCCAGGGAGGGCGACTGCAAAGTATTGGGATAAGCCCCAGGGAGGGCGATGACATCGTATCGGGGTAAGCCCCAGGGGGGGCGCACATAGGCCCAGTGCAGGCACGAGTAGAAGCCCAGAGAGGGCGAGAGACTGAGCAGAAGCCCCAGGGAGGGCATATGGGAACAAGGAGACCCGGAGAAGGGCGAGCGTACGGGTAGAAGCCCTGGAGAGGGCCACCAAGAAGAGATAATAGACTTAACAACATCTGAGACAACTGAGAGGCTTGGGGCGTGGTATTAGGGGTGGTAGGAGCCACGCACAGCCCACAGGGTTGGGTGCACTAGATCGACCCACACGGGACAAAGGGCTGGGATAACTAAGAGCACCGTGCTCATGGGGGTAAAAGGCATCCTCCCTTTCATAATATTTTCCAGCAAGACATGGTGGGCGAGATAATGAGGGTGCGTGGACACCCACTTGATACGATAGGGGGCGCCAGGAGAGATCATGGCCGCTCCTGGGCCCCCGCCCCATGACAGCAGAGAAAGGCTAAGGCATCTAAACCAAGAAGAGAATTCTCTAATACCTTGTCTCTGGCACCACAAAAATAATCTGTACAAGTTTTACTTTCAAGAACAGCTTTGCCTAGACTGTGGTTTTGTTTTTATTTTTTATTGGAATGTCCATAAAATATTTGTACTATTTTTATTTGTTTGTCTGTTCACATTCCCAATTGGTCTCCTGTCTTAAAATTGCAGGCTGTGCTCTCCTGTCCACAGGTTTAGTTATCTTGGATTTCATAAAATTTATATAATCTCTTATATCCTTTTTATTAAAAGATATTTTTTCTCTTATAGTTTTCCCCCTTACTTCTGTATCTGGGACCTGTTGTCCTTTCAAGTTAGAGTTTATCAATACTGCAAAAATTTGTAAAATATAAAAATCAATCCAACCAAAAGTAACCCTCTGTATCTGAGAAGAAAATTTAGTTTGCTTAAGAAAGAGAGGGAGATGGTTGCTATTTCAATTCTTTTTATGTAATGTACACAGTTCTGCTTTCTGCAAGTTGACTGCAGCACTTGACCTCAACTACACTCCATAATGTGATGACATGTTAATGATATTAAGGGACACTTCTGCTTTTAAATGTGTCCAAATGATAGTTTTTAAAATAAAGACTAGCTCCAATATATTTTCCTTACCACATGGCTTTTATTTACACCATGACTGTAAATGAGTTCAGTATAAAATTATTCCTGTTGTACCCTTAAACCTTCCGTTTTGGGGCAGACAGGACCTAACTATATCCTCATAAAAGGACTTCCACTGGCTTGTTATTGGGTCTCCTGTTCTTGGCAGTTGTGTTCCTTCAGCCCTATGCAGATGAGAGCATAGGTGTTGGCTGCAATCTTATTCTAGGGTTCCAGCTGCACTTCATTCTGAACTATTTTGGAGCAGCTAGCGACGACAACAACATGTCTTCTTTGTACTATAAAATGCTTCAATCTGTTAACTGGACAGATGAAATGAAACCATGCAATATTCTATTAAAGAAACTATGCTTTAGCTTCATCTTTTCAAAATAAAACTAGGCCATGAAGCATTTCCAAAAGTCATCCTATTTACATATATTTATGCATTGTACAGCTACTCTATTGAAAAAAGAACATTACTGCTACCCTTTAGGTGGGTGTAACTGCGGTTTCCTAAGATAGGTAATATGTGGTTTATACACTTGTCTAGTGTGGACAACCTTATTACAAATGCATCTGAGTGATTCTATGCTTAAAAATAGTTTCAGAGACTAGGACAAGCTATAGAATGAGCTCTAAATTACAACTCATAATATACCTGTTTTGTAGCTTTTATTTGGAAGTAAAATAAGTGGATTTACAGACCTCCTATAAGTACATGCATAATTACATGAAGTAAATGTATAATCTCTATGGCTATCTACAGGATTTAAATAACCCTGTACTTACCTTTAAAGGGTATGGTACTTGCTATTCAATTACCCTATTGGTTGATCTAAACATTTTTCATATACTTTAAGAATAGCTGCTTGATATTTTCACCTCTAATTTTAAAAGCAGATTCGTTCTTTAGCAATAGCCAAAAGCAACACCTCTATGTTCATTAACATTTTAAAATTTTTTTTTTTTTAAACGAACTGTGGACTAAATCAGGAATATAAGATGATCATTATTTAAATACATGGGTGTTGGTTGTACTATTGGCCCAGAATGTTTGGTCTCTTAATACTGTTCATGATATTCCTACTGCCAAAACACTGTCACTTCTCTCAGTCATGAAAGAAAGGTATACCTAAGGCATCTGTGTGCAGTGGTTAACTGAAGACAAAATGTATCAGGGGAAACTGATACCTCTTGAAAAATAGAGAAATTGTAAGTAGCTCCAGTTTATATTGTGTACTGGCTTGGCTTCAGCCAGCGACAGGATTCAAGATGGTGGATAAGCATACTTTTTAATTTCTTTACACACACATGCATGTTCTTTGGGCAGTGTCAAACAGTACAGCGTAGTTCAACATGTAGCCCATAAGTGCTCTTCAGTTCTCACCTAGGAAGATTCAAATGCCTGAATTTGTCATATATCAGTATGTCATAGCAGCATACAGTCTGCATCTCAGAAATGACTATAAATGACTCTACATGGCAGCACTAGTTCTTTCTAAGCCTACTACTTATGCATGCGGTCACACATGTTCTTGCAAAAAGCAACACTTCTCTAAATGCTGTTGTTTCAGATAAAAGAACTTTTTGAAGCCACAGAGAAAAGTTGAATAGGATGTGATGCATAGACAATCAAGAAAGGAGAGAAATCTGGTCCACAAATATGTTATTTTGCAAAAGCATTACATGTAAAAAATTGACCCATGACTGAATACATTAATAGTGGCATGTGAAGGCCTGAGCTTCTAACTTCTAGCAAAAGTGCTGCAAGTTGCAGGAAGCCTTTTGACTTGACACAAAGTCATATTATGACTGTTAGAAATTCAAAGAGAGGCAATAAGCTGTATTAGTCTGAAGTCAGGAAGAAGGCCGTGTAGAGGTGCACCTTACAGACTAAATCAAAGGTGCAAAAACTTTCCTGAAACCAAGCTCACTTCATCAGGTGTGTTAGAAGTGCAGCCAGTTGAAGAAATGGGATGCGGAGATGAGCAACTGAGGTAATTCCAGATTTCAAGACATCTTTCAACAGATAAGGATGCTAACTTCGTCCTTCTGACCATTTTTGCTATCTTAAATTAACAGAGCCCTAGTGTTCCAAATGTATTCTTGGCTTACGTAAAACTGTTATGAAGAATCAGCACACGCTGCTAAACGTGTTCTTTATCCCAGAAGTGCAGGCTAAAGTAACTCCTTTAGCCTGATGTGTTGTCACTCATCAGAAAGGCCACTAATAGAGCAGTGAAGCCTAACCAGGAAAGGGCCTATATCGACATATGTTTCCAATTCCCCTATCCTCAGCAGTGCCTCAAGAGCCCTTCCTATCCCAACATTCCTGAAATGAGGAGGGAGGCTAGATATGTCTCCCTCTAGATCACAGTGTTCATTTTCCAGTTAGAATGTATATTATTTGGATGGACAATAACCTGTGTGTTATGTTTTCTTTGATAGTCCTTGATTAGATCCTAGTTTTAACATTTTGGGCACTTAATTAACTTGATATAAAATTCTGTACATCTATGAAAATGTTGTAGGAACAAACTATACTGTCAATTCTATTTTTAATGTACATAATGACAGATGTACATTTAAAATACATTTTTAAAGTCAGGTATAATTAGGTGAAAACTAGCTTTGGCTGAGTGTTAAAAAGAGTAATTAAACTGAAGCAGGCAGGGCAGAAACTATGCTAATATATGTGCTATTGTACAATTTATAAAGGAAATTTTGTGAGAGATGCACCTTGAGGATGCCCACTGTTTTTCCATTGTAGATACCAAGTAGTACAGGTACCATTTAAAAAGATAAATATTGAAAAAATGTTCATAGTTCAGATGTAGCATTATTGTCTTAATTTCTATAGACTGTCAGATATGCACTCAATTAATATGCTACAAATGTACAATAAAAGAAAAAATGTATTTAGAGAATTTGCACAGCAGCTTTATGTAATGCTTCAACACATGTACAAATCAGCTATAGGTAGAATATTACTGTTAGGAACAGTATTACAATGAGGTTTTTAATTGTGCCTGGAATACTTTATTTTGTAGAGCTCAACTGAAGAGTCCCTTTCCACCCATTTTTAATTTGGAGGGGTAAGGGGGCAGGGCAGGGGCTTCTATCTCTCTAACCATCCAGGCATATTTTGGAGGTGGCTGAACTCAGAATATTTTTGCAGCAAGTTGGCTTGCACAATATCCTTTTCCTTTCAGTTTCCTATGCATCTGCATACATATGCAGGATGAACATTTCCCAGCTGAAGAGCTTTCCCTCAAAACATGGTGATTTGACAGAACAAATTCTGAGGTAGCTCTCACTTTCCTTCCTTCCTTTTGACATCCTTTGTTTGTTCCATGCACATACTTGTATTCATTTATCTGATCACCCTTCAGTTGCTCCAATTCCCCATTAATGTGTTCAAAGTGTGCCTAGCTCTCCTGCGTTGACCACAAGACACACAATTTATGGCCTTCTTTGTGGGAACTCTTACAACTACACATGGGGCAGGGAGAGGAAGAAGGGGTGGTTGAAATAGATTTACTCTCCAGCCAACTGATTTAAAGGTACCTGAGACATTATGCTTCTGCTAGCGCTTGGCTTGAGCTACGACCTCCCAACTTAACAGTCCAGCTTCACTAAAGCTGGTGCCTTCCTAGGACTACACACTTTAAGCTTCTGTAAGTATGGAGCTCAGGGTAAGGTGGATGTTTATGGAATAGCTAGGAGTTTGGCAAGTTGTTCTCATAGCCTGGCAGACCAACTTCTTAGTCTGAACATCCAGTATGTACACCTCAAGACTTTCACCTGGAAAGCCTGCATATATGCATGCTCTGGTGAGAACGGAGAGCCTGAGGCAGCTGGAGGGGAGAAGCTGGGAATAAATGCATTTGAAAGCGTTCAGTTGAGAAGTAGAATGAAGGCAATGCAAAAGAGGGGAGTAGTAATGCTGCTGGGGACATGGGCCTTGGAAGGTAAATTTAATGGATTATTAGGCCAATGTCCAGACAAAGAAATTATTAGGTCAATTCAATCTGTTTTTGCTACATATATTATTATATTTATTAACTATATGTATTATTTGGTCAGTATAAACATTTCAACTCGATAATAAAATGGATTCCATTCCTACCTGGTGTTTTGCTCTTCCACATCAAGAGAAAAACCTCTTGATTTGACACTGTTAAACACTTTTATTTATTTTCACCTTCCCTCTATCCCCTGATCTCCTTCATACCTGCCACTTACCTACCCCCTCAGCCATACAAAATCCTTATCGTTACTAGAAAGTAACAATTCATCTTCCCTTTGGACTGTTATGCATCCTGCTTCCTGCCTACTTCTGTTAACCATTTAATTCCCCTTCCAACATCCATTCATCCCACCATTTACCTCCAGTAACTGTTTCTTTTCTCTTTCTAACTTTTTTTTATTTCCCATTTTCAATCTCCCTGAATTAAGGATGCGGACAGGTAAACTGTACCCAGTGTTCTGGATCACTTTATGACATAGATTCATTTGAGCCTACATGTATTTAAACAACGCATGTATTAATATAGGCAATAAAAACAGAAATATAGGATGCTGACCAGATTTGCAACATAGGAAACAGTACTGTAGGCTGCAATAATGCTAAAAAAAAATCTCTTAAATAGTTTTTTTGGAAAGACAACTGAACATGAACTTAATGAGGGTGTTGGTGGAATCATCATCACCTGTTAGCCTTTAAATTACGAGAGAACATTCTAGATTGGTTGTAGAAATTCCCGTGGGAGGTTTTGTGGCCTATATTATGTAGAAGGACAAGATAAATTATCATAATTAATTTCTTGAAATGTTAAAATCTCAGCCCTCTTATCCTGCCTCATCAGATCTATATCAATAGCAGCTTGAGGAGGCTGTGCGACACTTCCATAAATGGTCAACAAGGACCGAAGTGCAGGAGAAGGGAAATTTTTGGGTTGAGAATCTATAGTAGGGCATCCAGTCTGCAGCCTTGACAATAACTGAAGAAAATATTAATTTAACCTGATATTTAAGTGGTTAGGAAACAAACTCAGGCACAGTATAATTATCTGCTTCCTTCTATGTTAGGAGGAAATCTGAAATGGTAAGGAAGAATGAATTCATGCCAAATTTAATTATAAAGGTTGTTTAAAAGGTTGGAAGTATTGTACAAACTGTTGTTCATCTGCATAAAGATAGGCTTATGGTCTCAGGAGATAAGTCAGCATTGGTACTGTTTATTTTCTGCCATCAAAAAAATAACTATTATTTATTTTAAATAATCTCTCTTGTGGCCTCCTGTCATAATATTTATGATAGGATTGGTTGGGATATTTTTGCCAAAACTGAAATGATTTACAGAGACAAATTTCCTAAAAATATGAGCTGACATAGAAAATGTGGGGATCTGTGGGGAAGGTTGAGAGAGGCACACATATGAACAAATATGCATACATAAATCCCAGGTGTTACAGTACTTGCCTGGGATGAAGGAGTGATCCAAGGTGAAAAAATATTGCTCTGAATCAGTAGGCACTTTTACCTGAGTCTCCTACATCACAGGTCAGCATGACCAGGCTATAGATTGTGGCCCAATAACAGTGAACAGGTTTAGTGCAGTACGTAGAAAGTTAAATAGCACTGCTTGTACACGGGATTACATAGCTTCTGAACCTTTCTTTCCCTATATGAACCAACATTCTTGGCCACATTATGTCATCTGCTTAACATTCTTATGTTTACTATCTTATTCCTTAAAATCTCCCTAAACTGTACGTTAGGTATGATAGACTGTATGTTCTTTTTGGATATGTTGAGAAAAATCACTATTGGATATTTAAAGAGCTATGCAACATTTGAGTGAAAAAAAATAATATCTTACTTTGGGTAGGTCTCTAAGGGCTCCTCTACATGTACAAGAAAAGGTACAAGTGGCTTCTAATACATGATCCACACAATTGTGATTCAGGCTACGTCATGTGCATGACTGGAAGCATGATTGCACAGATCCCATTGCATCTTCTTGCTGGTGCAGGGGGAGACTAATTCCCTTTGCATTCGCTTGAAGTAAGCTCCTGCAGCTGGAAGCCCCATGCACCCCTGAGGCTCTGAGATCACAACCACATCCTGCAGCTGCTGGGACCCTCTGAATGCAGCTATGGGACTCTGGGTCCTGGCAGCTATGGGGTCCTTGCTGGGACTCAGGAGCAGTAGTTGCTGGGCTGAGTCCCCTTAGTTGCAGGATACCCAGCCCTGGCTGGGCATGGTGCACCCCTGTGACTGGGAGCCCATGGAACTGACAGGGCTTCCAGCCACAGGGAATAACCTTCTACACATACAAATTAAGGCTGGATACTAACCAGCTACAAAGGGAATACACATTTTCAAAGTCTAATTTTATGGATTTTTATAGCATGATGGGTACTTTGCCCATGCAGCTTGTTTCAGCTAATTATGCAATTAATCAGCTAATTGTTCAATACCTGTAATGTGTAGAGGGGGCCACATATACTGATCTTACAACACCCAAACACAGTTAACTTTAATCATACAAGTAATCCCATTTAAAGCAGTAGAATTCTTGCATGTGAATGTATATGAGTTTACACTGATGAAGAATTAATCAATTTAAAGTGCAACATAACAGTAACATGGGAAGACAACTGAATATGAAAAACATTAGTGGTTTCATAATTGAATTAATTTTATCTACACTAAGTTTGGATGCTATTCATAAACTCTTTTATCCTCAGCAAAGTACATAGGTATTTAACCACACAAATCCTATTAACATTGCTTAAAGCTGTATGAATAAATCTTTGAAAATGAAACTGTTTAGCTCTGAGGAATCAGAGTTCTACAAAAATTCTGATTTTGCAACATTTTATTACTGTCAAGAATGGAGGATGACCCTCCAACTGGGAGTCTAAACTCTTTGGGAGTAAGGAAATTTTCTAGAATAAAATGGGCAGCATTTTCAAAAGCTCTTGAGTAAATTATTTTACATAAGTTTAGTGGTTTTTAAAAAACTATATTAAATCAAGAACACACATTTCCTATTATGTACTATTAGAAATGTGTTTAATATCTTATTACTCAAATATACCATTAAGCACTTAAAAAAAAAAAAGGGGATCAATTTCTTAGTTTCTCATACAAAGTTGATTGTTCTGAGGCATAAAATCCTTATTGCATTAATAAAAAATAAACATTATCAGAAGGGAAATAGGTCCCTGATTCTCTAGTTTAATTACTGAAATGTTTGATTTTGAATGCTTCACTGCTTTCTCTTTGTACCAAGCTAAATGTAGAATCACTATTTCAGATACTGTAGGCAATTTTGCAGAATTTAAATTCTGTATTTTTCAGGGGAGGAATATGATATTTTAATATCAGGCTTGCCACCCTTACCAGATATTACTTTTTACCTCCACTTAGCATTAATTAAAATGCATGTTCACATAGCAATACATTTAACAGTTTCAGTGTTAGAGGATTAATACTGTGACTAGTTACTGTTCACATGTGGAGGCCCAATGAAGTAAAGATGTTTACTTTAGAAAGCTCAGAAAGTTTGAAGTGGTCCTATCATGAGCTGTATAACTAATGCTGGATCAAGAGCAGAACTGTAATAGAGAGGGGAGTGACAGTTCCCTGGGCTAAATTTCTACCTGCTTTACTTTTTAATATACCTACACAAGAAGGCATTTTTAGAAAGCTAGTACATTTTTAATAGGACCCACCAAAAACAATGCCACATACGCCTCCCTCTTTTGGAATTGTTGCAGCATCAACTGCCTAACAAACAAAAGGACTTCTTCTAGGTCATGTAGCCCATTTTATTACTATCAATCAAGCTAGTGATCAAAGATGTTTTATTAAAATAAGCCATCTATGTACCAGTAAATAGCAATAGTCATTGTTATCAAACAAAAACAGGAATGTAATTTCACTCCCATTAAAAAAAAGCACACAGAGAAAGATCAATGCTTGCCAAATGGAAAAGAACAAAATTGGTAGGTTTGGGTGAGGTAGAAAGGATGCGTGTCAATTTTTTAAGCTTTTGAGGGAGTAACACAAACAATGCTGAATAAACAACAAATAAACACTCAAAAAAAAAAGAAAGGAAAACAAAAAAACAAGCTCAACAGCATCCTTTTATGAAAAGTGGCCCTTAAAAGGTATATGTATAACCCTTCTATCTGATTACTGCAGCCACAGGTATCAGGAACAGTATTTATTCCCTGTGACAGGAGTCACTGCTTACTTTACTGCAATTTCAAAACATGGGGAACATAGATTTGACTTTTGGCATAATTTCAAGGACTTTGTGAGAGAGGACTATGGACTAGCCCTGTGTGAAGAGCAAGTATTAGATTCAGATTTGGCTGATTCGGAGATTTGGCCATAGACTGAAGAGGCAGCAGTCCTTGAGGACAATGGACACAGCTGCCTCCAGCTGGTAAGTCTGTTGTGCTGGGCGGAGTGGGCAGGGAAGGGGCATGTGGGGGGTGCAGATCAATGCTCCCACAGCAAGAGAGGGATGGGGACCGGGGCTGGGACAAGCTGCGGTGTGGGGGGAGGAGAGGGGACTCAGGGAATGGGGCTCCTGCCACTGGGAGTGGGGGCTATGCCCTCCTGCTACTTGCACAGCCTTCCTGTTCTTCCTGAACAAGTCATGGCTTTGCCCAGGCTAGGGAAGCAGTGGCAGGGCATGGGGGTGGGCACGTGCACCTAGATTAGACTGGGGCCAGCAGCAGGGGCTATGGGGAATTTTAGGGTGGCTGCAGTCCTCCCATAAGCCCTGCTCCACTGTGCTCTGCAGGGCAGGTGGAGCCAGGGCTGTGCTGTGGGCTGTGGCTCGGGCTAGCTGCCTGGTACACAGCCCTAGCTCCATCCACACCATGAGGTGCAGCCTGGCAGTGGGCAGCTGGGGCTAGCTTCCTGGAGCATTCCCATGCCCTCCCAGCAGTGCATAGCAGCGTACAGTGGCAGGAGCTCCCCTTTCCAGCTGTACAGCTTGTCCCAGGCCCAGCCCCAATCCCTCCCTCACTGTGGTGGCATTGATCTACCTCCTCCCATGCCCCTGCCCTCCCTCCTCTGCCCACCACAACAGACTTAACAGCTGGAGGCAGCTGTGTCCAGTGCCCTTGAGGACTGCTTCCTGTTTAGTCTATGGCCAAATCTCTGAATCAGTGCCAAATCTTTTCTGAATCAATTTGGAGGGTTCCAATTCCATTTGGAGCTCTTAATTGTTGTCTCAATCTGATTCATATTCAGAGATTCAGGCACCTAATTGGGCCAAATCTCTGAATCAAATTGGCTACCGAAGCTTCGGACAGCTCTACGTTGGACTGGCTAGATGCAACCAAGTGAACTAATGACGGGGAACTACCTTTAACTGGACATGTTCTCCATGTGGTGGCTAAATTAGATCCTGGGAATTATTTTAACAATTTTGTAGGTGACATATTCAGGCTGGCGTATCAGGACAGCTACTGCCTGGGGAAAGGGTACAGGCAGAAATCAGTAGGGAACTTAGTTCACAATGGTTCCAAGTACAGGAAAGCGAAGAATTCTTAAATACAGTTCTGACAAGGTTTACAGATTCTGTAGAAGTTATTAGCTTACTTGACTAGAAAAAAACAGAGAAAGACCAAAAGTGCTGATACTGCTTAATTCAAATGTTCTGAGATAAGGAATCCGCATTCCTGCATGCCTTGGGTTATCTTGATATCTTGCCCTATGCATAGATAGTTGTTTAAATAAACTTCCTAAGTTTCTGTGTAATTTACTATTGTTTTGTTTCTCCAAAGTGTATTTTTTATCTCTTT